>NC_138101.1:132149795-132784081 GCF_964146895.1 Miniopterus schreibersii | reverse complement strand
AGAAAAGCTACTTCCTAGCCTCACTAAAGAATTGAATACAGTACAGGCAAGGTTTCTACCTCTATCCCCGATTCCAGCCCCCATCTGCATTCCAAGTACAGTGAAGTATCTAGCAGAGTTCCTTGCATCAATACTGAATATCTGTTGAATGAATATCAGGGTCCGTGGTTGTTGAAAATGGGAGGGCGGCATTGGAAATAAAGACACAACATGAAAGACGCTGCACGAAGTCTACCTGTGGAGGTGTAACTGGTAGTTCGCCATGGTTGGAACCATTGCCACAGAGAGGGTGAGTAACATCTGCCTCTCTGGGACAAGTGAGACACCAGGCATTGCATCTACCTGAGGGTCTTTACTCAGAATCTGGTGTCACTTCTTTGTTCCATTCATGCTAAAAGGATCACCTTCCTTATTATCTCTTCAGACATCCTTATGGAGGACTCTCTCGACCAGATACAAATTTGTATGAACTTTTCTCTATTCAACTCCACAGGTCAAAATCTCCACTGCCAATAGAGCCATCCCTTAACTAATCTTTGCTGATCCCTCAGCATAACTTAGCACCGGGGGATGCTCGCACTTCTGTGATGATGAAAAACTCTCCAGGAACTACCAATATTAAACACATAAACAGAGAAACTAAACTCTGCCAAAACTCTCACCGATTTTCTGCTCCAAACTCAAATTTTAGTCTATCGACAAATCCACAGACTCCTAGACTCTCTCTAGTATGAACAGGGTGTCCAAGTGGGCCTCAGAGGATACTCATTTATGAGTATGATATAAAAAGGTATAAAAAACAAATGAATATTGGCAAGTCAAGAATTACAAGTAAAGTGATAGGTCACGGTATCCAAGTGTTTTAATTTTTCTTGAATCTTTTCTCGGCTGCTGTGATTTCATACCTGTAGTCACTGCTCACATATGATACTGGGAATGTCCATTTTGGACTTCCAAGGCACTTGTGACTCTGCAGAGTGTACATCATGCAGCCAGCACAAAGCCATAAACACCAGCAAAACTGTGTCAATTCTAAGTAGACCACGAGGAAATGACTAACACACATAGAGGACACTTTAGGGTCTGTCACTGATACAAGGAAAGAATTAACATTTCTCTCATATGTGCTTTCTCTGCTAAGGACACATCAATGTCATTGAGAGTTCTACAGGGTGAAGCCAGTGTCCTCCCCAGATGTCCAAAGGCTGCCCTCTCGATACCAGGCCATCATCTCTAGGTCCTCCCATTTAGAAAGAAGTCTGTGCAAATGGCTCTGGGTGCAAGTTCTTCCTATTACTCTCAATCATCTCGCCATATGCAGAAGATGCTATCCTCATGGATAAAACCATTTAGAAGCTCTGATAATTCACGTGTAAATTACACAACTTATTTCTAGAAAAACAAATGTTTCATTCTTTAAGTAATCAATGCAATGGATCATAAGTGTCCTTGTGTATCAACTGCTTGGCTGGTCCCTGTCTATACAGCCTCACTTTCTACTCCACCAGAGCCTTGGCACCACCAAAAAGCCAGGTTCCTTCCAGGGTCTTGCACACATCGTAGCCCACCCTGCCTGCATGGCTCTGTTCCATGTGACTTCTCAGCCTGGCATGCCTTTAGGGCCACCTCCTGCAAATCTAAATTGTGCCTATCCTCCCTCTGCCACAGACTTTCCTAGGCAGTCTAGCCCATGCTCCCTCCCTTCCCTTTCCACAACATCTATGACATTTCTCTGTAACAATCATTTTAGAACTTTGCTATACTAAATCTAATTTAGGAACACAAAGGAAATATGCAAATGATTTACCCTAAACTGCCAATTTTTTTAAGTTTAATAGGTTAAATCTTTTTTGTACATATTGCATCATTCTATTAATTTGCTCAGGAAGCCTCCCCACCCCACCCCACCCGCCACGAGTAGTGCAAAGGGAAGCTTCAGCTCAGTTCGCAAGGAATTCTCAAACATTCTCAACTCAGAACACAGAGGCTCCCTCAAATGAAAATGTATTTCCTGATAATACTGCAGTAGGATCTTGTTGTTGATTGTGAATTAGTTTTTTGGCACTCTAGGCAAAATAAGATATAGTTTCTCCCTCTCAAGGGTTTTCAGGCTACATTTAGATGGGGGAAAATCAAGCAAGAAATAGTACTTATATTTCAATGCCAAAGGAAGGCTCAAAAGGCCAGAAGAGCCAGGACAGTTTTCAGAGGAGGCAAGAGTTCTAAAGGGAGACTTGCAGAAAGAGAAGAAATAGGAACCCATAGAGAGCAGGAAGGGTACACACTGAGAGTCACTCTCATGTGCGAAAGCCACATTTCCAGAGAGAAGAGAGTAAAGGTGGAAACGGCCACAATGTGACCGGTTCAGGCTTCTGATGAAATGGACAAATGAGAACAGTGACTTCCATGCCTGGACCTGAGCCATCGTGGTGTCCCTGTAGAAGGAAGTACAGGAGAGGTCCCTGCCTTCTGCACGCCACGCTTGCTTTTCCCCCTTTGTGCCGAACCACAACCATTAACTTTTTCCCTTCTTCTTGGAAAAAGGTTCATTCTACAGATGTCTCATTGATTGATGGGCACAATGAGGGTTCGGGGGAAGAACTCGTAAGGGCAGTGTTCAGACACAGACACAGCCACATCTGCCTGAACTCCTGTGTACACTCTGTTTCTAAGACAATGTGTCTAACAATCCATAGGCCACTGCACCAGCTTCAAAGAGCTGGGACGCCTGATACTGCTGATGTGCAGGTGCTGAAGATGCCCACTGTCAATTCTGCAGACCCGTAAATAAGGAACATTTGTAGGGTTGCAAACTCAACTTAGCAATTACTGAGCACTCCAAAAGGGCACTTCAAACCTTAAGTAATGGCCATTTTTAAGAGAGAGGGAGAAGGCGAGAAAAAGAGAGGGAGAGAACCTGTTTTATCCTTGGGAAGATGCTTGTTCCCTCTCGCCTCCTTTTGAGGGTACAAGGAAGATTTACCTGCCATGGTCTGAACTGCGGGGGGCAGGCTCCAGGCTGTATATCAAAACCAGTTGATGAGAGGGATAGTCAGTCTGATTCTGGTGTCCAGAGTTTATGCCCTGGTGTCAGATTTGTGTTATAAAGGAATTCATTATACTACTGGCTTCCATTTCTGGTTCTCCACAGCGAGGTGTTCAGGCATGTTCAATAGGTGATTGTCAAAGGCCCCAGTTCCACCAACAGGTACATAGCACATGGTGCCACAGGCTCCATTCCACCCACATCACCTTGGCCACCGTGCTTGAAGGGCTTGGAGAAGTACAGTCGGAACCCAAATTAGCTCCTAACGGAAGCAAGCTCTGTTTACCGCAGCATAAACCAAGCAGAGAGTTCATGCTTTGTCATGGTGGAAGGAAGGTCATCTTAATTGGAAGAATAAAGTAAATTAAACGGCTAATTTTTCAGATATGACTAAAGAGCTGCTGGCTGAGACAACAAAAGTAAAAGGAAGTTTATATGAGAACAAAGAATATGTTTCCTGCTGGGAGCCTTAGAAAGGTCCTTTAGAAGAGCCACAGTCACCCTGTTGTCTCCTGAGAGGGAGTAAAGCTCCCTCCTGACAGCTTGTTGGAAAGAGATGCTCATTCGTATGGTTCTCTAATAGAGGCCAAGGTTTCTGGGGTCTAATCACCCTGTGGCTCTGGTTTTTGTGCCCACTCCACCTACCTTTTTATGGGCACTTTAGACATATCTTTCACTGTTTAAGTCTTAATTTCGTCATTCCTAGCATGAAGCTAGACTAGAAGGACACTATGAGCCCTTCTAGTTTTAACTTCTATGGCTCTGTGGGTCACATACACACATGCTGCACGTTATGATGCCCCTTCTCTCAAGTGCAGACATCTTACTCACATAGTAAGAAACAGAGAGACATCATGTAGCTAAGAATAGTAAGGTAGCTCTTTCCTAATAAAAATAGAAAATGTAAAAATACCTGTGCATTTACAAATGTCCAATGCACAAAGGATATATTTAATTCCTTCTACCCAGTCATTTTTTTAGACTCATCTGTGATTCTTAATCAAAGCGATTGTCAGCCTGCTGTTTCCTTCTGCAAGGCTGATGAACTGCGGGGATGAGGGGTGGCCAGGGGAGGTCTCTTGGCAGGAAGGGAGTTTCATGGTATGAGAAAACTGTTCTGTTGGGAGTGGCAAAATGTTATGCTCATAACTTTCCTAAATTTCCCCGGAGGGAATCATAGCTGAATATGAGATGTTGATGTAAATTTTCTTCTTCGCTTAAGGAGAATTTCAACTGCCTACACTTGGATCATAAAGCAGTGTGGCTATTCCATTCTTCTGGACAAATCTGAAGGCGAAAATAACGTTCAGTCAACAAATATTTATTGTGCGATCACTGAAGACAAAGTGCTGCCCAGGGGTGAGGGTGGAGGGAAAGGAGGTGAGATGAGAGGTGGAAACAAGGACAAGGTGATTCAAGTGCAGCCCTACTCCTCAGCCAGTCTGCCTCTCCGAAAAGAAAGAACAAGCCGCTAAATGCTAAAATACAAGGCAGGACATTCTAAATACCATGCTGTGTATTTCTTACCATCAGCAAGCATGTAATTAGTCATCTGAAGGAGGGAAAGAACACACACTAAGTGAGGTGGAGGAGTGGCATGAGGGGTGGGTTCTGGGTGGAACAGGGCAGCTTCTTTATGAAAGAAGTGTCTTCTGAGCTGCAGCCAGACGGATGGCTAGGGCTCGGACGGATCAAGAAAAGAGAAGCAAAGCATATCTGATTTATCCCTCAACCCATCGAGGGAGTCCATAACAAAAAGATGGACCTTACTCACTGGGAAGGCCCATTTTGCAGGAACAGAAATAAGACCACCCAGAGAGCAGCTGATTTCTTTTAGATTACCCTGACCTGAGATGAATCTTAAGACAACCATTTCCTGTCCAAGAATCCTGGATACTCCGTTATGCTCAAACTCAATGTTTAGGAAGTAATCTTGTTAAATACATATTTATATTCAAAAACAGAGCTCCAAGCTTCCTGGTCGTATTTCCTGACCTCAGCATAAAGGCACTATTATTTTCTTGACAAGGAAATTATTCCAGTGCCCCTGCCCAGGCTCTAATGACTCCTGTTTGCCCTCAATTTTCTTCTTCGTGAAAGGACACCCACAGTTGTAACTCAACACCAGTTCGGGTCAGCACACAGTCTGATGCAGAAGCAGCAATGATGTGCTTATGCTGCTGTTGAAACTGGGAACAATGTTCCTGAGTGAGAACACGAGAACACTTTTTTTTTTTGAGAACACTTAAAATCTTACTTCCTTTGAGATCTGTCATTCATTCCCAACAATTCAGCTGCAGGGCCAGGCTCATCTCATTTAAAAATGTAAGTCAAGAGCCCAAAATTGGTAATTGGGCATTTAATTGGGTATGTGAAGGCACTTACTGGATTTTAACAGCTCCAACAGGTAATGTTTAAGAACATTAAAAATGAGAGCACTGATGACTCGGATGCCAATGGAAAGTGGATGAATTTCGGTAGTATAATTTAACACATGGCTAACTAGTGTTTTCAGCTGAAAATGTTGAGCTTGGTTGGTTTTCTTACTTTTTCTTCTATGTCGTGGATTCTCAAAATATTTTAACTTTTTAAGCTTGGCTTCCCCTCTCACAAAACTCCAGCTTAAAAGTGTTCAATTCAATTTAGCAGGTATGTATGTGGCCTAATATACAGTTGGTATTGCTTAAGACATACTAAGAAGTCTGAGCTCTATAAACATGACACGGTTACACAGCCAGGAGCATAAACGGCCTTTGTATAGTAATCTTTAACCAAATACCCCAAAGCCATTTATATCGACTGCCAGTGCCTGATGACCCCTCATTCTTTTCTAAATTTTATTTTACTTATTTAAAAATAGGTGATAACGCTGATGTGATTTAAAAGTAATACATTGAAACATCTTACTCCCACTTGTGTCCATCTATTCCATTCCTTCCCTCCTCTGGTCTGACTTAAATTCGCTAATTGCTTTCTTGTTAGGAGGTGGTCTGGTCTCTGCTTGAGTAGACTTACCCGAGCAACATCAGGTAGTAGGGGAGCTGTTAAGCCCATTCTTACTGAAATGCAACTGTGATCAAAAGACAATGACTATAAAAGTACAAAGTACCTGAGGTTCTCCTTATACTGTTTGAGCAGCCCCATCACATTCCTCAGTGTTTAAAATGATAAACATGAGAAAGAATATTGAGAGTCTATAAAAAAATAAAAGCATGTGAACTCTAAAGAAAGAAAACAATACAAAACTAATGGCCAAGTACATTGACATCGTAGGAGCCACGCTACTGAAGTCGGTTTGAAAACAGGTTCCTTTTAATGAAAAAGAAGAAAATGTCTATCTGTTCAAGTCATTATCCCTGAGAAATAATTAGGACTTAACTGTGTAGAAAATACGTCAGATTGGTTTTGTTACGGCCACCTGTATGTTCTCTACAGCTTTTTCTATAACATGAATGGACACCTTCCTTCTTAAAAAAGAGAACAGAGCGAATGTACCTTAATGCTTTTCCTGTAACACATTTTGATATGGGAGTACTTAGTATCAAGCTATTCTTGATAAAAAACACACAAACAACAACAACAAAAAACCAAACCAGTTCTCTTCCCTGTTCCTGGCTGGCTCTTGGCCCTGGATCAATATTCCTTTTCATTCCCACCCTGCGATCTCATCTGGGACACTTTTACTTACTTGCCTCCATCCAAGACAACCGACTCTCAGGGTCTGCCTGATGGCAATTCTATTATAGTCCTAAACCAATTATTTTAAGAAGAGATGAAAAAAGGAGAGGAGCTGTACAAACGCGACACAATCCATTTTCTTCCCCTTTTTAATGTTTCTTGACTCTTCACATAGCCTTTCTCCCCGAGCTCCAGGCACTCTCTTTACAAAACAGAAACAGGATCTCCATTGGCAGGAGCTGCCCCTGTGAACAATAAAAAGCCCAGCAGAGATAATGATTCCCTAAGGCTTGCAGGGGGGGCTCCTGGGGGCTACGGAAGGCAGCAAACTCCAGCTGGGGGTGTCTGGCTGCCCTGCTCCCAGCCGGCTAACAGGGGGGCAACAATTGTATGATTTGTTCTTGTTCCTTTTAATCCTCTTGGGGGGCCCTCTCTCATCGCCCATTAAATGGTGACAGTTCCTACCACGAGGCTTGGCAGTCGTGTACCCTGAGAAGGGTCTGGCTGCACTCGGGAGGGAAAGACTAAGAAAGGACGTTACTGAACTGACACTCGTCTTCCCTCCTCAGCGTGTTCCAAGTTGTCTTGTGCTAAAGGGTACTGGGAGAACATTTTTAAAAAACACACTAATTCACTATATTGTTTAGCATGTTCCCTAGGGAAACCAGTGGAAAGCCTCCTGAGCTGGGTTCCCACTAGGCATTTGCTGCTGACACAGGAAAACAAAACAAAACACCACCTTATCTAGGAACACAATCAAAGATTTAGAAAATTTCCCAGAAAATGTAAAACCTATTACTAACCCCTCGGGGGTACAATAATGCTTGGTTCCCTTCCACGCAGTTAATCTGCCACAGGTAAGACCGAGACTTTTCCCATCAAAACCTTTGTGTTCAATTCCAGGAGAACCTCTGAAGGACACAGCTGGGGATGTACAAGAAGTAACAGGTCCACATCCCTAGTGGGGGGGACCTGCAGTTAGGTGTGTGATTCATTGCTCCCTGCCATCTGGTTCTGGGAATGTGGGCTCTGTATGTGAAAATGAGAGGTAAAGGCGGACAGAAGAGCAAAAATCTGGAAATAGCCTAGTTCCTATTAATAAAGAAACAGTTATTAAAAACGACCAAATACATAAAAGTGGGCCATGTATGGATCAATGATGATAACATGTCATGAAACAACAATTATAATAAACCTAATTCTGTATACTCCATCCCAAAAAGAAAAGAAGGGGGAGTAGGGATGGCTAGCAGGCAAGGAAGACAACTTAGCAGAGCAGAATGTGGGCAGTTCCAATTTCTGAAAGGTTAGATGAGTCACATTTCATAAGCTTTTCCACATTCATCCACTGAAAGGCTGTTTTCTCATTGCTTCGAGAATCCAAAAACCAAACATACTGTTCAGACACTATTCTATGGTTTTGAGACCATAGTCCTCACACTCTTTTCCCCTTCCTACCAACCACCTATTTGGTTCCCTACACACCTGACTCTGAAGGTGAGGTGACCATTGGAGAGCTGAGGATTTGTTTTCCTTCTGGATTTTCCTGCAAATCTGACCAGAACAGAAAAAAAAAAAAAAAAAAATGGGCACTCTAGGAGAAAGGCTCAGGCTCAATTCAGTGTGTGTGCCATTAATTCAACAGCAAAACTCAGAGGCCGCTCTCACTACACCTCCCTTAGAACTCTATGACTTCCTGAAACTCCTCATTTTCTGAAGGCCATGGTGGGTGGCCAGAGCTCCAGCCAGCAGATGCAGTTGACATTGGAATACTCCTCAAGACATGGCAGGAGAGCAAATCTGTCCCGGGGGCAGACTTCAGTAAAAAACTCAAGTCAACATTTGAGCGTCCAATCAAAACATCAGGAAAAGGCATCTAAACTTTATAGTAGGAAAATGCTTGAAAAAAAATCCTAAGAGTGACAAGTCTAAGTAAGACAACAGAGACTACATTCACAAATTTAGCATATCTGGATACAGAAACACAACTTACTACTGCTGTCCATTTACAGCCATTTGTGACATGGAGGCATCTGGGCTCTACTGGGATTACCTAAACTCCTTGAAGGCAGGGGACAGACTGGGAAGTCACTTAAGGGCTGTTTCCAGCACTAACATGGATATGTTTCTAAAAGCTGATGATCTGGGCTGGCACCTGTGGGCAGGATAATTGCAATGTTAGGAGCAGGCACAGTTCTGGTCTTTACCTGGAGTGCAGCTACCAAACGGGTGGGAAAGAGAGGAACTGTGCCTACAGGGGCGAGTGGTTGGCTGGAGGGACCATGCACAATGTAAATAAGACAGCATCTCTATTCATGGGGAGATTCATTCCAATTTGTCCAAAATTGGCTGCTAGTGACCTACAGACTAAAAGGTGCAAATTAGGGCATTAGTTCTCTCCTCCTCATACCTTATCGGGGTCCTCTCTTCACTGTCTGTCACATCTTAACCTATCTCAAGACAGATTCCTACTTAAAGTGGTCACTGCCCATCTGTGCTTACCATTCTTCCCTCTTCTGGGTGACTGAGCATAAGGGCTGGGGGAGGGGAAGAGTTCCCATATAAAGTGGGCCTGGACCCAACCTAACTAACTCTAAGATGCCTAAACCTCTTGCTTTTGCCTCCGCCTCAGACCCAGTAGAAGGAAACGAGCACCCCAACCACAGAACTGCCCCCCCTGTCTGTAGAGCTCTGCTTGCCAAGCCTGCATTGACCTGCATCTACTCAGCTCTCCTTCACATGCTCCGATGGGGCTTTATTTAGTCAGTCATTCTCCTCCAGTTCCCTGCCCTACCCGTAGCTGTTCTTAGTAAAACTTCAAAAATAAACAGATAAATAAATAAAAAATCTCATATCAGGTTTTCCTCAATTTCCTACCTAGCTAGTTCTAGCCCACCACCTTTTGACTATAAATTCAACTTTTCATATAATCCCTCATACAAAATCAGCTCCACTTGATATATAATTCAAATGTATATTCCAAAAAGCTCTCAATATTTCTGAAACTTTACATATTTTTGAGTGTGTAATACAATTTCTAAAAAACGTCCCTGAGGAAATAATAGTGAATGTGAACAAAGTTTTAATTACATGACTAAGTGACGACATTGCTTATAATAATGAAACATGGGTAACGACATCAATTTATAATAAGAAGGGATTGGTTAAACTCATTCTAGCATATTTTCATATAATAGGATATTATGCAACAATTATAATGCTATAATACATTTAATGGCATGGAAAGATGCTCATTAGAAAAGGAAACTATATACATATTAGATCTCAATTATAAAATCACTACATATTTAACTAAACATGAAAATATATAAAATCCAGTATTCCTCTGAGTGTCAGAACAAGATAATTTTAAAAAATTCTTTGTACTTCCCAAATTTTCTAGAATTGATTCTTTTTTAATAAACTTTTAACTTTAGAGTAGGTTTAGATTCATAGGAAAGTTGTGAAGATAATGCAGGGAGCTCCTTTGTACCCATATCCAGTTTCCCTATTGTTAACATTTCCCCTTACGGAGGCACAGTTTTTCAAAGTAAGTGAATCTATATTGACATAATATTATTAAGTGCATACTTTATTCATATTTCCTTAGTTTCTGCCTAATGTCATTTTTCTCTCCCAGGACCTATCAAGTACACCACAAAAGTTTATGTTGTGGACCACAGAGAGAGTGCTGATGAGTGATGAAATCTCAGATGTGCAACTGCTGAGGGCCCTGCTTCAAGTGAACTAGTAGACACAGGAACTCCTTACTCCCTAACGTCCCCATGGTGACTACTTTTATTTTTATTTATTTAAAAGAAATGTTTAATCCTCACACAAGGATATGCTTTTACTGATTTTTGGAGAGAGAGGAAGGGAGAGAGGGAGACAGGGATGGGGGGGCGGGGAAGAGAGAGAGAAACAACAATCGGTTCCCTCCCATATGTGCCCCGACTGGGGATGGAACCCGCAACCTTTCTGGTGTATGGGATGCTGCTCAGACCTGGCCAGGGCCCCATGGTGACTACTTTTAAAGGCTGCTATGAAATATTTTTTAAAACTTCCAAAACATTCAGTTTATTATAGAAAAATGACCCACTGCAATTGCTGGCCTGAAGTCAGTGGAGTCTCCATGGCACTGTTTTGGTTCAGAGTTGACTCGCTGACCGGCTATTTGTTCTTCCTTAGTGTTTAAATACCCCTGGGATCCTTCTGCAAAAGCTAATGGGATGTCAGCCTATCCTCCTCAAGATGAATGCCTTTTAAAAATATTTTGAATTGGAACTTTCCCACATCACAAGCTCTTAAATAACTGGCAAAAAAAGAACAAAACAACAGGTTATGTTTAAAAGGGGGGGGGAACAAAACCAAAAATTGTATTTTATTAAAGGCTCTCTTCCTCTCTTTAAGAAATAGTCATAGTCACTTTTTAACACGTAACTATCTAGCTTTCTTTGCAAAAAAAGTGTATCTTACAGAGAAGAAAAAGTGACTCACAGTAAGCAAGTGAGATACAATGGATCCAGCAGCCACTATATTCTGTGGAGTAAGACTGGTGGTAGACTAAGCTATTCCTTACAAGGTATACTAGAAAACCCCCAGACAATTTCCTTATGTCAAAACATATTTACATCTTCAAACATAATTTTCAAAACTTCTGGTTACAGTGATCTGAAGGAAGAGCTGCAAACAGCTCCTGATTTCCGTCTTCCATTTGTCATGGAAATTCAGGAACAGAAGGTAGCAATATCTCCAGTTTTGAATCAACAAATTTTTATTTTAAATTTCAGTGACACACTGAAGGAATCCTATTCTGTCTTGTATCCTAAATGGTGAGTCTAATATAGCTCCCCTTTCCAAAAGCAGTAAAAACCAAGTTTTACCTATCTGAGCCAAGAGCTGGTAGGAGATGGTCAGCATTGCTGAGGTGGCACCTCAAGACTGACTCTCTGTGCCTTTCCCCCAGCGTCCACGGAGAAAGCTTTGGCATCGGAGTTCTCCTGGCCAATCAATCTCCAATGTCAGCTTTCCAAAAATATGCATGTATTCAGTAAAGCATGAAGACTGTAATCTTTGTTTAAAAAAATACTACCTACAAACCCTCCATTTTCATATTTTTGCTCCATTAGAGGTACAGTCAAAATGAAATATTGCATTTTAAAGCTCCTTACTGTGCCTTGATGTGGTTTTTGCCTTCGCATCTAAAGTCACACACGAAACACATATTTTTAAAGTTCTGCAGGGAAAAGACAAGGAATCATGCCTTCCGAAGTTTTCTCAGAAAACGCAATGAAAGAAACTACCTTCGTAGATTTTTCAAGACTGACTTCACCGCTTTCCCTGTCAGGGACACACTTTGGCCCAGTCATGGAAAAATCAAGAAGGAGGAACTATATTAGGTTCACCTCTCCCAGATGCTGCTGAAAAAAGGCTAGTCTTCCTACCCCGGTGAAGCTCTCCACTTCCAAAATAATTGGCCTGAGCAGAGAGCTTGTTTTCTACACTCAAGATTTGGCATATCCGAAGGCCACATGGCAAATTGCTAAGGCTGGGCAGGCTTGCTGCAGGAGAGGCACCTCAGGACCCCAAAAATGCCTGGAATGCACAGGCCTCAGAGATCATCCCAGTCCCCTACTTTCACAGAGGTTGGAGTTGAAAACCAGGGACCAGAAAATGCAGTACTTGCCCAGCTCTGATTCTCCTGGCTTCTCTACTAGAAAGAGCAGTTTGCTCTCAGATATCAGCTCAAGCTTTGCCGTTGCCCTGAAATCTTCCTTATTCATTCAGTTTAGTCCAAACTGATCTTCTTTACATATCTTTGCCCTCTAAGTATGTTTAGGTTGAAAAGAACCCTGAAAAGCACTGGCTCTGTGAATCCCCTCTATGATATCTATGCCACTTGAACTTAGTGACAAAATTTTCTACCTCTTGTGGATGGATGCCCATTCATTCCATGTACAGAAATATATGAACATGGTTCTCAAGCCCCAGAAAACAAATCTGGTTGCCTTTCATTTACTATCCTTAGATATTTAAGCCTACTCTTCCTGAATTTACTGTTATTCAGGGTAAAGATGCCTAGGTGCTTCCTCTCTGATCACACATCACCTTTCTCCTTACTCATTTGCTCTGATCTCAGACCTCCTCAGCTCGACTAGGACAGTCTGACACACTTTTTGTATATAATTTGCTGAATCTTCTACCTGCTCCAATGGATTAGAGTTGAGAAAAGATAAGGGAAGCATTAGCTGGTTTTGATAGTTTACTTTTTGATGCAATCCTCAGTTGGTACCAGTTTTTGAAATATAGCACAGTGGTTAAAAACACATAGCTTTGGAAATGAACAGATCCAGCTCAAAGTCCCTGAGTTGCAATTTCTTATCTGTATGACTTTGGTTAAGACACTTAATCTACAACGTACATTAAGTACTCAATAAATGTTGGTTATCATAATAATCATTTCTGGGATTTGGTATCTAAGCCTCAGCAACAGTTCAGATTAGAGGTTCTTGATATTTTATTCTGGAATCTTGGTGGTATTAATTGCCCTGTCAAATACCAACAATTCAGTTCACCTTTATGATCTGATATTTAAATTTAAATATTTATGCTCTCTCCAGCATTTGAAGTGGGCTAAACTTACATCTGATTTTCAGAGTAAGACTACCACAAAGCTGTAACACTTCGTTCTTGTGCCACTTGCATATTAGCTAACTCAGAGTTTTAAAAAATTACCAATAAAACAATTGAGGAGGACTTATTTCAGGCCACAGAACTAGTTAATAGGTAAATCAGGATTAAAATCTAAGTATCCCAACACCTAGTCAAAAATATCTTGCTGTTTCTTGAATCCAAATAGGTTCTGAAGCTATATTGTCTACTCTCTGAATCCTCCCCAAAGAGGTGGCCAAACACGAGCATTGAAAATATTGAAAACCCTTAAGCTCTGTTTCCAAACAACTAACATGAATGAAACTAAAGAATTTCATCTGGTTTCTGCCCCACCCTAAGTGATGTCAGGGCTCAACGCATAAATAAGAACACATTTTGGCAGAAATGGTATTTTGCTTCCACAAATTTATGAGCTCTTGACAGTGAAGGCCTCAAAGAAAAACCCTCTAAACTATTTTGCTAAATATACCCTTTCTCTACCCTTTGGTGCTTTGTTTCATGCAAAGTTTTTGTTGTTGTTGTTGGTGGTGTTTTCTTTAAGCATATCTCTTGTTAAAAGGTAAGTCATGTATCCATTCTGATTTTTCCCCTCAAAATCAGCAAAGTGCCGAACCTGTTAATTTATTATCAATAGCAACTAAGAAATTCCAAACAAAAACCAAACAGTATACTTAGGACATCTTGCCACTATTAAATTTACTGTCCTTGGCTCAATTTTAATCTCTCTTTTCTTAGCAAAGATGCAAAAGTTTATGCTTTAGAGAAAGTCACTGTCCTCATCTGAATTAGCCCTCCTTCCTAATATCTATATTTGGATTCAACAGTCAGTGGTTTGAAACATTAAAGGGCTTTCCACTGAGCCATTACCATTTTTCTCTTTTTTTGTTTTGCAAACAGGGCTTATTAAATCTTTGCTGTAGGCACCAGGATTGAAGAACAGTGAGAATGTGCTGATGTGAAAGATTTCACTGAACTCTAGCAAATCATTTCTGATTTGCCACAACTCCCCAACAGTAAATGCCAAAAAAGCATGTCATCTGGATGGAAAATATAAATTCCCATCACATAAAACACAATAAAGAAAACAACAACAAAAAAAACCCCTACTCCTCTCCCTACACTAGGGGTTTAAGGTAGAGATGCTGACTGCAGATGCTTTCCATTAAGTATATTCAAATCACTGTAAAGAACAAATCTTTGGTACCAGTGGAGCTCAAAGCAAGTCCTACTAAGAGTGAAAGGAAGAAATCAGTGTATTTCTCAGGACACATAACATTTCTTTCTTTTAGCTACTCTCCGTCCTAGTTTAAGCTTAGACACACACAGACACATACACACAAGCAAGTTTAATAGCATACAGTTTAAAGACATACACTACACAATTAAGTTTAATAACTAATCAAGGGAAAATATAGAAAGCAAAAATCAATACCCTTCTATTGATTTAACCAGCTCCCAGGTCAAAAGCGTGAAATTGCACACACATCTTTACTTGCAGTCTCTCTTTAACCTGACTAAAACGATAGGGGGACTTTGTTTCAAAGGCATAAACCCACAAAGACACAGAAAATGGGAGTTCAGAATACACATCAACAAAACTTTGCAAGCTAGACATCAAGTGGATAGGTGGTTAGTGACCCAGGGAGGCTCCCAAAAGCTGAAACCTACACTGGCAGTGGGGAAAAGCTAAACAACAACCCAGTTTACAGTAGAGAACCTCTCAAAAGCTAAAAATTATTTTAAGGCATCAGGTACCTTTGAGATGGGGGTAAAATGGAGCCAAAATAGGAGGAATGGTTGAAGGTCTATTCCAGAAGCATTTAGATGGCTCTCCCCTTCTCTGCTCTTTTACACGGCACCTGGCTTTTCTAACCCTCTCTGTACCAGGCACCTCTGAGGTTGGGGCAATGTACTAAAAACAGCTGCTGTTGCTTTTTCTTCAGAGAGAACATTCATATAGTTATTCTCAGTATGTGACCCCCATTTCTCTTATCATACTCAGCTCTTAAGACCCTGGCAGCCAGACCTTATTTTATAGGCAGAAGATTGGAAAATCCTTCTTTGGGGAATCTAACCTGGACAAGAAGAAAACCACAAAGATGCTGACAGCTGGGGTTTCCCAAATGAAACAGCATAGCCAGACCACCTTACAAGGAAGCCCACAGGTAATAACACCCAATCACATGCTCAGGGCTTCTAATTGGCTTTTAAGGCACTACTCCTAAATATGAGCAGACAACCAAGGACCACTGAGCCAAGTCTCAGTGTGAAATTAGAGACTCAGACAGTCAAAAGCAACTTAGAGAAAGCTATGGGACTGTGAAAGAAGAAAACTTTAAAAAAAAATCTATCATTAATACCCTAAGAAAACTAACAAAAGATGACTTATTGATAAAACAAGGACAGGAATATTATAAGAACATTCAGAGAAGAAAAAATATACTTAGATATTATATGTGTATGTACATGTAAGTTTTAAAAACTCAATTTTAAAGTTAAAAACTAAAGTTGAGAAAATCTACTCCCCCCCCCCAAAAGAAACTAGAGAAACAACTCCAGGATTATAATACATCAGGGTCCTTTGCCAGGAACAAAATCCATACTAGCTCATTTTGGCAGAAATTATTTCTTATAAGACATCAAGTGACACAATCACTGGAAGGACTAAAGAAATAGATTTGGGGTTGGACTTTCAGTACAACTCCCAAACTATACAAGCAGACTGAGCCACAAAGGCAGCTTCTACCACTTCTAACATGAGGAGACTGCTTTCTGTAGTAGTAAATTGCCACATATAGCTGCCAAATCCAGAAACATGTCATTATTGCCAAGACCAGAAAGTCACAGCTATTGTTATTGGCTCAAAGCCAAGCTGTACCTGCCACAATCCATATAAGCAAAATGGATGGCAAGCAACCTGTTTCTTGACCTTCATAGAACTAGTGACCAAACACTGGAATGCCTGCTAATGTTGTCACAGGGTAAAAAGCCTCTGTGACCCTGCTTTCCAACAGAATAAGAAGTACAGCTGAATCTAAATCACATCAATAACACTAGCTTCAAAAGAGTCTGGGAACTACAGTATTTAGCATTTTAGCTTTGTAGTTCCCAAAGGTAAACTAGAAGGAAGTTGGAGAGGATGTGAGATAATTCACCATATCTATCACAAGGTTCTCAACATCTCAATAACAAAGTTTCAGAAAGAAAAGAGAGAGAGGAAGCAAAAAGCAAAACAAAACATGGGGTTGGGTTATAGGAGGGGTCATGCAAGAAGTAATTCAAGAAAATTTGAAAGAAATAAATTTCAACACTGAAGGGACCCACTGACTCCAAGTACAATAGATGAAAAGAGACCACACACAGATTACTGTGAAATTTCAGAACATTGGTGATTAAAAGAAGATCCTGCAACCTTTCAGAAAGGCAGGAAATAAACATATAGGAAAGATCCGTTTGGACTTCTCAACAGCAATACTGGAAGCTAGAATGCAATGGGGCTACACTTTCAAAATTTTAAAGGAAAATAATTCCAATGTAGAACTTTGTACCCAGCCAACCTATCAGTCAGCAGGGTAGAATTACAACATTTGCAGGCAGGCAAGTTTTTCATGCCTAGTGTTCTGTTGTCATTCTGGGCTACTGGGTTCTGTTTTGACCTCATTCTGAAACTACACATACCTCTCTCTTGTGCTGAATCCCTGTTTCTGGTATCTCATGTTTTATTCTTGCTCAGTTATATCTTTGTTCTCAAGGAGTTTCTGAAGAAAGGCTCATAAGATCTTCTGTGCACAGGTACCTTAAGGTAATATGTTAACTGAAGGTCCAAACAAGACCTAAAAACAAATCAGGAGAAGAGATCGCCTCCACCAATTATGGAGTCCTTCTATGGATTTATGGAAATTTCATTTTCAGGCGAAAATGTGCCCAATTAAAAAAAAAGGATAGTGTAATTGAGCTCATCTCTCAAAGTGCTGTTGTTCCTCTGAAGGATAAACACGGGCTAACTAAACCTTGAATATCTTGTTTATATCCTGTAATGTTAGCCTATATGTCAAAAAACCCCAAAAAATGTTATTGAGGTTAGTAAAAGATCACAATCTCATTTCATACGAAAACTTCATCATTAATTTATTCCTCCTCGCCCTGTAAAGAAAGGAAAATGTCAGGAACCCCCCTAGGAAGTTTACTTAGAATCCTTTTGAAAACTGTAATGCAGCTCATGTAATTAAATGGATGAAACCTGCTATTCTTTTCAACCATCACAGCCTTGAGGGCGCCCGTCTCATCTTGATAACTTAGAAAAAGTTACCTGGAAAAACATTTAGGTAAAACTTTGATTTGTTCACTGTAAACAGAAAATCTCCATACCAAATTTAAAAACTCTAATGGGGTTAGATTGTTTGACTGTATTCCCCTCAACCACACCCACAACACACACACATATCCCCCCTCACATGGTCTTTATGTTCTCTGGTGTCTACTCTGCTTACCCATATATTTACAGTGTCTAACACAATGCTGACAGCCAATGACTGCTTCATGCATAAATAAATTAATAAAAAAAGGAAAGAGGTGTGTAGATAGAAAGAAAAGCAAAGAAAACAAGGGGTAAAGGAAGGAAGGTATAAATCCTGAATTTAAGTAGTATTTATTTTTAATTTAATGTTCATTATCTATCATCTATCTATCTACTTATCAATTATCTATGAATCTTGTTTTAGAAATTCCAGAGGTTGTTAGAGGACTTGGAAAATGAGCCAGATGTTTCTATACTCTTCTAACAACAGAATGATCCTGAGAGGAAAGAACACATGGAGCTGCATCTACAGAGGCCATCCTGATTCTGGGCAACCACACCCCTTGGACTGAGTCTCTTTCCAGAAGAATCGTGCAAAGGGCAGGGCCCCTCCTCTCTCTAAGTTGTCTACTGTGAGCATTCATTCGGAGCAGACTGCCTGAGCGGGTGTCTGACCCTGATCCCTGTGCCCAGGTGTCACACTGACAGCACTTGAGTCAAAATCCTCTGGGCTACGCGGCCCCCACACTGGCTCCATCTGGTCCACAGGCTGCAGGGCTGCTAAGCCATGACGGGCCACCAAGGAGAATATCAAATGTGAGGCACGCTGCCAAGATGTCACCAAGCAGGGCCTTGGAGGGAACCGGGAGAGAGCAGAGTGGACCCTGCACATTCTCAACTATCAATTACTGTAAAGAGAACTCCCACAGTCCTGAGTCTCATTTGCCTCATTACGCTGCTCGGAAGGGCTCTTCAGGGAGACATTCGGCGAGGAGGAGAGCCCAAGAATGGCACTCTCCTCAGCCAGGGGTCGTTGTGCTCTCAGCCCTTCAGGCTACGGTGTGGCACACCCTGCCCACTCAGATGTCCAGAGAGGGTGACTGGTCCAAAATTATCCATTTTATACAATGATAGAAATATTAACAGAGAACAAATGGAATCTGGCCTTCCGTGCGATTAAATACAACTTTAACAATAAAAACAACAGCTAACACTGAGAGAGCTTATTATGTGTCAGGTCCTATTCTGCATGTTCTGCATATGTTAATATTTAATCTTCATCACAGATTTAAAGAATTTACCATTCTTTTTTTTTTTTTAAATATCTTTATTGATTTCAGAGAGAGGAAAGGAGAGGGAGAGAGAGAGATAGAAACATCAATGATGAGAGAGTCATTGATCAAGCCCGCAACCCGGGCATGTGCCCTGACCGGGAATCGAACCCCGATCTCCTGGATCCTAGGTGGATGCTCAACAGCTGAGCCACGCCTGGCCGGGCCAAGAATTTACCATTCTTAAACCCACTTCACAGGTGGAGAAACAAAGGTACACAGAGGTTAAGGAATATACCCAAGGTCACATAGCTAGAAGGTGGCAGGTCTGAGGTTAGCAATCAGGGCTGGGAGGGCTACTCAATGTGAGTTATTTCATTCTGCTGTATTCACATGGGAATAAAATATACGCCCTCCCCCATTAACATTTTCAAGTAATTCCAAAGTTAGAGAATAGACTTCCTTTGTAACATTCAAGGTTAAGAGCACAAACCTCAGAACATTTAAGGAACAGCTAGCTTTACAAAATCTGGGTTTCAACTTCAGTCCAGTCATTTCTCTGTTGAGCAAGTCACATTTTACAAAAAGATCATAAAATATAAAATAGTGATAAAATATAAATAGGAATAAAAATCATAGCCAAGGATCATAAAATTTGCAATGGTAAAAGCAGCATGGGACCAGATTAAGTCAATGTTAGAGGATTTTGGTCTTTGTTTTAGAAATTAAGTAGGACTATTATAATTGGATTTGCATTTGATAATAAATCAATCGTAGCAGAGTTGAGGGTTTCCTAAATGGAAAAGGGCAGAAAAGACAAAGATTAATTTGGGAAGTATCTCAGTGTTTCAAGAGAGTAGATGCAGGTCTGTAACAAAACAAAGTAAAATGACCAGGATTTGGTAACTGACTTAAATGTAAAAGGTGCAAAAATTAGAAGACCAAATCCAATTCTAAGGTTTCTAGCTCAGGGAAAGTGGTAGAGAGTGATCCAGTCAGTCATTCCAGGGGAGGGAGGCCAGGAGGTGCTGTGTGGCTCCAGGATTCAGGTGGGAATACTGGATAGGCAGTGAGGCAGGTGGAGTGGGCAGAGGACCAGAGACAGTCAGTTAACTGAAGGAGAACCAGGACAGGCACATCTCCCGGGGACAGAAAAGTTAATGCTGGTTAGAACTCTAAACAGATTCCGTATTACCAAAGCCACAGAACACACTGCATTTTCTTTTGACTATATTCATAGTCTGAAAGTTGGCTTTGCTCACATATATATCCTTTATGGGAACTTCGGTCTTGCAGCTCTGCTCATGCTTGAATTCCTCTTCGTATAAGCAGTGGGGAGGGCATGCGCCCCTCTCTGTCTGGCCTAAGGGACTCCCGCACTGCGCGACAAAGTGGTAGCTGCCACCCAGATGAAAGGCTGATGTTGAACGTGGCTTCCTGCTTGCGAAACTTCCTGGAAACTTTGAAGTTTTCCATTTTAACTCTTCTCTTTATTTCTCCTCATTTTTATGTCAGGACAACTTCTCCAATTCCTTCCACGTCATACCTCAGTGACTTTGTGTATCTGCCTTGAACCTGTCTGGAGATTTTTCTCTATCTTTCATGTATCGTCTGACCTCTAAGATAAGATTCTCCATAACTAATGCCAAGTCAATATCTATTTTCATCTCAGTCGCCAACTGTGGTTAATGTGTTAAGCACCTAAAGGTTTCCAGGAAGTGCTTTCCTCATTGAAATCATTCTAAATTATAGGTGGTCAAAATAGTGGCATTTGCCAATATCAACAGCAAAGGAGCGAGGTTCAGAAAGAACATGGAAGTACTAGAGTCTTCCATTCTGAAATGACCATTTGATTGACTCAGCCATGAAACTAATTAGAAGTCAGAGGGAAGTGCCACATGTTATGCTATTTACCCCTTTCTATTTGTCCCATTATGGAGGAGTGATGTAAAGTGATTTAAATCCACCCAGAGCTCCCATTCTTCCACTGGCTTAACCCACAGGCCTCGGCTTACTGGCATTCATGCCCAGTGAAAGAAGGAGGGTTCTAGGAGTTTTCTTTTCTCTTAAGAGCTGCAGCTGCACTCAGGCACTCCTCGTGATATGTCCTTGTGTTGGGCAAGCTGCCCTTATGCCAAATAATGTCCTGACACACATGGAATTGAGGTTATACTCATTCACACACGACATACTCAAAGATACAACTGAAAAAACAAATTCTCTCAAACACACGAGAGGTAACACAGAGTTTCAATTGTAATAGTAAGTGAGGACACTGAGAATTTCAAAAGCAGCAGCTGGAGCAGTTACAGAGCATGGGTTCTGGGGTTAGCTTACTTGGGCAGACATCACTGACCCAGCCCTCATTAGCTGTGTTCCCGTGGACACGCTTCCTAGCCTCTCTGGGCATCTGGGCCCTCTTAGTAAATGAGGCAATAATTACGCTTCCTCTTGGGGCTCTCTGGAGGATCATGTGAGATCGTTTGTGTAAAGTGATTAACATGGTTCCAGCACACAGAGCTCACGAAACATCAGCTACACTAATTATTATATTCATCAACATCATTCTTATCAGAAACCTAGAGAAGAGCGTGGGTACCTGTGGTAGGACTGAGGTATGGGCTACAACTAGGCTCTCTCTAACCTCAGAAATCTAAATGCAGAATAGCTGGCAGCACTTCTGAAATTAATGCCTTCGGCATAGGATGTCACAGATAATTCCTTCAACCCTAACGTCCACAATTCAGTGTTCTCTGGATGTTTATTAATCTGTTGGCCTGCTGCTTCTGGGCCGATTTTGCACTGGTCGTGGCCATTTCTCACACTTTGATATTACTAAAGGCATGGCTGACTCAAGTTTTGCTTTACTAGGAACCTCCTGTATTCTTGTTACTAAAGACTCTCCCATATCACCATCATCTGTTAGGAATTTCATGTCTAGTAGAGTCACACAAAGAAAAGTAACTAAGACACACACACACAAGGCAGCAATTGTGTGTGAATTGATACTGAAGCCACAGTTCAGTTTTAGGTTCTGATTTTGGAGTCCTGTGGCAGCTTTGTTTCAAGAACAGAATCGCTCATCAAGATCTTCACATAGTCAAGGAGATGAAAAGAGTTTGAATAATTAGAGGCTTGTTAATATGTAGTTACCTGGGTCCTACTCAAATCTACTGAAAAAGAATCTTCTGGGAGAACCCAGGTAGAATGCAGGAATCTTAGAGCAAGCAGCATTTCATATACATTAAGGTTTGAGAAGCACCACTCTAAGGGTTCATATTTAGTAGAGGATACATGCATAAGAAATATTCTAATACCAGGCAGTCTTTGACAGTGGCCATGATAAAGATATGTAGTACAGAGGCTGAACAAAAAGAGAGAACCAATCTGAACAGGTAAACCTAGGAGAGCCTTTTGGATGGGAGAAGTTGGAAGGCAGTTAGGAATGAGAGCAGAAAAGTGGCTGGGCCAGGAACCAGGAGCAACAGGATACCAGAGTGTCACTGGGAGAGGGAACCAGCTAAACAAAAGCACCAGGAGTAGGAAAGTCTGGGAGATATTGGAGCAGTTTCACATGGCGGGGGCCCAGGTGAGAGGCTTGTGGGGAGGGGGTTGCTGCATTAGGAAAAGGAGACGAGGCTACCCAGCAGGTGAAATAGAGCGTGGATGGCCTTTAACGCCAGCTGGAGTCTGCGTTCTAGAGTCTCTTTGCCATGAACTATTTGGAAAGTTGCTCAGAGGGGTCATAAATGAAGCTGAGCTTTGAGAAGTTGAGTTGGTAAGGTGAATTGGAAAGGGTTACTCAGTCCCACAACCCTTTACCTACTTTCCAAACCCCAAAAAGCCACAACACAAAAAGGCTTTTTAATATTTAATTTAGCGGCAAAACTTGCCATGAAATGAAGTGGGGTAACTTGGTCATTATTATTTATCCAACTTTCTGTGAATTGTCATGCATTGTGCTGCAAAAATATCAATGTGTTTGATTAGGGGTGCTGTCCCAAACCCCTTTTGGTGATGTTAGAAAATTTAGTTTATGTATTATATAACATTTCTGAACTCAGAAAAATTGTAAACTCCAAAACACTTCTGGGACTAAGGTTCGGTAAGGAATTGCAGGCTTTAACAAACAATGGGAGAGGTTTAATAGCCTTAATGCTTTACGAGGCAGAGGAAACCTTTTAAGAGGTGCTATAAAAGAGAGGGTAATCAGCTCCTCTTTCTTAGCGGCCAATTTTTGAGGAGCACTTAATTGCTGTGGAGTCTGTCTAAAAGGAAAGGTGCTTTGGACTAAGTGGCTTGGCTCTTGCAATTCCTCTTCAGTATGATTACCAGTTCTTGCCTCCCTGTCTCCCCAACTGTAAATCTCAAAGCCTATGATGTTGCAAACTGGAAAACAGATGGTGAACCGATGTAGACAAAGGCTGTTTCATTTTTGCACTGCCTGTGTACATGTGTGTCTCTGTACACCAAATCCGGCCACTTCAGAGCTGCAGAGCTTCTTAGAAATGACTCAGTTCAACTCATTCCTTTCAGATGAGGAAACTGAGGGCAGAGGAGAAAACTCGTTGGTGAGAGAGATCTCACACCAGAGGCTTGTTGCACAGTTTGTATTAACTGTGCAGCCCCAAGAGTCCATCTCTGACAATAATCTCTTCTACAACAAGGAGTCCATCTATTATGACTAGACATTGACTCCCACAAGAAACATTTACTAAATACCCCTTGACGGTGATTCCCATAAGTATAACTGCACCACGGGGGCATATTACTGAAGTACTGCAACCACATCCTTTTCTAAGCAAGTATTGAAATGGCAAGGGATTTAGGTTTGAGTCCAGGCTACCCCAATGAGTCATATGAGGAAAAATGAAAGGAATAATCAAGAGTGTGTTTTTTTTTTTCTTTAAAGACATTTAAGTATATATAAAGACATTAAGTTATATCTAGATAAATGCACATGCACATGCAAACTCTTAGACAAACCAGGGGAACACAGAGCGGAATACTTACCAAACCTCTACAAGTAAAAAACTTCTAAGCTTAGAAACTACTGAAGAAATGGAATTGGAAAGAATCTATAGCTTTAATTAAACACTCTCACTGATTTTTGTATGATTTTTAAAGATCATAACCATAAAAAGAGGCAAAAATACAAGGGGAATATTCCTAGCAAATATTTCACATATACACTGTGTTCATTTCTCTTCAAAGAACTCACACCAGTGAGTGAGAAAAATACCAAGACTCCTAAATAATTTGGTTAAGGACATGAACAGATATTTGCCAAAAGAACAAATAAGTACTTTTAGTAAGCAAATCCATGACACAGTGAAACACAAACACAGCATACCATATCAAATGGCACAGATTATTAAAGTGATAATAATAATGCTGGTGGAATATGATGAAATACACATCCTGGTATATTACTAGTAGCAACGATTTTGGAAATTTACTTGGCAAATTTCAAGTTCTTTAAAATATTCATATCCCTTGATCTAGAGTTCTACCTTTGGAAACCTACCCTAAAGAAATAATGAACCCTGTAAACTTAAGCTCGAACATGAATATTTATTGCACCATTATTTTTAATGCTGAAAATCATGAACAATCACCATATTCAACAATGTGGCAAAAGAGAAATAAAAAGTATCTATTCAAAATGATATCATGCAACCAGTGAGGTGATGATTAATCCTAGGTAACTGCAGGAAACTGCTTATGACTGAATAGTAATGAAAAGATTAAGAATCAAAGTGGTTTATACAGAATAATTATTACTTGGTAAATAAATAAAGTTAATCCATAAATAGAAAAAGGCTGATTGAAAATAAAATGACTCTGAGTGGTGAGAGTATAAGTTATTTTCTTCTGCATACTAGTTTATGTTTTCCAAAATATCTTTGACTATTGCATATAATTTGATTTGGAAATTTATTTCAATGAAATGAAAGCATTAAATAAAAAAAAATATCAATAGTAGTTTGTCTTCCTCTCTATCCCAATAAGAATGTCAAAAGAGCCCAGCCAGTGTGGCTCACTGGTTGAATAAGGAGGTCATGGTTCCATTCCTTGGTTGGGGCATATGCCCAGGTTGCAGGCTCGATCCCCAGTAAGGGGTGTGCAGGAGGCAACCGACCAATGACTCTCTCTCATCATTGATGTTTCTATCTCTCTCTCCCTCTCCTTTCCTCTCTCTAAAATCAGTAAAAACATATTTTTATTATTTTATTTTATTTTTTAAAATATATCTTTATTGATTTCAGAGAGGAAAGGCGAGGGAGAGAGAGAGATAGAAACATCAATGATGAGAGTCATTGATCGAGCCTACAACCCGGGCATGTGCCCTGACCAGGAACTGAACCCCGATCTCCTGGATCCTAGGTCGACGCTCAACCGCTGAGCCACGCCCAGCCGGGCAAAAACATATTTTTAAAAAATAAGAAAAAGAATGTCAAAAGAGCTTCTTAGGAAACGATATGAAAGTTCAAATGAGCAGAGATATTACAGGGATATTCTACTTAACCTTCCAGAGGAACTACTCTGTGCTAGAAGTTCAGAGCGCTTCTGTGCCTCACCGAGTCAGGATGACAATCTTGTGAGCTGGGTGCTGTAATTATCACCATTTTATTCAAGGCACCAGGAAAAGGAGTAACTTGCTCAAGATGTCACACATCTGCTAAAATTCAAACCCTAGCTGCTTGGCTCCTGAGTGGGGCTCTTAGACATCACGCTACCCAATTGTTTGTAGGCCTCTGAAGTGAGAGAGTACTTGGGTATCATTAATACCAACTCTCATACAGAAAGAGAAGTACAGAGAGGCTGTGACTTGCTAAATGTCACACAGCAAATCCTCTAATACGTAAACAAAGTAGTATTATGTTTTACAGATTGTAATTTAGAAACATTAAGAAAGATCAAAATGAATGCAGACAATATTAGCTCATCTGCTCAATTTTGTTCCAAATATACACTTTTTCTTTTTTCATCTTTTTAGGACCTACATTATGGGAAAGGTACATTTCTGGGGTCTGTAAGGAGAAATTATATCTCTGAAGTCCTAGGGCTGGCACAGCGCAAGCTCTTTCCTCTCAGTTCTCTGCGAGGGCTACATTTCAACCCAGGTGGGATAGCATTACCACCAAAATGCCTTCTTAGCAAAGAACCTCCTGGGTGTGGCACTATCCCAGGCTTTGTAGAGCATCAGACTCTAAGAGAACTCTGAGCTACAGGAGAGCAGTAAAACAGTCAAAACAAAATACAACCAGTTGCCAATAGCAAGGCGACAGCTCTGTGCATGCTTATTTTCTAACCCATCATGAAGTCCAAAATAAACTCCAGGCTTCCTCCTCACATCTGATATAGATTAAGAGAGTCAGACCTCTCTGCTGGGAGAGCAACATTGGAAGAACTCTTCACCAAATAACTGGGCTAAATGACAAGAGAAAGTTCTGCAGAACTGCTCCCGAGTGACTGTGGCTTAGTCATGCCTCATTTCTCAGTGAGCTATTTAGAGGTTTCTGGACACATCTCTTCAAAAGAGAAGACAATGAGGTCCATATTAGTCTGTAAAAATGACAAGACCCAATGATGTTGCCATAAAAGTCACCAAACGAATGACCTTCCATCCAGCACCGGAGCAGTAGCCTGTCCTAAAAGGCAAGTACACTGTCTGTCCTCTCGAAAGGAACCGGGACACCCAATGGCTCCGCTCTGACTCAAAGCAGAGAAAAGGGCAATAAAAAGTGGGATGTACGCATAATTGAGAACAGTTTTCTATTTAGATCAGAATATCAAGACCTAGTTTGCATTAATGATTATAAAATTAACTTAATTGTAAAATTAGACATTTATTTATTATAAAAAGCATAAAGAACTAAATACTGTCTTGAGGAAAGCAAACACACACACACACACACACACACACACACACACACACACACACACACACAAAACCCAGCGGGGACACTAGCTAGATAAGGAGCCCCTACTGTGGCTTTTCATCACTCGTTGTTTTAAACTAATTGAATCCTTTTTAAACAAAATCTTAAGCAGATCCCCCATACAGAAAACAGGTAAGAACAGAGCTGCTCTGGTAGGAGGACAGGAAGGCTGCTGGAGTATCTGGAATTCTGTTTCGCTGTCCCCTGACACATCTGCAAGTCCCAAAGGACGCAGTTTGAAAACGGCATTCTAAGAGGCAAATTTCAGACTTCAAGTATTAAGTGTTCCACATCCTAAATATAACTTGAAGACATCTTTCCTCCCTTACCTATGAATATTGTCTTATATAATTTTTTTTTTTTTTTTTTTTGCCAGACTGGCCTACTTATTGTTCCAAGACGCCTGTGTCCCTGCTTCTCCCTTTCTCCCTGAATGCTCCCATGCTTCCCCTGATGGCATCACTGCTCACTCTTGAAAGCTCAGCTAAATTTCCACATCCCCTGGAATATCTTTCCAAGTTTCCACATCCCCTGGAATATCTTTCCAAGTAACATCAAACTGGTAAAAACTTTCTCTCCCAGAAATACATCTATTCTGTACCACTTACTTGACTAATTATCTAGTTATCTATTAGTTACCTATTGTTGCAGTAGTAAATTACCACAAATTTGATGTCTGAAAGCAACACAAATTTATCATCTAATAGTTGTCTGTTAAAAGTCCCACAGTGTCACAGGGTCAAAATCAAGGTGTTGGCATTCCTTCTGGAGGATGTTTCCTTGCCTTTTCCTGCCTCGAGAGGTAACCCACGCTGCTTGGGCAGTGCCTCTTCACTGGTCCTTGTCACTAGTTTCAAAGCCATTTTTAGGAATGTAATTAGGTTGGACCCACCTGGATAACCCTGAATAAGCTCCTCATCTCAAGGTGCTTAAATTTAATCAAGTCTGTCAAGTCCCTTTTGTCTTGTAAGGTAACACAGCCATAGGCTCTGGGGCTGAGGCTTTGAATATCTTTGGAGGGGACCTTATTTTGACTATCACAGATGCTTCGCCAAGTGTCCCAGGAGCAAGGACCTCTTCATTACCCTGTGGGTAAGTTCCCAGTTTGGTGAGCAGTTGAGGTACATACATCGACTTTATCTCTCCCACCAGTTTTGTGGGAACCTTGGTTGAATTCAATAGGCCTTTTTCCAAAAGAGAGAAAAATATGAGAAAGTTAATCAAGAAATAAGATCTTGTCATATCTCCTAAGGTAAGGGAGGTTGGTGAATATGTATAGCTGTTTCTGGGGATCCATTTAGACCTTTTTCTGTTTGTAGGTAATTCCATGGGATCTTTGAATAAATACCCAGGACTGTAACGGGTCTAAATTCAACCAAGTGATCAATCCTAGAATTTTACCACATTGAGTTATGCAAAATATTTTGCAACATATTTATCTTTGAATAAGATTTTGTGTTTAATTTGAACTTTGAGGTATTTCTGAAGGATGGCTAATGCCACATGAAAAAGTGGCTCACAGCAACTTGTAACCATTTTATTAGATTAAAAAAAAAAAAAATTTTACTAACCAACCTTCCTTTACTGAATTCCTCTGAAATATCACATGTACCTGTGGTCTCCCTGTACAGTTTCTTGATCTGCTACAACTCTCATTTTTGGTACCTGCATTTGATTTGGTTCTTTGCTGTTTTCGTTGCTTTGTTGAAACTATGTTCAGCATAGATGGGATGACCTGCCCTTGGAATCAAGGTAACACAGGCGCACTTTGGTATTTGGGCTCCTGTCTAAAAGCTCCCTGACGGCCAGTTTCTCCAATGGCTCTTGTCACTTAAATTGCCTCACATTACTTATCTAGCTTTACATTTTCTCTCTCCCATACTGTATGACATAAGGACAGGTGATTTTCATCATTTCTCTAGTACCTAGTATAGTCCATTAAACAAAGAATGTTCTCTATAAATATTTTTGGGATGTGTTACAAATGGTACATAAATGAAACTCCAAAATTTAATATGCCTAAAAGTTTAGTCAGATAACCAGAACACTCCATGTAAGATTTCTCTATCATAAAAAAAATCTGCAAAATAAGAATGCTTTACTTTTTTATCTGTATCTTAGGAATATAACCTTAGGGATATAAGAGGCGTGATAAAGGATATGAATTTCAAAGTTAAAAACCCAAGTTTAAAGCAGAGCTTCACCATTCACTCCACTTATACATTGTACAAACTATATAACATCATTGACTTTCAATGTTCTCATCTATGAATACGGGAACATTACTTCACAAAATATTTGCTAGGCTTAAGTGAGGATTTTTATAAAAGGGTTTGTACATATGTCTACTGGTTTTATCTTTCCGACTCTGTTTCTCTCTACCATCTCAACCAAATTTTTGCTGTGCTAGGACAGTTTAGCTGAGGAACCACAGGTTTTGATGTGGTCCCTTTGGAGCATGAACAATGACATTCAGTCACACAGCTCAAGGGCTGGCTTCAGGGCACAGGCGACAGAGGCCAGAGGCTTAGCACCAGGAGCATTACTTTTAGAATCAACAGAATTAAGGAATCAAAATAAAACACATTCACCAAACCCAACATCTCCAACCCAAACACAGACACAAAGTCACTGTACTGGATTTATGTGAATAATATGGGGACTACATCCCACTACAACCTCACACCTACGTGGTTAGCTCACGCATCCTGTCTCAGTTGATAGGAGCCCACTGCTCTAAAACTCCCTTATGCATCTAAAAGTCTGTCTGACTATAGCCAGCCACTGGAAAGTTACCATCCCAATGCAATATTGGTTATTAAAGAGGGGACTGAAAGACTTCCACCCGAGGGTCTGAGCATTGGCTTTGCCACCAGTAGCAATGTGGCCACGGGTAAATCATGCAACCTTCTGTGCCTCAGTTCCCCACATGTAAAGGTATCCCTTTCAAACAGAAGATTCTGTGACTTATTTGAATCTTTCATGATTTGTAAGAATTTTTTATTAGAGAACCAAAGAAACAGATGAGAGCCTGGCTAGGCATGGCCCAGCAGTTGAGCATCAACCTAGGATCCAGTAGATCGTGGGTCGATTCCCGGTCGGGGTGCATTCCTGGGTTGCAGGCTTGATCCCCAGTGGGGCGCATGTAGGAGGCAGCCCAATCAATGATGACTCTCAACACTGATGTTTCTATCTCTCGCCCCCTCTCTCTTCCTCCCTCTGAAATCAATAAAGACATTAAAAAAAAAAAGGATCCGTTAGAAACAGATGAGAAACCATCTCTTATAGCATTAAGACTTAACCATCTACTTTTTTGGGTTATTTATTTGAAAGTCCTATGGTGGCTTAAATGTCAGGAGATGAGTTTAAATTTCAGGCCTGCCTTTACACAAGGTAGCCTTAGGTGAAGTTACTTACATTCTCTAAGTTTCAGCCTGCTCATCAGTGAAACGGCCTATTAACATCTAGTTAGAGGGGAGCCGTCTTACATGAGAGCTGATCACAAGGCACCTGGAATGCAGCAGATATTTAATATATGATTGCTGAATCTGCATCTTGCTGTGCCCCCCCAAAAAAGATTCTGGTGCTTTGCTCTTTTGTCCCAGTCTGTCTAATGAAGAAAACCTTGAGAACCTACAGGAAGTTGGCTGTTCTAATCTATAAACAACATGGAACCTATGGTGCAGAACTGCCAGAGGAGGAAGGCAGCCCATGACTTGTCCACTTGTCCAGTTCCATATGTTGGACAATCCTCTCCCAGCTGGAACCACCTTCGCTTCTATAACATGATTTTTCATTTCCTCCAACAAACGAATACTTAAGACTTTCTATGTGTCAGGTCCTACACAAAATCCACAACACCTCAGAGGACACTCACATAGGACCGACACAGGGCCTGCTTGTAGTTGAAGCTCACATAGCTTTTGCTCCTGCACCTGTGCACACCCACACACAACCTTTGTAGCATATGGTGCCAAGGCACAATGAGAGATCAACTGTGAGCCACAGATGTCCTCTTATCCATTATAATAAAAAGTAGTTATGGAAAACGGACTTTGAATAGAAAATACAAATGCACGTACACACAGACCACTCATCAACTATTTCTAATTATCACTTCTTAATCACAGAATATCTGTAGAAGGTGAATGCATCTTGACTAAAGATGTATTTCCATTGTCCCAAATAATCAGATTTTCATTAAAAAGCCTATAAATGACAATTCTATTCCTTTTTTAAGAGGGTCTGAAAATGGTCTTTATTCTTCTCAACCCAAAGCTTGCTACAATAAAATGTACGATATATATGTTACTTTTCAATTTGCATATCTATTGATCCTTTATACTAAAAATATGCAGGGTTAAAGATATATTAATAATATTCCACGATGCATAAAAAATTTCAAAATCCAGTAGGTATACGGTGTACATTTTTTTTAGTCTTTTTATGAGGCCATTTTAATGATTTTTATATGCAGCAATCCAATCAACAGGTCAAAACCAACCATTGTTTCAACTGACATTATGATCTTTTGTGTGCAGAAAATATATTTTTTTGTATGCTTGCTGAATTCTAAATTCAGAATATCGTATATTTCAGCAATGTTTCCTTCTCTTGTCTGACCTCTTATTTATTCAGTCATTGGATTTAGATCTTTTAAAGAACTGTTTTGTTATGAAATCTTTTTCATCTGAATCTTTTTCAAGGTGCCACTTGGTATGGAACCTTGGGATTCAGCACTATGCTTCATTTTCCTGCAGCCCCCAGATTAAAATTTCATGAATGCTATTTATTTCCATGACAAATTTTTATTTGAGGGCTATAGGAAAATGAAGGAAAGTGTTGAATCACAAGGTTTCCATATCAAGCGGCACCTTTACAAGACAGAATCTTGCTAAGCACATGTCTAAGCAGGTAGTTTGACTGGCTTTTTCCTTTTTCTGTGCAGCAAATTGATATAGTAGGGAAACATCAGGGCGAGGAGAAGAGCTGTTTACCTCACTGTGTTCCCCCAAAAAGAAAAACAAAGAAAGTGGAATTGCTCAAGAATAGCAAAGATATGGATTTGGAAGCATTTAAAAAAGTAAGTTTAAAGATACATGCAGGCATTAAAATTTTATTAAAAATTTATAACATGAGGAACTGTTTCCATTATAATGTAGAGTATAAAGAATATTATATGCAGTTGCCTATATCTATGCAATTTCACCTCAATTATATAAAAGTATCTTGAAAGCATTAGGAACGATTAGAAAAACACACCAAAATGTTAGCATTTTGAAATTGGAATTGCCATGAAATTTTTGAAATTATAAGTGATTTCTCTTCTTTATACTTTGTATTTTTAATTTTTTAAAAAGAAAATGTATTGTTTTTTAATAATTATTTTTAAAAAACTAAAACAAGGTAGTCACCCTGAAATTGTTCTTGTAGTTGAAGAAATAATACTGATAACAGTCTTTCCATGAAAAATCTAGTAACATTATTCCCTTTTTAAAATTTTACCAAATCTTTTCCTCCCCCATTCCCTTTGGAGTGTGTGGCTCTTCTGTTCCTTCTTCTGAATCTTCCTCTTCTTCTGTTAGACCCCTAACTGTTGGAGCCTCGCAAATCTCTGTCTCGCTACATTTTCTTCCTAGCTGATCTCAACCACCCATTGTATTACTTCATCACTTTCAGTGCGAAGGCTGTATATCCAGCCACATCCCCGTGAGCTCCCGGCTGCAACCCTCTACCAGCGATCCCCCTTGGGAGTGTCTCATGGGTCTCTCACAGGTAACATGGCCAAACAGCATCATCTCTTTCCCAGGCTTTTCTGGTCCATACTTCCTCCTCTGTCACCTTTACAGTAAATGGGATCACTAATTTACACTAATTTACTCACTTGCTTACACCAAAAAGCTAGAAATTATCCTTGATGTAATTCTTTTCCTAACCATCCCACCAACTCAATCCATGATCAAGACTTGCTAGTGCCACCTCAACATATATCCTGAGTCCAACACCACCTGAATGGCTTTCACTCGGCCATACCAGTCACATCTCAACTGGACCTGTGCATGAGCTGCCTAAGTGGTGTACAACCCAACCTCATTTATTTCCTGATAGCAAGAATGTGAAACTTGTCATGTCTGCTTAAAAACTGTCCCCCAAGTCCCACCATCAACTCACCTACCTCCTCAATCTCATTTCTTCTGTATATCCACTGCGCCAGCCACACTGACCTTTCTTTGGTCCCTTAATTGCATCAAGCTTTTTATCCCTTCTGCCAGGTCTGCCTCCACAAATGGTCTTTCCCCTATTTCTCGGACCAAAACAGACCTGAAGTTTTGAAGTTAGCAAATTCCTAAATTTCCTCTAAGGCTCAGGTTGTGCCAGGACCGCCAGGCCTGCAGCTGCTTTCAGGAGATCTAACAGCCTGCCCTCGAGAGTCAGAGGTTGGGCTGAGAAGCAGCATTCTCAGAAAGGAGGTGGTTGCTCCCTGCAGACAGCTTTCACTCCAGGTAAACCCCATCACCCACAACAGCTAAACTCTAGATCACACAGCTCAAGGACAAGTTAATGGGATTTGGCAGAACGTAATAAGAAATGAGAAATTACGAAGGATAGAAACAGGTAAAGACACAGTTGTAGAATGGTGCCAGCTTAATACATCAAACCATATTTACATTTCTGTGTTATCTTTAGGGACAAGCGGAAAAGAAGTTGCAGAGTCACCGAAGTATTTCTAAATTTTGTTAGAATCGGCATTTAGCTTTACTTCTATGAATCTTGAAAAATCAAAATATGGGGCATCTATACAACCCAAAGTGCTACACATTAATTACATAGGTTTGGCTTTGAAAAAGGTTGATTTACAAGCTTCAGCCTTGCCTGCCACCCCAGGCACGAGAGCTGTCAGCTCTAGCCGCACATCATGTGCAGAGAGCTCTGCAGTTCGCAGGGCCCAATCTGCATTATCCTGCTTGCATCTCAAAGCAACCTAGCATTGTATTTCCCTTGTTCTACAGATGCAGTAACTCGCAGCCAGGGATTTTATGCTACTTGACCAAAGAATCAGTTATAAAGTTAGAGTCCAGACCATGTTTTTCTAAGTTCTAGTACATTAGAAAATAGAGTTGTAGAACCTGGAAAAGACAATGTTCTAGAATGCAGGAGACATGCTAGTCCTGGTTCTATCAACTAGCAAGTGTGACCTTGAGCGAGTCACTCTGTTTAGGCCTCAAGTGTAAAGATGAGTGTAAGAACATCTGCCTTAGTGCTACCACAGGAATGTTCTGAGGAGCAATTGTGACTTCTGATCATATCTTCTATTGCCTGTCCCCAGCTCACACCACTCATCCAAAAGACCTTGCCACTGTCCCCATGTGAAGCACACTCCCACTTGAAGATGCCTCCACCTGATCCCTAGAATGAGCTTCCCCTGATATGCATAGCTTGTCTGTCATGTCCTGGAGGTCACTGCTTACATGTCCCCATATTAAAGAGGTATTCACTGACTACTCAAAATAAAACAGATTAATCCTGTCTCCAACCCACACTCCTTTTTCACCTACTCCGCTTTATAGTTCTCCACAGAACACACTTCCTCTCTCTGACATATTTATTTATTTGTTTGTGTTCTCACAACTAGATTGTCAACTTCATGAAAGCAGGGATTTCTGTCTATGTTGGTAATCCCAAAGCCTAGGACAGTGGCTGGCACAGAGTATGTATGCCCTTTAAATTCTGATCTACTAAATGGATAAAAGAACTGAATAAACCAATTATATAAATGAATGTGTAATTATCATAATATCTAGTCTTTTCTGGGTCTGTCTACCATAAGAGAGGTTACATAGAACATTCTTGGTATTAAAATCTGTGTCTCTAATCTGCAGGGTAAACTTTGCAACTCACAATTTTAAATGAGTTAGCAGGTCACAGGCCTAGAAAACACATCTATATGATAATTAGTTACCAGAACCTACATTTAACAACGTAAGTCCTACAACTTTCTATTTCTATCGCTAATACCAGAGATGTTAAAAAAACACACCCAGGATTGCCATGGCTGTGAAAAAATCAGAAAGCAAAAATAAAATTTCATATATCAGAGGACTATCATAACATAGAAGTTCTGAACAATTCAGTGTCATTTCTGGGAAGGAAAGGAGAAAGAATGGAATGGTGGAGGTAAGACTTTAGCTACATTCAAAATATTAAAAAAAGAGAAAGAGAGAGATGGAGCAAATACAGCAGGATGGTAAATCTGGGAGTACTTTTCTATATCTTTAAGGTATTTTATAATTTTTTTAAAAAGGAAAGAAACCAAGCAGTGTGATGTCTCCATCATAGATACTAGAATCTGCTAATCTCAGCTTCTTAAAGATGGAAAACACCTCAGTAGTCATGCAGACTAATGTGTATCCAAAGCATGAGTACCCTTCTCACCAGCTCCCCAGTCATTTGCTGAGCCTGGGAAAGGAGGTGAGGACCTCTTACTAAAGGAATGGCCATCTTGGTGAATGTCCAGGGCTACTTTAAAGAGAGAATGACTATAACCCCGTTTATAATTCCCACTCATGAGTAGGCTGAGAGGAGGGAAAGTCTATAAGGCAATTATGAAGTAGTCTTCATTGGAATTTTTAAAAACAATTTAAAAAGTAAACTGTTTTGCCGTAGGCTATAATTTCCATGTTTAACCTTGTGTGTTAAAGGCATCGGATAAAAACAATGAGTGACAAAATATTTTCAGCCTTTGAAAAAACTCTGTCTTTTTCACATTTTACCAATCTCAAAAAAGTACCACCACCCTGATTGGGTGGCTCAGTTGGCTGGAGAATTGTCCCGTACACCAAAAGGTTGTGGGTTCGATCCCTGGTCAGGGCACGTATGGGAAGCAACCTGTTTCTCTCTCACATTAATGTCTGTCTGTCTGTCTCTCCCCCTTCTTCTCTAAAAAAATAAATATATATATATTTTAGATATGTAAAAAAATATATATAAAATCAATAAAAAATATATCCTGGGATAAAGATTAAGAAAAAAGTAACACCAAGGAAGTGGAAATGAGATAAAAAGGTCGCCAAAACATGGGAAAATAACGTTTCTTCTCCAGGGAAGGGGCTTGAGGACTAAGGTCAAGAAACACTGTAGCTGGCAGGCAGCGTGACCCTTCCATGTCCTCCGCTGTGCTTTGTTCTTGATGTCAACGCGTCACTCTTTAGCTGCTCAGGGTTACTGGGATTTACTGAGCCTTAAACAAATTATGCATCATCTTTCATTGTCATGTGGCAACAGAAACTGAAGTTGGCATCAGAAAATATGCCAATGTGATGCAAAAAAATGAAGTTTTATTGTACAAGCACTTTAATTTCCAATGGCTGAGGTCAATATTTTGGAGGGCTGGGTTGGGGGGTAGAAGGACTGAGCAAAAGAAAAAAAAGAAAAAAACCCACAGACACGGAAAACTGTGGTGATTGGCGGGGGGGAAGGGGTATACGGGGAGGTAGAAGAGGGGATAGAGGGATGAATGGTGATGGAAGGAGACTTGATTTGGGGTGCTGAACACACAACACAGTGCACAGATGATGTGTTGTGGAATTGTGCACCTAAAACCTATATAATTTTATTAACCAGCATCACCCCAATAAATTCAATAAACAAACAAACAAAAAATCGTTCCAGGACTATCTCCCAAGTTTTGGTCACAAGATAGATTTTGAAGATCTGCTTGATCCTTCCCTTCTGTTTCAGTGCAATCGTTTCGTCGTTAGAGTAGGCAGCTAGTTAGATAAAGGGCCAGGATGGGGAAAGAAGAAGAGGAAGTCTATTTGCTTACAATGGCTAGAATGGAACAAAAAGGGGACGTTATCTCATACCAGACAGCATGCCCTAAACTAAGAAAGTAATTTTAAGAAGAGTACAAGGTCATCAGACTATATGTAAAATTTTTTATAGGGCAGCCACAAAAATGAGGAAGCGGGAGACTTGAAACTCTCCCAGATGACCCTGACATCCAGGAGGGGGACTCTAGAAGCCTAAGGAATAAGGGTATATAATCTTTAAGGACCCCATTAGGTGGGGCACTCAGACTAGCTGAGTTGCCTACTCAGATTATATCTCTGTGTATTTCCTTCTACAATAAACTTCCCTTGCTTTGCTCGCTATTGTCTCTTGTTTGAATTCATTCCTACAAGCAAGACAAAAACTGGAAGCAGGCTGGAGACCCACCAGTAACAGTCCCACTTCATTATTCATGGGTACGGAACCATTTTATATACTCTTAATCCCAAGCTGGAAGTGTGAAGTTTGCATTTTAGCTGGATAGCCAAATGTTTAGCTTTTTGTTTTGCTTTAACTGAACTTCAAAATCCTAGCTAGTGCAATGATTTCTTGTACTGTCCTTAATAAGTGAATGGAAGAAAAATCTATGAACTTTGGACAATTACACATCTTCAAAGATAGGCTGACTGTACTGTGTTCTCCCTTCCTAAAAAATATATATCTACCCTTTCTTTCCTCATTTAAAAAGACCACATGAGACTATCCTCTGTGCCAGGGCGCCAGCCCCTCACAGCCCTGGTGTGGATTTTTCTGGCTCTGCAGATGACTTTCTCTTCCCTATTCTTGTATCAGTTGTCACGAAGCCTCATTCTTTTTGTAACTTTTGCATTTAAAATGCACATTAGAAGAATGGGCTGTGCATAGTTCTCTGATGAAGATTTGCAGTGATGAATCAAGATTTATAAGCTTCCTTTTGCAAATTTGAGTATTTGTTTTTGCATTTTAGTATTTTACTCATACATTTCCAAGGGATACAGCTCTTAGCTTAACAGCTTTTGCTCATTTTCAGAAAATTATTTCCTCAATTGCTTCAAGCATAAGGACCAGGCAACAGGATAGCTGCAAAGCAAAACATTATTCTCCTTCAGCTTCACCACTATCACCAGAAGTTATTTGTCACAGTGCTTGGGTCAACACTGTCTTTTTCAAGGAGGAGAGATGGGAATCATGGATGAGAACAATTTGTCATGTTTCTCAGAGCTTCACAAAAGTACACAATTGCGTTCACGTCATTACTTTCTAAAGAGGTCAGACTTGGAGCTCCCTGCATCCCTGCAACAACTTCAGCACAGAGAGAACAAAAATGCCTAGACCGAGATAAAAACACAGCGGAGATGGCTTTGCAAGCTCCTTCATTTCCACTGTGGTTCAGAACCATGCTCGATACAATTCCTTTAGCTGGTGGTAAAATGGAGGTTTTGAAGAGCCAAGCAGCCAAACAGATGTCAAGCAGATTGTCTAATGAGTTACCCAGAATTACACACATGCTGGGGCTCAGAGTCTGTCACCACTAAACCAATGCAATAACGATTACTGTTACCACTGGTGTTACTGCTTTTATGATGATTGCTATCGCTGTTGCTGCTATAGTTCTATTTCATCCTAAGCCAGCCACCATCAGGCATTGGTTCTTACTTAACAAGAACAACACATTAGGTAAATTATTTGGACTTTAGAATATAGTCCAAAAAAGAAAAATACATTTTTATTTTACTTTTCTTCATCCTTCTAGCAAGGAAGCTAAGTTACCAACACTTCTTTAAAACTTATCAAAATTAGCATCAACTATGGCATCGTGGTATATTTACACAAATAGTCTTCCTCTTTTTTCTCCCTTTTCCAATCAGTATGCACACCCACCCTATTTAACTAGTTCTAATCCAGCTCCAATAAATGATCTTTATCAGGTGAAGGTAGAATAAATAAACAGATCAGAGAATCAATCAGTCTTTCCCCCTTTCCCTTCCTGGACTAAGTTTTAGATAAAATGTGAACCTAAAAGAAAATGGCAATGATCACATAATCACTGATAATATGATAGATGACTCTGATTTTGTATTAACTACCAGGAAAAACAGAAAGGCTCTAATATTTAGATGTGTGCCCTGTTTGGAAACGACTAGCCTCCCACTGTACACCTTAGGGTAAAATCACTCCTGAGAAATATAACCTACAAAGTCCTCAGCCCTGATTTTGGATTAGGAGTTTCGTGGTAAAGGGATTGGGTGCTACCTGCCTAAATTGCTATGAAAGCTTAACTGAGCTTAGAGAAAAGTCAGAATGATCAGGTAGAGGTCCATCTCTTATCCCATTTCATTCTTAAATCACCTAGGAAAATCTGTAACTAAAACAGCTGGTTGGACACTGTTCTCCAAACATAAATCATGTGCTAATACCTTTCTGAGGCATGGCATGGATAATATACAAAAAGCCCATGGACATCATCCTGCCACCTTCTAGGGCCTATAAATCCAAGCTTTGCAACTGTATAACTAGACACAACAAAATTTTTGCAGATTTTTCTAAGGGCCAATTTTCATTTATTCGAGAAGTTTAATCTCTACCTAATTGCAGCTGCTTGAAGTGTATCTGAAATAGGTTTATTTGTTTTGCAGGGTGTGGGGGGAGTATTGCCTTTTATTAAACAAATTTTCTTTCCAGAACATTTTAGGGAGAACTCAGGGTCAGGTCCAAAGTTTACCAGCTCCTCAATTGCCCAGAAATCTGTAATCCCTGGAGACCTTACTTCTCAAAATGTGATCCTTGGACCAACAGCATCAGCACCCCTGGGAGACTGTTAGAAATGCAGATTCTCAGGCTTCACCCAGACATAATGAATTATACTCTGCATTTTAAAAGGGTCCCCAGGAGATGTGCATGTATGTTCAGTTTGAAAAGCACTGCTTCAGGAAACCAGCTTTTTCCAGAGTAAAGATCTCTCCAGCTTAGGAATCAGGGTAATTAACTCTTGGACACAAACATGAGTGTTCCTAGACCATCCTGACTTCCCAGGGTCATTCTGTCGTGGATAAACAAAGAGTGGGACAGAGCAGTCTATGATTTAGGACTAGCTGAGGAACATCTACCTCTGCTCAGGAAGCCGTGCATAAGGAAACCAGAGGGGGAGGAAAATACATCCCTGTTGAACATGATCCTTTACAGGGGCTGAAGGAGTTGGGCAACTCTAAATCAGTGGGCAAAGGTAAGACTAAAATCCTTTCTCAACATTATTCCTGATCATGGCAACTCATGGAAGGCTTTTGTAGAACAAATCCAATACTGTCAGGATGAAACAAAAACTAGAGGGAAAGGTGAAAGGAAGTGGTAGTCAAAAGTGTTTGATTTCCTATATTTTTCATACTTTTTATAAGGAATCAGCAACTCGTATGGGAACAGGAGGCTCATTACATGTTCTTCATTGACAAAGACTGTGAGAAAAGGCTGCCAACAGCCCAGCAAGCCTTCTCCAAGCACCAGCAGCAGCATAAACACCCAAAGATAATCTATAGGGATTAACATTTTCAACTGAAAATTAATTGCATCTAATTCCTAGAAAAACTGGATATCCACTTGCAAAACAATGAGGTTGAATACCTACCCTATACTATACATAAAAATTAACTCAAAATGGATCATTGACTTAAAGGTAAGAGGTAAACCTAAAAAATCTAGCTATAAATCTTTGTGACCTTGGATCAGGTATTAATTTCTTAGATTTGATACTAAAAGTATAAAAAGGAAAAATAGAGGAAGTCATCAAAATTAAAAACCTTTGTGCTGAAAAGAAGTGTTAATAAAGTGAGAAGACAACACACAGAATAGGAGAAAATACTTGCTAACCAAAATTCTAATAAGGAACTTGCATCCAGAATATATAAAGAACAACTAAACACTAAAAAGACAACCCAAATCTGAAAATGGACAAAGATTTGCACAGACATTGCTACAAAGATATGCAAAAGGCCAACACGCACATAAAAGATGCTCAACATTATTAGTCATTAGGAAGATGCAAATCAGACCACAGTGATAACCATTTCACACCCGCTAGTATGACTAATGTCAAAAGGACAGATAATAACAGGTGTTAGTGAGGATGTGGAGAAATGAAGAAAGGTGCAGCCACTTTGGTAAACTCTCTGACATTTACTTGAAATGTTATACATTCAGTTACGACATGATCCAGTGATTCTGCTCACAGGTAGATAACGAAGAAAAATGAAGACATATGTCCACACAAATACTTGTACATAAATGTTCATAGTAACATTAGTCGTAAGAGTCAAAAAGTAGAAATAACCCTTTATTAGTTTTCTATCACCATTGTAACAAATTACCACAGGCTTAACATCTTAAAACAACACAAATGTATTATATTACAGTCTGTAGGTCTCACTCCTTTTTGGATGCATGTGGGGAGAATACGTTTCCTTGCTTTTTCCAGCCTCTAGATTCCACCCACATTCCTCGACTCCTCTCTCTTGAAAGCCAGCAATGATTCATCTCTTTGATTCTCCTTCCACAGTCACATCTACCATTGACAAAATACGAATTTACTTTTAGGGACTCATGCAATTAGATTAGGCCTGCCAGAGAATCCAGGGTAATCTCCTCATCTCAAAAGGAGCTTAACCGCCCCGGCCGGGCGTGGCTCAGAGGTTGAGTGTTGACCTAGGATCCACAAGATCTCGGTTCGATTCCCAGTCAGGGCACATGCCCGGGTTGCGGGCTTGATCCCTAGTTGGGGGCATGCAGGGGGCACTGATCAATGACTCTCTCTCATCACCGATATTTCTATCTCTCTCTCTCCCTTCCTCTCTCTGAAATCAATAAAGATATATATATATATTTTAAAAAAAGGTCTTTAACCTTAGGGACAACAGTGTGGCGATAGCTGGGGGTGAGGGGACTGGGGGGCAGAGGATGTGGGGGGAGGTGGAGGAGGTTATAAGGGGGATAAATGGTGATGGACGGAGACTTGATTTGAGGTGGTAAACACAATACAGATGATGTGTTGTGGAATTGTGCACCTGAAACTCGTATATTATTATTAACCAGTGTCACCCTAATAAATTAAATTTTTAAAAAATTCCTTAACCTTAACCACATCTGTAAAGTCCCCTTTGCCATGTAAAGTAACATAGTCATTGGTCAGGGGATTAGGACATGGACATCTCTGGGTAATATTCTGCCTATCACCAACTTAAATGCCCGCCGGTCGGTGAGTGGATAAATAAGATGTGGTATATTGTTACAGCAGATATTATTCAACCATAGAAAAGAATGAAGTGCTTACTTACACTACAAATTGGATGAACTTTTAAAACATTATACTAAGTGAAAGAAGCCAGCCACAAGGACTATAATTCTATTTATATGAAATGTCCAAAATAGGTAAATACACAGAGCCTGGAAGTAAATTACTGGTTACCAGGGGAGGGGAGGGCAGGGAGAAGGGGTGGTTAGTGGTGGTGAGGAATATCTATTACTGTCTATGGTTTTTTTCATGAAAATGACAGTGGTGAAGTAGTCAGTGGCAATGTTTGCATAAGTCTGTGACTATTAAAAAAACACTGGATTATACACTTGGAATAGGTGTATGGTATATAACATATCAATAAGCTCATTCTCAGGGGAGAAAAGGTAGGTGGGGATGAGGCATCAAGGAAATGGCCCTGATGGTTTTATTTAAATTATGTCAATACAAACCTACAGTCATTGTCAAAGGGGCCAGAATTATGGGGTGTTGATGGTGTGAGGAAGCCACTGAGAGTCCTACGAATCATGCAAACATTTACGTAAAAATAGGGTGATTACTTCTTTGAAATATTTAACTGCAGACATGGCTATCTAACCAGGGGGAATCTTGTTTAGTTGGCGCAATGGAAGAAGAGGAAGAAGTTTCATTTAATAAAATACTTCAGAATTGGTAGCCCGTCAAACCGCTGAAGAGTAAGGATCCACTTATCCATACAAATGCTTTGCTGTAACATGGGCCTGAATGCCACAGTCGGGTCCCGACTTCCTCCCCATTACAGCAGCTCACCCGTCGGTGGTACATTCTTACCCCAGACCACCGACTGTTGACAGATGAAATGTGGGAAAGCAAATCATAACACCCAGAGTTCGAGATTCATTGGCAAATATCTGGTCTAAATATAAGGTTTCCATTTTGTTCTAAACTAAGGGTTTGAAAGAAAGGTACTTTTCCCCACTGCACCATGAAACAGTGAGTGCTTCCCGGCTTCATGGTGTCGGCTCGAGCTCCCGCCCTGGGAAGGAAGCAGGTGCTGGGAACCAGAGTGTGTGCTCAAGGTTAGGCCGCGGCTGGTGTCCCGACGGCCGCCAGGGTCCCTCCTTCCCAAGGCGCGGCACTCAGGCAGGTGTGTCCGAGCTGCCCGAGCTGCCCGGCTTTCGCTTGTGCAGCAGGCACATGTGCAACTTGGCATCACAAGTCAAGTACTTCAGGGCAATTTCTGCCTCAGGCGCTAAAAATAACCTCACTTTCAAATCTCATCCTGGCCTGGGTCGTGATAGAGTAAGCAGTAGCTCGTATACAAGAGAAAGAATGAAGGTTCCTAGAAAAGGAAAAATGACCCTATGACAAATACACTAGCAGAAGTGTGATGTTTCATTCCCTAATTCTGCATAAAAACATTTTGGATGTTTTAATAACTGATGAATAAATAAAAAACAAGACAAAGCACATGTAAGGTTGCTATAGGGTTCATCAGACTCTTTAAGAGAATTATTTCTCTTCAAAATTCAACAGAACTTTTTTTTAAACAAATCACTCTCAAGTCACTTAGTACTTCAGGTTAAATTATGTTCCTACTTGAGAACCCAGGAGTGATTTTGCCCAATCTACAATGATTTCAACAAACCTGTGAATACACTTCACACCTGTGCCTCTGCCTCATCCCCTTAATTTTCTTTGTGTAAAATAGCAATTTGTTTAATTAAATAAATGTATACTTGTTAGTGGAAACCGTAGTGGGAGAAGGCGAGTGGTGTACATGTGTGTGTGTCCCTGCGTGTATGCACGCTTACTTAAGGATGGGTGGGTAGGTAATAGCGAGGTTAATTTCTTATAAATCTTTACTTGCTCACAGTACCCAAGGACTGAAATTTTGAAAGTGTGCTTGTAATTAGGAGACAAATAGCTACTCAGATGACAGGACCTAACAGAGACAAGTTAGGTCAAATTGAACATTGCAGAAGTTTCATTTGTGTCCTACTTCGGAATGGAAAGCAAGAGAGAAACCCTCCAAAGAGTTTAGTCTTCCAGAGATTTTGATATCCATAAACTTTAAAATCTCACTGTGATTCTTATGTGCAGCTTTCAGTCTTCCCCATATAAAGGAACAGAACATCGAATAGCAGCTGGGTATCAAAACGCACCAAATGGGAATCTTAAAACTCACCAGTGTACCTGCTCCTCGTACTCACAAAGCAAAGACGGAGGCATTCAATACTCGAAACACCACTGGAGGAAGGTGTGTAAATGTCTCGTGCTTGTATCCTAAATTATTTTTTAAAGGAGGTGTGTTAAATGTTGCCATTTTTAAAAAGATACTATTATTTATAATCCATTTTTAATGGTTCCATTTTAAATGTTTAAAAACATTTTCTCATTAAAATCCTTGACTATTTTTATGTTTGAACAATACATTTAACATTTTCTCTTTATTTTTTCCAAAAGGAGGAGCTGATCCCTCAGAGGTTGTGCTAAGGTTAAGACAGCTTAACTATCTTTTTTCTTAGTTTGATGGGAATGAAACTCAAGGTTCTTAAGTGCACATTTCTAGCTCTTCTCATGTTTTTTTCATTTTTAATAAAACACCTGTAATACTCGGTTAATTTTATGTAAACTTGACTGGGCTAAGGGAAGCTCTGAGAGCTGGTAAAACATCATTTCTAGGTGTGTCTGTGAGGGTGTGTAAGGAAGAGATTAGCATTTGAATCAGTAGACTGAGAAAAGAAGACCATCATCCAATCCACTGAGGGTCTGAACAGATCAGGCTCAAGGAAGGTCAGGCTCAACCTCTGATGGGCTGGAGCATCCATCTTCTCCTGCCCTTGGACATCAGTGCTCCTGGTTTTTAGACCTTCAGATTTGGCCTGGGTCTTATGCCATTCACTCCCCTGGTTCTCAGGCCTTTGGAGTGGGACTGGAGTTATACTGACAGCTTTCCTGGGCCTCCAGCTTGCAGACAGTAGATTGTGGGACTTCTTAGATCCATAATCATGTGAGCCAATCCCTCATAATAAGTTTCTATTTCTCTCTATATATCCTATTGGCTTTGTTTCTCTGGAGAACCCTGATTAATACACCATACCTTATTTGAATTGGAAAAATTCTGGTAACTAGAATTTTCTCTGCCCCTGTGGAATCATATGGCTCCCAGGGGACCTCAACAAGCCTGGTCTCTTGTCGTCTTTACCTGTAAATCCCCAGCACCCCACTGGATATCAGATCCTTCAAGGCCCAACCACCTCACAGTCTCTCAGCTTCAGTACAAGACGTCTAACTTTTTATGTTATGAAGGGTTTGCCAAGCAATTTCTGTATAACTAGAGACTGTCTATTTCCCCACACTGTGGTCTGTTTTACTTGTTTCTGGGAAATGGGAAACGAGCTCCGTTACGGGTGTGGCAGGACATGCCATGACCACCAGAGGTGAGGCAAACACCACCACCTAGAAATCTGGCTGTGGGATGTACTCCTGCTGGCACAACACACACAAGGCCCCGGAGAGGAGGCTTTAGTACTTAATAAATAAATCTGGCTTTGAAGTCAGAGAGACCCAATTTCAAACAGGCTGGGCCTTTTAGTCACTGCCACTTAGCAGGCCAGTTGCAGTAATCTTTCTAAGCCTCATCTGTAAAATGGAAATAGCACCATTTAGCTCACAAGGGTGTGGTAACGGTTTAAAGACATATTTGTAAAATACTTAAATAATACAACGCTGAACATACAAAATCTCAGTGAAAGGTAAAAATTACTACTGTTCTCATTCCACTGAACAAGGCCAGCCGGGTGTGAGCTATCTAATCCCAGCTCCCACCACGAATCCATCTGGCTGCGTTCTAACAGCTTACTAGGGTGCTTAGAGCACAGTGTGATCTCCGTGAAGGAATTTATAGAAATGCCATTTCACTAAAATTTTCCAACATTTGCAAACACATAACAAAAAGCATTAGCGTAATTCTATCTACATAATATCCTTTGTTTGTGGATATCAAGTGGTGTCCTGTTTAGTAGTAAGTTCTTCTTTTTTGTTGAGATATACAAGTTTATTATAAGAGGACAGGTTTCAAGGTTAAAATCAACTAGCACTGAAATAATAGGAGCTCGGATTCCTTTTGGATCCCAGCTGAAGGCCTGTCCCTGTAAAGATTCACAGTGCACAGGCAAGCAGGGTCCCCAGCAGCTCGGGAACGTCAGAAAGCAAATCACGGTCATTTTCTCAGAGGAGGGAAATTGCTCCCATCTGCCTATTTTAATGACTACTGTCTTTCCTACTATATTTTTAAATAAGAACATGGCTCAAAAGCCCCAGTCCTTCCTTTCACATCTCAGCTATTGCTTATTTGAAAGTTATCTCCCCACTTCCCACCCTTTCTATCAGAGGATCTCGATGCACCTTTCTGCCGCCCCTCCGCCATCAGAGAGGAGGCTTTAGTACTTAATAAATAAACCTGGCTTTGAAGTCAGAATTAATAAATAAATATGGCTTTGAAGTCCGCTGGTAAGACACCCAGCGGACTCCCACGTTCCTCAACCATCCTGTTTCTCCTGAGCAAGGTTCTCTGTCCCTTACTCATCTCCGTCTGGCTTCTCCCCTTAACTCCTCTCCCTCACCCTTTCCTCTCTCCAGGAAACCCTTGCGAGGCTCAGAGGGACTAGGTGACCTCTCCAAGGCCATACAGGAGGGTGTGGCCACATATTCTGAAGGAAAAATAACAGCCTGGATGGCTCTGATAGAAGAGAAGCAGCAGCAGTGTTGAGAGCACATCTGACTAATAAATTCTGACTTTAGCTAGAGAAGAGAATTCTGGCCATTAATCAATTTAAATAAAAAAAAATGGCATGTCCAGTTCAATGATGGACTTATTTACGCCAGATTTCAGTATCCTAAAATCTGAATAAATTGGATTTAGTATTCTAATCTTTAACCTAACTTATATCTCTTAGTTAAGAAGTATTCCTTCCTTTTGCCTACATCTCAATACAAAATATTTCTGACATTCAAAAAAGGACAGAGAATAAATGACAAATATTCAAAGGTCTACAACCAACGTAAGAAATAACCCACAGCAAACCCATCAATGTCTTCATGTGCCCATTCCCGATCACATTTTTCCTGCCTTCAGCAAAGGTGACCAAAAATGTGAATTTGACTTTAATAATGTCCATTTGTATCACTATTCTTATATACATTACTAACCCTATACAACATGTAGCACTCTGAAGTTCCTAAACTTTAGATAAGTGGCAGCACAGGAAATCCTTCTTCCCGCCACTAACTGCTTCTGCTCGACATGATGATGCCTGTGAAACTGGTTCGTGTCGATCCACCGCGGCTTTGGCTGTTGTCACTGCTGGACAGGACTGTTTCATTTCATTAAAATAGCAGAGTTTACTCATTCTTTTTCCTACTTATAGGTAATTATGTTCAGTTTTTCAATATCATAAGCAATTCTGTCCTGAAAGCCCTTCTCCTCCATGATTCCTTATGAGCATGTCAGTTCCTCTCGGGTGTCACTAGTAGCTGAGCCCTGTAAACACGTTTTACGCTTTAGGAGCTGCTGCTAAATGGTTCTCCAAAGTGGTGACACTGATTTGCACCTCCACGCAGTGCGTTAGAGCTCCATCGCCCTGCCCCTTCACCAGTGCTCCTGTTACCGACGTCAAAACCTCCTTCCAATCTGATGAGTGTAAAGTGGAATTTAGCTTTAATTTACATTTTCCTGATTCCTAGGGAGGCTGAGCATCTTGCATGTCTATCGGTCACTTGCATGCCCTCTTCTTTGAAGTACCTGCCCCCAGCCATCATCCACTTTCTACTGGGTGTTCTTATGGATTTGTAGGAATTCTTACATTCGAATCCTCTGGCAGTTACACAAAGTTGCAAGTATGTTTTCCTTGAATGTGGGTACCATTTCATTTGGTTGACGGTGCTTTTAATGTACAAAAGATTTTCATGTTAATGTAGTCAAATTAACAATCCTTTTCTTTCTGATTAGGCTTTTCTGCAGTTAAGAAATCTACCTTTACCAGAGAAAGTCTGCAGAGACTCCTCCGCAGTCTCTGCTAAAGTCTTTAAGGCTTTGCTTTTGACATTGAGATCTTTAATCCGCTTAGCATTGATTTCTGTACTTGGTGTGAGCTAGAGGTCCTCTTTCTTTTCATTATGAATAATTGAATGTCTTGGTACCAACTGCTGACAGTCAGCCATCCTTGCTCCATTGACCTGCAATGCCACCTGTCAAATATCAAGTTTCCATCTATGCGTGGGGCATCGGTTAATTTTATCTCTTCACTCTGCTACATTAACAGTCTGTATTTTTGTGGAAATGGCCCAGAAAAATTCTTCTCATTCCAGGATAAACAGAGACCAAAACTATACTGAAATGGAGATGCTGAGTGGTTGACAGGCTCACTCATGAGCTAACTGACTCATTTCTAGCTCAGCAATGCAATTATTCCTTAAAAAAATGCAAATTACTACTCAGACATTTCAGTTCCCTTAAATGAAGATAAAATCTCAAACTCCAAGGGAGCAGTGAAAAAAATAAGGTGTGGCAATGGTTATGAACTACTTATAGTTCTTATTCATTAACTCTGTGCCTTATTTGGTGTTTCTACATTCTCACCAGCCATCTCTTTATCTGTCTAATTTTTTCAAAGAATTCAGTAAGACAAGCATATGCTTACCTCCTATTATATCCACTGTTTGCTGTTGTTAAGAGGTGCCTAGATGATTAAGCCACAGACCGGGGTCCTGAGGGCACTCACACTTAGTGGGGTCATGGCTGAGTATACTATGTCAGATTATAACAGGTGACAAGCTAGAAGTATACACATATAGGAGGGAACAATTAATGCTACAAAGGGGGGAGTTCAGGGAGTTATTACAAAGAAGCAATACCTACTCAACCCCTTTGTCTTCTACAAATTTCTCCAGAAAAGTTATAGCTAAGAATCAGCTGCCATAAAAATAGAAATAAGATACCATGGTACCAACATACTCTTTTACCGATAAAATTGGCAGGTTTCAGTATACAGTTCAACATTCAGGACTTTGTGCTCAATTTGATAAACTATGCACAGTCACAAATGCACCCCGCCTTCATAACACATGACATTCAAAGCACCCAGAATTACAGAGGTGAGACTTGACCTTAAAGGCAAATTCACGATAGAATTTGACTGAATAGTGAATTCCCCTAAATGCACTTTCTTCTTTTTTTTCTTAATATATCTTTATTGATTTCAGAGAGAGCGAGGGAGAGGGAGAGGGAGAGATAGAAACATTAATGATGAGAGAGTCATTGACCAGCTGCCTCCTGCACGCCCCGACTGGGGATCGAGCCCACAACCCAGGCATGTGCCCGACTGGGAATCAAACCGCAATCTATCTCCCGGATCATAAGTCGATCCATGCCACTGAGCCATGCCGGCCAGGCACTAAATTTTCATTTAGTAATTCACAAACTGTGATTTAGACATCAATCTCTCGAGCCCTTCTGATCACTACAAGACACACCTAAGTCCTCATCCAGGTGTCAATGTCATGAGAAACACATTGTGACCAGCTGGACACAAAGGTCCTAGGTAGAACATTCCCTGCCATTACTTGTAAAGTTAAACAAGACTAATTCCATCCCAGGCACAGGCAATTACAGAGGGAAAACATCTAAAGGAACAATGGCCAGGAACCACGCAGAAGCTAATATCACAGCTACTCAGGTACTCGCCTCCCTACTGTGAAACTACAACCGCAGTGGGAGAAGGAAGCCTCTGGTTCAGTCCCGGGAGCTGCCCTGTCCTGGAGGAGACACCAAGGGAAAAGGGGCTCCGCATTTCTCCAGTCAAACCCTTCTCTCTGAGTCATTTTTCCAAAACAGTATCTCCACTTCTAAAGATTAACAAGAGGATATACATGGACTAAGCAAAACAGTAGTAATTGCTTAATTAACTGACTTTAGAAATCCTGAATAAGTTTGCACACAGATTTTTAAAGTTTATTTTATACTCTGTAAATATCCCCCAGAAATACATTTTATAATTTCTGTCCCTCCCCTACATTAAAAAGTGAAAGGAAGAAAAATCCAACTGAAAAACAACTTTGTGATTTATTTGGAAGTTACATCATAACACAAAGAAAGCAGCACTCCACCTCTGCCCTGCCAGAAGCCCTCTATAAGGTATTACCTAGAAAACTGCTACGAGACAAGGGTTTCCCAGCGGCTTAGATGGAACACACAGATGACCTGTACTGCCTCAGTGGAAGCACTTACGGAGAGAGGGCTCTGACTCAGTCTCAACGACTTCTCCTCTGCGCCTGCCTAGTTTGATTTAATTTTTGGCAAGGAGGTGTTATGATTGTTTCTTTCTACTTTTCTTCTTTGTATAAACAAACGAGCAAGCACTTCTTTGATTTCCCATCAGTCTAGCAAAGTCCTGAAGAAAAAAAAAGAGAAAAAGATTCTTGCTAAAGGGAGAACACAGTGAGAATCATGAGTAGGTGGTGAAAATTAGGACAAGAAGTGTGGGACTAATAGGGGCCATCTAACACGCTTTCTAAAACTGCTTTTCTGGATGTCCTTGGATTTGCAACAGTGCTCCAACTAGTCCTATGTTTACCTTTCCCACCAGGTAGGAACGCCACAGGGTTAGTCTATCTCAGAGACTTTTATATTGAGCAGGTAACAATGATAGCTACGCGGTTAAAGAACTGAGATTTCACGTATTTCACTCCCTGTGATTACTAAGAAAAACATACAGGCTAAGAAACCCTGTAAGCACACTGCTAACACTTCGTTGCGCCTGCTAAGAAGATTTGTTATTTATAGCTGGAGAGTAGTTTTGTAAATAAATAAATGACAAATTATGATTAAAAAAAATATTCCCAATGCAGAGGCTAGCCACTTGTCAATCAGGAGAGGATGCATTCTGGTTCAGACCGCACACTGTGCAGCCAGGCTGCTCGGTTCGCACCCCAGCTCTGCACTGACCAGCTGCATAAATGTGGGCAAGTTAGCACGCCTTTCTGTGCCTGGTTCCTCTGCTGTGAAACGGTGCGTAATAGTCTGGGCTGTGTCAGGGGTGTTGTGGGGATCAAATGAATTAATACCCAGGCAGCGCTGAGGATATTATCAGGAGAAGAGTGAGTACTCTGAGTGAGTACTCTGCTATTTCTCTTTTAAAATAAAGTTTCCAATTGCTACTAGCTAAGGTTGACTCCCTAATTTTAAAATAATAGGGTAAAATTCAAACTTTTTGTGGACAAAAATAAGTAAAAGCTTGAGTGTAGAGGTGTAAGAAAACCACCATGGATGCTTTTCTAGTGTTCTTTTGCTGCAAGTATGATATTCAGGCACTGCATAGAGAACTAGGCCCTTGTGACTCATTATGAAAGAAGTGTGTTGATGAACGCAGGACTGATGTGCTGAGGGATGGAGGCCTCCTCTTGGGTTTCCACACCCGGCCCCATTCCCTGGCGGGGTCCTTCCTCACCCACCTTCCTGGCTGAACAATTCACTTTCCCTCAAATCTTCATCTTTGCTTCTCAGTGGCTGAGGTTGTTTCCTCTTTGGCCTCTGGGCTGTGTTGCCATCCTTCTGAACAGAGCTGACACAGGAACAAGCAGGAATATTTCTCATGTCATCTATATTTGCCAAAGGCAAAGTGTATTATGCTTAAAATCCTTCAAAAACCCTGGGAGTGATATTACTCAAGTCTTGATTGGCTGAAAAAGTTTTTATAACTATCATATTTTACAGTAACCTTTTCTTTAAAGACATCTTCAAAGAATAGTTTATTTTCTAAATCACTTCTGACGTTTCCTTTTCGCTGCTTTTGTGTTTCAAGAGACCCGTAGTCCCTCTTCATCCGTCGTCTAAGGGATGGATTGCAGTAGCCTTCCTTCAGGTGACATTAGCAGAAATGTCAACCAGATATGTTTGGGCTTATTTTTCCTTATTATAGTTTTCCTCCCTTTAGTGTATTGTGTTAACATTTAAAATGAAATATTTCCAAATCTTTATGTTTGCGACTTAAACAAAAAGTCATTTTCCCTAGTTCTGGAGAGCATATAATCAGTAAGGGATTTAATTCATTCATCTTAGTTTACTGCACTGACAGCCTTTGAATTACTGTCCAATGTTGTTACACCTCTGCACATCGACAAGCGAGTGGAAGGAAGAGGGAAGGGAGAGTAGAAAACTGAAACACAGAGGTGCCCTGAGATGCCCTGGCTCTTGCAAAATAGCCCTCCGGAATTCAGAATAATCAATCCCTAATTGGATTGATTTGTCAGTACCCTACAGACTTTCCTTAGGAAACCAGGCCTAATCTATACAGATGAACATCATTAACAACTGGAAAGTTCCAAACTGTGCACAATTACATAGGGAAGCCTTCTGCACTACAGTGGAAAGAACTGGAAAGCGGGGAGAGAATATTCTGGATTATAGAGAGATTCCATTTCACTCCTCATTAACCTTGTCCTGTCAATGTTTCTTTTATTTTTAAAGGATGTTTATTAAAACTGTAGAGAGTGAAACAAGGAAGGGCCTAAGATAGAGGAAGCAACAGAAGAGATAAGGTGGGAAAATGAGCCTAGGCTGGGCTGCTTTGGCTCAGAAGAAGCCAGAGAAAAGGGGGCCTTAAGGACAGGGTCAGGCAGTTACCCCTGGATGAGCTGCTGCTGCCCATTGCTCTCTGCTTGCAAGCCTCGCAGGGTCCCTTAGGGTTTAGGAGATTCGTGCCAGTGGGGAAAGAAGAAGAAGGGAAAGGCGGGGTGGGGGTGGGGGGTGCTCCTGGGAGTGAGGGTGTCCTCCTGTCAATGTTTCTAAACAAACGAGGCATCCTTAGGGTTTGTTTTGTGTCTTGTTTTGGGTTTTTCCTCCACTTTCCGTTTTTATTCTTATCACTGCCATATGCCGAGTTGTTCATTTACAGTTTTAATAGTGTGTCTAGCTCATAAACTCATTATTTCTTTCCCTACTAGCTTATTAGTCTATTAACAACCTCACACTGTGAAAACAAATTAGAATTAGATAGCATACCCAGCTTTTGACACCACTTTCCAGCTCTTTAGCAATCGCTTCAGATACTTATAAACCTATATATAGAAAGAAGAAACACAGAGCTAAAGTAATTTAGTATCCTGGTGATTACAGCAAAAACATGAAATCGCCACTCAGAGCTGCCAAGTCAGCCTGGTGGCTGCCGCATCCAATCATTACTATGATTTATTCACTCAGGTGCTTGAGGCCATGCGCTCCAGGCACAGAACGGTGTTGGCATCTGGTGCGTGGGCATCAAGAAGAAAAGACAGCTTTTAGTGTTCTTTATATTTACCCCAAAATAAAACCATTCTGAATAGCAATCTAAGTCATTCCCTTTGGTTGGAAATTTCCATTAAAACCCAACACGGACACTAGATTAAAAAAAAAAAAATAGTGTGACACTCCACCAGGCCAACAGATGACAGAAAATATCAGGTAAAAGTTCAGCAGAACAACTTAGGGAAACACACCTGGCAGGTTCTTAAACCTCACACTGAAGCACAGCTCAAAAAAGGAGTATGCTGAGAAACAGAGCAACCCAAGGCCTCCAAAAATACCTACTCTTCACACATGTGCTCTTCAACCAATTCCCAGCACAGACTGGGTATCTGAATAAAATCTCCAAGTTCACGGGAAATTATTCTCTTTGGAAAGTCATAGGCATTTCAGAAAAAAAGGTGCTCCAAAATCAGAGAGTCTTCAGAAGCCTTTTAATCTTCCAATTCCATGGACACAGCAAACATGGCAATGGCAAACAACTTCCATTTCTCCTTCCCACGTACCTACCCAGAGCTGGAGCCATTCCCCGCCAAATCGCTTTCAGGTATAAAATGCTAAACCCAAAGGGGGGATTTCTGAAGGTCTTGCTATGCTTACGACCATGTGCAGTCCAAGCCACACCCTTTCTGATACAGCAAACCATTTTGTCTTTTACTAGAGACTGCAGAGAGTTAAAGTAGTGGCTTGTAGTTCTAAAACACATTGGCAGCTTTAGGGTATTTTATTGTTGAACTTCCCAGGAAGTGAACAAACACATGCCTAGTACCCCATTTAGAGCTCCATGCAGAAGAATACAGCGCACGAGTAAAATTTCCTCAAATTAAGCATCTATGTCAGCAGCTAAATTTTATAGACTGCACCAGCTTTAAAGTCTTAAGTGGAGAAATAATGTTCTATGGAAGATAGACAAGTGACCTCTATTTCACCCTGGGCGGCGTTCAATGAATTGGAATAAACACTCCCAAGAAAACATGCTCCACTTAACTTTTCTTCCCTTCCTCTCCTCTGAGCCCAGCCCTCTGTAAAGTGCACAGATTTGGCAGCCCTGCGGCGTGGCTCAGTGGTTGAGTGTCAGCCTATGAACCAGGAGGTTATAGTTCGATTCCCGGTCAGGGTACATAACAGGGTTTCGAGCTCGATCCCTAGTAGGGGGCGTGCAGGAAGGCAGCCGATCAATGACTCTCTCTTCATGTTTCTCTCTCTCTCCCCCTATCCCTTCTTCTCTCTGAAATCAATAGACATTTTTAAAAAATTTTAATCTGGCAGAAATGGTAGCAATATTATACCAAATTGGCTTCTAACGAATCTAGAAAATACATACCCTCCTACTCAACAAGCAACACATCATTGTTGTTACTGTAGACAGTCGGAGTGCCCAGGAGTCTCCTTCATTGGCTAAGATGGTGCAGGGGGAGGTTCTTACACCGAGAGGACCAAAAGCTAGAAAGATGAATGGACTGGGCCTCAGTGCTCCAAAAGCTAGAAAGATGAATGGACAGGGCCTGAGTGTGCCAAAAGCTAGAAAGATGAATGAACAAGACCCAAGCGCCAAAAGCTAGAAATATGAATGGACAAGGCCTGAGTGTGCCAAAAGCTAGAAAGAAGAATGGATAGGGCCTGAGTGTGCCAAAAGCTAGAAAGATGAATGAATAAAAGACCCAAGCGCCGAAAGCTAGAAAGATGAATGGATAGGGCCCCAGCACACCAAAAGCTAGGAAAATGAATGGACAGGGCTTCAGTGTGCCAAGAGCTAGCGAGATAACTGGACAGAAATAAAAGCCCTCCCCTCTCTATCCCTATAACAACCAGAGGGCTTGAGCAGGAAGGGGAAATGGTCTTAGAAATGGGAGTCAGCCACTCTCCCAGGTCGCTGGCACCTGAATATAACCTCTTTCCTTTTGCACCAATACCTGCCTCATGAGTTTGGCTTTTGTTGCAGGAGGCAGCCAAACCTGTTTTTGGTTACAACTACACCAAAAGAACATGACTGTGTCTTCTAGTTGTAAGGCAGAAACTCTTAGAGGCACATTAACTTACAAATTCCCCCAACCATAGGTACAAAAATATTTTGTTAGAATTCTTCAAGACCTGCTATGTTTCTGTTGGCACAGCACTAATCTGCCTTTGGAAACAAATCTACTTTAAGCTGTGACATATTGCTTAGAAGGCTAATCACACCATTCTGGTAGAGTAGGCCCATGACAAATTACACAGAGATAACACTGCCTGCCCCTGTCTGATATCTCACCATATCTGTGTTTCCCTAAAAATGTCGAAAGTATTTTAATATATTTTTCATTTGTTTGTTGAACTTTTAGTTTTTGAAGAGCCACATTTCCTTAGAAAAATAAATCATATCCTTTAGAATGAAATCTTTACCACACATTTTTGAGACACTGGTATTGTGTGCTAGTAGCTATAACGGAGTTTATAAACAAAACTTTTACTTTCACATAGTATTCTTGAAAAGAAGTTCTTTCATGATGACCTATTGGGGGGAAAGTACTCTCCAAACTAAATAAATCACCTCATTATCCTGGTAATTATACACAGGGTGACTTTCATCACAATTAACCAATAACACTACAGAGAAAATGCTTTGAGATAGTCTACTCAGATATATAGAGTGGTCAGTTTACTACAATTGCAACTATCAAAGAAGGTGGACAAGGGCTGAAAAGTGTGTATTTTGGTAAGAGAATTAAGGATTTTGATTCTTTCGTAAGAAAAATTCTAAATGATTATTACACTGCTATTTTAATAAAAGAATTTAAAAGAAATTACCTGGATGTGTAAAAATTAATGCCTTCTTGTTTAAGCATATTATGCATCCTCAGCAAGCTACTATTTAATACTCCCCAGATGAAACTATTAAATGTTAAGAGTTATTATCCCTTTTCTTTCTCATTCCTCAGAACTTCCACAAAACTTTTCCTGGTAGAATTAGGCTTATTTCTTTTTTATAGAAAGAAAAAGTGTAGTTTAAAGACAGACTCATTCATTCATTCAACCATATTTATGGAGCATCTGCTATGTTTCAGGTGCTACAGTATGTTGAGCAGGGCAGAGGGATGGGTAAATGAAAGGCACACAAAAGGAAAGAGCAAAAGCACCCTCTAGGAGACTCATCTTCCCAGAGAGAAATTCTGCACCATCTAGAGCTGTATTCTATAAAAATTGATATTCCAATAAAGCACTGATTTAAAATCATTTAGTAAATATGAAAAAAGTGGAAAGAACATTAGGCATATTCGATTTCTCATAAAATAAACCATTTTTTCATAGTGTATCCTGCAGAGTCTCTTCCCTGGAGACAGATTTTGCAGGACAATATTTATAATGTAGGAATCTCCAAATAAACAAATTTAGGGCATTAGAGGAAAAGGTAGGAAAAAATGTAGAAAAGGTAGAACATAAAGTTGAGAATAAACTAAAGATGAAATGTCAAAAAACAAAACCAAAAACAGAGAAAAAGCAAAAATCCAGAAACAAAAATCCATCTACATCAGTCATGTGAAAAGAGCTCACCAACAAATAAAACCAAACTAAAGCAAAACAAGAGAGAATCATCAGGATTTTATCAGGAAAAAGAAAGTTGTGGAGGTATACGTGGTGAAAGAATTGCAGAGGAAATAAAATTTAAGAGAATCCAAGGTGGAGTCTGATGAGATTTGCATACAAAAAAAAAAAAGGTAATACTGTCTAAAAAAAATGATACAGGTAAACATGTCCACAAGGAGTATAAAACTTCTATTTTCAGAATGCAAAATTATAGAACTAATATATACTTAGAATTACAGAATTGGAATTATAGAATTATAATACACTAGAATAGAATAATACTGGAATTCTTTTTTCTTTGATGTCTTTTCTTGAAACCTCTGATTTGCAAACATATCTCCACCTACAAAGGCCTTCTTCTCAGATATTGTAATGTCCATGGAAATAATAATCTTTTCCTAATGGACACATACCAGGAAACAACGTAGCATCCATGCATAGACATGACAGAAATAATCTGGCAACTCTCATTCATATGTACTTTCACAGAAGAGATGGTGCCCAAGAGTCCAAAACAAACAGGAGATACAGGAGAACGTGTGCAGAATCACACAGGGTGTGAGACTTCCTTTGGTTTAAAAGGGTAACGGTAGGTGGGCTAGGATCAGATGTCTTTGAACTTAGCTTAGTTTTTGGGTCTGTAACTGATTAGCTCCATTGGCAGAGGCCATTTGGTAAACGCACACACAGAGATCATGGGCAAAAGCACATGAGTAGGTCACTTCTTAGTGTACTAAGGGGATGCACTGATGGACCAGAGTGGCACGCTCTTCGGACACTGAGTCAGCAATGCTCCCTTCAGATAGAAGAGATCACAAGTTTGTAGTAAGACGAAAACAAAAAATATACCCATAGGAAGAATGTAACGGGGAAAAAAATCCACATTCACTTTGCAAAGGTCTTGATTTATATATTGGGTTCCATCATATCCAAGTCTCTCTTGATTATCAAACTGCACCATTATTAATATAACACTAAATAAGCAAAAAAACTACGAATTAAACCATGACACAATGCTTTTTGATCACACACTTTTATTTTAAACTTACTGAAAGAGCTGTTTTAGATTAAGACTTATCATAGATCATGTTACTCTGTTCCGGTGCCTTTATATATACACACTGAACAGCATAATCTTTCTGAAGGCAGTTTACAGGGCAATTATACTCAGTCTATCCTAATTGAAGTGATGACAATATGAGCAGTCTTCACAACAATCACAGCTGTATCATGACTGCTGCCTGGCTGATAACAACTTAGAGATGTCCCAGATTCTAAGATACATCCCAATTTCAGAGGTAGTAAAATGTGAAAAATATATATATTTTAGAAATATGTGAAATGTAGTAATTTATATTACCATTTCTGGTCATAGGTGATATGTTTTAATCATATGCACACACAGAAACATGAGTAAAGAACCTTAAGCAATTATTTTCCTGGCTCTAAGTTTTGTTTTTAAATATTACTGCTTGACATTAAGCTTCATTGTCTGCCTGTGGGTACACATGCATAGCCATTTGGCTGAGATAAAAGAAAACTGCCTGACTACATTTAGGTTTTCAGAGATTTTGGTAATCATTTTGCTCCCAGTATTCTGGGCTTTGTGAATGGAAGGCATTTTAGAACTGCCAATCAAAAATCACTTAATACTTTACCACTTTACAAATGCAGTAATAAGTTAATTAGGTGCAAAATATACATAGAAATTCTGCCTGGCTTTATGTGAGGAAGAAAACAATTCATCTTTTAAAAAAAAATTCTATTGAACTTATTAGGGTGACATTGGTTAATAAAATTATACAGGCTTCAGGTGTTCAATTCTATAACACATCATCTGTATATTGTATTGTGTGCTCACCACCCCAAATCAAGTCTCCTACTGTCACCATTTATCCCCCCTTTACCCTCTTCTATGTCCCCTGACCCCACCCCCTTCCCTCTGATAATCACCATACTGTTGTCTGGGTTTATGAGTTGTTTTTTCTTAATCTCTTCACCTTTTTCATCCAGCCTGCCAACCCCACCTCCCTTCTGACAGCTGTCAGTCTGTTCTCTGTATCTATGAGTCTGTTTCTATTTTATTTGTTAGTTCACTTTGTTCATTAGATTCCACATATAAGTGAAATCATATGGTACTTTTCTTTCTCTGACTGGCTTATTCACTTAGCATAATACTCTCCAGGTCCATCCATGCTGTTGCAAAAGGTAAGATTTCTTTTTTTTTTTTTTTAGGAGCTGAATAGTATTCCACTGTGTGAATGTCCCACAGCTTTTTTATCCACTCATCTACTGAGGGGCACTTGGGCTGCTTCCAAATCTTGGCTATTGTAAATAATGCTGCAATGAACATAGGGGTGCATATATTGTAATTAGTGTTTCAAGTTTCTTCGGATATATTCCCAGAAATGGAATTGCTGTGTTAAAAACAATTCATCTTTTTTATCTTTGATGCACACATTGTACAAGACAATGGGAATCGCATCAAACTTTACAAAGGAGAAAACCTGGGCAAGATACTCACATTTGGCTGTTTGAACTGAGAACACAGAATGTCCTAGAACCATGGCAATCTCGTTACTTTTTTAAATACAAAAGTAATGTTAACCACAGTGTGTAAACAGGTAAACTGTAGCATAGCTGCTTCATCAGATGCTGTACCCTTGCTACCAAAGCTAAGGATTGTTTGTCTCCTAATAGTTTAGTCATGCAAAGATTTAGTTTTTCAAAAGATCCTACTTCTCTCTTCTTTGATGATTTTATGATTATAATATTTAATTACACTTCGTACTTTATTCTTGCCAAAAAACAAATACCCCACCCCAAGACTCCTGTTTGTTTTATGTTAGACCCTATCTAAAGCACATAAAAATTAATAGCTATATCAAACTCCTTTTCAGATTCTAAGGCCTAGAGAAAGTCATTCTTTCAGATTTTAATAGTGAAAAGAAAACAAAGAAATACAAAACAAAGTTAGCTCATTACACCAGTACTAAACTGCATGATATGAAATGATGTTTAAATGATACATATGATAAGGGGTTAATATCCAAACTTTATAAAGAACTCATACAACTCAACACCAAAAATACCCCAAACAATCCAATTAAAAAATGGGCAGAGGACCTGAACAGACACATCTCCAAAGAGGACATATAGATGCCAACAGACATAAGAAAAAATGCTCAACATCACTAATTAGAGAAATGCAAATTAAAACCACAATGAGACATCAGTTCACACCTGTCAGAATGGCTGTAATAAGTGTTGGCAAGGGTGTGGAGAAGAAGGAACCCTTGTGCACTGCTGGTGGGAATGCAGATTTGTGCAGCCGTTATGGAAAACAGCATGAAAGGTACTCAAAAAGTTGAAAATGAAACTGCCTTATCACCCAGTGATCCCACTTCTGGGTATATAGCTGAAGAAACCCAAAACACTAATTTGAAAAAATATATGCACCTCTATATTCATTGCAGCGTTATTTACAATAGCCAAGAAATGGAAACAACCCAAGTGCTATGGTTCATTTCATCTCCTTTTTTATTTTACTTTTTTATTTGCTTCTATTGGGGGCAAGTCAGCTAGCCTTCATGAAAATAGAGCAGAAAGTATCTCCATGGTGACCCACACCCAGAACCTTTTACAAGGCCCCTAAATATTAAGCCCCCTTCCCAATGGCCATACATTCCTATTAGAAAAGTCACTTTCCTGGCTGAAGACATTGTCCAGCCCAGTTTCCGCACTAAACGCTTGCTTAACATGCTCAAATAAGCCATGCTGGTGGAATAACAAAGGGGGAGTGTTGATATCCTGGGGGGAAAAGAACACTTAAGTGGTCAACACTGGATAGCCAGAAAAATGCCATAAACCCAGAATTGAAAAAATTATGTCAGTACAACAAATTGAAAAGCAGAGAATTAATTACATCTCAACAGTATATGAAAAGAAATTAACCATATTGCACTCACTTGCCTTTGCCTATTGGTTTAGATGAAGCTAAATACCAAGATGTGTTGCTGCATTTACCTAATAACATTTAGATCCCAGCATGGTGACCTGGTGGCCAAGGCAACAGAAATACTGCCGCAGCAGACCATAAGTGTAATTCTGGCTCTTGGTGTCTGAGTATTTTCCTGACTTCTCCAGTTTGGGAAGTCATAATTCCAACCCTAGATGCTTAGTTAGGCAACTGAAAGGCAATGGGTTCCTCTAAAAACAACAGAGATAAATGAAAGATTTTATTTTAGCAACAGGTATGATTAAATGAGGTTATGCAATGTAAGTATATTTATAATTTGGATTTATAGTTTTTTGGGCTAACCTGAAAAGTGAACATTGGTGATTTTCTGTTGTTCTGCTGTTGGGGATGGCTATTATCTCTAAGTCAAAGCTATCAAGATATGTTTATTAAATTCCTACTACGCATATTACATGTGTGCTGTATCATGATGTTGTACCACTAGACCAGTGCTGTGCAATAGAAATAAAATGTGGACAACATTCATTTTCTAATAGTCATATTAAATGTAAAAAGAAACAGATGACATTAATATTTTATTTAACTCAAAATGTAATAAATATAAGAAGGTTGTTTATTTATTTAACATTCTTTTTTGTACTAAATCTTCAAAATCTAGTATACGTTTCTGATTTGCAGCACAACTTAACTGGGACTAATTTTAATTACAAGTGTTCAATAGCCACACATAGCTTTGTGGCTGCTGTGCTGGACCTTTATAGAACATAGCAAATTGAGGCCCCATCCACATCATTTAAAGAGGGTTTCTGTTGCATGTTTGCCAAGTATCTTAAAAAGGTATGTCATTAATGACCTCCTGCCCTCTAATCCTTAAATTTTGCTCTCTTTTTGAGATATCAGTTATATCCATGTTTTTATAAAGCTGGGAGAGTGATGTAAACCTTACAGGTTAATTCTGAAGAGTGACCTGCCTGTCCATCCAATTGGCACCTACAGCAAAACAGCCAACTGGGTAAAAGGATGACTTTACCTGGGGTCGGTCCCCATGTAATATACAATGATAAGATCTGGTGTTTAGAAGGAATAAAGAATGATGGTTTCAGCTCCAAAACTCTTGCCTTCCTGCAGGCACAGGTGATCTTAGTGAGAAGTATAATTGCTGAAAGAGGCAAGGTAAAAAAATTGCAGCTCAGAATTGTGACTACGCAGAATCAACATTCACACTGAAGGCATTCAGCCAGACAGTGGTTCTATGGGTGAGAAACCCACGAAGTGTACGTACAGTCTGTGGTTAAGATGATGCTCATATTCCCTTTATCCTGAATCTGTCATCAGGGCTCTGCATTATTGTTCCACTGGCTTGCTGCTGGGAGCCTCTTTTTTGACTTTCCAGTAAGTAGGCTGTCTGCAGACAGCTGAGAACTGCAGGTCTATTTTTATGCTGGTGCATGTCAGAGACCTGTTGACCTGCATACAAACCTTTTCCCAAATCAATCTTCTTCCTGTCCTTTGTCATAGCAACTTCCTCCACTCCACTCGACCTCACTCCACCCCAAACACCAAACAGGCATTCAAACTAAGTAATCATATAGAAACTTGAAAAGTAGGGTCAATGATGTCAACTGGAGAGATTGAAAAATGCAGCTATAAAATTTGAAAACAGAGCCAGTTTCTTTGGATTTTATCCATTAATTCAGCCACATTCTGTTTGACACTGTGCTAGACACTGTGTTTACGGAGTTGAATAACTTATGGTTGCTAACCTCAAAGTCCTGCGATCGAGCAGGAGAGAAGACAAGCAAACAGAAACTGCAGGAGTGTGATAAGGGCCACGCTAAGGATGCGTAAGGACACTCCGGGAGTGCAGAGGAGGAGCAGCCGCTCAGACTGGGGGACTCAAGCAGGCATCTGGGAGAGACAACATGTGAGGGGGAGTTGGAAGGGCACATCAAATTTGGCTGGATGAAGAAACAAGAAATGCAATTAAAAGAAGATGGAAAAATATGAAAGTTCATTAGATTAATCAATATGACTGACAGACATAAAGGCTGTGTTTGCGGGTAGGGAAAAGAGTAGCTGTATATGAGTAAGAGAGAGAGAGAGAGTGTGTGTGTATGGTGGGGTTAAGTAATAAATACACAAAACCCAGATCATAAGGGGCTTATAATTCTGAGTTTCAACTTCTGCCCTGGAGCCAATAGGGAGTAGACCCTATATCCACTAGCTACATCAGGCTCACTGCCTTGCATACAGCCCAGCAATTTGTTCTCCCTCTCAGGGTGAGGCCAGGAGCCCTCCACCTGGTGCATCCTCACACTTACTCCAAGGTGTCTGCCCTTTCTGCTTCGGTCCTCCCTCTTCCTTGGCTCCTTCTTCTGTTTGAGCAAGTGCCATTATATGTACTAACTCAGAAACCACCAGTGTGACAGCACCCCAGAGACTAGCAGACATTACTGAGCCAGGTAATGCTTCCTCTGGTTTCTGAGAGCCTGTGAGTGCAGGTGCAGGCGCAGGTGCAGGCGCAGGTGCAGGAGCTGCCCGCTGAATGCCAGCACGTCGTTCGTACATCTGCACAAGTTCCTCCTCAGCAAGTCTGTTGGGGCGATGGGTTTATTTCAATTCATCCTGTGTTTGAGAAAGTTGAGACTGTGAAGAGATTAACTGCTGAGAGAGGAGAGGCTGAAAATCTGGTGATGGGAGCGGAGTCAACTTGTAAAGAGCAATGATTTAATGAAACTGTGGGATGGAATTTGACAGGACTCCTAAAAGAAAATAAAGGGAAAGAGAATAAACAGAAGAAAATCAGAAACCAACTCTTTTCAAATAGGTCTTGAACCATTTTGAATTCCACTGGTGGAGGTCTTAACAATAAAAATGAAACCAAAGGCATACAGGTGGTGCCATCTGAGCCTCCCTTTTTATAGGGGAAAATTAGAGCCATATGTCAAAGCAGACTGCTAACTAAATGCACATGGCCAACAATTCCATCCAGAGGAGGCAGAGGGCGGGGTCAGCAGGCCATCTGAAAATGGTTCACATTCAGTGAGGAAAGGTGGGAAGGAGGAGGTGAGTGTGTGAAAAAAATCCTGTGGTTACAGTGATTTTCCCCACACACAGTTGTATCACCTTAAGGAACCTCAGGACCACGCAGGGTGGGAGACACAGTGTTGTGCAGAAACCTGTCATCACAATGTATAAATGATGTTCTCTCACATTCCTCCCAAGAGCAATGAAATGGCCAGAATCAAACGGCCAGTTATCTTGTCTTCATGCCTGACACATACAGTTTGATTTTTTATGAACACAAACACCTTTGATCCGAGGGCAGGTCATGCAGTGAAGACGGTGAAAAGAGCAAGTCGATTACTCACAAATGGCATGCTGCTCCACAAAAGATCATGGGGTGACTCGTGCCCTTTTGGCCTATGCCTAAATTCACAGACCAATATCTAAGTGCGTATTTAATTGTTTTCAAATTGATTGCTCCGTAGAAAAAAGTCAAGATAGGGACGCTTACCGGTAAAGAGAAAAGTGATCCAGAGAAGGAAACAAGAGAAAGAGGGGTCACAGAAAAAAAATCTTAAGTCAATTAGAATCAGTTCTTGAAAATGAAATCCCTTTCAGAAGATGTGTATGCTTACTCTCCAGAGGCTGATGGGGTTAGCAGCTTACCCAGTATCCGTTTTCTTCTTAATACAGCCCGGATTTAGGTGGTGAGAAGGTGGCACTGTGTTTTCAACCTCACTCACAGTTGAGGATGGACATGTGACAGAGTCTTGGCCTACGAAACGCACTGGAAATCCCCTGGGTTTCTGGGAGAACTCGCCGAAAGCTGGCCTGCTGCTTCTGCCCCCTGGCTTGCCCTTTCTTCCTTCCAGAAAGGTAGATGTGACTTTGTGGGCAGCCCATTCCTTTTACAACTGCAAGGCAGTTCTAGCCAGGTAAGGCAGGCAAAGCTGATGGGCAGAAGAACAGCAATATCTGTCCTGGACTCATATGTGAAAAAATACATTTCTAATTTATTGAAGCCACTGTTTCTTCAGGTTTTTAAATTTTTATTATGTGCAGCTGAACAGAATCCTAACTGATAAATGAATCATTCTAAATGTCCCAACAGAATCAAAATCTTAGATTTTAACATCTTTTAGTTTTATGTTCCTTATGACATTCAGTAATTAAATTCTGAATTCCTTGTTAAAAATGGAAACTCAATGAAAACTGCCAGGTTTAGTTCTGGACATTTAAAAACTTAATGGCTATGGATGAAAAAACAAACCAGTTTTTCTTCAGTACTGAACTGAATATATTTAATAAAATGTACTGCTATATGATAGGGTTATAACATTCAGAAAGGAATAAAAATTGGTTTCACTGGTTCGTATAATGTCTACATCTTGACCTTTAAATAAATCATTAAAGATTTTGAACAGTATGTGATCTAGCTTTGAAGTACCAAAGAACTGGAATGAATACATATTTTCTTATTTTAGAAAATCATGTTATTTAGTGATTCAAAACAGTTACTTATTTATGCAGTTACTGAAATTCATTTGTTGCTTTTTTATTCAGCAACACGAATTTATTAATTGCTTTATTTTTCCCTCCCAAACAAATTTTAAACCAAAATTAGGCCTTTTTTTTTTTTTTTTCTACTCTATTTTCTCCATCTTTCTTTAGACAGTCAAAATGCAGCTTCCTCCCCAAGAAGAGGCCCAGAGTATGCAACCAAAAGCTGTCAATTTAAGAAACTAACAAGTGAAAGCTGCTTGAAAAAAATTCATTTTATTTTTCATATTCTAAGATGAGTAATAGTAAAATCTGGAAGAACCTTAAAGAGTTCTGCCATTGCGCAGGTCTCATCACTCTCTCACCTTGGCCTGCTGACCACCACCAAGAACCACCAAGAGCATAACTACCTCCCAGTCCATGGGGGCAGGGTCAGCTCTCAGGCAGAGGGTGACAAACACAGCTGTATTCTTCTTGCTTTAAAACCTCCAAGGAAAAGGTTCTAATTAAAGTTATTTTTAAATGTATCATGGTGGCTTAGCCCTCACACTGTCAGCCATTCACACGGGTGTGTGGAGAGCACATAGGGAATATGGGGGAGTTTTTCCCAGTGGAAACCCAAGGGTGCATTGAATGAACCACAATGCACTGGGCATTTTGTCACATTCAGATCAAAGACAGAGATGCTGGAAGTAGACTGAGCTTTGGGATCTTGTCCAGGACTCTGGGTTTACCTCACTAAGTTATCGAAGGGTTCTGAGCCAGGGTCTTCAACTCAGGGCTTTCATCATTACCTTGGACTATGACTACTTAGGACTATCCAGTATAGTCCTATCCTAGCTTTTCCTACCTTTACCCTCCTCTCTATGTTCATATATAACCTCTCTTCTTGTTTCCCCAAACACAACTGTCATCAAAACCTATGGTCCTCTTTTCACAAAATCTCAATCAACTTCTTAAGCTCTCTTTTTGCTTTTCTCTAGATCATTCTTTGTCTCCTTCATCTTCTTCCTCTCCTCTACCTGTCTTTCCCTAGGACAGTATCCTCCACTGCTTTATGGAAAGCATATTAGAAAACCTCTGGGCCATTACGCAGGCAAGGGGAGCTTGTGTGAGTGTATAATGGGAGCCAGGAAGCCTGAGTCTTGGCCCTGATTCTATCTCTAGCAAACAATCTAATCTTAGAGGAGATCTACTTCCTATTGGCAACATGAGGGCAATGCACTCAATGCTCTCTGGGGTTTGCAATTCTACAAATCATGTATTAAGTAACTACTCCATGGATAACGTCTTAAAAGATACTGTACCCCCAAGGGCTCACAATTTATTGGGTACAGAAATAATTCTCAAATTTGAGGGATTATCAAGTGCCCCAAATAAATGCAGACCCCTCTCCAGGGAAGGCAGTTTAAGAGGATAGGTTGGCAGAAAGTCTGGCGTCCTGATAGGATTATTTTTGGAATGGAAGATATGAAAGAATGTAGGTATGCTTACAGTAAGAGTTTCCTAGAGCTGGTTGGAGAGAAGGTAACTGGAAGAGCAGAGTCCTTAAGCAAGTAAGAGGGTACGGGATACACAGGACTTGTTATATAATATGAGTAACTGAGAAATTGCCCAGAAGTAACAACCTAAGAAAGTACAGATGTCAAGCAGACTATTACCAAAGTCAAGTGCTTATTAACTAACAAATTGAAAGAGGCCCCATCTATCAGTAAAAGTCTCCCCAAATACTCTAATCTTGATTAACACAGGGAGACAGGTCTTCTGAAATAGAAAGCAAAACAATAGCTTTCTGACTCTCTGGGACCAAACTGGTTTGAACAAGAAGCTGTGGCTACGCTCAGGCAGGAGCGGCAGCTGCGACGGGAACAGCTCACTGAAGGGAACACAGATGGGTCCTTGAAGAAAATAGGGACTGAGGAGCATGATGTGGTGACAGAGACCTTGAAGGAAAAGTAAATGAGAAAATCCAGGGCAGTTCCAACAGAATGACAAAGAGGCATGATGCACGCATGCCCAAAAATGACACCCAAAGACCAATTACCAACAAAAAGAAGTCATTGCCTGTTCCTGAGAAGACAGGAACAGGAGGAAGAATCTCATTCATGCACCCACTACACAAAACAGGGATGTTCCACTGACAAAACTTCCATTCTTAGACACAGCATTCTTTACTCTTGGGGGAAACTGACTAAATATGAGGGCCGAGGAGCAGGCTGTTCACCATAACAGTAGATAGGCAGTGATTGGATAAAAATGTGTACTATTACAGCTAAAGTTTAATGAGCAAAGAGAAGCCCAAATCCACACATTGCCCAATTATAGGGCCACATCACCATCTCCAAATAGGCTTCTTGAAAAGAAACACCTCCCCACATGCCACTTCCCAAGATGTACTTTTGACTTGTAAGGATTCACACTCAGAAGTACCATTTTGCTATACAAGCTCGTATTCCTACACAGATTGACTTCTGCCTTTAAGAAGATCGCTCAGATTTTCACTAACAGCTAACAATTTCTTAGGTCAGATCAGTTTACCATCTGAACACAAACATTAATTTAATATGCAAAGTCAGTCTCCCTATGCAGTATCCTTTGCCCTAGCCTTACACAGAAGGCACAAAACTCTATGTTCCCAAAAGTAGGGGAGGAGGGGTGGGAAAAGGTGCCAGATCCCACTTCCTCTGGAGAAAGCAAAGATGCTTGAAAAGAATTCACACTTTTAAGAAGCCCGAATTTGTGAAGATCCATTTTTGAACCCACTGTGGGGCCAGATGAAAAGGCAGGGCTCTGTTGAGACTCCTAGGCAATGGCAGAGTCCTGCACTTGGACCCAAAGAATCTCTGAGGCAGACTATAATGGTTATGAAAAGCCTGGATTTTGTGCCCTTTAATGAAACTTTGCACCTACCTCTCAAAGTCTGGGGATCGCATGCTTTACACAAAGAATCTCTAGGGAGTGCCAGGAGCCCAGAAGTGCAGGGCAGGCACTCAGAAGCTCTATGGCACTGAAGTGTCTCACATTCAGAAACAGTGTGTTGCTGGCTCAGAGAGGGACCAGGTGATATTACTTTCATGTAGTTGATTTTCTGGGCTTAGTTTCTCTTGAAATAGAAAGGCCAAGTGAGAACTGTCTTCTGACAGTGAGCACCTAGACAGCATCTTTAATGATTCTTTACTGCTGGTTTCTCCTCTTTTGTTGACACCTTATCAGGAGCTCCCCTGGACTGATGGGAGACTGATAAGATACAGACTTTGTCATTAACGGATTTTCAAAAATTAACAGAAGGTGATAGAGGAAAAGAGAAGGCCCTGTCTCTGAGTGTAATAAAGAACAATGCTGCTGATTCTGTCACATAAGATAGGGCAAATGCAATTGATTATTGATGACTCAGAAACATCACACAGACTCCTTGGGTCCTTCCCATTTTCCAGAAACCTATTCCATAGCATGAAGTGGAGAACAAGGTCTAGGAGTCATCCTAAAACTGATCTGAACTTCTTCCTAACGCCTTGGCATGCACCTGGATAGCCAGTGTCCAGAGCTGATGACATCAGTGGGAAAGGAGAGTACACACCGAGCAACTGAGAGTTGAGGAAAGAACAAAAAGTAATTATAAGGGAAAAGGCATGGATCTACTTGAGTTAGAACTAAATTCAAAAGGAAAGAGCAGAGTGTAAGCATTACTGAGAACATATTTTAGCTACAGGCAAAAGCTGGTTATAGCTGGATACCTCACCACACATGCCATTATTTTGACATCTATCATCTTTTATTTAAAAACATTAACAGAAGTATAAAATGCATGGGCCAGAAGGTAAGCTTTTTCTCTAAATTGAATAGTGATTATTTTCCCCCAAGTTTAAAGTTTTCTTTCATCTTCATAGTTTCAGAGAAAAGCAGAAACTAAAGAGGGATCCACAGAAGAGTGACACAGAGAACTAAGAGATGGAAAGTGGATCTTGGGTTAAGCACTACTTGGCCTTGGAAAGACAAGCCTGAGAATCACCTTGACAACACTCTTCCAGGTTTCTAAGAGTTCTTTCCAAAGCAAATGTGTTTTCATCACAGTGAGAGGGATACACATGCAGAAGTTGGTTATAAACAAAGAGTTGGGTACTTTATAAATGGAAAATATTTCTCAGATGTAGAATAAGAACACTGTCTTTAATCTGGCCAAATTCCATTTCCTTAAAATTTTAGATTAAGAAAACTAAGGATGAGTTTGCTAAGCTCTATATTTAAGATATAAAACTGGCTTTCTTACACTAGTCAATTTTCAACTGCAAAAATTCATTCACTAACCGTCCCTGCCCAACTAAAGAATTTGCAACTGATAATGACCGCATGTGTGGATCAAGTGGCATTCTATGCATGAGACGTAAATTGTTACCACCCCTTGGAAATCGGTTTGCAGTATATACTGAAGCTGAAGAGGTACATACCCTCTGACTTAGCAATTGTATTCCTGGTACATACCTAACAGAAATATGTGGGAACAGTCACCAAAAGACATGTACAAGAAAGCTCATAGCGGTGCTATTTGTAATAACCAAAATCTGGCAAAAATGCAAATGTCGATCAAAACGAATGAAAAACTGTGGTACAGCATTTACAATAGAATCCTGTTCACTGATGAGAATGACAACCTACAGCTACATGCATCAGCCCAGGTGAGTCAATCTCACGATCAATATTGAGAAGCCGAGCACTAAATAGTACATACTCTAGGACTCCATTTACATAAAGTTTCTAGACAGACAGTTCTAAACTGGGTGCAAGAAATCAAAATAATGGTTATCCTGGGGGGGAAAGGGGTGTTAATAGGAGGGACATAGAGAGCATCTGAGGAGTTGGTAATGTTCAGTTTCTTCATCTGGGTGCTGGTTACATAAAAGTGTTCCCTTTGTGAAAATTCACTAAGCTTAAAATTCACTACACTTAAAATTTGTACACTTTTCCATCTGTTAATAAAATTAAAGAAATTAAGAGATCAGCAATCAGTTTTCCTGTGTAGGCCTTATTTGGATTCTAATTAGGATTGCACATAAACATATATGTATATAGATGATATGAGAAATATATCTTACATGTATTTTTATACTTCATTTAAATTTGTATACTTTATTCGAAAAAATATATATGAGATAAACTTACATGGGGCAACTGGGAAAGTTGAATACTGACTTAATCTTTGATGATATTAAGAAATTTTTGTTGTGATATTTTGATTGTGCTTTTTAAAAGTCTCTGTCTTTTAATGAGATGATTTACATAAAAGTAAACTGCGGTGAAGGGAAGTGGATGCTAATATGATTAGTCAGGAGAGTTCATTGTCGAAACTGGACAATGCAAACATACTGTTCTCTCTACTGCTGTATATTTGCAATTTTCCATAGAAAGATTTTAAAAACAATATTTAGAGAATCCCATTAAGCCAAATAAGCTTATTTCAAGCTGGTAGACACAAGTGGCCTATTTAAATGCACGTAGTTAATACATGTGAGCATAAACATAGTTACCATATATTCTATTCACCTATTAATAGCATAGACTTCCCCCCTGGCCCCAAACCTCTTCTAAACTTCCATAAGGTTTGTTCCTAATTTTTGCACAACTAAAAGCAATTCAGAAGGGTGTTAATCCAAAATACTTTATAAATCTTCTTTTAAGTTATTCTAAACAAAACTAAATTCCTGAAATGCAAGACTGTAACTATTGATGCTCTGCAAGCTGCATTTAATGTTTTGAATCATGAAAACTTAACCCCAACACCACAATTAAAACTCTCTTTATCATGAGAACAAAATTTGGCTAGAAAGGTTTTCAAGTATTGTTATTCAAGGAAAAAAATAACTCACCAGGAACCAGGTAAGTACCTCACCTCACTAAGCATAGCAGGAAGAGTATGTTTTCCCTCTTGATTTGTTTAATGCTGTCAAGAAGTTTTTTCAAATAAGCAAACCCAGAAAAAATGTGACCAAAGGGCACCCCAGCTGAGAGTAGACCAACCCCCGAAGCTTCTGAGTAAGGAGATATCTCCAAATTACTGCATTTCTTCATATATTTGTAAGCATATGCAAATTGCTCAATATACAGACCTGTGCCTGCTTAAATTCCTATTAAATTTCTGACAGCATGAAGTTAAAAATAGAGTCTCCTGTACCTCCTACAGCATTCCTCTGTGTCTAAAGGAATGGGACTGGTCTAAATGTCTAAAATCCTCAGTGCTGACAATATAGCATGATAGAGGGAGTGGTCTGTGGCTACCATAACAGATATGCTCAAACTGGGTGGCTTAAAACATAAATTTATTCTCCCACAGTTCTGGATGCTAGAAGTCCAAATTCAAGGTGTTAGCAGGCTATCTTTTTGCTGGAAGCTCTAGGGAGTCTGTTCCTTGCCTCTTGTAGCTTCTGATGTCTGCCCACACTATGTGACTTATAGTCACATCACAAAAGAGCAATAAAGCAACACCTACTCTGTGCTAGAAAATATGCCAGGTACTTCACCCACATTACCTTTCATCTTTACAACCACACCAAACACCGAGCTTTATTGCTGAGGAAACCCAGATGCTGAGAGGGGAAGTCACTTGCCCAAGGTCACACAGCTGGTGTCAGTGCAAGATTCAAACCCAAGTCTGCTTGACTGCAAAGCCCAAGCTCTTTTCTCCTCTCTATCTGCAGCTACTAGCTACTAGCAAGCAGCTGGGCAGCTGACCATGAAGAAAACATTGCCCACTAGGTATTTGGTCATGTGGGTCAATGGAATTAAGAAAAATAAAATCACTGCACCTTTGAAGAGACTGGAGTTACACACACACAAAAAAAAAGGTCAGTAAGGTTCAGGACCAAGTTACAGAGGCTGGCACCCGGTCGCAGAGGACCGGCCACTGCCTACCAGGAATGAGGAAGAGACAGCTAGTCAGGGACACAGCTGACCTGCTGCAGACTAAGTCTTCAGATGCACGCTTTGGCTTTCAAAGCTTTAAATAGAAGAAAATCCAAATGAATGGCATTCGTTTGCATAAAAATGAACGTGGAGAAAATAAAGTGATACACCAGAAATTGGTTTTCAGAAGTTTCTTTTATATCCTTAAAGCAAGTTATCAAACTGCAGGAAACTCAAGGTCTTTGGGGACTGAGAGCACAGCTTAAAGCCATCCCTGTGCGCAGACTTCTGCAAGCTGCCTGCCGCCTACTGGGCTTTAAGGCTCTCCCCGCAAACAAAGACATTTTAAGAAGGCAATAAAAACTGATGGTACATCAGTTTAGAAAAAAAAAAATCTCACACTGAACCACCTGGCAAGCTTTGTTTTTGTAACACACTAATCCACCATGCCTTCAGAATGAAATACTAGAACTTAGCTCTTAATAGGACTAGCACTCATGCCGAGGCCAGGGCAGTGACACTTCAGGTTTCAGCAGGTAATTGGGCCATAAAGTAGTGAGGAGTGGTTCCCACTGTGTCCTTCGGTGAATGGACCACTTTTAAGCATTCAGTATATTCTATGGGCTCTTAAGCTCTCCAAGAATAGAGCTGCACTTTGTATCCCTACCCCAACACACACACACAAACACTATGCTTAGCATTTGCCAGAGGCCTATAGTGTGCCAGGCACTTTGCAGGTGGCCTTATTTAATTTCCACACCAGGTCCCTGGTGGAGAGCAGTTCACAGGGGTTAGCGATGTTCTGTGCCCACAGCTAGAAAGGGATATGGCTGAGGTGGGACAGAGTTGTGTCTGAGTCCAGTCCTGCTTTTTCACCTCACCCCAAACTCGCAGCATAGGAAGTATCCAGCCCGGGCTGCTTTGGCTCAGTGGTTAAAGCGTCGGCCCTTGGACTGAAGGGTCCCAGGTTCGATTCCAGCCAAGGGCACGTACCTGGGTTGTAGGCTCCACCCCAGTCGGGCATGAGAGGGAGGCGACGAATCAATACACCTCTCTCACATCAATGTGCTCCCTCCCCCTCTCTCTCCTTCCCTTCCACTCTCTCTGAAAAAGCAATGGAAAAACTATCCTCAGGTGAAGATTTTAAAAAAAAGAAGTATCCAGCCTCCTCCCTCTACACTGAAACTCCACTGGCTTGTCACTCATTTGTTTTTCAAAAGAGATGAATAATTTCCAACTTCAGAACGAATAATTTCATACAAGCCAATATGGCAGTGACAAAACTTGTGACTAGGCACCTGATATGTGTCAAGCTCACTGGACTAGAAACCCTCTTTGGTTCCTGCACAAAATTTCCATTCTCACTCCCGAAAATGTGCAAAGTTGCAGGCTACTTTCTTGCCTTTTCTAGTGCAGTCACTGACAGATCACTGATCACTCTTACTCCTAGTCACCAATAAAAGAATGCTTTTGAATGTCAGATGAGGATAATGAAGAAACCAACATTTAGTAAGCATGTTCTGGGGCCAAGCAAAGCAGTGTATGTACATCTTCACATACAATTTTTTAAGTTTTCACAATAGTCCTCCAAGATCTTTTTAATCACCATTTTACATAAGTGGAAACTGAGGCTTAGAGAGGCCAAGTGAGTCTCTCTAGGTTACATGACTAGTCAGTAGAACCAAGATTCAAATTCACACTTTTTCTGTCCCCAAAGCCTGTGCCCTTATGCAGTTACTTCTGATGGCTTTCCTGGAAATAGAAGAAACATTTTATACACACAGAACTCACTCAATAAGCCATTTCTTCCCACTTGTACTCTATGTATGACAAAAGAAAGCCTCATATCTGAAGGGTTTCTGCAACTTCTCACCAATACAGTACGCTTGACAGTGTACACAGACAATTCTTACCTTTTCAAGACCCATTAGAAACTTAGGAAAATGACACTCTGCAGAGCATCTCTTATAAAAGCAGAACTTGAAAGTTCTAATTGGACTCAATGCAGTTAGGCTAAAATTAGAATAATCTAAACCATAAATCTAAGTAAATCATTCCCATCCAAATCTCACTTTTAATGCTGCACAAACAAAAGTATTTAGGATTCTAACTACACTGCATAATGCCAAGTGCTGAATCCTCACAAGTCTTTCAGTACCACCATCTTACCTCTAGGCAAAAATTAAACTGGCCACACGGAAATTTAAACTCATTTCTGCAAAACTCTCCCCTTGCCTGTGGCCTGCAAGGTATTTCCAGTGCAGAATGAAAGAGCTCATTTTATGGAAAAGAAGATTCTTTTCTTCCTCTGACCTCCACATTCACAGAGCTGTACTGTAGCTCAAAATAAAATTAAATTTTGGAAGGAAGCAAGTTTGAAATATTATGTAGAAAAATCTTGGCAACAAGATCCCTATCAACTCACAGACTTAAAGCCAGGGAGTTTTATCTGGCTGGCTAAGAGTGATTTAAAAACACACACCACGAACACATTTTTTGAAATTGAAGGAGGCATTTATAATCCTAAGTACCCTTGGTTAGTAAGTCGATTTATGAAAATGAGTGATGTAAGACTCCTTAGTATCAAGTTGCATTTTTTTTCTATAAAACTCTTTGTTTAAATGCAAAAACCAACAGCAGCCAAATTAAATAAAATCAAAGTCCATTTAACAGGCTGTTTTCTAAAATTCCAGGTAAAAGTCATCCCCATACAAAAAGGCCCCAAGCAAGAGTTTTTAAGTGTCCACATTGAACAAATGAATACTTCCAACAGATACCTAAGGAAACAGGCGCTGTAGAACAGTGATCAAAACAGGAAGCGCAGATGGTTATTACAGTGTGTCTACCAACCCCAGTCACAATTCTCTGAGAAGATATAGAAGAGGTGATGCTAGTTGCTCAATAAATGCTCTCAGTGTTACTACTGCTACTACCGTCACAGTAGCTTTAGAGGGGTCGCCACTTTTTGCAAATGCAACTGCCCTCTGGGAAAGGTATTCAAATTACATATCAGTCTTTTTTTTTTTTTTTTTAACATATCTTTATTGATTTCAGAGAGAATAAGGGAGAGGGAGAAAGATAGAAACATCAATGATGGGAAAGTCATTGATCTGCTATCTCCTGCACATCTCCCACTGGGGATCAAGCCCACAACCCAGGCATGTGTCCTGACCGGGAATGGAATCGCGATCTCCTGGGTCATAGTTGATGTGCAACTGCTGAGCCACGCTGGGCACATATCAGTCTTTAAAAGTTTTTGCAAACTGTATTAGTTTTCTCCTAACATCTCAGATCACATTTCCTCAGTCCCACTGGAGGAAATTTTTAATAGTAGTGGTGAAGGAAGAGAGTAATTTCAGAGAGGAAACAGTGGCCAACCCTGGTGGGTTGCAAAGATTGGCTTTGGGAGGCAAAGGGTACTGGTATCTAATAGCAGTTGGACAGGACACCTGAAGTGAGGGGCAGCATCGAAAGGGGGTTGGAGGGTAAAGACAATCTCTGAAACACATACTCAAAGTCCAATCTAATCTCAGAACTATGTTATTTCTGAAAACAAAAGTGATGTGTTTCATAGCTCTAAATTCCATAGAAAAGGGAGTATTGTGACTTACACTTATCTTTATGTGAGATGTGGTGCATGTGAATGTCTTTTGGAGACCTAGTGTTTGAACTCAAGCTTGAAAAATTTCTTTCCCAAAGAAGGTTGGTATAGCCATGCTATATAAGTAAATGGTCTATACAGCTGTTACATATGAAGTGTAAAAACTGGCAAGAAAAATAATTACGTACAAAAAAGAATAGGCACTGGCTCAAAGCTGTTTATATGGGAACCAAGGACTCTGGTATATAAGCAAAGACTGAGGCTCCCCGGGATGAATCAATAAATGTCAGGTCCAAAAAGGAAATGTAAGTATCCACTTTTTAAATAGTACAAAAGGCCAAGAGGCTTCAGAACCAAATAAACCATTCCCAGCCTGATGATAGTGAACTAAAAGCAAAGTCACAGATGTTTACATCTAGTCCAAATCAAACCTAATACTAGAACTGAAACAAATAACCGTTTCTGCTGATTTCAGGTTCTGAAAACAGAGTCCTCACTTCTAACTACCAAGTGCTGAGCACTGTGACAGGCCCCTTGCCTGTGTTAGGACACAGTTCACACTGCAGCTAGCCCTCTACCTTCCAGAAAGCACACATATGTTTGGCTGACATTTGCCACTTTCCCCATCCCACATCTAACAATACAATTGAAGATGTCGAATGACTTCATAAGTGAACCAGACCAGAAACATGAAGTAAGCAGCTGCTTCTTTTCAGGAGCATTAGAGCATTCCTATCTTTCTCTGCAAACACACACACACAGGGGCACAAACACCACACCACATTTATGTACAACTACAAATGCATATGGAAATCAAATAATACCCTAACCCTAAAATGAGCAGGCATCATATGTACCTCAAAGATGGGGATGGTTAACCAGGTGTTAAGCACACATTGTGCAATAAGATATTTTACTTTTAAGAAGTTCTAACACATGTGGGTTTTCAAATAAGCTCATTCTGGTCCATGGCAGAGCACTGAGGTTCCAGTCTCATTTTACCACTTACTAGTAGTGTGAATGTCTCCGCTGACAGGCTCTCTGAGTGCTCCTCGATTTCCTCATCTGTAAGATGGATTCATACATGTGTGTGTGTGTGTGTGTGCATGTGTGTGTGCGTATATAAGCAAAACCAGGTGTTCCTTATGTCTCACTGTGAAAACTGAAAACAACAAAATAGCCAACAATAGATGGTTAAATACTCTATGGTACTCAAGAAGCCAATAAAATTATCTTTATAAAGAGTGTATAAAAATAAAATTTTACTATCATGAAAAATAAAAAGGGAAACAAAACTATACCTAGAATATCATAAACAGGGAGGAGTATTAAAAAACATAAAACCTAAAGTGAAAGCCACAATTTTTACATGATTTTTTCCCATTTTTTCCTTTATTTGTGGTGCTTTCTATGTTTCTGATAAAGAACACACGTGTATTTATAGGGAGGAAAACAGGTGAAAATTCATGGATCCCAAAGCACAGCTGCCTCTTACCTGTCCGCGACAGAAAGGATCCCTATCGGAGCAAAAAACTTACATAACTGTTGCTTACTCACATTCCCTGGAAAACCAAAGAAGGCAGCTCTGCACTCTACTGCTTCCTTCTGTGCAAATGGAAACCTAAAGCTCAAGGAGTCAAGGCCGGGTCTATTCTTGCCTCCTCAAAACCACTCCCCAAGTCCCTGTAGGCTTCTCAGCGCAGCGTAATTTGTTAAACTGATAACAAACATCAAAACGCACTTGGGCATGAGGTCTGCAACCCAAGCCACACGAGACCTAAGCGTGGTGGATAAAAACCAATTTGTGTTAAAAGGGTATGTGTGTGCGTCGGAAGGGAGAACAGTATGAATATCCGCAGAGAGATTTTTAATAAAATGGAGTCTATTTTTCCCTTGAGAACCCTCTTTAAGGAAATGTAGAAGTGACAAACGATTACTGTGAAAAAAGAACGTTCAGGGAAAGTTTGGATATTCTCAGTGCCCATTAAATGATCGTTTCTTCCTCCACAGTTTGAACTCCTTCTTCAGGAGAGACAACTCAGGCACTTCGAAAACGTGAGACAGCAGCTTCCCACTGTAGTTACAATCGAAGCATTTATAAATTGCTCATTTTGGATGATTCTAAAAGTCCAAATAAATCAGAGAAATCTGCATTTTCATTTTGGTAACTGGGCCGTTACGTAAAAGAAAAGACCCTGCTCAGTAACCAGATGAATTCCAAAGGAATTGAAAGAACACCCAGCAGCAATTTAGTGTGAATAATAGCAAGTTGGAAAAAAAAAAAGTGCTAGACCAAGCCCCAGCCAATGTAACCCAGAGTGAATGTGTGAGCTCCCAGCCCAGAGCTCCAACCCAGAAAGTGAGCCCAAGCTGCAGTCTGAGCAAGAGTAGGATTGGCCCTGTTTCCCCCAGGCCCTTCATCTGTTCCAGAGGCTAGAGAAGTGTCTACCACACGTCTCTACTCTCTAGGGACAGGCAGTTTGGGGGCGGAAACAGAAACCCAACTGACAAAGATAACCTGGCAATGCTAGTGCAAGTAGAAGACGACATGGGAGACCAGAGGAGAAATGTGATCAAGTTCAGGGCACTAGTCATCTGTTCTTCATGGGACAGGACAACCTGGCAGCTTCACCGTCCTTGGGGCCATTTATAGTTTCCTCTGGAAAATTCTGCATATGGTTTATCATGACTGTAACTGGCACAGAAACAGCCCTCACAATCATTCTTTCTCTCTGAACGAAGGGTAACAGGAAAGAGTTGGGCAAACAAGAATCTGATCTGGGCTGAAACTCTGGGTCCACAGGCATTTGTACCAGCCTCTCCCACTTCTGCTATTTGCTTAGCAGTGCACTTGCCTGACCCCTGAGAACATCTTGTTTTATTTTGTTTCAATTTTTCTTTTGATCTAGCGAAGATAGGTGTAAGAAAACAACATCTCCCATTTCAGGGACAGGAACTCGACTAAGCCAGTTCTAACTCCCCACAAAGTTGGATCAAGAGGCCTGAACACAAGGATGTCGGTGTCCGATCGACCCAGCAATGCACAAATACTCATTAGATCAGAGTAGAAGTCTTCAAACTCTCAGAAAGAGAACAGCAGTGTGATCCCCCCAATATTCTAGTTTTGCGGGGGTGGGGGGTGGAGGATAATTTTGGAACATAGAGAATTAAGAGTAGCTTGGTTTAGAATCTGGGAGTCAGAATGACCTTGAGATCCCTGGCAAGGGTGGGAAACAAAGGGGAAGGGAAAGCAAATTTGAGAGAGAAACTGAAAAAAGAACGAAAGGGGGAGTAGGAAACCCCCAAGACAAATCCTGTCATAGGCATACATTAATACGTTTTTTAAAATTGCAGCTGAATTATCTTTGTATGACGAGAACCAGTGAATGTCCCATTTAATGACAAGACAATGTTGCTCATAAAGCTGAGGGCCTTCTATGTATCAGGCCTTGTCCACACACACACACACACACACACACACACACACACACACACACACGCACACAGGGACTCATGTTACCCTCAGTGCCTCTGACTATGACATACTGACAGATGAAATGCTGATGATATTCAACTCTCAATATAACAGCAAAGGGCACTAACTTCTACAAGTGGAAACTCAGAAAATCATCACCAACAAAGAATGCATTTGCATGGATTAAAACCTTGCCTTCCTGCCCTGGCCGGGAGGCTCAGTTGGTTGGAGCGCCGTCCCTTACACCACGAGGTAGCAGGTCTGACCCCTGGTCAGGGCGTGTGCGGGAGGGCAACAGAGTGATGTTTCTCACACTGATGTTTTTCTCTCCCTTTCTCCCTTCCTCGCTCTCTAAAATCAAAAACATACCCTTGGGTGAAGAGTAAAAAAAAAAAAAAAAATTAAAGAAAAAACCAAAAAGCCCTGCCTTTTTGGTCGCTGCCATTGAGGATGTCTGCCGGGTGCGCTCCCTCGCCAGCCGCGTTCCAGAAGGAGAGCGGCCTTCGTTTGCCATGTCCCCAACCACCACTTGCTCCACCTTTGCAATCAGTCAAAACTAATCAAATGAACATAAGTGAGTCAGCTGTGAAATTCCTGTTCTTCGCAGTGGGCTGTATGGTGGGAGAGCACACAGATGGAGTTTCCTTTTTAAATGAAACGTTTGGCACCGGCCTCTGCTAAGAGTTTTCCCGGGCTTCCATCTGGTTTGGGTATTGGAACGCGTGCATGAGAGAATGGAAAAAGAAAGCTGTTGGCGTGCTAAACCACTAGAAAAGCCGAGGCCGCTGACAGCACATCCTCTAAATCCGCAGAGATTAAAATGCTTTGCTCAAGGAATGTTGTCCTTGTTGTTAAGGAAGGGAGAGTTCTGTTTCTGGGACCTAGGCCTGCCCTGGAAAAAAATTAAAAAGTGTGCAGACTTGGGTGTGAGATGAACCCAGATGGGAGTCTCAGCCCGGTCACCATCCAACCGCCTGACCCTGGGCAGTGTACTTAGCGGCATTAAGCCTGGGCTGTTTCATTTGTAAAGTAGAAAGAACAACAGCAGTCACGTCAGAAGGCTGCCGTGAGGGTGAAATGAGATCATGCCTGTTAAGTACTTAGTTACCCATTTTTGGACTCTCCTATTCACAAAGCTTTAGAAAAGACAAATATTACTACCTATTTTAACAGGAAGAGATCTAGAACCACCAAGAAAACTCTAAAAAAAAAAAAAGTAAGGCATCTACATTTTTTCTGTTATACAACTGAACAGAACAAGTTCACACATGGCAGTGCCCCTGTCAGGAGCTTCTCAGAATTGCCCTGAGGAATTAATTTTCTCTAAGACTCAAGTACATTGCTGACACTATCATTCTAATATGTGGCTTTCTTAACAGCCCAGTTATTGGTGTGGAAGGTTGTCACCACCCAGCCAAAATCAACCAAAGCCTAAGGAGGTAGGAAAGCAGATTGATACAGAGACAAGATTATCACTAAAGCTGCATGAGGGAAGGCAAGAAAAAATATTTTTGTTTAGGAAGTCCTCTCTCACAGAAAGAGAGGGAGTGAGGAAAGGGAGAGGGGGAGAGAGAGAGAGGAGAAGAGAAGAGCACAGAGGCTGAGAGAATAGGCCTAGAATCAAACTACCTGGGCTCAAATCCCTGTTCTGTAACATGCAAATTGATCTTGGGGAAGCTAATTTACTTCTGTATACTCAGTATCCTCATCTAAAAAATGAGACCAGTATTGTTATCTACCTCATAACGCTGTTGTAAAAACTGAGTTAATAGATATAAAGGGCATAAAACCATGCCTGACACAGAAACTCAATAAATACCATCACTGCTATTATTACTAATTCAAGGGCGGGCCGGAACCACCCTAACCGTATTGAGCACTGAAGCAAGTGATGGATGCATGGCACTGGCACACCAACGTTCATTTATAAATGACACCTGGTGGCAAAATCTACTGAGACAGAAGACATCTCAGAAGAAAACCCTCTCTCTACTTTGCCTTTCCATAACCAAAGATTATTATTGTTACAAATGTTTTTTAATCAAAGGTGTCTATGCACATATCACAAAAGAGCCAAATTCTCAATGTAGGGTATAAGAGAGGATATTGTATTTTTATAAAATAAAAAAGAATATAGAAAGGATCATATAAGTAAGGCACTGAAAATAACTTTGTTTTTTATTGCATTGTCTTCTAGGGCTACTTAAAGTTTTATGGCTGGATTTACATATCAAATCTCCATATTTAGAGACAAAAAGCTTACCCTGACATAGACTGTATTCCAAAAATGCAGTCTATCAATCAATAACTTCATGAATGAGATAGGAAGACACAGTGCAGGTCAAAACTGTTCAATGTCTTTGTCAATTTTGTAAAGTTAGGAAAAAATCGGGTTCTTAAAACAAGGTCCTCTCTACAGCACACCACCTTCCTTACCTAAGTCAGAAGAGATGAGGTCCTATGGCAAAACAAGCGTGGCCACTGAGGTCCCAGGGACTGGGATTTCCAAGTCTGTCACTACCAAAATAGTGACTCTGGGATGTCATAGCCTCTCTGATGAACACTGGCCCCTTCACCAGTGAAAAGAAGAACATGCCACCTAAGGTGAGGATTACTGGAGCTAAAATAATAACATACACAATATAAATGATTTTCATTTTCTTCTACATAATTTTCTGAAAGACTCATTTTCAGCAATACTTACTACTTCTATAGTAAAAATATTAAGTATATATTGTTGTTATAGTTGTTTTTTATTTCTTCCTTCACTACTAATATTTTTATATACCTCTCAGTTCAATGTGGGTTTCTTCATTTTTCTTGGATAAAAACTCTTGGAAAGTCAACTCACCATCCTGAATAAAACACTTTTATGAAGGTCAAATTTCATCTGTCTTATATTCTTCATGTCTCTCTCTTCTAATATTTATAGACCTTGAGATGAGATCCAGTCTGAATCAGAAAGTGGATAAAAATAATTTCTTCCTTATGCCAGACAGCTGACAATTAACTTTGGTTACCCTAATTCCAATAACAACCAATAAAGAATGTTCTCAAACTCTCATAAATGTTTTAAGCATCCATTTGGATTATTAATAACCTGAATTTCTCCCTACATGACACGTATAGAATAAGAATAAAATTTGGCATAAAACACCCATGGGAATTCAGAATCCTAGAAACACAAGAGTCCAAAGGTACGCTTGAACTTGTCAACTGAATTACTTGAAGCCCAGAAAAATTCAGAGGTTTGACCATGGTCAGTCAATAAGAAAGGGACTAAGAAGAATTGTTTTGATAGAGCTGAGTACCAAAAATATATCCTTATGTCAAATATACTAATAAGACAACCCAGAGTATAACTCCCCAAGATAATGAAACTTCTCAACCTTAGTTTCAGCATAACACTTTCAAAATACAGATTACTTTCTCCATTACCCAGTGCTGCATCAGTAGGACACAGGTGGAACCAGGCCATCTGCATTTTGAAAACTTCTGGAGGTTATTCTAAGGAACACTTAGGATTGGCAACCAAAGACAAGTGTCACATGATCTCACATATCTGTGGAATCTAATGAACTAAATAACTGACAAGCAAAATAGATCCAGAGACATTGAAGCATACAATAGACTGATGAAATTCAGAGGGAAGGGGTTGGGGTGGGGGGGAGGTGTCAGGAAGAGATTAACCAAAAAACTTATATGCATATATGCATAACCCATGGACAGACAATAGTGCGGTGAAGGTCTGGGCAGGGCAGTGGGGTGGGGGTGGGGATGGGATGGAGGGGGGTCAATGGGGGGCAAAAAGGGAGACATCTGTAATACTTTCAACAGTAAAGATAAATTAAAAAAAGAAAATATTGTCAGGTTCTAGGCTCCTAGTCCACATCATTACCTTCCATGGGGACATTTACATAAATTATATCATCAAAGAACAGTCAAAACATTTTTTTAAATATGAAAAATTTGTTCTCTACAAATCCAAAATCATTTTGAAAAGATTAAGATTTTCTGTTTTAACAAAATATGTAAAAGAATGTATTAACCACAAAAAATAAAGTTTCTTCATGCTCCTTCTATAGGAACAATAAGTAGCAACCAAGGAAAGAATTTTTTTAACCATTTATGGACATAAAGTCTAGCATTACACATTACACATACTGAATTAAAAGTGGATGGGGGAATAGATTTTTAACATGAAAATGAGAAATGTTTAATAGGGAACTAGCCTCTAATAATAAATTGATTTTAACTTCTTAGCATGTTTCTAGTTTAGATTTATAGACCGAAATATCAGCGAGGGGGCAACTAACTGTAGAAATTGTTGTGAGAAGGGCTTACTTCACACTTTAAATGAGTTAACAGTTCTATTACAAATAAAGTCTATACCATAATCAGGTATGTAGTAAGCCCTAAATTTAAATAGCATCTTCCATATAAGCATCTATTGTGTCTATACTCGGCAATGTTCCAAGTGCTGTAAGAAACTTAGAACAAATAGGTACACAAATCATATAGGTGCATGCACAAGTTTATATGATCCACAACTGCTTCTGTCTGAGGGTTCAAAAGGGCATTCTAGGATAACTTCTCTTACCTATAAAAGATGAACCCATTAGTGTCTCTATAAGACATTTTTAGAATGTCAATTTACTGAGATATATTTACATAAAATAAATGCACCCATTTTAAGTGTGCAGTTTTATGAGTTTGTGACAAATGTATGCTATACCTAAGTAACCATCACTAAAATCAACATACAGAACACTTACACTACTGAAAAAATTCCCTCATGCCCCTTTGCAGTCAATCCCAATCCTTGGCAAACACCAATGGGCTTTCTGTCAATATGGCTCAAGTCCATTCTAGAATTTCATATAAATAGAACCACACAGCATGTAGTCTTTTCTATCTTTTTCTTTTCTTTTCTTCACCAACATAAGCCTTTTGAGATTCATCCATGTGGCTGTATGTACAAGTAGTTTCTTAGGGTAGTATTACACTGCATAGATATAAAATAATTTGCTTATTCATTCACATGTAGATGGACATTTAAGTCTGATTTTTGGTTATTATATATAAGAATGTTATAAAGCTGTATGTACATGCCTTTATGTGGACATATGATTTTATTTCTTCTGGGTACATGCCTAGGAACACAGTTGCTGAGTCATGTTTGACTTTATTTCAAAATGCCAAATTGTTTACCAAAGCACTTACACTTTCACATCCTCCCTGCCCAACAAAGTATGAGAACTTAAATTGCTCCACATTCTTGTTAACACTTGGTATTGTCAGTCTTTTTAACTTTAGCCACTGCCAAGAAGGAAAAGTAGAAACAAGTGCTTTACAAATGCTAATGAATAGAATCATGTCAGTATATAAGCATTTCATACCATTAAAGAAACCATTCAGGAAGTCCAATGAGAAACACTCAAATTCTATGAATGAACTGGAGATTTTATTTCTCTCCTTATACAATTACAACTAAGTAACTCAAGAAAGATTATCATATTTCCTGCACTCCAGAACCTTTTTTGCATTCTTACAGAGGATATACTTACCCTCTGAAAATAATGTCTTATGTTCACAGGCCTCTCCCTCTGATTATAAATTCTGCCAGACACTGAAAGGGGGGAACTCACACAAAGAAACACTAGGAAAAGACACTGGATATCAATGTCTTACATGCATGTGTTGGCAAGCGTTTAAAACTATGATATTCTTCTCTTTTTTAAAAAAAATTAACTATTTATACTGTTTTAAAAGTGGTTAAATATTATTTGCAGACATTGTCTTAATTTGTACTAATTTTGCCTGTTCAAAATGGATGGCTGGTTTTTATCATCAATCAAACCATAGGAGTTGAAAGGCTTGGCCTCCCCAGAAAGCATTAGGTGGTTCACACTAAAAAGAGGAAGGAAGCTGTCATTCAAGGACTCTGCTTTCACTTCACAGCCTCCTAGGTGAGTTTAGTGACAAAGAGGTCATCCTTCAACTTAATAGGAGGAAAGGAGAAACTCAAAACCCTGCTGAGTCTTTTAATGAGGCTGCCATTCCCTCTGCCTGGAATGCTCTCTGCACCAATATGGTTCTTTTTTTCAGAACCAGTGGAGCAGCTCTGGGTTCTCCCAACCAGGCCAAATTCTCCTTACACATGTCTTCATCTATCTTTTTCCTTGTTAACTATTTTACGGTTAATGATTATATTTATTTTAATGAGTAACTTATTAATGTTTATTGCTCCTTCCCCGTGAAACAAGGTAAGATTCATAAGTTTTTTTCGTAACTGAACCCCTAGTGCCTAGAGTGGTCAGTCCATAAAAAGTACTTAATAAATATTTGAGTAATTAATAAATTACTTGTTAATAAAAACATTACCTTATCAGAGATGTGACTGATATTCCTCTAAGAGTCACGTAAGAAAATAAAGGTAGCTGCTGCTGTCTCAATTATAAGAAAAACCAACCTGCAAAAAATTTTTGGGTGTCAAAGTTGCCTAGCCTTCTTCTGCCCCAATTTCCATGAACTCATTTGCTTAAATGTTAGATCTATTTTATCAACCTGCCCTCTCAAAATTCAAATACATGAAAAAGATGAAGACTTTCAGAACAAAAGATTTTCCTCCGTTACAATGAAACAAAAGAGCATGTCTCATAGTTTCAGACTTGAAACCCGAAGTTCTTGGTAATTTGTAAAGGACATGCAGTTATCCAGTCATCATCTCCTGCAGCAGGGGAAATGGTTATGTTATTTCACTGAGATGAGGCAGTTAGAGTCCCCATATCACTCTTGTAGACTACATGATCCAAAATAGGCCAACAATAGCATGTGCCTCAAATGCACATAAAACTGCCCTCTTTTCCAGGTATAGGCATGTACTAGGAAAAACTAGGGGATTTTAGACCATCTATCTTTTCCTCAACTACTGTCTTCAAGAAATCTCAATGAAATATTGAGAGCACAGAGCTAAATATAGTTAGAATCACTATGTGTCCATGTTCAGGTCAGCCCAAACATAAAACAAAACTTATTGTAATGCATTTCTATTGTTATTAGTGCAAGCAAAAATTCTAGAATCTAAATTTAAGAATATGAAAAAATATTTTAAGACCTGAATCTCATTAACAGAATACTAGGACGGTATTAGGAAAGGCTGCTTCTTTCTTTCACTTAGTCATTAGATATGAATAGCACCCCTATTATATGCCAGGCACTGTCCAGCACACTAAAGGCATGCAAGTGTCCTCCCATGATAACCAAATTTTATTAACCTAATTTTTATTTGGGATTAAGAAAGAGAGACTTGTATTTCAAGGTCAATTCTCCCACACTTATTTAAATAAAAGCTTTCTTTTAACCAATCAGAAGGCATTCTTATCAAAGGGCTATGATCTCATATCATTTCATTTTGTTTTTATTTATTTATTTTAATCCTCACTGGAGGCTATCTTTTTATTGATTTTAGAGAGACAGGAAAGGAGAGAGAGGTGGGGGAGAGAGAGAGAGAAGTCACTCAGTTGCCTCCCGTACATTCCCCAACTGGGGATTCAAACCGCAACCTGGGTATGTGCCCTGACCAGGAATCAAACCCAAGACCCTTTGGTGCACAGGACGATATTCCAATCAACCGCCTGAGCCACACTGGCCAAAGCTGTTCTCATTTCATTTTATACTAAGATACAGTCTTATTATTATTATCTTTACATGTTCTTTCTGGAAAAAAGCTATCTCTACCTTGAAATAATTCTGATAAGCTTAAATGATAACAGGCTTATTATTTTTTTTCAGTTAAAAATGGGCCCAAAAATAAAGTTTAATTCCCAAGCCACAAATTAATTCCATTAATTTAAATTAATGGAAATTTTAAAAAGGGATGAATTAAGGCAAACTTAATTTTTCCATTGCCCAGCTACAAGAAATATCAGAAATGTTATAAATGCGCCATAACTCCATGGAAAACTTATCCAAGTTTTATCTCAAAAAATTGGTATGGATCCACAGTACATCCCACAGATCTACAACAATCACAAACAGAAAGAGAGAAAAAAATAATCCAACAAAATACTAAGCTTAACAGACACAGATGCCTCATTCTGACAAGGAACAGCTGTCAGGCAAAGCAGTGATCTATGAGCTCAGACTTCTTCCTCACATTTCACAATGTGTTGATATTTATCTTGAGACAAACTATCACTGATTATTGGCAACTGTTAAGAAAAAGAAATTCAATGAATCTCAGGCTGCTAGTAAGGACAATTAACCAAATATCAGGAATTGTTCTACAAAAAAGCCCAGAGGATAGCCCACATTCCATCAACGTCCTAGTGAAGGAAGTATGGACAAGCAACTGTGTCTGCCGAACCCCTTATAGACGTTCTGAATGATTCAGAAAATACATTAAAGTGGAACTTCATTACCTTTCCCATATAAGGTAACCTCAAAACTAAAGGTGCCATAAGTAAGGATCAGAGAAGACGTCAGGAAAACAGGACAGGAGAGTGGAAGAGCAGACATGTACAAAACCCGGGAATACAACCCTCCTGGATACCTCAGAATGAACTATTTTAAAGAAGTTGCTTTAATAATATTAATATCTAGTTTCCATTACCTGACAGGCAGATGTAAGTTAAGTATTCGCCTTGACCCCCAGTTGCCAAGAAAGGGATCTTTTTCTTCGTTCTCCTCTTGACTTGGACAGCTCCCAGCATCCTCTCATCAAGAGGTGCAAAAATTTCCTTGCTGATGGCAGATTTGGCACTCATTGTAGAACAAGCGAAGAGGGCGGGTGCAGTTAAGTTTTCTAAAACAAACCAAAAAAAAAGGGCAGGTTGGAACTGAGAATATTGTAAGGGCCCATGTAAGAAGGAGCAGCAAGCTGACTTGCAGGTGAAGTCATTTTCAGTTTGTGGTTTAACCTCTCTCTTGCTTAAAAAGCATTACAGAATCGTTAAAAGTGAGGTCTTAGCATTTGTAATAACTATGAAAAAATATAAATAAAGTGAGAATACTGATCTATTTACCAAAAATGTCAAACACAATGTGAGATGAGCAGCATGAGATGGGATCTAGAAAGTAAGTCAATCTGTACCCCACAACTGCATCTAAGTCAAACTGGCATGAAGTACCTACCCCTATTTCTATTCTGTAAGGAACATGACTTCACATCTCCAGTTGGAAGTCTTTCTACTGTCCAACAATCCTTAAAGTCAATTTACGCTCCATCAAAATCTCCTTTAACTCTAATGTAAATCTATTTCCTTAATTCTATTCACAGTGGAAATAATTATATTATCTTCTACATAGTAACTATATATGCAACAGAAGACTATTAATTTAATCACCCTTCAGCTGCTTTGGCTCAAGCTAAGGAAATAATCCTTATTTATTAGCCTCTTTCACTAGGTCTTATTTTCCAATGCTCCTCTACATCCAGTTGCCATAATCTGGAACCTTGATAAATTCTCCACATTTTCCTTTGGCCAAAGTGGACAGAGAATTAGAGACATGTCTGACTAATACTAAGTATTTTGCAAAAGTTACCCAGCAGCTCTCCATATTCTATGCTCCTGTGGTTAACTGGCAGTGTGCGCACAATAATTAAGAAAACAAAACAGTATGTTGTTGCATCACCATGAGTTCCCCTTGCTCTCCTCTACAAAAAACTCACACATACACAGTCCCCATGCTATATTTAGTTTTCAAAAAACTGCATTTCCCTAATAGCCTTAATTCTACTTATTTGTATTTATTATATTCAAGGTCAATCTGAATTTTAACCCTATCATACAAAAAGCTCAACAGTAACTTGAGTAAATGCGTTCTGTCATCCTAGTCATGCTCTACACCTTAATCAGTAACGAACATTTCTCAGGAAATTAATAAATCAGAACTAATGGTACAGAGAGGGCTTATGGGTTGGTTATGCAGGCTACATAGAGAATCTAGAGATCCTATATATGGGTCGCTAGCATAGCTATATGCATATGGTAACAGCAGCTCATGGAGTTGACCAGTCTGCTGTAAAACTGAGCCACTGGTCCTACCAGGTGCTACTTCTATGCTCAGAATTAGAGATATAAGAAATCATTAAGACATGGCCCCTGTTCTCCAAGAGTTGGCTGCTGACTACATCAAAGGTTTCACTTAAATCCACATGATTTATGATGGGAGACCACGGGAACATGCTTCCCAATGCAAGATTCACAAATGCTACCAACACACCTGTCCACCTATAACCAGACCACATCTGTAACCTCATGAGAGAAAAGAGAGATATTTAAAAAAGAATATCCTTTGGTTAAAGAAATTTCTCCTAGTTTCAATTCTATAATAAAAAAGATATTCTTAGTTAGTGACCACTAACTCATTCCCCGTGATTTCCTAGAAGTTAACAAACAGAATTTCCCCACTATGATTCATCATATGACTTTCTCAGGTAGGTGTTATAAGTGACAGGGACCTTTTTCAAAAAAAAGAAAAACGTGTACTAGTTCTTTTCTAGCTCCAACGCCTCTCACCTGTCACCACTTGGGGACAGGTGAAAAAGAAAGCCAGTGGTCGCAGAGTGACCTCAAACATTCTATAAGCAATGTAGAAAGAAAGTCATATTCCCAAACCCACTGGGAATTCTCTGGCCAGTACCTTCCCAACTGTGGTATGGTTTTTGATTTTCCATCTTGAATTCGTTCCTTTCTAACACTGAGGTTAAAAAAATGGAAAGCTATCATTTTACTATGTAAAAATCTGTTCGGAAAAAAAAAGAGGGGGAGAAAGTGGCATGCATGTTTTACCAAACTCTTAGGAAATTCTAGTCTTCTTTTGAAAAAGTAGTAAGAAATGAGTATAACCTTTTGCTGTTTTTATTCAATGGCCAGGACCCAAAAAAGGAAAAATAAACCATTGAACCTGGGTTCAAATTTCAGCTCCAAAACTTGAGACCTATATGTGACTGGGGAAATCTCTTAAAATTCCAGACTCTCTGTTTACTAACTACTACACAGAGATATCTTTGCCTACCTTGTGGAACCACTGAAAGAATTAAATGGAACACACATGTGAATCACTTATTTCTAGTGCCTGAATTGTATAATAAATGGTTAAAATGGAATTTTTATTAACTCTCCTACTATAATATGAAAAAGACCCTCTGAACTTGTATAAAGTGAATAAATGTAGCCATCCATACCAGAAAGTATTTGTAAAAGAGAAATTGAACCTTTTATTTACCAAACCCTCACTTTTCTCATTCATGAATATGAAACTCTTTAAATGTAGATAAATGGTCTAATATATATGAAAGTCTGCGTACTGTTATAAGGATAAGGAGTTTATAGGCATTGCCCTCAGGAACTCTCCAGTAGGGTATTATCCAACTCATTTTTATGGGAAATTGTCAGATGTGTTGTTCAGGACAATGATGCTGTGGACGAGAAAGGGGCTACATGGCAGGTCTGACAAGCTCAGTGACCAAAAGTAGCCTCACAGGACGGTCTGATCATAAATTCTTAACTGGGTAGGTCGTGGTGGGTGGTCACACCCCAGGCCAAAGCTTCCTTAGTAAAAGGTTAAGCTTTACCTTCATAGAGCCCCTGCCCATTGTCCTTCTGCATCTCAGATAATATACCTTTGAAAGTGCCAGAGTCATCTTTTCTAGGCCCTCTCACAGGAGCATGGGCACCAAGCTTCTCACTGCCACCTTCTGCCCTCCGACACCTCTATTTCCTGTTACTGTTAAGTGTTAACTATCCTACACCCACCAATGTAAAAGAAGAATGTGTTTCTCCATTTTGCTTTTATCCAATCCCAGAGATTTCCCTGTTTTGCTTTCTCCCGCCTCCTTAACCAACCACCAGTGGATTTCATGTAACCTTCCTTATGTTTTCTCCTCCGATTCTAAATATATAAAAAGAACTGCCAAAGTGCCATTCTCCAGAACATTTTCTCAATCCATCAAGATCATGCTGCAGGGCATGTCCTCAGTCTGGCTCCCATAAACTCTAATAAACTCTTACAGCGTTTTTATATGGGCTTGGCTGTTCTTTTGTTGACTTTACTAACAGGCCTGAGTGAAATCACATATGTACGTATGTTTTTAATGCCACCCTGGAAATGGGAATGGATGCTGGCTTAGAAGGGAAAGACTCAGAAAGTAAAAGGGTACTATTGCATCTTTGTGGCAATAATCTGTCAAAGTAGAGCACTCCCATTTCAGCCTTTACAGCCGCTACTTTGAAGATAAGCAGGAGCAACAAAATTTGGTAAACAATGACCTCTTCCCTTCCCCTGGCTCTCTGTAAACTTTGTAAAAGGTTTCCGCCTATAAAAATTCCAGGGAGTAAATTCCAGGGAATAGTTAACCAAGAAAGTTAATGAACGCTTTTCTCAGCTTCTGTCTGGCGCTTCGCTAGCCCCCCACCTGCCCCCTTAGCCAAACAATGTGGGTTTTGCCTTTATATTCTCGCTGCAGAGACTGTTCAGGGCTGCGAGTCTGTCTAGGGCATGAGCCCCTTGCAGCCGCCGGCATAATAAATCTCCAAACGCTCAATTCGGTCTCTGTGAATTAATCTCGCGAAAACTGGGTATAACACTGTAAGAGTGTCTCCCAGACCTGATTTCATGTTCTGAATGCATCATGGAGAGCTTTTCAAAAATGCGGACTCCTGGGCCCCTTCTTCACACCCACCAAATCGGAATCTTGGGATCTGTATTTTAAACAACTCCCTAACTGGTTCTCCTGCAGCCATCCTGACACCTAACTTAAAAGCTGATAGCCTAAGGAGGAACTGTGGAACGGAAAGGAATGCATTCTCAGGAGACAATATAGGAAGAAAATGCACAGGATTTTTCCCTATATTCAAGTAAGCCGATTTATCAGGTCTTACATCTTACTGTTGATAAATCAATGACCAGCCCAAAACTGGGATCCCATTGTAAGGAAACAAGATGAAAACAGCAGCAATGGTGAACCAATGACCACAGTTACTCCAACCTGCATCAACCTGCAGGGTAGCAGGACATGCCACCTCAAAATGTGGCACTTTAGTATATTGATCACTTTGAACTGAAGGCATCTGAAAGACAGCAAATGCAGGGGGAGCTGTCTCTGAACTCCCCTTATCTGCCTAAAGACAGATCCTCCAAAAGGAACTCAGTTGTCATAAATCCCTTCCTCAGGAGTTTCTTCAACCAGAGAAGAGTGACTTTTGTCACAGGAGAGACTAGAAGTTAACACCATACCCCAGACAACCCTTGTCACAAATTATCCTCCCTCCCATCTATTCTTCTAAGGGCCTACTCATCTTTCCTATAAATCACTTACTTCCCCCTAAGACGTCTATATTCCCCCTCCCCTTTTCTTATTAAAATGGCATTTAATCCTAAAATCTAACCCACCTCATGGATTACTCATTTTTCCTTGGGTTATCTCCCATGTATACATGAGGTATGCTTATTAATAAACTTCTGTTTGTTTTTCTCTTGTTAATTTGTTTTTTATTACAGGGGTCTCAGCTAAGAACTCAGAAGGGTAAAGGGAAGATTATTTTTCTTCCCTTATAACCCCATGAAAGCTTTTTACCTTTTTGGTTCAGAGCTTCACAGGCTATAATTACAAAGCTTTCCCATCCAAGAAACCAACCTACAATATGATTTGCAAGTCAAAGCAGCCTTAAGTGGTAGTTGTGGAAACAATTGCAGTGAGTTTTCATCTTTCTCAAGCCTTTTCATCTATCTTCCTCTGGCTCTGAGCCATCTAATCCACACCCACTTTTGTTAGTCCAGGACTGCTGTAGAGAGATGGCCTTCCACCCCCCACAAGTTACCAGGAAATGAAATTATCCTTCGGAGTAGGAGCTGTAAACTCCTAAAATCTCAGGGATTAAGCAGATGAAGGACATGAACAAATGGGTACAAATAATGATGTTTTTGTAACCCAACACTAACACTTTTAATTTTCAATAGTTGAACTGGAAATTGCCCTCTGTGGTGAGAGGGCAAGGGGGAGTGGCAGGGCCTCGAGCAAATTAAAACTGCAGAAGCCCTTTGGCTGGGCATTTATTATCATAGTTCTAAGTGGGTGTAGACGACAGGCTTGAATTTTCTCACCTGAGAGGCCAGAGCCTCCTCTGGTGAGACAGAGGCGCCGTTTAGTTTAATATAATTAGGTAACTGATTTATCTTGCCTCATAAACTTCCCTGTTTGGACGCCATGGTTAACATGCAGTCTTCTGATCATATTTTGGTACTGGCTGCACCAACAAAATCTGAACTGTTTCACAGTCATGTTCCCATTGCCAGTGAGTAACCAGAATCTCTGGTTTTAGACATTTACCCTCTTAAACTAATGTGACTCAACCCTGAGGCAGATGCTCTCCAAACAAGCTGATACCAAGTTTCAGAATTCCCCAACATTAACAGCAAACATGATGTCATCCTGGAAGACTTTTAGGGAGAATCAGCTGGTCTTCCCTAGTGCATGGTTAACTCTAGTGAGGTAACTTCAAATAACTTAGAGATGAGAGAAACAAGATCATGTTTTAAGATAGGACTCCTCTGCGTTGCCACTTCGTTTTTGAAATTCTACAAATGCAGCTTTGACTCCTGCCTTTAATCTGATGACACTAATCATGTACCCAGCTGCCACTGCCTTGCTGGCTTTAAGTCCACTTATCTAGCGACCCACTGAACAGTTTCACTAAGAGTTAACCTAGATGCTACCTTTTCCCTCCAATAGCCCATAAAAACTAACCAAGCACCAAGTGCTGTGGATTCAATTTAATATTTCTGGATTCCACCAGCTCGTCTTCATTCTCACATCTCTGCCTTGGTTCGAATCCCCATCATCCCTGGCTTGAATGATTTGGATGCCTCCCAAAAGGGCTCCAGTACCGCTCCCATCTTGCTCACAATGATCCCTCTACACTGTCCAATTGTAATATACTGAAGGATAAATATGGCTCAAGCTTAACTGTATTTGTTTCGTCTCCATGCCTCAGGTATTGACAGAGAAACACAATTCCCTTGACAAGGAATGGGTCAATGTTGTAAATATCGAAAAGAAGAGAAATATTAAATTGCTCCCCTTAAAAATAATCTAAAAATGTTAATTTCCCTCCGAAATCCAAAAACTTCACATGGTAATCAGAAAACCTGCAATTTGTTTGTGCAATGAAAGTCTATTTTTTCTGGTTTCATATGTTAAGGTCAATGAGATAATCTGTGGTCAATTTAGCTTCTTTATAAAAATTTGGTCAAGTAAGGGTTACTGACTCTAAATATTTCAAATTCCTACTGAGACAACTCCACTTTTTGATAAGAAAGTTCTCCAGATGAAAATTTCAGTCGCTCCATAGCATGTAAGTATGAGGTAAAATTAAATAAATTAGACACAAATTTTAGTCCACCAGCCAATTTTTCCATGTAGTTCAACTACTATTCTTAACTAAAAATTCTTAATAGAAAAACCTAAAAAGGGAGTCTAATATGCCACTAGAATAGGCACATAACTTTAATCTGATAATAATATACATACAAAGTTAAGAAGTGCAATCACTACAAATTCATCATTCTTTGTGGTAGAAACAACAAGGGCTATGGAGTGGGCTTGCCATGGTGTGAAACCAGAGGGCATCGCAGACCAACAATCCATGTTTAAGACTTCACAAGATTTACAAAGATCGGGACTAAATCAATACCACCCCAAAAAAAATCCTCTAAAAATATTCTGGAAGGAGTCAGAAACTTTCAAATGGGATAAAAGCTAAAATTATTCTCTAATCTGCTAGAAAAATACTTGGAGATTGACAAAGAACTACCTTAAAGGAGGAATTCCAAACAAAGACAAACATCAACATCAACTGGGGTGCTCAGGGCCTGCTCACAGAAATTCGGGGGATTTAGGTGGCAGGGTCTCAGCTTGTTTTCTTGATGATCTGTTTGATTTATTCTGCTGTACAAATAGGTGCAGAACCATTGTCATTGGAGGTTACCCCACTCCTCGCATTTAATGAATTTTTATAAAGTAAGTAAATAGATTCCATAAACATTTTTGAGAGAACACGGCAGATACTCTGTAAAGCCCCAGTAATGAGTCACTGAGGTCTGTATAGCACAGCATGACTTACAAAGCACTGCCACCCTCAATCCCAAGTGTGCGGTCAAGATAGCTGTTACGGGCATCTTCCAAAGTTGCTTTCTGGTTGTAAATTAGAATCATTAGGTATGTGTTTTTATGAATGACACACCATGCCCACCATGCCACTTTTAATCCACTCCTACTGGTCTAAAGATTATGAGGAAGGTGGAATTTCTCTCTTACAGAGATTAATATTTGAGTTGGAAACCTCTGAACCAGCAGCTCTATTACTGGAGAAAATAGGTGAGCATGCATTCCTATGTTAAAAATGCATGTTTACCTCCGATTCATTTTTAACAACAAAACATCATAAACAACCTAAATACCCATCAATAGCTAATCATCTTTGGTTAAATACAATATAACCCATCCACTCAACAGAATATTACATAGCCTTTAAAATTCATAGCGTAGACCTACAGGATATGACTTGGAAAAAATGACCATGATATACTACAGAGTGAAAAAAAAAGTTGCAAAACAGAAAAGGAGCTCGAGGATTTAAAATCACATGTGTGTATTTTATATGCATAACAAGATGTCTAGAAAAAGTCTGCCAAAATGTTAATATGATTATCTCTAGATTGTAAAACAAGAAATAGATCAGAGAATTCTGCAGGGCAATATTCTTATTCCACCAAAAACACTCTTTCTTCCAAAACTGGAAGACATATCAAAAGATATTTTACTGAGATTTAATTTTCAGTCTACCTTCCTCTGTTTCCAACTCTAGTCCAAGAGTGGTGTTGGGAATCCAAGAGGTGAAACTGAATAAATTCCCACCTTCAAAGAATTATGAGAAAGAAGAGCAAACGATATGAACAATTATAACAAGGCCTGGGCGGCATTTTTGTGAGAAGGAAATGGCACCACTCCTCTGATCAGATGCAGCTCCCCGCCAGGGCCCACAGCCTGGTGAACAGAACGCCAGAGAAACGTCAGGCTTGCACTCCCTCCCTTGGACACACGCCTTTGGATCAGCACAGAAACAGCACAGCCATACACAGCAGCTCGGGTTACATTTTTTTAAGTGCATGAAACATTAAAACCTAAAATACAGTTTAACTCTTTAAGGAAGGAAAAGAGGGAGCTCTTTTCCCCCATCAGGCTACCAAATACCATGCAACGTGGTTGGCTTCCTTTCCTGGTATATCCTAACCCTCCTTGTGTAGGAGACATTATGTTCACAGGATGCTCCAAGCCAGTGACTCACATCTGCTTCAACTATAAATCCAGACTATTTTCATCTCCTCCTTCTGTGTGTACATGTTTGGTAAGCACAGTCTTCTTGAAGGTTTAACATCCAAAGAACAAACCCTGCTCTATACCCAGACCACAAGACCTGTGTTTACACAAGTTTATTTACACTGTGGGTGGACTTTTTAACCTTCTTGTCAATCACTACATCCTAACTTTAACAAATGATGTAACGGAGCCAGAAAATAACATTGCCAACAATAAAAACAAACACGTTACTGGGAATATGCCATATGGAAGATTTCTTAAGGTGAGATGGAGATTTCATAAGCATCACTCATTCTGAGGGATTCATTCTATAATAGAACCTTCACATTCACAAGTTTAAATACCAAGGACCAGTTAAGTTGGTTCCACAGTACCCATATACCAGTCCTACAGTAAAGGGTAGAAATAAAGTACCAAAGGAAAGGGCAGGCTAGGATGCCCTTCACTGGATTATGACAGGATTATAAACCCAAAATGTGAGGCAGGCCTTAAAAAAATGAATTTAACTATATCAAAGAAAAAATAAAGGCTTGTTATGGAAAAACAAACCAAAAGGAGCTTGGATTGTTAGCATCTCCTGATTTTTGAGTGCTTGTGTCATTGTGATGTCCAACAGCTAGTTGGCAAACTAAGAAAACAAGATATTGGCCTCAGAGCATTGTTTATAGCAGACAACACTGCAGCAGAAAATTTATTCCAACCAAATACGAAGAATGCCACACGAAAATTGACAACATGAAAATGAATGTTTTAATTATATGCTATGTTCTGTACTGCCTGTTGAACTAGTATGTTTCTCTTACACTGAAAATAGAAGGAGCAGGGTGAGGAGACTAAACCCATACATAAAAGGAAGTGGAAGACTTAGGTAATAGTTCAGGCGTTTTCCTTAGAGGAGGGGTTTAATTTATACATAAGTTTATAACAGAGGTTATGAATTTTTAAAAAGACCGAACATATCAACCATTAAAAAAACACACAAATAAATGAATAAATCCTACAGCAAGGGTACGATGAGCTTTTTATCTTTTTAAAAAAAATATCAGAGATTTGCTGACTCAAATCTTAGGTAAATTATTAGTTCTCTTGATTCAGCTATTTCTATTTTAGAACAGACCTGGAATGTAACACTAAAAAAGAAAAAAAAAAAGAAAAAAGAAGAGCCTTTAAATTAAAAAGACCCTCCATTTTTAAGTATATGAAACCTATAAAAACCTAAAAGACAGGCAAAACCTAAAATATAGTTGGAACATGTTTACATACTTTCTAAAAATCTAAAAACCATAGCACAACTTCTCAAAATATTCTTTAAATCTAACATCAATTTTAAAGCATTTCCTACTTGAATTGCTGGTTTGGAGAATATCATCAGTTTATAATTTTTTGGGAGAGCCGATGTCTCAATTTCACAAATGAGATTTTCAATCAGGTCATTAAACTCTTCTATCTCATATGGATCTGGCCAAGGATTGTCATTTCAACTTTAATTGGTCTTCCCAATCATGGTCAACTTCATGATTTTGTGCCTATGCAGTAAAATCTGAACGGTGCTGGAAAGAGTCTCACTCAGTCTTCAAAAGCTTTCCCATCAGCTACCTAAGCTCCAACAGGAGGCGCATACAACTTAGATATGAGGCCTTGGTATTTGAAAATCCCCATTAATATGTTTATACTTGGGGGAAGGGGTGAGATTCCATTTTACAGCTAAGGAAACTGAGGTTCTAGATCACACAGATTTTAAAGGGCAGAGCAGGTATTTGAACCCAGAGAGTGTGATTCCAAGAGTCTTTGCTTTTCCTCACTCTCATGAAAAGAAATGGTAGGGAAAGGTGAGGTGGAAATGCATTCTAGGTAACAGAGACAAACTCATCTGCTTCACAGTTTTGCCTCATCAGCCTTGCTTTCTGATGGACAAGAAACTTACCATCCCTGACCAGCAGCTAAAAAGATAAGGAATCAGGCTGTAGTCTGAAGTGATTCTTTCTGTGCATATCGGTTCATCTTGAGTGTGCATGTCATGCTGTGTGGCTGGCTCAGAGGATCACGCAGTCTAGTTAAAATAGAGCTTGTTTTGGTTCCACAAATATAAAACTGGGGAACTGAGAATACGTTAGCATAGCCTACAATAGATCTCTGTCCCCCAAAACAAGACAATGCCTGCCGAAACCTCATCACGGTTGCTCACCACCCTCCTTTGGAGGCCAGCAGATTATAATAGGAGTCAACTGGGAGGATCTTGGAAGGTTGCCACCAGGCAGTTTTATGAACCTTGTATTGTAGACTATTTTCCAAACTGGAAAAGGTTTACATATAAAAGGCACATATTTCAAAGGTTTCTGCTGCTTCTCAAGGGAAACTCCTCTTTCCACTTCCTTTGCTGTATTGCCCCCTCTGGCATCTCAAAAACACACTTGAACCCTCCTGTGACCTCCTCCCTTACATTCTTTCTGTGCCCTCTATCTTCGCTGCCAGTGCTTCAAGCAACATGAGTGGCTTCCCTGGCAGCAGTGCTCTGGGCTTCAATGGTAATGGACTTGGCAAGGGGAATTCCTGCACTTGACTTTACTGAGAAGGACCTCAGCAACACCTTCCAAATGAGCCAGTCAGACACCATTCTTTGATACCTTTTGGGGCCCTACCTGCCAAGCAGCTTATACTTGTTGAAAGGCATAGAAAGTTAGAATGTTGGCATTAATAAGCTTAAAAATTTAATAGCTGTAAGTGATCTTAGTGGATATCTATCTCATCCAATTCTCTCTCTTAAATCATAAGAAAACTGGTCCAAAAGCTAATTCCCAAATCATACCACTAAAAAGTAGCAAGGTCAAGGTTAGGGCTAGCCATTGCTCTCCACTTTGCTGAATGCTCTTTCAATGATCAATTATTATGGCAATCTTGAGTATGTGGAAGGTGAGGACAGGTGGTATGGCAGGAAGAAGGGGGGGAAAAAGAAAACATGACATCACAGTGGTGGCTCTTCTCAGATTTATCCTTTTTCTTATGAATTGGCATAGATTTAAATGTTGGACTAGAATACCTCTAGTCCATAGATTCCTCAACTTTTGGCTATCACCTTTTATTCCCTTGAATTTTCACAGTTTATATTTTCTCATTTGGCTGTTGAGGCCAAAAGCAATGATGGCCTACCCAAGTGGAACAGCCTGAGCCAGTCCAAGCAGTACAGAATAGCTTTGGCCAAGTCCCAAGCCACAGGGCTCTGTGCTGATCCCAACTAACAGGAGCCCTCCTACAGTCTCAGTACTCTGAGCTACTGGAAGTAGAAAGCACCTTGGACCCAGTTGCATGTCCACTATCAGTCTGGGAATTAATGCTCTGGCATTAGTGATCTCCTGAAAACACATGACAACTCTGCCAGGAGCCTGCATTAGCTGTTGAGAGGGTTTCTCAGTACCTATTCCAGGCCCTGGGAAACACAGGGTAGGAAAACAGGAATCTGACAAGTCTAGTACTTGTCTTTGGAACTGTACCCTTCAGCCTCAGTACAAAAACACCACCAGGTGCCTGCAATCTGTAATCAGTGCTCTATTAAAATGCTCTCAGAAATGCCAGAATTATCCTGATTTCCACATGCAGCTGCACAAGGTCCTGTTGGGTAACTGAAGAGTTTTTATAAGTTCACTTGAGACTTCCCAAACTAGAATGCTTTGATTAGGACACAGCATCCAATCCACAGTGAAATCTCCACAGTGGGTGAGTAGGTAGGCATCCCTGTTCTATGTATGGGGATGCCACAGACTATCCTACAAATCCAGGTCAGACTCAAGGTCCATGTGCAAGTGAAAACTCTGCCCCATTCAATCAGCTCTTCTGTCATTCAATGTCAACACCTTTTCTAATCAGCATGTTCTAGAAAATAACTAACTTCTGACCTAACTAGCTGAGCAGTGTCTGATAGGGAAGAACAATCTACTTATTGAATACTTCCCTAATACTAACTCAGGTTAACACTAGTACAAGTTTATGGTATTACACATTAATAAATTACAGAGATGTCCAAGCACATGTGATCGGGCTCAGCATCCAGATTCTGGGACCAAGACACAGTGGTCACTTCTCCCCAGTCCTAATCTTGCAGATGTTAGGTAGTGAAAAGAAGGCTAGGTTTGTCATCAGATGATCTAGGTCTGAGCCCTGCTTTTGCCTTTACTTGATGAATAATTTTGGGTAAAATTCTACATCACTGAGAGCCGTATCTCCATCTTTAAAATGGGACAGTGCCACCCACTTCACAAGACTTGTAAAGGATGAAGGAGAAGGTTATGAAAATCAGTTTCCTGGGTCAAACTGCTCCCATCTGGGGTGCCCTGGTCCTTGAAAGGCAGATACGTATGTAAGCATGTCAGCTTACAGCTGCAGAAGCATATACACATCACAGTGTATTCTGCAAAGCTTTCCTCAGGCGTCATTCTATTTCATCTTCCCAACTTGTGAGGGAAGTAGGGAGGTATTATCATCTCTCTTTGGCTCGTTAAGAGAATGAGGCTCAGAGAAAGCACCCACCTTGATGACTCCACTAGACAGTCAGGAAAGAGATGGGTTTTCCTCCTGCAATCCTGTCATGCTTCCATTGCACCCCTTTGCCTTACCATATGGACCTGCCAGCTTAAGCAGGAAAATAATGACAGAGCCAATTTAAGTCTGCTCCACTGTAGGTGGAGCGTTGTTACTAAGGGAGAGGCAGTGCAGAAATTTTTAAAAGGCAAGGGCAAGTGCAAAAAAAGGTAAAAGGAGCATGCAAGGAGCAGAGTGGAGCTGGGGTGAGACACGGCTTCACTCATTCAAGATACAACACTGTCCTGGACACTGAGGAACAAGATCAACACAGTCCTTTCCCTCGTGGAGCTTGCATTCTAGTGTGGAAAAGCCATCAACAGTAAGCAAATCAGCACAGCAGTTGAAAAGAAATCAATTTAGGCATGCCCTGTGGGTTCAGTAATTAAGTAAAGGGATCAAGAATATAATCACTATCATTGACTACTAACTGTCAGGCAGGAAAATAAAAAAATGTGGAGCCAAAGCTATCCAAGCCTTCTAAGAGGATATTCATCTGGCTTTGAAGAACATTTCTGCTCTAGCACATAATGTTTTTTTATCGTCAGAGGTAACAAGAAATATCATCTAGGGACAGGACCTTCATTCTACACACATTTACTGAGACATTACTATGACCTGGGGTTTGTGCAAGGGATAGAGATTATAGGCAAAATAGATATATTTAAGGGAAAAAGAGTCTAGTTGAGGAAAAAGACAAGAAGAACAGGCAACTACCCGATAAAGTAGGAATTTGAAGCTGCTGCTCCACAGCAGCAGAAGAGGGAGATGCTTTAATCCTTTAGAGGCTGGTGATCAGGAGATACTCTGTTAAGCCTAATCTTGAAATGTAATTAAAGACTTTAATTAAGTCTGCCTGCACAAACTACGCAGGGAGATCCACTGCCATGAAAAGCCATGGAAGCTGTTGGCTGTGAGTTAAGTGACGGAGAACTCCACTTAGGATCTGTGCAAGGTGCCTACGACTGCTTTATCTCCCTAAGGGGAGCACAAAGGACACTCTGCAGAGACCCTACAAACTTTCATAAAGCAAGAGGAAACTCTGGAAAAAAAGAAAGAAATGGTCACGGAGAAGCTGCCACAAGAGAAAGGTATCTGAGACAAATATAAATTCCTCAAATGTCTATTTGGTACCAAGTATTACTGGGGGGTCGTGAGGGGAGGTGAAAGGAAAACTACTTTTAAAATGTTCATCCCCACATGTTCACTGAAGTGGGAGTAGACAAATCCGAGGTCATAAACAAATAGTTTACAATAATAACTTTTCTTGGCCCATGCACATTTAAAAAATATATATTTTGTAAAAAAGATTTCCAGTTTCTCTTGAAAAATGGGAGGATCTGACAATACTAGGTTTGCATGCCCACCTCCCCTCCCCATCATTATCATCTCTACAATCAGTCCCCAAATTCATACTTCCCACCATTCCTTATTTTATTGCCCAAACTGAGGCTTACTCTCAATTGACCTTTATCATCCATGTTGCCTTGTTTTTCTTGTATCTGGCCTGTTCATTAATTTTTTCCTATCTCATTACTGAGTATGAAGAACCTGGTGTAGATACTAAATTAATTAACCTGACTGAGAAAGTTGTAAGAATATGTAAGAAGGAAGACAGATAAAAAAAATGTAGAGCCTAATGGGGAAGTAAAGCAGAGATCAAGGAATCATCACATGGATTTTGGAGAATTAAACCAAGGCCATTAAAAAAAGCACCAAATGTTCGTATCACATAGTCATCTTAGAAGTTTAAAAACACTTTATATTCTCAATTCCAACAAGCCAACTGCTCTGAGAAAGTGCCACCAAACAGGCTCTGGAAACACAAATACAAATAAAGTGAAATGTGGATGGTGGGGACTCTGAGAGTCTCATATACAGCCAACTGGTATAGCCTTCTGGAGAACACTTCAGATATATTTATCAAAAGCTCTAGAAATAGGCACAACAGCAATTCTACTCCTAAGAATTTATCCTAAGTAAATCAAACAAGTGGGCATGATGCATATTCAAAGTTGGTCATCTGCTGGATTGGTATTCTTAAAATACCAGCCTGATAGTCTTTTTTCATTGACACCCTATGTAATCTCTATATATAACCTTAAAGAGTCGGTGTTCCGCAGAAATTTGATGGCTGAAACTGTACTTATTCATGTTTTCATCCTTTCAACTCCTTTCATTGAGTACCTATTATGTTCCAAGTTTGTGCTAGAACTCGAGAGAGTTGCTGCACATGGAGAGGTAAGCAGGGCTGGCAATGTCAGGAGACTATTCTGAAAGGAGCTTTGAACTTTCAAAGGGGCTCTCAATAATTACTCCTCTCTGAAGGACCACTGGCTTCATACGAAGAGCTTAAAGAGTATAATATCTGTATTTTATTTTTCTTAAAAGAACTTTTATATCTAGTTTGTCTCTCATAGCCAATACAATAAACTTCTTAGATTTTTGTGTTCATCTAAAAAAATTCCTGGAAAGCAATAAATTACGCAATGTCAAAGATCATCCCCAGGACAATCATCATCTGTTTTATTTCTATGAGTATCTAACACTACACATCATTACATGATTGATCTGTTAATTCTGTGTGTGTGTGTGTGTGTGTTTTCCTATAACACAGAAATCCCCCAATGATTGTGAATAGATGTGTCAGTGTGATGGAATGGTTTTAAGCCCAAACTAACCAGGCAAAAATTGGGAAAACTGGAAGAGAAAGAGTTCAGGGCTGAGAATCAGGAACTTTTACTAGCTAAATTAAACTAGATAAATAACATGTATTAAAAATAAAAAAGGAGGTCTAAGATGGCGGTGACATAGGAGGACACTGAACTCAACCCCTCCCATGAGCAAACTCAAATATGCATGTATATATAGAGCAGTTACTTCTCCGAGACAACTGAGGGGTGAATGAACAGCTTCTGAACTACAAGCAGGAGAAAGGGACCAAATAAAGAAAGCCGGGAAACTGTGGGAGCCCTCTGGGAGCTTCAGGATCTCTCTAGGTGGGAGGAGTCAGTGAGCATCATTGTTTACATGCTCTTCCACCTCCATAGAGTGGGTGGAGTACTACTCGGGTGCTTTGGCTTACCTGCAAGGTCACCACAGCTCATTCCCAGGTACATCTCCTATGGCCTTTTGCCTCTGAACAAGGAGAAGGAACAGGAAAAACAGGCAGGGCATCACCATGGGCACCTGGCCCTCCTGTCTGGCCTCCCTGCTGGGCCACTCCAGCCAGGTGGGCCAGTGCCCCTGGTACCATAAGCACCTTCTGGCTCCATCCAGCTTACCAAAATTAGCTGGCACATAAAGTCTACAAGGAGGTCGCTTCTACACAAGACTACTCTCTCTACAACAAACAAGAGAGACTGTATAGAGAATGCTGTGGATCACAGGAGCACTCCAGAGACTGTAGAAATACTCCAGGGTCAGAAGTGTTGGTGGGCACCACTGTTTACATCCCACTCCACCACCATATGGTGGGCAGGGGCTCTATCCAGGTACTCTCGCCTACCTACAAGGTTGCTGCACCATGTTCTTGAACACAATGACTGACCCATTTTGACCCAAATCAAAGGAAGTAAGCAGGATCAACAAGGCAATATTACATGCACCTGGCCTCCTCACCTGGAGCCACTCTGGCTTGGTAGGCCAGTGCCCTGAACACCATAGGCTCCTGCTTGACTCCTACAGGTGTGTCAAAATCACATGATACACACAGTCTACACAGAGGCTGCTTCTACATAAGGCCACTTTTTCAAGACTGAGAGAGATAGCTATTTTGTCTAATTCATATAAACAAACACAGAAGGTCAAACAAAATGAAAAGAAAGAAGAATAGTTCTCAAATAAAGAAAAAAAAAATCCCCAAAGAAAAACTCTAAGAAAATGGAATTAAGTAATTTGCCTGATAAAAAAATTAAAAGATATGGTCATAAGGATGCTCACCAAACTTAAGAATGAAATACAGGAGCTTAGGGAGAACTTCAACAAAGAGTTAGAAAGTAAAAGAAAGAACTAGGCAGACCTGAAGAATATACTAACTAAAATGAAAAATACACCTAAGGAATGAATAGCAGATTAGCTAATACAGATAAGACCAGTGACCTGGAAGACAGACTAGTGGACATCAACCAATGAGAAAAACAAAAAGTATTTTTATAAAAACAAAACAAGACAATAGTCTAAGAAACCTCAGGGATGACATCAAGAGCTCAAACATTTGCATTACAGGCATTTCAGAAGAAAAAGAAAGAGAAAAAGAAACAGAAACATTATTCAAAGAAATAATGGCAGAAAACTTTCCTAACCGGAGGAAAAATAGACATCCAGGTTCAGGGAGCACAGAGAGTTCCAAACAAGATGAACCCAAAGAGACATATACCAGGACGTATTGTAATTAAAATGGCAAAAGTTAAAGGTAAAGAGACAGTCCTGAAGGAAGCAAAGGAAAACAATAAGTTATGCACAAAGTAAACCCCATAGGCTATCAGCTGATTTATCAGCAACAATTTTACAGTTCAGAAGGGAGTGAAAGGCCAACTTTAAAGTGCTGAAAAAAAGGAAACTGAGACTTGAAATAGTTTACTCAGCAAAGTTATCATTCAGAATGCAAGGAGACATAAAGAGTTTCCTGGACAAGCAAAAACTAAAGGAGTTCATCGCCATTAAACCAGCTTTACAAAAATATTAAAGATTATTCTTTAAGCAGAAAAGGAAATTCCATAACCAGAAATAAAAAATATGAGAAAGGAAAAAAATCTCACAGGTAAAGCCAAATATTTAACAAATACAGTGAATCAGACTTATAAAGCTACTACAAAAGTAAAAAGAAAAGCATCAAACTCAACTCTAACTACAATAAATAGTTACAAAATACACAAAACAGAAAAATCTAAAACATTTCATCAAAATCCCAAATAACATAAAGCATTGAGGGGCAGTAAAAATGTAGTCCTTATAGAACATATTCAAACTTAAACACCTATCAGCTTAAAAGGACTACTGTAGATATAGAATGATACACATAAATCTCATGGTAACAACAAACCAAAAACCCACAAAAAGATATACAAATAAAAAAGGGACAAGAACCAAACCAAACCAAAACAAAACACTAAAGAAAACCAGCAGATGACAAGTGAAGAGATCAAGAGAAAAGAAAACTATAAAAACTACCAAAAAACAATTAACAAAATGAACAAAAGTATGCACTAATCAATAATTACTTTAAATGTAAATAAATTAAGTGCTCCAATAAAAAGCATAGGATGGCTGAATGCATTAAAAAATGAGCCATTTATAGGGTGTCCCCAAAAATGTGTACACACACTTTGAATAATTATAAAGGCAGTGTTTATTAAAATACATTCCATTTTCAAAATTGAGCTATCAGCTGTTAAAGTGTGTATGCATGTTTTGGGGGATACCCTGTACATGCTGCTTATAAGAGACTCACTTCAAAATCAAAGACACATACAGACTGAAAGTGAAGGGATGGAAAAATATATTCCATGCAAATAGAAGCCAAACCAAAAAATCCAGAACAAACAAAAACAAAACAAAACAAAAACTGGGGTAACAATTCTCGTATCAGACAAAATAGACTTTAAAACAAAAAATGTAAATAAAAAGACAAAGAGGACATTATATAATTATAAAGGGGTCAATATAAGAGGGGGATATAATAATTGTAAATATCTAAGCGCCCAGCATAGGAGCAACTAAATATACTGTATAAAGCAATTATTACTGGACATAAAGGGAGCCATCCATAGTAATACAATAATAGGGAACTTGAATGTCCTACTCATATCAATGGATAAATCATCTAGACAGAAAATTAACAAAGAAATAATGACCTTAACTGTCACATTAGACTAGATCAACTTAACAAACATTTCACCCCAAAACTGCAGAATACATTTGTTTTTTTTTCAAGTGCACATAAAACATTCTGCAGGATAAATCACATATAAGGCCACAAAACAAGCCTCAATAAATTCAAGAAGACTGAAATCATTTGAAGCATCTTTTCTGACCATGATGGCATGAAACTAAAAATCAATTATGGTAAGAAAACTGGAAAAAACACAAATAGGTGGAGACTGAACAACAAGCTACTAAACAACCAATGGATCAAAGAGAAAATCAAACAGAAAATAAAAAAAACTATCTGAAACAAATGAAAATTAAAACACAGCTTTTCAAAACTTATGGGAAGCAGCAAAAATTCTTTTAAGAGGAAAGTTCATTGCTGTATAGGCTGACCTCAAGAAACAAGAAAAATCCCAAATAAACACTCTAACTCTACACCTAAAGAACTAGAAAAAGAACAAACAAAACCCAAAGTAAACAAAAGGAAGGAAATAGTTAAGGACAGAGCAGAAATAAAATGGAACAGAAATTTAAGAAACAATAGAAAAGACCAATAAAACTGAGAGCTTGTTCTTTGAAAAGATAAACAAAAATGACAAACTTTTATCTAAACTCATCAAGAAAAAAAGAGAGCCCAAATAAATAAAATCATAAATGAAAGAGGAGTTACAACCGACACCACGTAAATACAAAAGATAATTAAAGAATACAACAAACAATTATATGCCCCCAAAATTGACAATCTAGAAGAAATGAATCTATTTCTAAAAGTTTATAACCTTCCAAGACTGAATCAGGAAGAAACAGAAAATCTAAATAAACCATTACCAGCAATGAAATTTAAGCAGTAATAAAAAAAAGTCCCAACAAATAAAAATCTAGGACCACATGGTTTCACAGGTGAATTTTACCAAATATTCGAAGAACTGATAACTCCCTTCTTAAACTATTTCAAAAAAATTGAAGAGAAAGGAATTCTTCCACACTCAATCTGTGATGCCAGCATTATCCTGGTAATGAAACCAGACAAAGACATTACAAAAAACAAATCTTAATGTACATAGATGCAAAACTTCTCAATAAAGTATTAGCAAACTAGATTCATCAATACATTAAAAGGATTATACATTATGACCAAGTGGGATTTATCCTAGGGACACAAGGATGGTTCAACTTCCATAAATCAATCAATATGATACATCACATTAACAAAATAAAGGATAAAAACTATAAGATCATCTCAACAGATATAGAGAAAGCATTTAACAAAATTTAACACCCTTTTATGATAAAAACAACGAAGTGGGTACAGAAGAAACATATCTCAACACAGTACAGGCTATCTATAACAAACCCACATCTAATATCATACTTAATGATGAAAAGCTAAAAGCTTTTCCTCTAAGATCAGGAACAAGACAAGGATGCTCACTATCACCACTTCTATTCAACATAGTATTGGAAGTCCTAGCCATAGGAATCAGACAAGAAAAAGAAATAAATCATCCAAATCATAAAGAAAGAAGTAAAACTCTCATTATTTGCAGATGACATGATCCTATATATAGAAAACCCTAAAGACTTCATCAAAAAACTATCAGAACTAATAAATGAATTCAGTAAAATTGCAGGATATAGAATCAATATACAAAAATCTGTTATATTTCTATACACCAATAATGAATAATCATAAGGAGAAACTAAGAAAACAATCCCATAAAATATCAAGGAATAAATTTAACCAAAGAGGTGAAAGGCCTGTACTCTGAAACCCATAAGAAACTGAAGAAGATATAAATAAATGGCAGGATATACCTTGTTCATAGATGGGAAGGATTAATAATGTTAAAATGTGCTTATTACCAAAAGTAATATACAGATTCAATGCAATCCCTATTAAAATACCAATGGTATCCTCTCAGACTTAGAATAACTAATCCTGAAATTTATATGGAACCACAAAAGACCTTGAATACCCCCAAAAATATTGAGAAGGAACAAAGTGGGAGGTATCATGCTCCCTGACATCAAACTAGACTACAAAGCTGTAATAATCAAAACAGTATGGTACTGGTATAAAAACAGACATATAGATGAATGGAATAGATTTGAGATCCCACGGATAAACCCTCATTTTTATGGTGAATTAATCTACAACAAAGGAAGCAAGGATATACAATGGAGTAAAGATAGTCTCTTCAATAAATGGTGTTGGGAAAATAGGACCGATAGATATAAAAAGAAATGAAATTGAACCACTTTCTTACACCATGTTAAAAAAAACCTCAGAATGGAATAGAGACTTACATGTAAGATCTAAAACCATAAAATTCCTAGAAGAAAACATAGGTAGTAAACTCTCTGACATCACTCTTAGCAATATCTTTTTCTTTTTTTTTTATTGCTTTCAGAGAAAGGAGAGGGAGAGAAACATCAATGAGAGAGAAACATTGATCAGCTGCCTCCTGCACTTACCCTACTGGGGATCAAGCCCAAAACCCAGGCATGTGCCCTGACTAGGAATCAAATCTGCAAACTCCTGGTGCATGGGCCGACACTCAACCAACTGAGCCACACCAGCTGGGCAGCAATATCTTTTTGTATATGTCTCCTTGAGCAAGGATAACAAAAGAAAAAATAAACCAATAAGACTATATAAAATTAAACATTTTTTTCCATAGCAAAGAAAACCATCAACAAAATGAAGACAACCTACTGAATGGGAGAAAATGTTTGCAAATGATATATACCATAAAGGGTTAATATTAAAAATATGTAAGGAACTCATACAACTCAACCCCAAAAAACAATCCAATTAAAAAATGGGCAGAGGAGCTGAATAGACATTTCTCCAAAGAGGACAGTAGATGAGTGGATAAAAAAGCTGTGGAACATTTATACCATGGAATACTATGCAGCTGTAAAGAAGAAGGATCTCTTACCCTTTGGGACAGCATGGATGGACCTGGAGAATATTATGCTGAGTGAAATAAGCCAGGAAGAAAAAGACAAATATCACATGATCTCACTTATATGTGGAATCTAAAGAACTTAATAAACTGACGAACAAAATAGATTCAGTGACATAGAAGCATGGAACAGATTGAGGGATCTCAGAGGGAAGGTGGGGTAGGTAGGGAGAGATTAAACAAAGAATGTATATGCATATATGCATAACCCATGGACACAGACAATACTGTGGTGACGGCCTGAGGCAAGGGGTGGGGGTGGGGTTGAAGGGGCCAATGGGGGAAAAAGGGGATATCTGTAATAATTTCAACAATAAAGATAAGTTAAAAAAAAGAGGACATACAGATGGCCAAAAGATATACGAAAAGATGCTCAACATCACTAATCACCAGAGAAATGCAAATTAAAACCACAATGAGATATCACCTCACACCTGTCAGAAAGGCTACCATCAACAAATCAACAAACAAGTGTTGACAAGATGTGGAGAAAAGAAAACCCTCTTGCGTTGTTGGTGCAAATGCAGACTGGTGCAGCCACTGTGGAAAAGAGTATGAAGGTTCCTCAAAAAATTAAAAATAGGGCTGCCTTATGACTCCACAATTCCACTTCTGGGTATTTATCCAAAGAAAACAAAAACACTAATTTGAAAAATTATATACACCCTTATGTTCATTGTAGCATTACTAGGAATAGCCAAGATATGGAAGCAACCTAGATGTCTGTCAATAGATGAATGAATAAAGATGTGATACACACACACACACACACATAGAAATATTATTCAGCAATAAAAAGGAAAAAAATCTTGCCATTTATGACAACATAAATGGACCCAGAAGGTATTATGCTAAATGAAATAAATCAGATAAAGACAAATGCTGTATGATTTCACTTATATGTGGAATCTAAAAATACAAACACACACACACACAAAATAAATGAATAAAGAAAACAAAACAGAAACAGACCCATAGATGGAGAGAATAATGATCCTATGGTTGTCAAAGGGTGGGGGCTTGGGGGCATGGGGGAAAAGCACACACTGCAATGCCTTAATTAGTTGGAAGTTATGTGGTGTTGGTTGATGGCTGCAGCGTTCCTTGAGACTTAGTTTATTTACAAAATGACTATGCCGATTTCCTCTATGCTAACTTTACCCTTCATATATCATATAGTTCTCAATGGTATGTGAATATAAAGCCAGCTCACTGTACTTACTGAGATAGAAGAAGTGCAAATGATTAAATGCAAATGCAAAAGTCATGTCAATACAATGCAGGAAACTAAATTTTTCATTTTTTTCTGTGCAATTAACTTAGAAACCATATGGAAATTAGCCAAGAAGGAATGCTCAGAAATAAACAAACTTGATTACAGAACCCAAGCTCCATAGATACCTACTCTACTACAAAATTAGAATGCTCTAGATTCTTCACAAGGGTTGAGCGAAAAATCCAAAAAGATTCTGGTTTGAGATGTATCCAGTGACCTGAGATTTCTATTCTGTATCACATCAACTACTGAAGTAAAAAAAAAAAAGCTCCAGAACAAAACTTTAACAAGGAAAGGTAAAAAGAAGAAAAATAGAAGGAAGGCAGAGGAAAAAAACCAAAATTCCATGGTATTTCCAAAAATCCAGGTCAACTGACAGCCTAGAGACAATAACATTAGCATAGCTGTTTACAGATCAGAAAACTCATTTCAGAGTAAAAGGGGAAAGTCAACAAGTCAAGGGCTTAGGAATCGGGGCTCCTCCAATATACCTTACTATTTCCAAGCATCAGGTCACAGAATGCCCGCAGGAGGCCACCCATCATCAGTCATGGGGTCTATTCTACTAGACAGAGCGTATGCCGAGCCAGTTACCAATACATGATGTGTCTTTCTCACAGCTAGACTGGGAGGTGGGATTTCTTCTCGTTCTTCTTAATTGAGCATGAAGATAGTCTTCACCATTGAACACAGGGCGTGTCAATGTTACATGTCACATTTTGTCAATGGGTTGCAGAATGGCTACACTAGGTCAGGAGAGAGCTAGAGTTGAAATAAGCATCATTGAGAATTGTGGACCCGGCCAGGCGTGGCTCATCGGTTGAGCATCGACCTAGGATCCAGGAGATTGGGGTTCGATTCCCGGTCAGGGCACATGCCCAGGGTTGCGGGCTGGGCAGCCGATCAATGACTCTCTCATCATTGATGTTCCTATCTCTCTCTCTCCCCCTCCTTTCCTTTCTCTGAAGTCAATAAAGATATGTTTAAAAAAAAAAAAAGAATTGTGGATTCAGACTGGGTGATGCTTTTTAAGTGGTCCCATGACTGCTTCTCAGTGTAGCAACGATGACTTTGGGATGCTTCATGTTGGTGAATGTGTGGTTTTACCTGTGAGGACTGGAATACATTAGAAGAGGGTGTCTTTAGAATTGTGCGTAGGAAATGCGTTTTGGGCCAGGCTGGGAAGGGATATACTGGACAGGTTACAACTCAGAATGCCTTGCTTCTCACTTTATGCTTCCAGGGGGAGCTGCCCAATCTTCTGCCTTTATAAACCACATGGATACACCCCTAAGTCAAAGCTGAGTAAAATAGGGGAAGGCTTTTGACCCAGGAAGAGTCACCCCAGTACATTATGGCCTTGATTGAAAAGATAAGCTAGACCTCCAGACAATGAAAGAAAACAGAGCCAATGACTCAAATAGCAGTGGGAGTTAAACTTTAAGTGTCATTTATGATGCAGAAAGAGGCTGAGAAAAGACAGATCACATGCAAGCAAAAGTTAAAGGGGAAAACGATCTGTAGATTAAGGAAAGGATGGTGCCAATAGGCAGAGAGAAGGAAAGAGAGAGAAATAAGCACCCAGAGCTGCCTATGTTTACCCAGATTTCCAGTTCATTTGCAAGGTTTTGATAAACTCTATTTTACTTACAAACAAAAGAACTTACTGAATGCAATGAACGTTGGCAAATAACTTAAATCTGCAAGTATGTGTCTCCGTTTCTTTTTTCATATGTTAGGCCTAACACCTGACAGAATCAGTTCACAGAGGTCACTAGGACAGCACAGTCAGATGAATGTGTAGTCTGTTCTTATTGAGGGGCATGAATAGTGAAATGACAGCAAGTTCAGACTTTTAAATAGATGGAGAACTTTCATTGCCTATATTAGATGCTCAGCCCACTGAGCTTTTATCATCCCTAACAGCAAGCCAAATCCAGTCAAAAGACATATTAATACAAGATGACTTCTGTACTTTATGTAAGAAGAAAATCAACCAATTCAAGGTTATGATTCCCCCAAAATCAAACTACACTAAATATGTCATCTGAAAAAAAAAAAAAAGAATGACTAGAAGATAAACTTTGATTCCAAAAGTTTGGAACTGCCTTTTCTCCATGACTGCACAGCCTCAAGAGCTCTACTTCTCACACAGGACTGCCGATTACAGAGCTGGCAGACAACCGGCCTAGCCTCACATCCACCTCTCCACTCCCAGCTCTGAAGTGGCAGTGTGGCACCCGAGGCACCTGGTGGCCTCCTCCCAGTATCACCATGCTTCCTCCTGCTGTTTCTCCCCAGGCTGGGTCAGGTGCCTCTCTTTTGTACCACATGTGCACGGCTTTATCACTGTGCCTAGCACATCATGGGGAATTGTTTCTGCTTATGGGGCTGCGTTTCCAACCAGATTCTGAGCAACTAGAGAAACCCCAGCACCTAATACAGAACATGGTGCATCATAGAGCTGAAAAGGCATGTTTTATGCACAAATCCATGTTCCCTCTTGTTCCACCTTCCTTGTCCTAGTAGTTCTTATAAGGGTACCACTTAGCCCCGGTCATGTTGGAAGGGATGCTATAACCATCTGCTAACTTTTCTTTCCCTTGGTTCTACCGTCTTCGTATCAAAAATGAGACTATGCTCCACATCTTTCCTAAATATATTAAACATATTTTTTTAAGGAAAAGTCAAAGACACAATCTTTCGAGCTTACATGAAACAGCTTCCAGATCACAATCCAGGGATCAACAAACATAAAGGGACACATAGTAAATATTTTAGGTTTTGTAGGCCATGAAGTCTTGGTCGTAACTATTCACCTCTGCTGTTACAGTGTGTCCTTGCCCTAAATCAGGCTGCCATTATCTCCTGTGTAGATAACAAGCTCTGAACTGATCAACTGGTACCCAGGTTTGCCTCCTTCCAATTCAGTATTCACAGTATAGCTAGAGTTACTTTTCTATAACACCTGGGGTAGATTATTTACCAGCTGTTGCTCAGGCCAAGTCCACCCTTTCATAGTCTGCTGTATGATACTAGAACTAGAAGTCTGCAAACCACATTCCCAGACTCATTTGCAACTGGCTTCCTGTTACAAGCATAGACATAAATAAATGGGCAGGCCTGTGTTCCAATAAAACTTGATTTATGAAAACAAATGGCCAATCCACAACCTGGAATTTGCAAACAACTCATTAATCCAATGCAAAAAATACACATCAAGTATATACTTATGTGTAAAACATCAAAGCCAGATGCTGAGATATATCAGCATAGTAGTGTCTCAGGCCTATATTTTACTAGAGGAAAACCACCCATAAGCAACTCTGGAAAACAGACTTGATGAGTATAATAAAATAAGCACAAACAGTACTGTAGAGTAAACTTTTGAGCACTTGAACTAGTGATCATCACCTCCTCTTCCGATACTCCTCCCTGCCTTCTGGGGCATCCTGCACTCTGGTTTTCTTCCAACCACTCCGACCACTCTTTCACAGTCTCCTTCACAAACTTTTCTCCACTACTGTGTTCTTTCCTGAAACACTGTTACTCTCGGGTTCTGCCCTATGATCACTTCTCTCCCCGCTCTATAGTCTCCCCCGGTAATCTCTTCCTCTTAAGGCTTCACGTACCATGTACAGACTGAAAATATATCACATCGATATCTTAGGATGTTAATTTCCAGTTGGATGAGCCACAGTGAATTTCCAGTTGGATGAGCCACAAGCACCTCAAATCCCAAAGTCCAAAACTGAATGAATCATCTTCCCGTAAACAGTTTCTAGTCCTATGTTTCTATCTCAGTAAACAGCACCACCATCCACCCAGGTCAGAAAGGCAAGCTTCCTCCTTAACTCCTCCCCCTCCTTTATTCCCTCTGATCCATTCCTTTATCTCTCACACTACATCAGTCCCCAAATTCTGTTCCTTTCCACATTCTAAATCTCTCCACATCTACCTACTTCTCTTTCTCTCTGTCCTTGCCCTAAATCAGGGTGCAGTTATCTCCTGTCTAGATAACTACCTCCGAGATGATCAACTGGTACCCAGGTTTCCTCCCCACAGCCACCCAGTTCCCAAAGTATAGCTAGTTACTTTTCTATAATGCCTGGGGCAGATTACTTACCAGCTGTCTCTCAGGCCAAGTCCACCCTTTCATAGTCTGCTCTATGATACAAGAGCTAGAAGTCTGCAAACCATATTTCCCAGACTCCTTTGCAACTGGCTTCTTGTTAAATTCTGATCATTGGAGCCACTGGCAGGAGACTGCAAAGCAGAGGAGAGAAGAAACTCTCTTTCTGTTTTCCAGCTCCTGTCAGGGTCCATAACAGCAGGCAGCTCCAGTTCCCCATGCACAAGCCTTAAGGTAATCCCTCCCCAGAGGGCCAAGTGCCTCCTCAGCAGTGAGCACAGCTCTGTGGTGGTCCCGACTGAGTTTCCAGGTTTAGTGACCACACTTATTCCCTTTTGTTCCCTTCAGCACTAGGGATGGCAGCTGCTTCCTGAAGTTACTAATCTCTAGGTTACCTCTGCTTCCCCCATTTACTCTTTCAGCCCCCCAAAACTCTGTGTCCCCAGTTCCCTACATTAAATCGCCTCTATTTGAAAGATTATCATGGCATCTATTTTCTGACTGGACCCTGACCTATATGGCAGTACTTGGTACCAGCAGTGCTTCCCAGGAAATAAACCCTAAAAATGGGATTCTGGGATTGGTCACTTACCTCTTTCTTTGATCTTGAACAGTGATGACCAAGTGTCTCTCTCCAATATATTTGCTACACAGCAGCTAGTATGATTTTTACAGAACATCCTGTCACCAAGTTAATGGCCATCACTGCCATCAGGAGAGTGGGTTTACTAAGCTCTCAGGGTTCTAGAACCGGTTTCTCTTTCTAGCCTCTCTTATTGCCACTCTTTCCTCCTCCTTTATGCTCCAAGCTCCAACCACTCTGAACTGTTTTCCATTTCAGAATCACTATGCCTGTTTTACTCCCTGCACAAAGCTGTTTCCCCAACCTTGTATACTGTGCCCTCAATCCTCTGTTCACTCAGTTAACTCCTACTTGCTTAGATAGGACTTCCTCCAAGAAGTCTTCCCAGATCTATATGCAGCCTAACTTCTTCCATTATAGGAGTAATGATGCTGCCTGTTAACTCTGTGTGCTTACTCTGTATGCCCCTCAGTTCTGGGAAGACAGGTACTATGTTGATCTTGCTCACAGTTTTAATCCCATTTAGGTTTTCAGTAATAGTTTGTTGAATGAACGAATGAATGAATCCATGAATGAGAAGTATAGATTAATTCCTACGAGGGGAGATTCAAGGATTCTTTTTAAAGAAGGTAAGATTTTTTCTGGGCTGCTAGACCCAATCTCCAGCACTGTAGAAATTTTACAGAAAATTTCATCCTTAGCTTCTGCGGACTCCCTAACAATAAAAGTAAAAATATTTTTCTTTTAGGGATATCCAAATTATGAAGTAACTCTAGAAAAAATAAACTTCTTGAGAATAAAATTTATATCTTTGGGATTTATCCACAGGCAACCACATAGATAACACTACTTTAGAAATATAGTAACTAAATCCCCTTGCATGTTTATCAGCCCTGTCCCCTTTTAGAAGGCCTACCCTGTTTCCAACATCTGCTCTAAAGTAAAATGTGTAGTGACATCCCAATAAATTTACTTTATTGCTCTCCTTTCAAAACACACACACACCAGATTTTAGAAACTGCTTTAAACCAAGTACGTTATAAATCTGAACACTATTTTCAGAACCCAGTAAATGGAAAGAAAAGTGCTTCAATGTGATAAAAACCTTTATATTGATCACTAAATATACATTTACTATATAAATTAAAGATGTGTTTCTATATTTGGAACTCATTCTTCATCTCCCACCCCAAACAGTTGAAGTAATAAGAGAAATGGCTAAGTTTTCATATAGTTTTATAACTTTATGGGTAAAAGTAACAGAGCTACATGAATTTTACTTCTTAAAACTTACCTTTCATACTTTAAATTTAGTTATGATAAAATAGGTTAGGTCAGACATTGACCAAAAGATTCTAGGTTAAATTTTTTTTCCTCCAAATTAATTTTTATTTAAAAATAAATTTTTAAAGCAAAGAAGTGGGTTTATTTTTTAAAATGCTTCTTGGCCTTTAGATTTATTTCTTCTGAGTAAACAAATTATAACACTTTGCAGTTCAAAGGTTTGAGTCCTTAGCAATCTGGTTAATCATTTACTTTTTTCCTTGATCTCTTGGTAGCAACAATACGCTTCCCACAAATCAGCATTGGTACATCTTCCTCATTTATTTCCAGGTAATTATATTAGGACTGTTCTAGGCAGGATGTTAAAATAGCAACAGCAGAACAAAAGGAGAAATTGCTCTCTAAAGCTGTTTAGCTTTTCAAAATGGTAAAGTAACAAAGAAAAGTAGAAACAATTTTCTATTTCTTGACTTCACAATAAACTAAATGTCCCTGGCCCTGCCCCTTTTTCTCCCCTACTTCCTTCCTCACCCCCAAATTCCTTAGTAAACTTGCAACTGTCAACCTAAATGGGTTTTTTGTACCTGAATCCTTTAGCCTCATTTCCTGTGTCAGGTCCTGAGAAATCCAGGGAAAACAACAATCTCCAGATCACTTCTCATGTGAGTTTCAGTTAAACTGTAACTAGGTCATTCGTGGAATCACAAAAGGCTTCTTTGCATCTCTCTTTTCAAAAAAGGGAAGGAAAGGGAAGGGGGAAGGAAAGGGAGCAGAAACAGCTCCAGAGCATACAAAGGCCTGAAATGAATGAGATACACCCTTCCTGAGAATTGACAGCTAAGAGTGAAAGCAAAAAAGTTTAGGCAACCTTCACGTGGAAGGGCTTTAGAGCAGCTTGCCTATGCTTGAGTCACAGTTCTGACAACTGTTTCTCTCTGACATCATCACATTATTTGCCTTTGTGCCTAACTTTGTCTCCTCATCTGTAAAATAATAATGATATTAACACCTGCCTCATGAGATTGTTATGAAGATGAATGAAATAACTATGGAAAATGTTTAGAACAGCACCACAGTGGGCATTCAATAGCATTACCCATTATAACTTTCTTTGTATCCTAAAAAAGCCAGTCTGTTCATCCAAATAAAAGTAGGAAAAATCAATAAGAAACAAGAGATATGAGAGAAGAAAACTGTCAAGGAGATGGGCATAAAGTAGAGAAGCACTTTAGGTATAATGAGAAACTACACTGAACATAGGTGAGCAGCAGAACCTAGGGTAGGGAAGAAATCAGGCCAAAACAGAAGCAAAGCTAACGATGACATCAAAATAGCATGTTGGCACCGCCATAATCTTCAGGCTGGAAAGGGCTGTCCAGTTCTGCTGGGCCAGGGTTTTCTGCTAGGGCTCCCCCAAAGCCTTGGGGTTCCACAGACTCCCCCCAAAGGAACCTCTTTGGGGGGGGGGGGAAGTCTCATCGCAACACTTCAGGTACAGCAGCTCCACTTCTATCTGCTTTATACACCCAATTTAAAGTATAACTTCTTTTTGACCTAAAAGGTTCTATTTTTAATGGGGGGGGAGATAAAAACACAAGAGGTCACAAATCAAATCCAACACTCTCATTTAACAGATTGAGAAACTGAGACCCAGAGAGTGAAAGTGATTTTGTCTAAACTCCACAACATCTACATGGCAGAAGCAGGAAGGAGTCCTGCCTCACAGGCCAGAATCCTGTCCACTCTTTTCCATGTGTGTGGTCCTCACCCTCTCCCCCATAGCAATACTCACCTATATTGGTGCTCATGAACTGCAGCCAAGTCAACCTCCTTGCACTTCCCAAACTCAAACTTGACACTGTAATAGGCAGTTAGACATACATGAGCAGAGCAACTACAGAAGGTCGCCAGGGCAGAAAGCCCAGGGTACCTAGCAAGGGGCAAAACTGAGAAAACAAGGATCTCACCTCCAGGCTAATCTTTCCTCTCCTAGCATATCAATGGCCATGTAGTTTAGCCCCACTAACCTTTTCCTTCCCAAGGATAACATCTAGACATCAGTTGTATTTCAATTCCAGGCCCAGAAAAGCAGCAAAACCAGACAAGTGACTCCCTGGCGGCCTCAGGACCAGTTGCATTGACTAATGACGCCCTGACCTGGTGCTGACCAATCAGCAGAGACCAGGACCCTGACACAGCACCTGAAAAGGTGATTAATATTCTATTGAGACCCTCCCCTGAGACCTCCCCTAAGATTTCCACTTGCAAGAGAGAGATAAATATCCTCAATGCAAAGGACCCAGCCTCCTGGAAGCACACCCATGACATTCCCTTCCTCCTCTTCTTTCCCCACAGGTACGAATCTCCTATATTCCAAGGGACCCCAGGAGACTTGCAACCAGGGAAGTAATGGGCAGTGGCAGCTCCTCCAGGGCTTACCCCTTGAACCTGTCTCCAAGGCCCCCTTCTCTCTCTGACTGCTCAGTGAGCCAAAGCAGCCCAACCTGGGCTCTCCTGTTACTTCTTCTAAGACCTTCCTTGTTTCACTATCCTGAGTGTGGTTTTACTGTGCCCAATAAATTCTTGCTTGCTCTGCTGCACTTTGTCTCTTGACTGAAATATTTGCTTGAAGAAGACAAGAGCCCAGGTCTTACCTTGTCGCTGGAAACACCATCACCCACACCTTTACTCTCTTGTGTTCCCTCTGTCATCTACTCAACTATCAAATACCAAATCAACTATCAAATCTTTCAAAATTCAGCTCAAGTCCCCTCTATGGCTGCTTTTATACTTACTTTCATACTAAATTCCTCCTAACCTACCCAATCAAACTAACCCTTAACCCTCCTGAATATTTTACAATCCATAAGATATTACTAGATGTATCTGCCTTCGCATGTTCACTGACTAGACCATAAACTCCTTGAGATCTGTATTAAATCTCATCATTATGCACTTTGATATCCCTAATCCAAAACTGAGTGCCCATGCCTAGGAAGCACTGCATCTATATTTTTAAATAGTTTTAATTCTTTTGATTACAAAAGCAACATAAAAATGCATAGAGCAAAAAAACCCCAAAAGGCTCCTATAAACCCACCCTTAACTACAATTAACAGTACGTTGTATATTCTCCTAGACTTCTTTCTATAAATACTGGGTAGGGCAAAACTAGGCTTATGTTGTTAGTATGGAAAATAATATAATAATTAATAAATAATACAAGAATAAACTGTTTTACTCACAACTGTAAGTTGCCCAACTCTGTATATAATTCACACACATAGGAAAAAGTAATTTCAATGGATGTTATAAGTATGACATTTCTGTGCAAAAAATTTTTAACATGTCATTTCTTTATACAAATATGTCATATTTTATTTGACCAATTTCCTATTTATGAATATTCACATTCTTTCCAACTTTTCAATGATAAAAAGTACAACAGACATCTATTGTGTATCAGCATAAATATTATGTGGGAATTGCTAGACATGGATACATATTTAAAATATTGATAAATATGTCTAATATCCTTCCAAAATGCCATACTTTTAATTAATACTCCACCCCTAATGAATAAGATTACCTCTGTCTTGTCCAATTCTAGGTATTATCAATCTTACTCATCTTTGCCAATCTGATAGGTGAAAAATGGCACATTATTAAAATTTGCATTTCTTAGGTCATTAATGAGGTTGATTACCTTTGCATATGGTGATCATATGCAAAGGGAAGGGGTGGGGGTTCTTTCAAACAAAAATTAAAGTGTTTTAATAATGTCAAAATAATATCTTCTTATGCATAAGTTGGAGATGGGAAGCTGCTTTTCTTATAACTTAGGGAGGACAGTCTCTAAAACTATTTCCTGTAGGTGGACGAGACTGGGCCAGTATTTTCAGGCCACTATAATGTCATTTAGTCCAGCGAATTGAGATGCAGGAAAAAATTTAACTCCTTCACTATTAATAATCACAGACTATTTGGGGAGAAGATAATCAGGTTCATATTTCCAACATAAATGTTCACAATTTTTTAAAGTTAACTTATGATGGGGAATTCTACACAATTACATTCTTATGGTTTTTCTAAATCCTGTTAAAGAAATAATGGTTTTTCTGTCTTCACAAAGCCAGTTAAGTTAAGCAACAAGTAAGACAGCACTGAAATGTGCATATCACAGATTCTTAAATGTAAAGGTCAAACCGTCAAAGACATGAAGATGGTCTTCTGCTTCGCGGACTTTTAGCAAAAAGTTAACACACTGACAGAAGAAGTGAGTAGAGCAAGATCAGAGAAAAGCTCTGGCTGGCTTCTTCTAAAGTCACCTCTCAGCTGGAGAGGGAGGGAAGACCAGTTGTTAAGTCTAAAATAAAGTAAGACATTGACAGTAATCCCACTGCTGCTCAAAGGAGCAGATATACTGTTGAAGCCCCTAATTACAAAGGAGAGTGGAGTACTCTTCCTGTAAGATACCTTCTGCCGTAGCCTTTTGTATCCTAAAGCCAATGTCAACATTCTGTTCTGTTACCATTATTAAAATGCGCTCTTAGGAAGGAACATACCAAACCCCTGAGGGATGATTTTAGTTGTAATTTTATTAGGGGAAGCATGCCTAAGTATGGATGTGCATGAGTCTCTTTTCAGAGAATTCTCCAGAATCTTCAGTGTGACAAGCAAGACCTAAGATAGAAATCTAGCTACCAAGCAGAAGAAGTTTAATCTGTTGTTCTTTTATTAAATTGAGTGATATAGTACTAAGTATAACATAGTAGTTTTGCCAAGAACTCCTAAGAATGTGGTTCAGTATCACCCACCAGACAAATAGCTTTTGAACCAGGTCACACAGCAACCATTTAGCACGACAGCACTTTCCCTTCTTAGACTCATGCTGGGTGTCTCCTTACTGGCTAAGGCAAGGCTAATGTCACAAAGTTAAACAAGGTGAAACATGACAAGAATTGACAGCAGCACATTGGCAGCAGGAAGTAATGTTCACCATAGATGGAATTACTCCCCAAGCATAAAACCAGCTCAAGAAGCTCTTCCAGTGTAAGAAATTTAAGTAACCAATTGATTCATCAGACATTTATTGAGACATACATAATATATATAAAGCACTACACTATGTTCTGGGGTAAAAGACTAGGGGAAAGAATACAAAGATAGCTGAGGTCTGGTGCCTCCCTCTGAGGAGTAGGCCATCCCAGAGGAAGACAGACAAACTGACAGGAACATGGACAGATAGGAATAACAGAGAAAACTGAAAAGGGGGATTGATAATCGGCTAAAGAAGAAAAAAGCAGCTGATCTTCAAATTCTAACTTGGCGTATAGCAAGAAGGCCAAATGAAGGGAGCCACTGAGTCTGCTGAAAGTAACAACTAAAACACAGTTGAATAGAGTTTTCTCAGGTTACACACACTAATCCCCTTGTACCTCTATCCACCATTCTCAGTATTCAGGATAGTAACAACTCTTGATTCTTCACCGTGGGCCCAGCTCATTGGAATTCAAGGGGAAAAGGGCACCCAGTCAGCTTGCACTGGACAATGTGGAACACCTCTTACACGATCCATATCAGAAGCGCAGACGTGAGGAGAGGGGAAGGCAGCTCTAATTAGGGCTGCGTACTGGACTTTGTGGTTGACTATAAATTTCAGGGGTGAACCTGACTGGATTAAAAATCACAGAGAAACAACCTGAAGTCTACATACCTCTCAGCTCTTAAAAAAAAAAATCACTTATTGTTTAAGAAATTTAACTTTTGTTTTTTGTTACCTCCAGCTGAGAGCGCCATTTGAAGTGGTCCGGTCAACTAGAATTGTTACCTTTTTGAAGTTACAGGTCATGTTTTTTTATTTCTAGGTATCCCCAGTAGTACCTAGCACAAGGCAGGCACTAAAATATATGAGGAGGAAACTCAGGGGTCAGTTAGCACTCTCTGGTCCTTACCCTGAGCCACTGGGGACACGGCAAGGGGCACAGACATCTGTAAGCTGTGAATGGTGAGTGCACTAATAAGCACGCACCCATAGCCTGCGAGCACAATAACCACCCTCATCCAAGAGCACTGATTCTACCATTCAGGTGGAAACAACGGAGACCAGGCCGAGGTACCACACAGTATCAATATTAGTTAGGAAGACTATTCTCTGCTGAAATGGACCCAAAGATATACAATGGCTCGAATACCTTAGGCCACTGTGTCTTGCTCCCATGCTGGGGACTGGGAGACTGAAGTGATGCTTTTTCACACTGAAACAGGGACTCAGGCTGACAGGCTCTGCCCTCCTTGCCATGGCCATTCTGATGGCTAGAATCCAGACACGTGGCCACACCTAAGTGCAAGGGAGGCTGGACGGAAAACGTATTCCAGGAATCCTCACACAAAGATGGCTGACCCTTTATTTCTGAAGGAAAGAGAAAAACCCGATATTAAGGCCCAGATGAAGCAGCTGATGAAGAAGCGTTGCTTAGCTTCCTCCGAGAGAGCCCCCTTCAACAAGGGAGATCAACTCTGCCATGTCCACACCTCCCTTAGGGACCTTATCAGGATTCACCCAAATGATATACTTATGAGGGGTTCATCTCTGAGTGGGCAAATACTAGTATAGCATATGGTTTCCTTCACAAGGAAGCAAAATGCTAACTATTTCCTTGAAACACTCAATGATTCCGTTTTCTGGGTAACAACCATCACGGCTAGTGCTCTCATCCTCAGCACTAGAAGCCCACTTCCTTCTCAGAGCAATCCTCCCCAAAGAAAGCGTGTTTCACTTCAGAGGCGTTTACACATGAAACAATGGGTAGAAACAACACTGTGCTGGAATGTGGACACTGGGCAATCGGCTGACACACTCCTAGATTATTTACCCTCCCCTGCCTCCCAAAGCATTTGACTGAAAATCATGCCTCAGCAAACTGGCAAATCAGCATATGTCATGGACCTTTCATAGTCTCTCTCAGATGTTAAATTACTGTCATGCAAACGATCCACTACGTGCAAATATATGCTCTTTTAGCAAAGCATACCTTTACTTACTTTGCTATTCACCACAATGCTTTGTGTATACCATCATCAATAAATACTTGCTGAGTGAATACAATTTATTTATTTTATTTGTCATGGGTTAAGTCCTCTGCATGTGTCTACATAGAAGCTGTCAGTCTTGAGGACAAACGCTCAGCTGAATGACTCATTCCACACACAACCTTGCTCACAGGTGTGGGGTAAATACTTTCTGACTGTGACAGTGACAATACTAGTGATGATTATGACAGCACAGTCAATCACAATACGTAAAGGACTGTGTTATTTCATGCCTGTGGGTCTAATCAGTCACCATAGGTTGTGCAAGACCCTAGGTCCTAATATGGTTCCTTCACTCACCGGTACCATTCCTATCTCCCATTCCTGTTTAATTTTCTCTATAGCATGTATCACCACCACACATATTTAACTTATCTGTATGCCGGTCTTTCCCACTCTAGAAGTTCTATGAGGGCAGGGAAGTATGTCCATGTTGTCCAGCACCAAAACAGTGCATGGAATGTTAGAAGTGTTCACTAGACATCTATGGAAAAGGAACGAATGTAATAAAGAAGACATTTGGATTCTTTCTTCTGTATCTGAAGATTTTAGCCCATAAGAAATTATCCCTGCAATGCTCCAGCATATTCATGTCCTTTTGACACACTTGAAACATCTCAAAAACAGTTCTCACAGAAAACCACTTTTTGTCATAAAGCAGGGTTTCTAGAAACTCAAGTAATTGTCATGCTATCTTAAAATCCCCAAGTAAACTGAGAACGGACAGAATCTCCAGGACTGGGACTTTTGGCAGCCTTTCACCAAACAAGATTCACACATGAGGCCTGCCTCGTTGTCCACCCCTCCTCGCTCTCTACTCCAGAGTCCTGCCCATGGCGCAGTCCCTGCACCTGCACCCAAGGCATAAGCCAGACAGGAGGATGGGAAGTTCCTTCAAACAGCTTCAGAAACAAATCTGCCCGAGTCCCACATGTTTAAAATGATCAGACTCTAGACTCAGCCCTACTCAAGGGAAAAAGCCCACATTCATTTAAAGAAAAAAATAATGGTGCAAGTTAAAATTCTCAGCTATCCAAATGGCCATGTACCAGATAAATTACTTTAGGTTGTTAAAAAAAATGTACTGAATGTTATGGAAAACAGTATAGAGGTTCCTCAAAAAATTGAAAAATAGAACCTACCATATGATCCAACAATTCCACTGTTTATCTTAAGAAAATGAAAAACATTTGAGACAAAAAGATATATGAACCCCCATGTTCACTGCAGCATTATTTACAACAGTCAAGATATGGAAACAACCTAAATGTCCACTGATGGATGAATGAAGAAAATACGGTATATGCATATAAATACACACACACACACACACACACATATACACAATACAATATTATTCAGTCATAAAAACGAAATCTTGCCATTTGCAACAAGATGGATGGATCTTAAGAGCATTATGCTAAGTAAATAAGCCAGACAGAGAGAAAGACAAATACTGTATGAGTTCACTTATATGTGGAATCTAAAAAACCCCAAAACACAACAAAATACCAAGATCAGAGATACAAAGAACAGACTATTGGTTGCTAGAGGTGGGTGTAGGGGAAAAAAGGGGTGGGTGAAAAAAGTGAAGGAGATCAAAGGTACAAACTTCCAGTTATAAAATAAATAAGTCATAAGGATGTAATCTACAGTATGGTGACTATAGTTAATAATATTGTATTGCATATTTGAAAGTTGATGGAGTAGATGTCATCACAAGAAAAAAATTGTAACTATGGTGATGGATGTTAACTAGACTTGTGGCAATCATTCTGTAAAACATACAAATAGTGAATCATTACGCTGTCTATTTAAACAGTGTAGTGATTGCAGGGGGCGAGTGTGGGTGGAGGTGGAAGAGGGTATGGGGAATAGTGATACAAAAATAAAATTAAAATATACATTAAAAAATAAAACCAATATAATGTTATATGTCAATTATTCCTTAATAAAAAGTAAGAAATTTAAAAATTCTACTGAGAGACATCAATACAAAGAAAAGAAAAACTAAAGGAAAAAAAGAAACCACTGAAATGTTATTTTTAACAAGCTATTGCTTGCTTGGTGGAACTTTAAAATCCATGTTTTATTAAATTTTGACATATGGAGAACAGTGTCTATTGGCAACAATGATCCCTGTTCATTCATTCTTCTGTTGACTCTAAAACAGTAAATAATATCCCCAAAGTAATGGTAAGAGACTACCATCTTAAGAATGTGTAACACAAAAGATATTTTATACATAAAAGGTTTCATACCCAGGACATTTTACACATTAGAAGTTTTTAGAATAGTAGGCACCAGGCTCGAACAATTCATAAACGAAATGCAAAGTTTTTAAATCCCCACAAGAAGAGTTGTTCTAACACCTTCCACCATACTTCTCAAACATTCCACCGAGACTTCCTTCAAATATACTCTGTCCAAAGGGTTTGCTTCAATTTTTTTTAAGTAAATTCTGTCCCAGTTAGCCAGTAAGTACACAGTATATGCTAAACCCAGTGCTAGGCGTGGGAAATACTGAGACGAAGATATAACTTTCATTGTGAGTACAGTGGTACCTCGGTTTTCAAACGTCTCCATTGACGAACGTTTCGGTTTACGAACACTGTAAACCCTGAAGTAAGTGCTTCGGTTTTCAAACACGCCTCGGAAGTTGAACATGCCCCACAGTTTCCACTGAGGGCAAGATCCTGAGGCCCAGCTGTCGGCTGTGGACCCCTCAGTTTTCCAACGTTTCAGAACACGAACGGTGTCCGGAATGAAGTACATTTGAAACCGAGGTACCACTGTATCTGGATTCATCAGCAAAATACAAAGGATGGACTGGGGGACAGCTAAGATTATTTTCAGTTAATTTGTTTTGTTCTGACTTCAAACAGCTTCACACAACTATAAAACTTTACCAGACATCTAGTTAAGGCACGCAGCAACAACAACAGAAATGAAACTTCGAAGTAGTTTGATTAAGTGGAGAATTTTTGATCCTTGGTTTTAATATTTTATGTTCTAAAACTTATCCATCTCAGAGCTTTTTCATTTCCTAGAGACACTTCCCTCTTTTTTTATACTACATAAACTTTTATTTCAGAATGATTTTCAATTTACAGAAAAGCTGCCAAGATAGCACAGAGGGTTCCCAGCCTACACCAATGACATCTTACATCTTACATGGTACTAAGTTGTCAAAGCGAGGAGACTGACACTGGTGTGTTATTATTAACTAAAATCCAGGCCTATTCAGAGTTCCAGTTTTTCCACTAAGGTCCTTTTTTTTGTTCCAAGATCCATTCCAGGATCTCACACTGAATTTAGGACTACATTCTTTTTAAATTCTATTGGTCACCTCAGTCATCTTTCCCTGGGACAGAGAATAGATAGGAGAGCTGTTGTCTTCATTATTGAGCTGGGGAAAGTGAGGCTTGAAAACAACAAATGACCAAAATCCCTTAGCAGGGCAGGGAGAGCAAGGCCCACATCACTCTACACCCTTCCTCTATGTCTTCCCTTCCCCTCAACACTCTTGGCTTTCATAGGTCCCTCTGGAATGTCCCACCTGACCTACCTCATCCCAGTGCAGATAACAAGATGCCCCTACTAGAGTGAGCCCAGCCCTGAGAGAAATCCACTCTCTGCCTTATCACCTCTTCCCCTAGATTTGAGAACAGGGACAATGTCTTAGTCTCAGCCTGGGCTGAGTGAAGCTCTGTACAAGACAGTGAGAGAGAAACACTGCTGTTTCCCTATGCAAATTGTTTGTGATTGATGAAAAAATGCCACAAATTATTTTCAGTTTCTCTAAGAGGAATAGTCTGTTTCTCCACGCCTTGAATCTCGGCCAGTCTTATGATTTGCTCTGACCAAAAGAATTTAGTAGAAGTGACGTTGTACAAATTCTGGGCCTAGAATTCAAGAAGCCTGGCAGTTTCTACTCTCGTTCTCTTGGAATCCTGAGGTCATCATGTGATTAAGCCTGAGCTAACCTGCTGGAGAGGTCAAACGGAGGAGAACTAGTCACCCAGCCAACAGCCCACCAACTGCCGGACAAGTGAGTTAGACCATCCTAGACCCATCTGAGGTGACAGCTGACTGCATGCAGTCCCAGGAGTGAGCCTAGGTGACCTAAGAACTGTCCAGATGAATCCAGTCCAAACTACCAACCCAGAGAATTGTGGGCACATAAATTACTTGTTTTTAGTGGCTAAGTTTAGGGGTGGTATGTTACACCACAAAGGCTAACTGATACCAATTCCTCATTTCTTTCTTGGTAGTGGAATTCTAATTTTACTTCAGGAGGCAGTGTGCCAGTCCTGAGACAAATCCCTCTTAATCTTATTTGCAGATCACCTGGGTTCTCTGCTTTCCTATTTTCCTACTTGCCTCTCAGAGGAAAAGTAAGGAGAGAAAAATCATACAAATTATACAAAACTATACAATAAATAATTAAAACATATTTCTTTCCCAGACCTAAGTCCCAAAATGGGTTGGGGTTGCATAGTATCATGTAGCATAATCAAATGCAGAGAATAGCTCTCCTCCCCTAGTAAAACAAACATAAGTCCACCCCACCACCTGAGGAACAAGGGCCTGGTCACAATGCCACATGTTTTTTCCAGAACTCACTCCAACTTGGCTTTGACCTTCACCTAAGCAGCTCAGGTTTTCTAGTCCCATTGGTTTCTGTTAATGGGTTCCAAAACACCCACATGTAGCCTCTTCATGCAAAATGAGATCAGGCAAAAGAACTTGCATTTAGAATCAAACCAAGATACCACAAATTTAAACATGACGTGATCTTAAATTTTCAGCACCAGTGATGGTCTGTGTATGAGCTACAAATCATGCAATGCCATTGTTTATCTTTTCTAAAGAGTGATACTCTCCAGAGAAAAATGCTATTCTTTATAAGTGGCCCACTCTCCACACCAGCCTAACTTCAGTTGCATTTAACTCCATAGCACTGAAAGGATACAAAACACAATTGCTCCCAACAGTGGCTCCCTGAGAGTTGGAGTGCGGAAGAGCTCTTCCTAGTTTCTGGGATATCCTGAAATAGCCTCATTTCCTCTTGGGCATCATCTGTATAATCGATTCCATCTCCAAATGTATTCTTGGAACTCTGGATTCACACCACAGAGACTTTTAGTCAAGGCAGCCATCATGAAGAACTGTTAAGTTATGGCTTACTCTGTGATGGACAACCTCCCTTAGACTTGGGAAAGAGATCAATGGACCACTCCAAAGTTGCCTGTAATTAGACACAGAGCAAGAAAAGTAATCTGGCTCTCATTTTCACTTCAATAAAACTTTTTCTACAGTAAATCTTTTCAGGCAATTAAAATCAATTCCAATTTCCACTTCTTCCTAAGCCTTTATATTCTTTGCTCTTAAGAGAAAGAAGGCAATTAGGTAAACAAAACCTGAATTTTAAATCTGAATTCAAATTGCTTGGGGCTCTTCACACTTGAGTAAATAACTAAGTGTGGCATAAACTAATAAATATTCCATATATACGTAAAGCATATTTTTATAAAGCATTCACCTACCTTTAGCCCAGCCTTTTAGTTGACTGCACTTTATGGAAAACTCCACACACAGAGCACCTTTCCTCCTAGTGCTTCAAGGCCTTTATGAAGGAGAACTTTCTGAACAGGAAACCAAAGTGCAGAAAGGTGGGGCCATTTTCCTCAGTGACACCAGAACCCCAAATTCCTGGCATTCCCCAGCCATGAAACCAAGGCTCACGTCTTCATATACTACATGCTTTTCATGTGGAGATGGATCTGTTCAGTGAATTTAACATGAAATTTAAATGCTTTTTTTTTTTTACAAAGTGACAAATAGGAAAGAAAATAAAATTTTGACATGACCAATGGTATACCTATCCCTATGAAAGACTGCCTTCTACTTCATAGTCTGACTTTCATGTATTCTAAAACTACCTTTAGCAAAGTCAATGAGATGACTTGCTCAAAAAGCCTTGGTCTCTGACTTTCCAAAAACATAAATCTAAATGCAACAGGTCACACAAAGCAGGTATTTCAATCATTTCACTATGACAGGTTTAATGTTCAGAAAAATAAGGTTCATGTGAAAAATGGATTTGTTCATAAATACAAAAATGAATTTAGTATTTAATATCTACTTTCCAAGCAAGAAACCTATGTTTTACTAAGAGCTCTGAAACCTGACATATTCTTTGTCTCATTCCTCACCTGAACCACAAAGTAATTATGATGCACCTGTGGGCTCTGATTCAAGCTTCCTATATGATGACACTTCTCCAGATGGCACCTGAGGCTGTCAGGTGCTTCTTATAAGTCAAGGACATTACGTTAGGCTGCTCCTCTCCTGTACATACTCTAGCTTCAGAAAGCCACTGCTAGCTGTTTTCAGAGCACACTTCCTTTTCTTATGTTGGAAACTCCTCCATGTGGCTGGGAAACAGGAGTTGTTTCTCTTGGGTAATGCTGTTCATTGAACAAAGGATGAGTTACCAAGTTCAGCTCAACAGAATGAGACAAAATAAAAACTCCCCTGAGGACAAAGAACTGCAAAATCCACTGGTTTTAAGCACCTGTCTCATAGATATTTGTATACTATTCAGTGATGGAAAAATGAGAGACCCAGGCTTAAGGCACCATTATTCAGCTTTGAAAACTGTAGGATACTTTCTTGAAGGATTTGGTTCAACTAACCACAAGCCGTCAGTTGGATCCTGGGTTCAGAAATCAGTAGGAAATGCAGGAGCCATTACTGAATTTCATGGGCTAAGCAGGCTTTTCTCTGGAAGACTGAAATTTTCAAAAGTTAAGGTTCTAATGAGTTACCACTACATCTTGAATTTCCTCGAGACCATAAAAAAACAACATATTCAGTGCATGGTTTTCAGGATACCATGGGCTACAGCAACCACTTGTCCTGCCTCCACATCTGTTTTTCCCTTTTTAGGGCTATTCCATTTCAGAAAAAGAACTGCTAATTTTACCTGGTGGCCCCTAAAATGTCCATGTCTAGCATAGTGGCAGTGTTTATGGTTTCTAAGCTTTAATTAATCATAAATTTTTGGACATCAGTGATTCTGCTTTATGGGGAAGGGGGGACTGCATAAACATCTACCTCAAATTCTGGTTTTGCTAGTTATTAGCTGTGAGACTTGGAGCAGATCTCTCACACATAAAAAAGTTTAAAAAAAAAAGGAGCTAATTTATAAGGACATCAGTGATTCCATGTATGTGGCAAGAAATTTAAAAGATGAGCACAGAAAACCATTTCTTGAGTTGTTTGGTCTTAGGACCCCTTTATTTACATTTTTAGAAATTACTGAAGACACCAAAGAACTTATCTTTAAAAATTCTAGAAAACACAAGAATACACACTCACACATTCCAATAGCCAACATGTGGTATTTAGAAAATTCTACTATATACATGTGAGAAAATGAGAGTAAAAGAGGTAAATAATATCTTAATACTACTATAAAAATTGTTGTGGCTTCATAGACCCCTTAACGGAGTCTCAGGAATCCCCTCCTACATCCTCAGGTTACACTTTGAGAACCACTAACCTAGAATATTTTAACATCAGAAAGCAGGAAAACTATCAAAGACTATTAGAATCATATCAAGAGGATTCAGGAGCCAACACAGAGGGGCTCCCACTGGTCAAAGATGGTACAATTTTAGGATCTGTAAGAATAAATGCAATGGATTGATACATGAATCACACACCTTTCTATCCCCGCCTCCATCTCTGTCTCTCTCTCTCAGTGGTCACCTTTGGAGAATATTACTAATTAGATAGCTAATGGAGTCAACTAATTTTTATGAAAACTGGTAAATAAGGAGAAAAAAGTAGGTGTTTTTCCTGCCTTTCCTGCATAAACTGTATCTCACAATAACCAAATACCTGATTCATAGGAGATTCTCTTTATAGAAGTATTCTGGGTAATAAGATATGATTGAAATAAGATTTTGAATCCCCTAATGAACTGATGGATTTAGGCAGCAACAATGATCATTGCTTGTCAACAAATCACACACACACACACACACACACACACACACACACACACACACACACACACAGAACTGATGTTAATTTAAGTGGCTCCTGATGGAAGTACACACACTCGTAAAGTATTCTTGACAAAAAATGGAAACAAATTTTGAGCCAGCCTCTAGATGTAACTACCAATTCAAAAGAAATATAGTGGCCAGAGGAACATTTAAGAGGGATGTAATCAGCAAAATCCAGCTTATGGGAAACTTTGCAGAATAAATGGTTCGCTTTGGCAAAAAAATAAATTACAAGGAAAAGACAGTGAAGGGTGAACCTGTATATTAAATGGGACTCAGGAGGCTTGTCAACCAATTGCAATGTATGGACCTTATTTGGATCCTGATACAACCCAACTGAAAGAATGAGGAAAACAAATGAATTTGAACACTGACTAGATAGTCCATGTTGGATTATATTAGAGAAGGTCTTAAATATGATAATGATATTACAGTATTAAAAGAAAAGAACAAACAAGAACATCTTTTAAAGATGTGTACAGAAATATGAATAAAATATTAGTGTGTCAGGGATTTGCTTCTAAATAATCTGGGTGAGGAGAGGATGTTGGGGTCTAGATGAAGCAAGATTGGCCTTAATTTGGTCATTGTTGAAGTTGGGAGAAAGGCACATAGGATTCATTATAATATTCTCAGTATTTCTGTATATGTTTGAAATTTTCCATATATTAAAAAAAAAAAAAAAGAGCCATGGAAACGCCTGCTTGTCTTCCCCAGCAATTTTGTGAGATGCCCAAGGGCACTACCCAGCTCTCAGCAGCAGGAAGCACTGGGTCCCGCCCAGGGAGAACTTCAGGACACAGGCTGCACAGCTGACCTGTGATGGGGAAAAGAAGACCTGAGCCATCTCCAGATCAGAGACATCTTTCCAAGAGAGCAGGAAACAAAATCATATTTACAGTATGATCATAAGCAAGAAATATAAACAAAAACTCAGCACAGAGAAAGGTGTAAAAAACTCTTCACAGATAAAAATACAGAAATAAGTCAGTTTCTCCTGGGTACAGGGAATATTGGAGTTTGCTTTTCTTTGCTTCTATTAAATTTTCTTTAATTACTGTATTGTTTTAAATATGGGAGGAAACTAATAAGCTTTATTTTTAAATCATTTACACTATCAAAGCTTTGCAGGTAGCTATTTTTACATAATCACATTTTATGTGTTATATTTCTATAACCTTTTCTATGGCTTAGACAGAGGAAGAATATTATAATAATGAAGAAAATATTAAAAATGATCATTGAGGAATTTGTAAATTGAATTATGAAAACAATGTAAGAACACCCTTTTATATGGGGAAGAGGGGTAGCTTTCATTATCTTTTCCTCTACAAATAGAAAAGTACCGTGACTTTATAAAACCACATTTAGATAACCTAGCTCAGGAGATCTCTTTAGGCTCTTCTAAACCCTCAGCTTTAGGGAGTCTGGGACCCGATAAAGAGGCTTTTGTCCAGATGCTGGACTGAGCTAGATATAAAGGGTGGGGCAAAAGTAGGTTTTCAGTTGTTTGGATAGAAAATAATAAAATAATTAATAAATAATAATGCAAGAATAAACTGTCTGTTTCACATACTCACAACTGTAAACTTACTTTTGCCCTGACCTGTAGATATCCAAATACTCTGTCCACCCACCCGACCCCCAACCCTACCCCCTACCTCCCACTCCTTTCCATCAGCTCAAGGAAGAGAAAGAAAAGTTTACCTTAATGCCAAGATTCCACACCTGGTAATACTATATTCTCCAAAGATATCTGTGTCCCACAAACAAAAATGGATTTTTTTCTTTTTTAGAGAAAATGTTCCTTTCAGCTAAAGATACTCAAACAACAAGGCAACAGCTTGGAGTCCTATGTAAGCTTCAAGGATTTTGCTTCAAAAATAAATGAAAGAATTTGTGCACCAGTGACTATTAATAATTGAACATGAAAAAAAAAGTTGGGAATTTGGCATAGATAATTGTTATGTTTCCACACGGGACTGCATAGTGCCTTTTTGAAAACCCTGCTATTAAACAAACAACCAACAACAAGAAAAAATGCTGGAACTGCCGCTTCTGTGCTTTATATATATCGTGGGAGGCTGCACTCAATCTATGGCAGTGTAACCTTGTAGCTGAGAGTGTGAGTTTCGGACCAGATCGCCAAAGTGAAAATCACTGACCTGCCATTTCTTAGCTGCGTGGCTATGGGCAGGCTGTTCAACCTCTCTGGCAGCCTGGGTCCCTCATCTATAAAATAAAGATAAGAGTGGGAGTGTCAGAGGGTTGTTGTAATAATGGAGATGAGAAATGGAAAATGCTTAGGACAGTGCCTAACACGTATGGGCTTGACAAATGCTGCCTACTGTTGTTATTAGAACCTAATACACCTTTTTAATATTCCCCAACTCTTTTTTCACCCAAGAAATAAAGACTTGACAAACTTCTAATTCTTTAGTCTCATCAAAGAATACTGTAATCTGTTTTAAACCTCGACTTTTCTATTTCCCTAGAGCAGAAATGAATTTTTTCTCTAGGAAAAAAACACACACAAAGATGAAGTTAGAGTCCTCTTTATTTTGTGCTAATCTCAAATAGTAGCAAGTTCCTAACTCCTTGAATCTAGAAAGAAGCTCACTGTTTCTAAGGTCCTAGGAAATCCTCAGAATTAGAGAGAATGATGTCCCTATCCCCCCAAAATCCTCTGTATTGGGGATCTAGTATCTAGTTACATTAAGCCCCGCCTGGCTCTTTTGAGGGGGAAAAAAAAAGATGTTCAGATAATCCATGTCAATGACAATGACAGGAGAAATTCCCATCTCTTCTAGAGAAAGGAACATAAGTCTTAAGGATACTTGCATGCCATCTACAACTTTTACTCAAAAGAAAATTCTAGGGATGTTGGTACTATCAAGGAGACTCCTGGACCCTGAACTTACTAACAGGACGTGAAAAGGATTGCTGAAATTGTAACATAAACTTAAGAAAACATAAAATTTAAAAGAAAAGCCAAAACACTATATTCTAGGCTACAAGGTGTGGGAAAGGAGAAATGGAATGGGGTTCACACATGCTATGGGCTCAAAAAACATGGGAATTGGTAAGAGAGCTGAGACAAGGTTACAAGGCTGGTAGATAAAGAAGATAAAAGAAATTTAAGGTGAGTGCTGTCCAGACAGCACAGTGTCTAGTGCTGAGTATGCGGTAAAATGTGTTATTAGGAATGAATACAAAGAATCCAGTGATGACGTAATCAATAGCTTTGTAGTCAATTAGACATTAGGTATAAAGTCATATCTCTGGTTTGATACATTTGCACCCAAGCTGAAGTGCGTGTAATGAGACAAATCATTTATTCACCAGAATTCTCGGAAAATAAACAGTATTTATGTGTGCTAGTTATTAAGTTATAAAGTGAGGGCTCCTCCCTGTCCCACTGCTGCCCTAATGTGGGGAGAACTTTGATTGATATTCAAGTGAGAAAGAACAGGAACTAGAGATAAAATCAGTAAAGCAGATGAAAGATCACGAAGGTCAAATTATGACCCTTCAAGTCTTCAGTATAGCCTATTCGATGGGACGAGATTTCCCATGGAAACTGGTGTGGGGAGAAGTGCTGCACTCAGGATGCACGTGAGGGGCACACAGACAGCTCTTCAGGACACAGAGGCGCAGAGGCAGAGGGAGGCAGGGGGAAGGAAGACACAGGAATGTGGAATCACCAGAGGCTTTGGGTTGAGCCAAGTTTAACTAAAAATCTCAAAGGGAAAGGAAAACCAGTCGATATACTCAGTTATCAAGATAAAAAGTTGATGGTATAAGGAAAGAATGCAGATGCATTCAAAGACTGGAGATTCCATGGGAACCTAAAAATCCTTGAGGTCATTTGGTTAAAGATGGCCCTTGGTCATAAAGCAACCCAATGAGTTACAAGGCCCTAAGGAACCCCTGGGACACTAGAGAGCAGGAGGACTTGTAGGACCTGGGTCATAAAGCAACCCAATGAGTTACAAGGCCCTAAGGAATCCCTGGGACACTAGAGAGCAGGAGGACTTGTAGGACCTGGTTGTCTCTCCAGGGCTTGGATCTCAGTGGACAGCTCAGCAGGGCAGACAGAGAGCATGGTGGTTGAGATCTCCAACTGTGAAGCTAAATTGCCTGGTTTGCACCTCGGCTTGCCATCTACAAGCTCAAATTAAGTACTTGTTCTGTCTGCTCACACATCCATTCCTGAATTTTCCCTCGGTCCAAATGCTCTTGTTCAGGGGTCACTAACAGATCTTCTCTACAAGTAAGGCAACAGGACTTCTCTACAACATACAACACAATTACACACTGCCCCCATCTCAGCAATTTCAGAAAACACATTCTTAACCTGGTCTTTGTATGTATTTTCTGTTCTGTCATCACTGTGCTGAATTGTTTCTTTATTTTCCCATCCTTCCTGCAGTGTACACAAGCAGCGCCCCAGAAATTCTAAGTACATCACAGATCTTAGCCACTATCAGTGGCTTCTCACTTGTCTACAACTCATTCCTTACACAGCAAAATACTGCGAGCCGACCCCAGGCCTGGGCAGCAGTGCACAGGAACCACGTGGTTCCCACAGGGCCCATAGGTCTCTCTGAGCCCAGGCTCTTCTCTCTCACTCTTTGCCAGCTGCATCCTCAAAGCAGTGGCCTTTAATCTTATGGGAGGTTACATTATTCCTAGAGCTCCAAACTCTCTCCTGGTTTTCCAAAGTACTGACCCAGATTTTAATTTATAAGGACCGGATGTAGAAGCGAACCATTGGAGAAGAATAATATGGTAAAATATTAAGGGGCCAAACCTCTATATTTTATGCTATTCTTTGACATTACCACCAAGGGTACCTTCCAAACACTAACCCTTCCCTCATGATTTTCCACAATTCTCTCTCAACGGTGACTTTTTAAGAGTCACACACCTGGTAAAATCCTGGTTTCAGAACCCAGAGAGCTACATCCTGGTCCCAATCTGCCAAAATCAACAGTATGGCCTGGCGATGGTCACCAAATTTTTCCAGGCCTCAGCTTCCTTCTATGTAACATTTTCAATGCTGAGATCTGCCAGTTGTAATGCTCTGATCCTAAGGTCCCCATTTATTCTTTGGGGCATAAGTGTAGAGAACTATTATGACATGAAAATCCTGAGGTTCAATTCATGTAGGGTATAAGCGCTTAATTTATAAATTTCTTCAACATTGGATCTTTCTGATCAACTCCCAGGCCCAATAATAATAGCTACCATTAATGGCTGACTACGTGCCAGGCACTGTTCTTGGCAGTTTGCAAACTCAACTGAGACTTCCTGAAGGATCTTAAAGAAGCTAGGGCTCTTTAGCTACAAATTAACTCAGCCCCATTCCACTCTGTTGATCCCAATGAACAATGCTTGTTGGATTTATACCTTATCTCCCACTTTACAAGCTTTACAATACCTAGTAAAGATGTACATCAAAGGACAGTATAAATTTGTAAGCCATAAGGAGACTCATACCTAGAATAAACTAAGGCTTTAAAAAAATGCTAAGAACAAAGCAGGTGGTTTAGTTATCTTGAGAGGAAAAAAAATCATCAAGGCAGGGACAAAACTATTGTTTGGGTAAAATAGTATAAACCAGCAGATGTCAAGGACAGGCAACACTCATCAGCAACTGTTTGTTCTCTTTATTAGAGAAAAATGAAACAATCCTTAAAGGCTCAAGTCCTAGATAGGAGAATCCAAGTCTTTAACTCCAGAATACCCCAGGGTCTAAAGGAACTTGCAGACTATAAGCCTTGAGTTGGGTAAAGTGATTCTTGCTTTGGGAACAGTTTGAGGAAAATAATCCAAGATTTCTCACCACCTTAACAATCTAGAAATCTATCAAAGAGCTAAGTTACCAAATTATACAAATAATAAATGCAAGGAGCCAGAGATAGGAAAGATGTAGCATCGTGTTGGACTTGGACTTGGTTTGGACAGGGAAGCATAAATGAGATGTGGAGAAAGGGGAAGAGAGGCATTAGGACAGGGCAAGTTAAAGGCAAAAGTAGGGATGAATAAGCAGGTTCCTTGGGGGGAAATAAGGAGACAGAGCTACAGAGAGCAGAGTGAGTGGCTGGTGGGCAGCAGAACTGCTCTCAGCTGTGAAACATTTCATTCCCGGGCAGGCCTCTTGAGCACTGGGGGACTTCTCCCGCTATCTATTGTCATCATCCTCAGCCTGAAAACAGGGACACTTCTGCCCTGTGCTTTGTCGTTTATCTAATCTATTAAGAATCAGTAACGAAAAGATGCTGTATCTGAAAGCTTACATGCTTGAATTCTTTCTCTTTCTTCTCTCTTTTTTTTTAAGATTACAGACTTCTGCATCCTGATTACTTGGTGAGGATTTTTATTATCGCAACCTTCAGATGTTTTGAGATGATCAGATTTAGCATTTTATTATAAAATCCAAGTGCTTTTTGTTTTCTCGGTGAGCCTTTCAAACCCCTTTTCCTTCTCAAGTATAAGGCGCGCTAGCTCCACTGCCTTCCCATTCAGGGAAGTATTTTCTGAGCTTAGATCACTGCTTATAAACTACAGGCTGGTGGGCTGGCTCTCCCCCAGTGACTGCCAAAGCGCGACGTGTATTACGACCGACAGTAGATGCCTCTCACATGGCTTCATACTTACCCTCCCTTCAAAGCTCATCAGAGTGAGAGCCTCACGGGACTCAGTACGACCCGGCCTCCTCGGAAGGTTCTGATTGCACCGTCAGTCACCTTCAGAAGCAACATAGCCATGCAAGGCAAAAAGGGCACCAATCATTCCACAACTGAAGATTCTATCAACTCAAGTAGTTCAAATGATTTACGTTTTCTGTAGTAACACAAAGTGATGAAAGACACATTTTTCCTCATAAAATATCACTCTCAGGGCATGTTGCAAAAACAAAGAAGTGGGCCCCAAACTATTTAAATCTAGTCTCCCGCTGAATTTCCATTGAAACTAAATGTAAGGAGGTTTAGAGGAAATGGATAACCTATTCTCAATAGAAAAGGAAAAAACCCAGACACCTCATTTGAACCCTGGCTAAAACCTTCCTCTCTTCCCTAATCCTGCTAACAGCACAAGTGACCCGAATATCCAAACACATGGGCACTCTGGTCTCTATTCTCTTACTGCCTCACATCCAAGGACCATTTCCTCCACTCCACTTGAGCCAACCACAGCCCAAACATCCTACCCTTTGACGACAATATCCTCAGCTTCAGCTTCCTTATCAAAATCCCTTTCATTGTGATCAACCGCTAGGGCCTCCTCCGAAGTTCCATTTCATATTCCTTCTTGCTCAGTTTCCTTTCTAAAAGCCATCACTCCCATAACATACTTTTCATAACACCCTTGCCAACTGCCACACTTAACTTGCTCACCCTTCTGTCCTGCTGCCAAACTCCAGCCTTAGACGACGCCTACTGTGGCTCCCTACAACTGAGTACCTGGGCACTGGATGAAGTCACACGCAGCCAGACAGTGTCATTCAATTTTCATGAGCACCAACTGCAAATGAGTACTCCGCAATACTGGGCAATCCTAGCAGATTTCTCTCACAGACTCATTCTTTCTCCTCAACTGTTACTTCACTTTCAAACTTCCACCCCTTCTGATATCCGCACCACCAGCACCAACCCCATTCTCAGGTGACCTCATCTCTTAAAAGAGAAATGGAACCCATCACACAGGTAATCATAACATTACCTGTCACCAAACTTCAGCTTCTTCCTTCCTATTATATCCTGTACCCTCCTCTCATCCAAGGTCAACCACTCCACTTGGGCTTTAGATCCCACTCTGTTCTACCTTCTCAGGTTCACATAATCAATTACACTTTTTCACTCCTATTTATTCAACAACTTCTCCCTTTCAACCAGATCCTTCCCATCGACACTTCAGCATCTTCAAGTCCTACCTTTAAAGCACTGCACCTCAACCTCACATGTCTCTAGCTAGTGCCTGATTTCTTTGCTTCCTTTACAGGAAGACTAAAAATTGTCCTCCTTGCATTTCTCCGTTTTTCCATCTCCTATTCATTTCTCCACCCATTCCAATCTGGCTGGTTCCATCACTTCCAGAAACAGCTCCGGTCCAGGTCAACAATCATCTCTTTATTGCCAAATCCTAATGAGAATCCTTTTTTCATTCTTTATCTTTTGGCAACATTGATTACAGTATTTGGCAATGCTAATCAATCTTCTCCCTGAAATCCTCCTTCTTTTGGCCTTTACAACCACTCCTTCTCCTTACTACTGCTGTACTTCCCTTCTCTTTGAGAGCTGCTCCTCCTCTATCTATCTGTTCTTTAGGGTTGGACCTCCTTTCCTTTCACTGTGTATCAGCAGTGAAAAGCCCAACTACCCATAGGGGCAAGCAAGGAATACAATTAGTGAAGCAAAGCTTTCACTTCCCTCTCAACACACAGCAGAAGAGCAGGATAACTGGCAACAGATCCTAGGCATCAGGTAAGGTAACAACAGGGAGGGTGGTACAAGCTTAATAAAATGGAGAGCAGATGCTCCTACAAAGACAACAGTTATTTAGCTCAAGCCAAAAGTCCTTCGTTATATACAAAAACCCATGATTTTTAAATTTTGGCAACTACATAAATAAAGATTTCTTTCTGGTGCAAAGAAAATGAATCTCAGTTACAGTGAAAGGAGAATGTATTGGCTCTTTTAACTGAAAAGCTTAGGAGTACAGCTGTCACTGGGTTTAATCCATATGCCTAGGACTGGTTTCTCTATCTGGATTCCACTGCTCCTTTGTCATCGCTATTCTCAAATAAGCTCTACCTTACAGCAGTAAGGCAGTCGCTAGACCTCCAGACCACATCCTGCCAGGTTTCAGCAGAAACCAGAAAAGATTCTCTTCCTAGAGCTCCCTCACAGTCTCAAAATTCCCTCTGATTTGGGCCAACTTAGATTACTAGACAATTCTTGAATAAACCACTATGACCAGGCTACTTGGGGGATGATTGGGCAGCCCTGAGTCACACACTTCATTTGGAGTCAGGGGTGGAACTTAATCTAAAGCATAAAGTCTGAGACTGGAGCATAGAAAATCTCTTAAAAGGAAATTAAGGTGCTGCTATCAAAAAGAGAAAATATATTCTGGGCAGCTAAAAAACTATAAACATGCTACAGCAACTTGTTCAAATATTTTAAAAACACTACACAGGCCAAATAAAACAGGTTTTCTGGCTGAACAGGCTTGTCAACCTCCAGTTCCAATCCTTCTTTCTCTATTTGTTTCCTAGGTGATCTCATCCAAGATGAGCCTTCATTTACCATCTCTATACCCAAAATGCCACATTTTTATCTCTGACTCACAAATTCAACTGCCTACTCAACATCTTCACTTGGATGCTTCAAACTGATCTCAAATACAGTTTGTCCAAAATTAAATTAATGATCTTCTCACCCTCCACCTGCTCCCACCCAAAGCTTGTCATCCTTGGAGTTCTTGTTGGGGTGGGGGGAGTAAGAGGAGACAAGATCAACATGACTGAGGTACTGTTTGAAAAGAAAAAAAAGTCTTTCAAGAAGTGAATTGTAAGACTCCACTGAAATTCTTTACTATTTCAAATATTCAAGAAAGACATTTGATATCTTAATTCATCTAAATTTGCAATTTCCATTTTCCACCTTTTCCCAATGTATTTTTAAGACACATAGAAATAAAGTTTCATTATAACAAAGGGAGAAAGATTGTCAATGGACTTCCAAAGGGGCTTTTGCTTGCTAGTTTGTTAATGTAGATGTCATGATCTATCAAATATATTATCTGATTTGATCCTGACAGCAACCCAGGAGGTTAGTAAAGCAAATACTACCATATTTCATCAAATCTAAGAAACCACTGAGTATAAGATGCACCATTATTTTATGAACTATTTTAATGGGGAAAAACACCACAAATTAAAACAAACATATAATGTACTGTAAATCATATCTTTTCAGACATATTAAGATGTAAACAAAAAAGTATATATTGGAATCTGAAAAACATTAGCATAAGGCACACTTTTCAGGTAAAGAACCAGAGGCTCAGAGACTTGTCCAACTAATTAATAATTAATTGCCCTGGCCAGGTGGCTGAGTTCACTGGAATCATCCTGTATACCAAGGGGTTGTGAGTTAGAGTCCTGGTCAGGGCACATACCTAGGTTGCAGGTTTGATCCGTCAGGGTGAGTACAGAAGGCAACTGATCGATGTTTCTCTCTCAACACATCCTCAGAGAATATTAAAATAATAATAATTAATTGATAGCTAATAAGTTGAAGAATGGACTTGAACCCATGGGGATCAGTTTCCTAATCCATTTCCCCCGAGTCTAGCTTTTGGGTTTGAATGACCTCTAGAGTCTCTTCGGGGGCCCCAAGAGCTTTTCTCATACAAAGTTAGTGAAAGAAAATCAGAACTGAGTCAACTCAGCAAATGCTTTTAAATTGACATGAATTCTAAAGACTGAGAATAATTTAGAACTTGACTTTTCTCTAACTCCTAGACAGCCTAGGAAATACTGCTAGTATAAATAGCAATATATGCCATTGTGTAAGAAAAAGATTACTTCATTAATTTCACTGATAACTCAGCAAGGTTCCCGCAAAACCTTACAGTTTGCTATTAATTTTAAATATGATTTACAAGACAATTTTCACTTGTGAAGTGATATTACTGGGCATCTAGTCAAGCTAAAACTTTCATTCTTTTATAATAAAGTATACCCATTTGACGATATATATTTTTGTCCTTGTTTCTAAAATACCCATTTGGGAAGGGGCCACGTTATGCCTAATCACTGCATAAACTAACACAAAGCAAATATGTAAGCCTAATAGTTCTAATCAGTTTTTGCAAGAAGCTTTTCGATTTCAACACCCAACATCCATTAAAAAGAAATTTTGTTGCAAAAGGGATCTGAATAAGATAGAATAGGCTTAATTCAGGACAAAGTTTTAAAATTTAAATCTTATTGTTTTACAATCTGTATTCCCCATAGCACCTAGAACAGTGTCTTAAACACACTAAACTACCTAATGAGTACACATGATGATATACAATTAGAAAACGACAGTCCCTCTGTTTTCATAAATGTTCCTTCCTCCTAGGCCTGTGCTGGCTTTGCAGGAGAAACAGTTTAGCAAATTCTTGGTGGTGCCTACTGTGAGTCTATCTTTGTGCCAATGGGCACATCACACTTAATACTGGAAGTCCTCAAGGAGCTGGCAGTCTAATCAGTGGGTACAAACATAAAAGATATGCAGGTGGCAGATTACCTTTAAGTATACCAATAACTGAGCAATATATTGAAATGTTTTAATATGATGTCAAAGCAGCACATACTAGAATTATGAGAGCTGATGTAGCCAGTTGCTAGATGTGACCTTGGGTAAGTCACTTCTCTGAACCTGTTTTCTACATTATTACTTACTCATCCCTCAGGGCTACTGCAAAAAAAAAAAAAAAAAAAATTAAGGCAGGAGAAAATCTTTTGCAAACCCTAAAGCACTACACAATGTAAAGTATCACTTAAAGATACTAATAAAATGTCCTGTTGCCCGGATTATTGCAATGACTTTTTTGGAGGCAGGGAGAGGACACTTAAGATGAATTTAAGAGGGTTCTTTCTAAAATGCAAACCCAATCATTCATTCCCAGGTTTAAAGACTACTTCTTGCCAAAGGATAAATTTTCAAGTGTTTCGCTTTGTAGATAAGGCTCTTCAAAAGCTGGTGCCTCTGCAGCCCCATCTCTGGCTTTCCTTTTGGAAGACCACAGCAAATGTATCACTGACCCCTGATCACACACTCTCCACACTTCTTTGCCTTTGCAATTTCGGTGGAATTTCTGTCTGTGATTATTACACCACACTCAGGACTCCAAAGGCCGCTATTATAGCACCTTCCACATCATCAGGAGGCTCCGAGCAACTCCAAGGCGAGGGCCAATGCCTTATTCTTCCTCATACCTCGTACAAAGTTCAACCCACAGCACCTCAGTAAATGTTCCTTGAGTGACAGGCAAGGGATGTCCTCATTTGCATACCATAAAAAGACGGTGTCAAAGAGGAAATCTCAAGGGAAGGTTGTCAACTGAAAAAAGGCTTAGCGGCCCTAATAAAAATACTACAGGTTCACGTCTCTTTTCCAAATAGCCTAAGGCCAGATGTGTTTTGGAATTCAAAAATGTTGACATTTTAGAAAGGTAATATATGCCTTATGCTCCCAGGAGAGTATAGCTCAGCACCCCACACTCAAACACAGTAATACTGCTGCAGCAATACGGATAACCACACTAAATGAGCTAAATGAAGAATGTAAACAGACTCTCATTCATTCAAGTCAGATCTCGCCGCAAATAGGTTACCAGAGCTTTCAGGGCCTTTTGGATTCTGGCAGTAGATCTGTATCACCTGATTTGCACACACAGCTCTTTCATATCCATTTTCTCTTTTGCTCAGAAATTTACTATGGCAGGACCGACTTATATTTAGGCAACAGATGAAAGTGGCCACACACCTAAATAGCAAACAGGCTATAAAATACTCTGAGAAGAAGGGGGTCAGAGGTACATACAAATGGTCATCACCACTGGCGACTGTTGCAGCCTCTTAGAACAAGAAAAAAAAATCTCTGGATCCAGCACTGAAAGACCAGGTGAGAAAAGCAGCAATACACAGAGCAGAAAATGACTGCATGAATGACTGTGTAAATCAATCAATCAATCAATACTGTTAAGAAAGCCTATCATTGATTTTTAAATGGCTATCCAACTGGGGGTGGGCAGAATGTACCCAAAGAATGGCATTCATAAGCCAAAATCAAGCTGCCCCAGACCAACCTGACTTGCCTCCATATCAAAATGGAAATAGCAATGCATGCCACCTGCTGTCTAGGACTTCAGGGTGGAACAGAATAACTCTTTTTGTAAATAAACAGATAGATATAGCCATATATTCTTTTAAACAACCAAAAAGATTCCCATGTAATACCCCATGTGAAACACTTCTTTTAGAACCAAATGCTAGCAGGAATAAAACTTACCCTGAGAAACTGGTAAGTGCTTTCTTTTCTAAACAGAAGTACCACATAACTAAGAAAAGGAAGGAGAATGCATAGTCCCATTTCCAATGAATCTTAAAACCTGGACATCCATTTTATGTTTACCAATGAATCTAAAAGTTCTTTTTCAGGGATAAGGAGAATTCTGCCTTGTAAGACTTAGAACTGACATCTCTTGATTCTGTCACACACCAGAGGCCAATAATAACAGCAATAACTACCATATGAGCCCTCAGTACATACAAGGCAGGGAGCTGAGCACTCTGAAGGCCTCAGCTGATACGTTAATAAAAGAATGTTCTGTGGGATTATCAACCCATTTTATACATAAGAAGCTAAATCTTTCAATAAAGATCCCAGAGCTTTTAAGAAGGAAAGTCAAAGGATGGGGAGGATGTCATCTCTTGCCAGTTACTTGGTTTCTACTCTGAAAACAAAAATGGTAAAGCTCATTCTCAGTAGCTCACAGTTCCATCCCCTACTACACATCTTTTCCAGTAAGCATGTAGCTGAAACAACCCTCTCTTCCACATCTCAACTTTTCCATGTAGCCCTGGCCATTGTGGCTCAGTTGGTTGGAAAGTTGTCCCATACTCCAAAAGGTGGTGGGTTCAATTCCCAGTCAGGGCACATACGCAGATTGTAGGTTTGATCCTCAGTCGGGTCGTGTGCCCAAGACAACCAATCAGTGTTTCTCTTTGTCTCTCTTTCTCTCTTTCTCTCTCAACCAATCGATGTTTCTCTCTCTTCCTCTAAAAATCAATAAATCAATTAAAAAAAAATTAAAGTCTTTCCCATGTATCCCAGCTAAAAATGTGTTCTCTTTCATTCTCATTCTCTCTCCTCTCTCTCCACGCTCCTTGCTTCTCAGAAATTCTCCTTGAATGTGCCCCACCTACCTATCCATTCATCCATCCCCTTCTGGGCACTGTTGTATACCAGGCACCATGCTGAAGAGACAAACTATAAAGTCACAGTCTTATCCTTCCAATATTCTCTCTCTACTTGAAAACAAATAATCATGCTTGAGTATGTTAGGTATATGTGGCACAGAAGTAGCACAGATCAAGTCTGCCTCAGGGTGGAAGTTCAATGGTCACAGAAGCCTTCAACAAGGTGGTGACCCTTGACTGGGTCTGAAAAATAAACTGCAAAAATACAAGATGGACGAGGAGAAGGGTATTTTAAGATGAAAAGAATGAAAATGAAAGACGGTACCAGAGTACTTTGCGCGATTCAGAACAGTATCAAGTGACAATGGGGAGGTAAAACTGGGAAAGAGGAAGGAACTGGCCATGTTGAGAAGCAAAAATGAACAAGCCCCAGTCCCAAAAGTGCAGTCTTCTGTGCCTGTCTGACCACAGCATCCAAGAGAGCACAGCACCCTGCCCTATAGGAAAGGGAAAAGTGAGAACATGGGGCAGCCAAATGGGCACAGGAAGCAGAAGTGCTCATCAACTCACCAGGAGAGCCTGGCCACCTCTTCCCAACAAGCTTTCAGCACCCTTATTCTTACCATAAACCCTTGAATTCTAAGAATTAGTCTCTTTCCTCTCTTAGGCCAGTATTTGCAAATTAATCATGACTCTAAGACTTTGAGTTGAAGACAAGATGCTGTTCCATCAAGGGCTCTTCATCCTGAAGGGCAGCTCCGAGGGCAGCACAGGGGAAAAAAAAGTTCACTGAGCTAGACAGGGGAAGAGGAGAACTGATTTTAAATAGACAGCTTTTAAAGGGAAATAGCTAGACCACAGATCATCAGTTAAGGAGAGCTTCAATATTCACCTAAACACCAAGGCACAATAAAGACTGACAGAGTTATTGGGTTCTTATCTGTCATTCCTGGGCCTTTAAAGCAGTAATCCCCATACTTTCTGAAATTGCTATAGCTTGTCTTCATCTGATTCATGGACCCTCATCTCTTCTTAAAAAAAAAAGAACAAAATCTTGTTGCTATATAATATGTTCTTTATTTTTAATTCAGTGGATTTATGATAATTTCCTTATGAAAATTTTCTGACACTCTATAAAATAACTAGACACATCCTGGTTTCCTATGCAAATGCAGAGTGAAAAATCATGAGTCCAAGGATCCACCCCTCAAAAAGACCAAGATGATAGAGAAAGGACAGTGTTTCAACACAAATGTAATCTCTTCCAAGTGGGAATTTGGCCAGGCCAGACAAAATATTGGTACACTTGAAAATTATTTATTCATACATACAAATAATATTGCCAAACTCAGTAAATATTATTTATAGAGCTATAAACTTTTATATTAATTTTATAAGACAAAGTAATTGCTTGTTTCTCCCCTTACGCTGAACCAGTTAAAGCTTTTACTTACTATAAAGCAAGGAAACGACTTCCAGGAGAAAATAATTTTAAGTGGAAAGTTAAATTTTAAAATAAAAAATCTCAGAACTATTTTAAAGTTCTAGAAAATCACCATGAGCTGAGGACTCAAGAGATCAGAATGAAGAGTCCTGGATTTACCTCTGTTTCATAGCAGAACTGTACAGCTTCAGTTTCCTTATCTGTAAAAATGGAGTACATAGAAAGTACATATAGAGAAGACAAAAGGGTTAATTATATACCTAAGACCTTTCCATCTGAAGCATGAAATAAACAATGGTGCCATATAGTTCCCAGAAAAAGTGGAGAGAGATTCCAAGATGGCGGTGGATTGAGTGGAAGCTACACTGACACTCTCCCAGGACCAAACTGGAATTACAACTAAAACATAGAAAAACAATCCAGAATAATCAAGAAAAAGCAGAGAGTAGAAAAAAACAGAAAAAAAAATAAAGTGGTAAAGACAGAGAGGCATACACTTAGTGTTTCAGAAGGTTTGAAATGACAGAAAAAGATGGAAAAAATAGAGGCTTGAAATATACAACCTAAAGACAATAAAGGAAAACCGATCGACTACAGGCACATCACTTTGAACAAGTTCACCAACAGAGTAAAAGCATTCTATTCCGTCAGGAGAAGCATGATGGGAGCACTGGTCCCAATGACAACCACCACACCAGAATTATCCTCTGCCCAGTCTTCAAGAAGGTTGGCAGTGATTATCACCATCTTACATGTGTCTACACTGAGGATAAAGAGCAAGAAATCATCTGTTCTCCATGTACTTTCAGCCTCCGGGTTGTGACTTGCCTTGAGCACCCCAGCACCTGAAATCTAAACCAATCTTAAAACAAAGCGAAACAGCCCTAGCTGGTCTAGCTCAATGGTTAGCGTGTCAGCCCGCAGACTAAAGGGTCTTGGGTTCAATTATGGCTAAGGGCACATACTTTAGTTGCAGGCTTGATCCTGGCCCTGGTCAGTCGGAGGCAACCAATCAATGTGTCTCTCTCATATCGATGTTTCTCTGTCTCTGTCTCCTTTCCACTCTCTCTGAAAAGCAATAGAAAAATATCCTCAGGTGAAGATCAAACAAAGGAACAAACAAACAAACACTTAGATCTGACTTTCACTCATCTCTCCTTCAGTCTTCAGACCACTCAACAGAGTCACATCATTCCAAAACTCACCCACTGACAAATCACTTTTTAGAAGGACTGGGTGAAAAAAGAAACACAGGTACTTTTTACCTATGCGGGAGCAGCTGTCCAAGAGGGATACTTCATCTCCCAAGAGTCAACTGTCATCACATGGCTGGTGCCCTCTGAGCAACAGCACCCACTAGTGGTGGGGAGGACTTCAGTGGAAAAGAAAGGACAGATGAATAGATTCCTTCAATTAGTGTAAAATGCTCCATATTTCACAAAGTTATCAAATATAACCCTCACATCTACACCAAAAGGCTGGTGCTAACAGGCTCATCTTAGAGTTGAGTCTAGCTTAAATGAGCCCTACAATTCATTCATCCATTTTTGGTTTTTACTGCAACCATCTTGTCAATCTGATGACTTCAAACCCATGCGTAGAAGTCCTCATGACTCTTGGGAAAAGACTTTAATCTACACTTTCAGTCACAGGGGCCTTTTGTCCCTTACTCATGCCTCGGCCCCCTCCACCACAGGGACTTTGCACATTCTGTCTCTCTGTAATGCCATCTCCTCCCCTCCCTCTTTAACTCTTACTCATCCTTCCGATTGCTGCTTGTCATTACTTCCTTAGGAAGGCCATCCCAATTTCCTTGACTAGGCCAAATCCCCTCAAATATTTATCTCTCCCACATATATACTTAGAACAGTTGTCACTCAACATTTTATACAATGATCTTTGTGTGCAGATTTTTTTTTTTTAATTCTGTAAAAGCAAAAACCTTGTCTGGTTTTTCTCACCATGATAACTGGTTACACATAGTGGTCACTTTTGTTGAATGAATGAAAAGACAGAGATAAGATCAATACAAAGCAAAATGGAAAAGATGCCCTGACTAAGATGCAAATAAATGGCCCCTGTAGGATTTTAAACCAGACATCTTGCCTTTTACAAGGGGTCTTTCCTGGGAATTTCTTGAGGCCTCTCCACTCCAACATAGCACTGTGATACTGTGCCCATGTGAGGAAGGAAAGGGGAACTATAATATCTTTCTCTGTCCTTTCTCTTCTCCCAAGCCCAGAGATGAAATAAGCAAGGAAAGAAGTGGGGCTCCACACAGAAGGAGCTTGGCCCTGTCTCTTTACCATCAGTAGAAACAGGGCAAGGAGGGACTGTTAAAACTCACAAACCGGCTGAAACAATTGTCCCAGGTAAAACTGCTCTTAAGAACCCCCCGACAAACACCACATCATCTCTATGGAAGCCTTTTCAGGATGAAGGTCAGCACCCTTAAACGAAGACGACTATCTTTCCCTCTCCTTTTAATGTCATTAGACGTCTCTCTCCTCCTTCAAAATCCATTTCTTCTTGAAATCTGCTTCAATGAATTTCCCCATTACTCACCTCAACGGAGCATATTTAAAATGCAGGGGCTGCCCACAGCACTATACTTCCTACTAAGAAAGGTCTGATCTTCCTCTCCCCATACTCAGGGCCGCGGGAGTAGCCCCAGGTGCAGCCCAGCCCCTTGGTCACTAGCTTCCTCAGTAGAGCATGGCGTGGAGGTCAAGAGCCTGACCCGGAGTCAAAATGACAGGGCTGTGGACCCTGAGGACAAGGGACAACTTGTGTGCACCTTGATTTCTGTAAATGGGGAGAATGACAGCACCTAGTTAACAGAGTTGAAAGATCCATAAAAAGGTGTTAGCCCTGGCACACCACATGTGTGTAATTAATATATTAAGGAAGCCTCAAGTATTCACAGAAGTGAGCTCCTTTTTCCCAGCCCAAGAGGCTTATGAAAACAAACACACAAACAAAAACTTCATAGAAAACTGCTCAGGAAAAAAACAACAACTTTAGACCTTTGTGCCTTAAGATAACACAGTGCCCTACGGGGAGACCGTGTTTACTGCAGCTCTGCCAGAGACGCAGTGGGATCATGACCTACATCCTAGTTACACGTCCAGGAACCAGTCGGTAGTCACACCCACTCGAAAAATAAGGATGTGGGCGGTCCTTTACTCCTCCTTTCACAATGTATAGCTTGTATTTACTCAGTGCCCTGTAAAATTCAAAAGACAAAGCACTATTTATAAGTGTCTTTCTTTTGGCCGGAGGTGAATAATAAATTCAGACATCCAGCAGCAAAGTCCAAATCTGAGGTGTACAAACCGCACATGTGTGTAAAACACTATAATCCTATAATCTGCTGAGAAACAGGTGAAGTGGCCACATGGGCTACTCAAAGTCATTGGGGAAAACTAACTGCTACTCAGTAACACCTGGCTCATCACTCTGCCTCTAGAACCCTCTATAGGTGGTGAGAAAATGAATATCTACTGGGGGAGGTTTTCATTAAAATGTCCTCACATTTTATCTTAAGCTCCTGATTTTATCCAGGGAAAACTGCAAGTATGAATGAAATAAAATTCTAATCTGTATAGGAAATGATTTGTTTATCTGGTTACCCACCACCTAGGGCTACGCCCTGATAACCAACTCCAAAAGAATCCTGTGCCGGATATAAGGTGCTAAGAACAAAGAAACCACCAAATGAAGAAATCATTCTACTGCGTAGTCTCAAGAGAAGTCCTGAGGCTCCTTTGCTATGGCTTTGAGCCCCCCAAAATAGGTTGTAGCTTCTGCTTTTTATGTAGTCAGCTTTTAAACGACATTCCCAATCTCAGTGGAAGAGGGCCAGCTTGTTGGGGGTCCATTGGCCGGGAAGGGTGAGAAGAAGCCTCTGCAATGATCAAATGTATTTGGGGGTCTTTCCCAGGACCTTCACATCTCAGGGGCAGCTGGATGTCCCAGGGTCTATCTGAAAGCAATCTGCCCAGGGCATTCTTTTCAAGGATAATTTCTGAAGGTCTTTACTACACACCAAAGCCATTAACCTGCTGTGTTTCAGAGAAAATTAATGGGTAATTTTCTTTTAAGATCAGGAATGAATGAATATTAAAGAATATTCTGGCCCTACTGGTCAGATGTTATACAAGTACCCATCTGGAAAGAGACTGTTTACTACACAGAATATAGTTTCCAGCAGTGACAATATTCCTCAATACCATTTTAGAGTATTTCCTGGGTGGCTGCTTGCCAGCGAGGAGGTAAAAAGAAACAAAGTGTAAGGCCTATGGGTCAGACTATGAGTCCAGGCAGGGCACAGAAAGTCCCTAAATTGCTCCTAAGCAGCAGGGCCCCAGGACCTGTGTCTGGGAAGAATGAGTGCCCTAAAGCCTGACTCCAAGCTCTCCTCTCCCCTCAGAGCCCCAACAAGCGGAGGGCCACCCAGCTCCTGAGGGCCTATGACAGGACAGGGTGGAAGCCAGACCTGTACCACCTGCACATGTTTTTCTGGCTGCGACAGGTTTGTAATTCCTTTAACACCAGTCAGAGGTGAGGAAGGGCAGGGAAAGGCGCTAGTGGCCCTCAGGTAAGACAGAGCTAGGTTTCACTCCTAAATCATTCTCTGTTTCTCTTTCTAAATCTCTCAATTTTCATCTATAAAGTCGAATATTCACAACAGTACGTACCTCACCTCATAGGTTACTGTAAAGATTAAAAGGCAACAGAAAAAGAAGGCTTTTAGTGCAGTGCCTTCTGCCTCCCTACTAATGTCTTCACACTTCACCTAGGAAAGGAAGCTCCATCTCTTTACAGGCAACCTTATCAATAGTGTTTTGGTTTTTCAGTTACCCATGAAGCACCCTCTTTATTCACTGGACTGGGTTCTGAGAGGTCTTTTGCATTTCTCCAAAATCAAATACATGCTCAAAGCACATTTTGAAACCAACTAAAAATATCCAGAACAATATACTCAAAGCAATTCCAAAAATGTTTTCAGCAATATTTTTGGAGTTGGTCTATAGTCTTCCAGAGTGACTTCCATAAAATGTGAGCGTATTCGTAGGTTAAGAGCTTTTCAGCTTTCAGGTGATCTCACATCTTTACAATTCCCCTGGACCATATCCGAGCCTCCAGCAGGAGGGCTTCTCCAGGAATTACATTTGAGAATGCAATCAGGTATCACTGACAGGTGACTCCCATCACTATAGATTTCAAAAACTTTTCATAGATGTTTCTATGAAATTCTCACTTTCTTTTCAAAAGTAAAATATACAACACAATTAAAAACTAGGCAGAAGATTTTAATAAACACTTTACAAAAGAGGATATCCAAATGCCAATATCCTGCAACACATGCAAAGATGCCAAGCTTCAAATGGTGATGAAAATTACAAAGTAAAATCACAATGAAACACCTCTGGACAAACACCAGAATAGCCCAAATGTACATGGCTTAAACTAAATATGGGCAAGAATGTGGAGTAAGCCTGGTCGATGTGGTTCAGTAGTTGAGCGTCTATCCATCCAAGAGGTCGCTGGTTTGATTCCCGGTCAAAGTATATGCTGGGTTGTGGGCTTGATCCCTGGTGGGGGCCCTGCAGGAGGCAGCCAATGGACGTTTCTCTCTCATTGATGTTTCTATCTCTCTCTCTCCCTTCCTCTCTCTCTAAAAAGTCAATAAAAACATATTTTAAAAGAAAAAGAAAAAAAGAATGTGGAGTAATGGCACTCTCAGCCATACCAGATGGGAACATACACTGGAATGGCCATGTTGGAACAGTGTGTGGCTGTATCTAGGAAAGATGAACATATTGACATCAAGGGACCCAGCAAATACACCCACATAACACATACCAGAAACACATACCTATGTGAACTGGAAGACATATATTACATGCATGTTCACAGCAGCATTATTATTTTTTAAATATATCTTTATTGATTTCAGAGAGAGGAAACGAGAGGGAGAGAGAGAGATAGAAACATCAATGATGACAGAGTCGTTGATTGAGCCCGCATCCCGGGCATGTGCCCTGACTGGGAATCGAAACCCGATCGCCTGGATCCTAGGTTGACACTCAACCGCTGAGCCACGCCCGGCCGGGCCACAGCAGCATTATTCATAACAGCCAAAGCTGGAAACAATTTAAATGGACCTAACCAGTAATTGTGGTCTGTCTATCCAATGGAATTGAATCCAGCTACTGTTGCTTGCACACTATAGATGAGTCTCACAATACTGACAGAAAGAAGTCAGACATAAAAGAATATAAAAGTATGAGTGTGTTTCTATAAAACTCAGAAATAGGCTAAGTGATATATCATGTTAGAAGTCAGGACAGTGGCTACCATGGAGAAGGAAGTCACCAGAAGGGGCAGCCCCAAGAGGAGATTCTGGGGTGCTGGTGGCTCTCTTTCTTGATCTGTGTTAAGCATGGGTGAGTTCATGAAATGGAAATTCACTAAACTGTACACATGTAGTCTGTGTTTCTGTATTATATATTAAACTTAAAAAATATATCATTTTTTTAAAAAGCAAATCCACCTAGATGCCTTGTCCTGTGCAAAGCCAAACAGGGCAAACTTATTCAACTGTCCATTGGCATACATTTATTTAAGCAGCCAGGCCTCGTATAAAGAGCAAGGGATACCAGGTCATGCTCCCTCACCCATGCCTGCCCCAACTCCATCCCTTGTGAGGTCATGATTCTCACGGAGTGAGACTCTCTAGGCCTCACTACTCCCATGTATAAAAAAAACAGCTGGGTAATTGTGAGATACAATCTCACTCAAATGGGATACAATGAGAACATTCTGTAGACCATAAATTGGTATTCCAATATTGGCTCTTAAGGCATTATCGCATACCTTAGCAGACAGAGTTGAAAAGCAGGGAGAGCCTAAGGAGACTTATGGAGATTTCGAAGAGCTTTAAGAAGTTCCGAGAGTTTTGAGGGCCAGCAGCATAGGTTCTTTATGAAATTGCACCTCAAACAGGAGTTATTATCCTTTTCATCCTCACAGCTATATCACTAGAGCTGCTCTGTAATAAACTTTTCATCAAAAATAGAGCGCTTTTCAGCTCACATTTGGAAGTAATACACACTCTTCATTTTGAAAGCATCACATTTCCTTTCCCTTTACTCTGTTTCACTCTCAGTCTGCTTTAAGCTTCTCTCTGATTGTCTTTGTGCAACTCACACTCCTCAGTGTGTATTTCTCTAGGTGTCTTTCTTATGTCTCCCTCTGGGTCCCAGGTTGGGGGTTAGTCCCATTCAGGCAAGACAGTGCTTGGAATAGCAGGCGTGACCTTACATAGCCTCAGAGCTCCTTCAAGGCTCTGGGCCAAGCACAGGCAACCTCGTCATTCCTGGAAGTGGTTAGAAATACAGAATCCCAGGCCCCTCCTCAGACCCAATGAATAAGAATCTATGCCTCAACAGGATGCCCAGGTGCCTCATGTGTACATAAAGGTGTGAGGGGCATTGACCTAAGTCATACAACCTGTCACCAGGCAAACTCAGAGGCCCAGGGCTAGAGGTCACAGCCTTGCCCAGGGTTCATTCTAAACAGCTCCTGTGTGAATGGCCTGCCTCACTGCAAGCCTGAGCCCATACGAATGCGCTGTGATGCTCTACGTACTACTCTATTTTTCCAAACTCAGTCACGTTTTTCTGTAACTTGGAAGTGGGCAGAATGAAGGCAGAGAACAAAGGAGGTGGAAAGAAGGGAATGTGGAAAGCCATGTTTGGTCCAGTTTCTCTGTGACTCAGGAAAGCCAGGGGGAGGGAAAGAAGGGTAGCATGTGAGAGCTGAAGCAGGAGAGAGGGGAGTCTCTAGAGCTCAGCCGGGCTTACTGAGAGCAGAAGCCTGCAACCGGAGCACTGGGTTCAACTCCCAGCTCTCCTACATGGCGGCTGTGGACCTCACACACTTCACTTGACCTTTCTCTGTCTCTGTTTTTCCAACTCTCAAAAAACTGGCCGGTGTGGATCCGTGGTTAGAGCGTTGGCCTGTGCATGGAAGGGTCACAGGTTCGATTCCCAGTCACAAGCACATACCTGGGTTGCAGGTTGGTCCCCAGCCCTGGTCAGAGCACATGGGGGAGGCAACCAGTTGATGTGTCTCTCACATCAATGTCCCCCCCCCCCCCGTCTCCATTTCTTCCTCCCTCCTTCCCTCTCTCCCTTCCACTCTCTCTAAAAGTCAATGGAAAAAGTATCCTCAAGTGGGGATTAAAAAAAGGGGGGCGGGGGATAAGGAACAGTTACTATCCTTGACAGCCATGCACATGAAACGAATCAGTATTTGTAAAGTGCTTAGAACTGTGTGCTATTTTAGCACATAATAATCTCTAGGGAGATGTTAAATAATAAAAATAATATACTGAGAGAAAATTTCATAAACTAGACAGTGGAAGAGAATCCCAGAAGAAAGTAGCTATCCAGCTCCACATATTTTTATTGGTTCTCTATCTGCCAGACACGCTAGGCCTTAGGGATACAAAAATGAATATCCCTGCCTTTGGAGGTACTCACAGTCTAGCAGGGTTTGAGAGCAAGGGCTGCTCATATACAAGGTCCCTGAATTCAGGCTTCCCCATTCAATTTTTAAAAATCAGCCACTAGATAGAACAGTGGGTGTGTATTTGGCAACTTGGGGGGAAAAAAATCTGAGTAGAAAGAAAAAGTCTCATTTCCCAGAGGTGAAATTGGGAGACAGGTCCACGTTATTAGCATTGAGGTCTTTATATAAGCTCCAAATTTTTACCATCAAGGTAGTTTTATTTTTTTAAAACTGTTATTATAGTGGCTAAGAACTTCATTTTTAAAGGACTTACTTCAGTAACACCCAGCTTTATCCCCCCAGCCCGTTCTCAGCAGCAGGACAGCTTCCTTACTGCTGCCTTAATGATAGGCTAGATTCTGTTCTTCAAAAATAGTAACTTCTTGACTAATAGATACTGCTGGCTTTCGCCTCAGACTGGGTGAGGCAGCACAATCCTAGTCTAAACAAAGACCAGCTCACGGACGTATAACCTCTCTGACCACAGTCAGTTACCAATGTGGTTATGAAAAGTGAGATTATAGCACACACACATTCGCTCACCTCAGAAACCAGATCACTCCCACTTCCACATCACACCCCCACCTCCATCTCCACCATTTGGAAGGACAGTAAGTGCCAGTGAGGCCTAACCAGTTAGGCTTCACCCCAATACCTTATCTTTGATTAGTCGATGTTGGTGCAGCATCAGTTTAAAAGCTGAGCCCTGGCACCTCAACAAAGGGAATCATCTTGTTTCCTTCAAACTCATAAGTCATTAAAGACCCACACTTGCCGACCCACACCTGCCAATCCACACGAAATTGTCCAGCAGGAAGGTGAACAGGGCCTCACAGGGTGAAATCACCACTTGTCCTTGGGAAAGCACTAAATTTCAGGCTGTGGAGACTGGAAACTAGTTTGGTTTACTGCACTTGTGGTTTTGTTAAAATCTTAAAAACATGTTGTTGTTTTCCCTAGAAGAAAGTAAAAAGGATTCTTCAATTTAATTGAAATGTAAACACAATCTCTCATTTCCTCCCACTTAAAATGAGCAAAAAAGGAGACAGAAACAGAACTAAAGTTAACAAGCCACAACTCACCTAGTGATTGATCTGATCTGAAGATCACAGGCATTTGCCATAAAAACTATCCCACTGACTCTTTGAGAAACTTAGAAAACCCTTTTAATTCAAGGAAAGGGTTTTTGAATGAAAAAGTAACAGCAAAATGCTAGGAAACCCAATGGCAAACAAGGAGAAAGAAACTATCTAGGTATTTTTTACCCAAAAGCAGAAAATTTGACCTGAAATTGATACCGTACTCCTGGATCTCTCTCACCACTTTTTCCTTACTCTCCTTTTGCCCCAGCCACAGTGGCCTTCTTGCTGTTTTTCTTTTTTCATTGAGATATTCACATACCATAAATTGACCCTTTGAAAGTGTACAATTCAGTAGTTTTTAAAAAATATTTTCATTGATTTTTAGGAAGAGAGGAAGGGAGAGGGAGAGAGAGAAACAATGATGTGAGAATGAAACATCAATCGACTGCCTCCTACACACCTCCTACCAGGGATGGAACCTGCAACCCAGACATGTGCCCTGATGGGGAATTGAACCAGGAAACTTTTCCCTGTACAGGATGACACCCAGCCAACTGAGCCACACCAGCCAGGGTTTCAATTCAGTAGTTTTTAGTGTATTCACAAAGTTGTGCAACCATTACCACTATTGTAATTCCAGAATATTTTCATCACCCTGAAAAAGAAACTGCACACCCATCAATAGTCACTCCCCATTCCTTTCTCTCCCCAACCCCTGGCAACCAGTAATGCAACTATTGTGGCCATGGATTTGCCTATTCTGGACATTTCATAACGGAATTACATCATATGTGGCCTTTTAAGTCTGGATTTTTTTCATATAGCATGTTTTCAAGGAATTGTATGGATATACATTCTTTGCTTATCCATTCATCAGTTGATGGACATCTGGGTTATTTCCACTTTGGTGCTATTATGAACATTTGTGTACAAGCATTTGCATGAACATATGTCTTCTATTCTCTTGGGTGTATACCAAGGAGTGGAATTGGTCATGAGGTACCTCTATGTTTAACATTTTGAGGAACAACTGCTTTACAAAGTGGCTGGCCATTTTACATTCCCATCCACGTGTAATACATGAAAATTCTGATTTCTTCATATCCTCACCGACAGTTGTTATTATATCTTTTTTATTACAGCCATCCTGGTGGGTATTACCTTGTAGTTTTGATGTATTTCCCTAATGACTAACGATATTGAGCATCTTTTCATGCATTTATTGGCCATTTGTGTATCTTCTTTGAAACAATGTCTATTTAAATCCTAAGCCCATTTTTAAATTGGGTTATTTTTTTGTTTATTGTTGAGTTGTAAAAGTTCTTTTTTCTTGTTGTTTTTTGAAATTCCAGTTAAGACCCCTCTTCATGAGGGGGTCTTCCAAGAACACTGTTTTCCTGTCTTGGCCTGTTTGATTCCTGGCCAGGGTACATGCCCTTGTTTCAGGCTCTATCCCCAGTGGGGGGCATGCAGAAAGCAGCCAATTGATGTTTCTCACATCGATGTTTCTCTCTCTCTCTCTCTCTCAAAGAAAAAAAAACATTAAAAACAAAACACTCTTTCCCCAAATGTCCAATATTCTCAACTGGACCTACATTCTAATGAATTTCTCTGTACCTGGAACTGCTATCCCCTAAAGGACTAGGAACACGTTTTTCCTCCCTTTCTTTCTCATGCATCCCTCCTAGTTTTCAACCTGAGTGTTGTGCCTCCCTTCCTGTTTATCCACAACTAGCTCTCCTGTGGTCACTGGAACTCATGACTCCTCCAGTGAATTTACAGAATCAAGAAAGACCTTAACAATAGGTTTTTAGACCACCACAGATTTACTTGGTCTCACTCTGTGCTAAGCATGGTCCTTTTCTGAAATTAACTTATATGCAGGCACAAGTATAAGTCTTCATATTCCTACTACATTATGCCACCAAACTAAAGCACCCCTTTTCCTCTACAAAAGTGTCATACATCATTTACGTTTTCTTAGTCTAGCTCCTCCATGGAGACTTTCTTAGCCACCACAGCTTAAAATGTTTTCTCTCTACTCTGAAAAACCAAACAAACAGTAAGCACTTGGAGAGTTCATTAATCAATTAATATCCATATTTAATGAATGCCCTTTACTTTAAGGACATATGAGGGGAAACCTCCACATCCACAGATGGTATTAAACAACTTACTAGAATTGCTGGAATGTGCCAATTCAGTAATAGAGTCCTAGAAGATACTCACAAATCTTCAAAATGTTCTGTGCTCTGGGAAACATTTAAATAAATACAACCAAATTTTTTTGTTGCTGATGCTGTTAACTGCAGTACTTCTCAGAGTGTTTGATAAGATGGTGCACATGTGGAGAATCTCTACGAGAAGGAAAAATAATAGGCAGTGCTTCCAAATTGATTTGCCCTTTACAAGAGCACACCTATTAACATCCGCCCCAACATCATTCTTCCAGCATACCCTGGGAACTGCTGAGCTAATTCAATCGCTACTCAATTCTATCAGCTGGAAAGAAACCATATTTTCTACTGGGGTAAGGAACCAAATTTGCTTTCTTTTAGGATGCCATCAATTGGAATTCAGTCTATTAAAATGCCAGGTTACAGAAAAAAGAAAAAAGAAACCATACATTAAGTGTGTTCATAATTTTAAGAGCCATCTGGATTTCTGAAGTTGGAAAATGATGAAGTGTGAAAAAAATGTGTATCAGAATTGAACATGCAGTACAACCCGAGTTTTAGTTTAAAAACCTCTAGGAAGGCTGAGGAGAGCAGTGGTCCAGGAATAGGCCGTCACTCTCTATGACCAGTGACTCTCTATGACCCGATGACAACAGCCCTGATGACCAAAGAGAAAGTATCATAATGACTGTCTCACAACAGACTTATCCACAGGAGCAAAGATATCATGTGGTCATGTGCTGAGAACAGTGAAAAACAGTGATAAGGAAAGAAGCTTCCCCTACACTGGAAAAAATCCTAGTGGTGGAACGTAGGGGTAACACTCAAAATATAAACATCAAGTTATGAGAAAGAATTTTCAAACAGAAACTTCCCTACTCATGTTAAGTACCAAAACCGTTTAAATTAGCTAGTAAGGCTTAAGAATTACAGCCCGAAGGTTGTTTCTTCACTGAGCTCTGATTACAGGCAGGAAGACAGGCATGGACCACAGCAGTTTTATCTACTGAAACACTAAGTGCTACACTTGAGTTTTTGAATAGGTTTCTGATTTACTGATAGGTTTCCCAAGTGCTAATCATTTTAAAACTAAAACAAAGCACAAATGCAAAGCTGAGATAAAGCATGATGGTCAGCTGGGACTCCATCTGGCACAGCAACGCGAGGCTAGTTTAAGTGCTGACCTCCTCTTACACCTAGTCCGCTTGGGCGCTACATACACCTATACCTGCCTTAGGATGTCATCTCGGAACCCTCCTGACTCAGTGAGGATCTGGAAGCCTCTCTGATACAAAGCAGCTAAAATTCAATGTCACAATCTAGGCTACAGTAAGTCATAGTCATATTCAGCCCTGAATATTAGCTTAAGGGACAAGGAGAAGAGTTTAAGAATGGGCGCAAAAGTGCTGGATTATAAGCTAAATAAAGGGAGTAGCACTGATACTGTACAGTTGTCCCTGAAAGTCCGCCTTCCTCCCCCTTGGAGAGTGAGAGCATCTCAGTTACTGCCAATACCACCATCCTCCAGAAGGAATGGAAGGCTTTCTCCAGATCTGACCACCAGGGGACATCTGTCATGGGGTGCACGTCACCTCCCCCAAGGCCTGGGTAAGCTGCCCATTCAGAGAAGACAGCACACTGGAATTCTTTTTAAACATGCTCATAAGTTCTCCAATCTTAAGGTTCTAGCTGCCAGAACTTTATGCAAACTCCTCTCTACAAATGTCTGAGATTCCCAAAAAAAGGAAATGAGGTAGTTATTGGATTTATCAACATCACAATCATCAATCTCAGTCTACCCAGGAGTGACCTAGAAATCAACAACTAAATACTTTACGGTACAAAAAGGAGGGGAGATCCTATCTTTTTGTGTGTGTGTAAAATGAATTCATTTGAAGAGCAATCAGAATTATTAAAACTGGACAATGGTAAGCAGCACAGGTATTAGAAATATAAATGCTTTAGGCAAGTTCCTAAACACTGTCTCTGTAGATGAGATATTAAAATAACAGAATTTCAGAACAAGCCTTATTCTCTTACTCTCTCTCATCCCGTAAGTCAGTGAGTCTGTAGGTGTAGTCCAGGTGACTCTGATGCTCATGTTTGAGAACCCCTGCCCTAGGAATGGGGGAAGATGCAGCGGGTGGCGGGGCAGGAGCCTGATGAAACCCTTACTAAGTGTGTCTGTCAGAGACAATCTCACCTGTTCTCGCCTCTGCTCAGCACTGACACTTGACCTCACAGACTGATTTCCCCAACAAGGACTCAAGCCCTAGTTCAAGGTCACTGTTAGAGGTCAGGCCAGAGCTCCAGCCCAGGGTCTACTGACTTGTTCATCAACCTTGGAACTGAAACCAGGGCCGAGGACTCTGAACATTGATAAGGCGATCCCACACTGTCTCCTAATCTACACCATGCTTCCCTCTGACAAATATGAGGACTGGGGCATCTAAAGAGATAGATTTAAGGGAAGAGAAAAAAGAAGATAAATAGCTACTCCAAAGACCCTAGCAACTAAATTTATTGGTAAGGAGTGGGTAGAGGGGAGAAGACTTAGATGTCTTGTTATAATTAAAAGATTGGTTAATTTAAAAAACAAACAACTAAAGGGCACAATAAGATATGAATAGTGCTTTAAAGTTTTCTTAGCATTTTTCATTTCCATTATCTCACCCAAGTCTCACAACAACTCTGCAATGAAAGGAGATGAGGTCACTATTATCCCCATTTGACAGAAGAGAAAACTGAAGTGGAGAGTGGCCAACAATTTGTCCATCAGCACAGTCATCCCCTGTAAAGCTACAACTTGACCTCAGGTCTATCTGGCTCTAGAACCTGTGTACCCACACCAGGTGACTCCTACATCTGAAAATGTGACCCAAGGCAGATTACCCCTAGGAAAAAGCACACAGAAAACCATGCAACACAAATGGTGCGCCCCTAACACATGGTACTTGAGCATTGTGTGGGTGCCCCTTTAAGAACTTAACACACAAACTCAACAGCCAAGGTGTTCAGCCAAAAAAGAAAAAAAGAGAGGCATATTTCTAGCCTGCATAATCATTTCTGGACCAATTCCCACTAGCAGCCTCAGAGGCTGGCGAGCAGCAGCTCCCTGCCTGGCTGAAGTGCCTACACCCCCCACCCCCTCGGGTTATGACAGCACAGCTCTGACTCACGTGCAGCCAAAACCCCAAAACTCAAAACAAGAAGTGAAAAAAGTGGAGCCAAGAGAAACCATCAGCATCCTCCACACCCTCGCAACCCACACAATGCCACTTCCAGGGCCCTGGAATCACACGGAACACGGTCTCAGGAGACCAGGGGGATGAGGTGGACGTTCCTGCGGACCCACAGGCCCTATTACTTCCCACCCAGCCCCCGAGGAGGATAATGGAAAGGCCAGAGGATTCGCTAAGAAGTCCTGGGGCCGGAGCCCAAGGCGGACACCACCCAGGCGCTCTCCTAAGGAACAGTATGTCCACCCTAACTCTCCACCTCTACTTCCAGGTCTTGTCTCTGCGAAGATGAAGGGCGGATTGAGGGGAGGGGGTGGTGGTATGGTTTTGTAAAATTAAGAAAAGTCTGGAGGGAAAACCGGGCCGGCCACCTACCCCAGCCACGCTGCCCTGCCGTGTGCGAGGCTCCGCTGGGCGCGCACCGCCACAGGGGCTAACGGAACCGGCGCCCGCGGCCAGGTCGGAGGTTGGGGAAGGGGCATCGCCCTAATAAGCTCCCTAGAGGCAGGGAGCCGTGCCCGTCAGGAGAGCCTACCTCAGTTTTGGCAAAAGTGATTTTCCTAGACGACGCCAGGGAAGCGAAGATCTGGGTGTTGCGTGGATTTCAGCCGGGGGTGGAGGAGCTCAGCCCGGGGCGCAGCGACCCCCTCTGCTCCTCCACACGGGGGGATTCGGGCGGCACTCTCGGGGCCATCGTACCGCGGGCACGGTGAGAAAATAGGGCTCCATCCTCAACTTTCTCGGAGGAAATGCTCCGCTCCGCGGCTTGCCCAACCCTCCCGCACGCCGGGTACCAGGTTTGGGGGCAACCAGGGACCAGAATCGCTCCCGGCGCGCACTAAGCAGCTGTGCCGGGGCGCGCAGCCCCCTATCCCGCCGCCCGCCAACTTGAAGGCATCTATCTGGGCGCCTGCCTACTCCTACGGCCCCGGAGCGGGGTCCCTGCCCTGGCCTCCCGCATCGGACAAGAGCCCCAATCGCTGCGGCTGCTGCAGCCGCAACCCCCCTGGCTGGCTTCTGCCTCCCCCTCCCGCTCCCCACGCCCCGGCCCTACCGTGCAACCGGCTCGCGCCCGGGCAGTGTCAGCGCGCCGCACGCGTCCCAGCCGGAGAGGCTCCTCCGCGGGGGCTGCCCCGCGCGGGGTTCCGGGGTCCGGGCTCTGGACGGGGCTCGGCCGGGTCGGGTGCTGGCTGCCCGCCGCTCGCGGCTCCCGCGCCGGCTCCCGCTGCCCCGCGCGACAGAGGGAGGGGGGAGGGGGCGGGAGAGAAACTCCCGGCAACTCCAACTCCGGGAGCTGGAGCTCTAGCTGCAGCCGCGCGCCCGCCGGCCGCCGAGTGCGAGCGCCTGCGATGCGAACCTGCCCGGCCGCCTCTGAGCATGCCCAGTGCCGCCGTGGGCGAGACCCAGCTCCTCGGCCGGGGCAGAGAGCTGGGGCTGGGGTCGGGACCCCAGGCTCCAGAGCGCAGGTAGTGGGGGACCGAGGGAAGGCCCTGTGCAGGGGAGGGGACCCTGGAGCGAAGGGCCGGGGAGAAACATTGTGCGGAGGGCCGTGCAAGTTTCATGGGTTCTGGGAAGTTTGTCCGCTAGCGAGGCGAGCCTCTGTGCAAGCCTGTATTCGAAAGGACAACAAGGGAAACATTTATTCTCCAGAAGAGAGCGAATGGACCCAACAGATGGGTGTTAGCCATTGCACCTTGATTCCTAGGTCGTAGACTCAGGAGCTCACGGGGCCTGGCAGACAGTGTAAATGAGTCAACTGTGTAGGAGGTGGCCAATTAGAGAGAGCTCTAAGGGCAGAGCCACTCTGCTCTAAATTGCCCATTGTTATTAAAGAATTTGGGCCTACTTTTGCTAGGTTTTCTAATTTTCCAAGAAATGAAAGATTTAGATTCTTTTCATGTAAAATATTCCGATTTTAAAATCTTGAAAATATATTCAATTTAAAAAACACACACAACACGCTATACCAAACAAAACCGTGTTCCTTCCTTGTGCAATCCCTAAAACAGCTAATTTGAAGTCTATGATTTCTGCATTCTTTTAACAAAGAGATGCTGAGTGCCCACTGCGGTCTGGGAAGGAACTGAAAGGATCCATGATGATTCAGATTTCCATCAAAACACTACCAGTTACTAAGGGAAATGGGTTTTCAGACAGAAGAGAGCTATATAGATAAATGCCCGGGCATTCAAGAAAAGTTACTGATGTAAAAGGAGTTGGTAGAACTAACTTTTGGGAAACATCATTAATAAAAACGTACCTGAGCCCGGCCGGGCGTGGCTCAGCGATTGAGCTTCGACCTAGAATCCAGGGGATCAGGGTTCGATTCCCGGTCAGGGCACATGCCCGGATTGTGGGCTCGATCAATGACTCTTTCAGCATTGATGTTTCTGTCTCTCTCTCTCCTTCTCCTTTCCTCTCTCTGAAATCAATAAAGATATATTTTTAAAAAATAATAAAAATAAATAAAAATAAAAACTTACCAGAGTAGGAAGATTCTGCAGGATCACTAAGGCAGTGCCCTGCCAAAGCCTTTTGGAGACTGAAGAAAAAGGAAAAACCAGATATACTAACCCTGTCTTTACTTTAAATGTTGATATTTTTCATCATACATTATTGCATTAATTTTTAAATGTCTTATTAGGATATTTTTCTTGATTACTGACTTCTCTGATGTTCCCTTAAGTTTTGTGGCCTACCTCATCCTACCCTGTGCTCTGTAGGGTGTTAGGTGGTAATACCCCATTATCTTAGTGTGTTTAGGATTCTGTTTGCAAATCTCTGGAATCAGCTTTTGGGTAATACAACAATTTTGTGAGTTAAAATGTCCCTGTATCAGTTTCTATTGCCATCTCCCTTCCTACCACCTTCATTTATTTAAATCTTCCTCTTTATCTTCTATTTTCTCAATATTGCAGATCTAGTCCAAGATTACAACTCCCCCAAACCAGTACAACTGCCCTCTAACCCACAGGTAGGTCATCAATGTAGTCTCTGCCTCAACCAGACACCTGGGACTTACCTCAATACCCTGGGTGATTCTCCTTGCAGGTGAGCTCATTGCAGAATTAATGGAGAACAGACTACTACTTACCTATGGGAAATATTTTAAACATGCAGAACTCTCAAAGAAAAAAAAATGCTTGGCTGTTTACACAAGAAGCCTTCTAGAAGTTATGGAAAGGAGGAAGTACTCAGCCCAGGACTTATCACAGGTAGTTAAAAATATTTGCAGAATAAATATTAATTTCCATCATCAAAACACTCTGTATCTCTGTTTCACCTCCCACAGTTCCTAAGAATTATTATTTTTAAAAACCACTAATGATAAGGTTGTAGAGAAGAGCAAGAAGAACAGGATACAAACATTTATAAAGGGAGGGCTCTGCATTAACAACTAAAAGGTTTGTCTACTTAAATTTTAAAATGTATTTGTTTTCACAATTATTTGTACTAGTAGTAAATAGTACATGATATTAAAAAGCTCAGTGCAGAAAAGCTTAGTACAAGGAAAAAGTAAGTTTCCCTCCCCAAGAACTACTATTGTTGCCAATTTCTTGCATATAGTTAACGAAAACCCTATGCACATGAAAGCAAGCATAGCTGTTTTTTCCCCCTTAAAGTCTAATCATGAAACCATAGAACTGAAAAATACCTTATCATTCATCTAGGTGCCAAGTTACAGATTTTTAAATTACTATTCTGGAAAATAAAAGGAAAATATGGCTTTAGAGCAAAGATGTCTACAGCGAAAGTACCTAGAGCCCTGGAAGAAGAGGGCCTTCTCTACAACCTGACCATGCTGGCACCCTGATCTTGGACCTCCAGCATCCAGAACGAGAGATCCAAGATGGCAACAGAGTAGGTGGAAATTACACTCATCTCTTCCCAGGACCAAATTGGAATTACATCTAAAATATAAAACAATCAACCTGAATAACCAATTGAACATTAGCTGAACAGAAGTCTTATAACCAAGGATTTACAGAAGAAGCACATCGAGACTGGTAGGAAGGGTAGAGACATGAAAAGGGCTGGTCCCCAACCCATATACAGTGGTTGAGAATTGGAAGGGATATCTCAGCTGTAGAGATCCCCTCTGAGGAGTGAGAGGGTCTCAACCCCATGCTGAGCTCCCCATCTCAGAGCACCAGTGCCTAGAAGAAGACTACAAAGCATCTGCCTGTGAAAATCATCTGGGATTCCATCTGCCAGGGAGAGACAAGAGTCTGCTAGAAACCCAGGTGTCCTCTTAAAGGGTCAGCATACAAAATCTCTTTTGTGATCACTTACCCTGGGCTCCAGCAGAGGGATGGCAGCTCAGAGCAGACTGGAGTCACACAGGGAGAGACAGGGTTGTGTGGCTTCAAGGAGAGGGCTAGAGGATCAGATTCCAGTGCCTTTGTGCTGAGTCCCTCTCGCACACCAGCCACAGATGCCATCTTTCCTGGGTTGAGAATCCTCCTCAATGCTGAATCACCTGGAGGGGATGCACAAGTACCACCCTCCTGACTCCCTTTACCCCTGCCTTGCCAAGCACCTGCCCTGAGGAAGAGTCTGCTCAATGTGGCCAGCCTGGTCCTGCAGTTTTCTTGGAAGCCTCTTAAGGAGGTCCAGCCCCACCCCACCCATGCCTCTACTGGTGCTATTGTACAGAGCTTTTCCTCCACATGACCAAATATTAATTTGTTTTAGCCTCATAAACTCTACTGGCCTCACCCTGATGACTCCCTGAGACCCTGATCCATCGCAAAGGTCTGCAGGCCCCAGGCGGGTGGTAGTTGGCCTTGATGTACCCTGAGACTTTTGCTGAGTGGCTTTAGACCCACTGTTGGTGCCGAGTTTGAATCTCTGTCACGTGGTGAACACCACTCGCTCTTATTTGCTGACTCACTTAGAACCTACCCCATGTAAACTTGCCTACTGCCAGAGGCTCTTTCAGTAACTGAACCTAACAGGCAGCCATCAGGTAAAGGCAGACCTCAGGGTGCCTTGGACCTTCCACTGATCTGCCCTGGGCTGCAGGACCTTGATATGTAGCTTGTTCCCTCCCACATGCACCCAGGCCCAGCAGAGGCAGCCATAAACTGAATCACTTTGTAGGTCCTAACAGGTAGCTGAGGGCTGGTCAAAGGCAGCATTTGGCATTGACCTGCAGTGAAGTCCCTCCCAAGAAGCCCCAGAATCAATACACCCAGTGGTGGGCTTCAGACCGCATCAGAGCATGACCCAATTAGCTTCGCAAGAGGCACACCCAAAAGGAGATCTTGTCAGGCACCAACTTCTGCTGGGGCAAATTCCGCTTCATGGGGTCAGCCCCTGCACAGCAGCTCTGTGGTCAGGATTAACCTCATAGTCAGCCACCCCACCCATGAATGGGTCAACAGCAATGAAGATTCAACTACAAACAGGAAGGTTCACATAACTCCCACAATGGGCATTCCTGGAGCACCTAACCCAGGTGATCAGGGAGACTGCGCCACTGAGTCTCACAAGGCCACCTTACAACATAAGGCCACCCTTCAAAGACTGGGACCTAGTACACAGAAACAAATCCAGAGAGGAAGCCAAAATGGGGAAACGAAGAAACATGCCCCAAGTAAAAGGACAGGAGAAATCCTCAGAAAAAGAACTAAAGGAAATGGAGGCAAGCAATCTACCAGATACAAAGTTCAACACAATGGATATAAGGATGATCAAGGAACTTAGAAGAATGGATTAAATCAGTGAGAACCTTGACAAGAAGATAGTAAGCATAAAAAAAGGTAAGCATAAAAAGTTCTTTTCTAGCACAGAAAAGAACTAGTCAGAAATAAAGTATACAAAATCTGCAATGAAGAATGCACTAGAAGGAATAAAAGGTAGGTTGAATGAAGCAGATAATCGAAACCAGTGATTTGGAAGACAAGATAGGAGAAAATACCCAATCAGAGCAGCAAAAAGAAAAAAAAATTTTTTTAAGTAAGGATAGTTTAAGAAACCTTTAGAACAAGATGAAGCATAACAATATTCGCATGATAGGGGTACCAGAAGGAGAAGAGAGAGCAAGAAATCAAGAACCTATATGAAGAAATGATGACTGAAAACTTCCCTAACACGGTTAAGGAAAAAGACATACAAGTCCAGGAAGTGGAGAGAGTCTCAAACAAGATAAAGCCAAAGAGCCCCACATCAAGACACATCAAAATTAAAATGGCAAATGTTAAAGACGACAGAATCTTAAAAGCAGCAAGATGGAACATTTTTGAGACTTATGGCAAACTGCAATTCCCATTTCTTCCCTTTCATTTTTTTTGGTCTTTCACTTTCTCAAAGCTTCTTTCTGCTTCTCTAATTATATTACTTTACCCTAAGGTGTTTCAGCTTTCATAGACCAACATATAGGTAAGAGACTAAAATGAGAAATCATTCCTTGGAAGAAGTGAAGCCAAATAAGCTTTAGTCTTGCAAAAGGATTTGGTTTCATCCTGGACTTCGTTGCTCTGTGATAGTTTAATATGTCTTAACAATGTCTTTCCAATCAGATTGTTAGTTCCTGGAGTGCAGGGAATAATTCTTAAGTCTCTTTAATTTCTGTCACCCAATGCCTAGCTCAGAAGGAGGAGCCCATAAGCAAATGACAGTTACAACCTATCATTATTCGGGTTACTTACCAGGGATGGAAGAAAAGTAGTTCATTACATTATCTTATCTCTAAAGAAATAAAGAATCATCTATTTAGAACACACATAATACAAAAGTGCATCAGTGATAGGTTTTACAATCAAAAGGTACATGTTATTAAAAGCATATAGTGGAAATAGTGGGCAAAGGAAAGGAGGACTTTCTTGAAGATATAATAATCAGGCTGAGACCTACAGGTTAAAATTGAAGTAGTTAAGTAGGCAAAAAAGAAGCAAAGAAAGAGAATTCAGGCAGAGAAAACAGCATGTGCAAGGGAACTGGGTGGAAGTGTGGTAGGCCGTTAGACATGAACAGAGCAGAGCAGATCATGGGCCAGGTACAGAAGGTCACCAGGGCAGAAAGCCCTGGGTGCCTAGCAAAGGACAATTGTAGGGTGGGACTTCTCACCCAGGGTGACCTTTCCTCCCTTAGCATATCGCTAGTCAAGTGGTTTGGACCCTCTGACCTGTCCTCCCTAGAGATAGCATGTAGGCCTCAGTTGTATTTCAGCTCCAGGTTCAGAAAAGCAGCAAAACCAGGCAAGTGACCCCACGGCTGACCTCAAGACTGACCAATCAATCAGTGGAGACCTAGACCCTGAAAGGACACACCTGGAAAGTTGCTGAATATTCCATTGAGATCTTCCCCTGGGACCTCCCCTAAAATCTCCACCCTTAAAACTCTTTGGACAGAGGACCCAGCACACTCTACCAAATGCCAGCACCTTTCCCTTCCCCCATACCCCCCACCCCCACCCAGGCACGTTACCTTCACCTTCCTCACTCCCAAACTTCAAGGGCCTTTCCTATGCTTTTATAACTTGTTTCCTAAACCCATTTCTTCTATGAATTACTTCTTCCATCTCTGTGATTTTATAAATAAATGTTCTCTTATAGTTTGAGCCTTGGTTCTGAATTCTTTCCTAGCCAGAACTCAAGTACCAAGGTTGCTGAACCTGGTCCAGTCTGACCCCTTGGGTCTATCTAACACCTGGTGCCATTCTAGCCACCCACAACAGAAGGATCTGTGAAATGGGAGGTATCTTAAAAGTCTTAAGTTTAACCAATCACTAACCCCATAGACTTCCGATGTAACTCAGTATCATGTAAGAACAGCTGCAATAAAAAACAAACTGTCCTCAGCAAGAAACAAAGTAATCTGCATACCATGGTACAAAGGGCATGGATTTTGAACTTCTGTCTCAACTTCTTCTTGCTCTGTTACCTTGGGCAAAGTCTATAAACTTCTCTGAATACCAGATTTCTTGTCCCTGAAAAATGCATATTACTATCTATTGATGTTTTAATTAGAGTGAACACATGTAATATATTTAGCACAATACCTAGCCTACAGCAAGTGAGACTAAATATTGTTACTTTCATCCCATGACCACCCATCTGGGTGACTTCCAATCGAGCTGTTTCTAGCAGAGCTGTTTCTAGAAGCACTGATTCTGCTACAAGCAATCAATCATATTTTATCTCCACAGATGCAATGTGTAGCATTCCAGTTTTCACAAAAACAATTTTACATACATAAAAAGTGCTTTTTAAAAAAATTCGACTTTCTCTTACCCAGATGTCCTAGTGTTTCTACCTATTGCTAGATTTCAAAAAAAAAAAGGCCTACAGGGATAGATTAATAGTTTAGAGATTTCTGCATATGTGTTTATTAAGTTAGGCCTCAAGACATTACAAAGATAAATAAGTTTAAACAGTGACTAATTCTGAATTTCAATCACAAATAGCCAAGTATGGCTCTTCCCTTATTTCTTGAGTTGCTTGAATTAAAAGTTGTGAAAAATAGCATCCAGCAGAAAAAATATACAAAGACTGTTCTGATCACCCTCTGCTGTATCAGGGCCTCCACCTTAACTCAGACCTGGTTGGTTGTATTACGGTCAGAGTTTGGTAGATTGAACCATCCTGATTACGCCATCCTTTATTTTAGCAATATTTTTAAAAGGCTTATTTTTTTATTTGTTTGTTTAAAAGGACTTTCTCTACCAAGATCCAGAAAAGCTGCTAGGCTTTGAGCTAACAAAGAATCCCTTATTCTGCCAGGACACAAGCAAGTCAGTGACCACACAGAGCTGCTATCTCCCTCTTCCCAGTTTCTGTGCTGCTGGCTTAGACAGAATGATGCAATCCATTCACAGTGCGAGATGGAGAGGTCTCCTCTATTACATATGGCCGCTCTTTCTGCTGTTTGTTATGGTCCCTGATCCTTCCCAAAAGACTTAACAGTGAAAGAAGCTTCTGTTGTTCTGTCCCCAGATACTTCTCAGGCAAACGAACCTGCCCAGAGTAGGTGGCCCTATCATTTCCCATGCTGCTCCCTCGCTTCGGCAACATGCAGCCAAGGACTTTGCTGCCCTAGGTGCTCCTCTCAGACTAGCAGCTTCAGCAGTACATACTTGGGAGCTGGTTGGAAATGCACACTCCTGCCTACCCCAGACCCGGTGAATCAGAATCTGTATTTTTACAAGACTGCCAAGTAATTTGTTTGTACATTAAAGTTTAAGAAGCAATGCCCTAGGACATCCAGCCGAGAAAGACAAAGAGATAACAAAAGCATTTAAAAGGTGAAATCTATTTCCTTTGCCCTTGATGTTCTTTCTTACTCCATCTCCATATATCTAAATCCCATGCTGTTTTCCTTTGAGCTGCCTGAAATGCCTCCTCTGTGAAAATCGTTACTGATGTGTCAGCCAGAGGCGTCTCCCATTCATTTACCTGTATCTTTCCTTTGGTTCTTACCATGGCTGTTTACACTGCACAAGTGTGCTGGCCCGGGCCTAACCCGCCCTGCTCCAGGCTCGAGACTTGCTAGCACCTTCATATATCCTCTATAGTGCCTAGCACAGGAGCCTTGGAAAAAAGCTTATTTATTATGTGGGAGAAAGATATTAACCAAGTAGATATGTAGTTACAAACTGCGACTCGTGCTTTGAAGGGAGGGTATTAGTATATAATAGGGGAACCTAAGCTGGTTTGGGGCAGCGGATGCTCGTCAGGGAAGCAGTCTGAGAAAGCGAAGGGACAATCAGAGTTCACCAAGGGAAGGCAGCAGGAAGACAGAGTTAACTGCAGGAACAGAAGAACAGAAACCCAGAGGCAGGAAAGGGTCGGATGCCACCACAGAAGTGGAAGAAGGGCCAGAGTGACGGGAACACAAGGAGTGGGAGGAGAATGCTGTACCTTGAAGAGCCAGATCAGGCAATGGCTTCAGGATTTATCTTTGTAATCCCATGGAAAGCCACTGAAACTTCTTGAGTGGAGAAGTGATGGGGACCTATTTACATTTTAAGATGACTTTGTATTCCACGGGAAACAGTTTGAAATAAATCAGAAGTAGAAGGGAAACCACTTTGGGGACCACTGCAGTAACCAGGTGAGAGAGAAGGAAGTGTTTAGACAAGATTTAAAACTGGGGAGGTGAGGAAAAGCTACTTTCTGGTGGTAAGAAAAATAAAATTTACAAAAGATTAGGAGTAGGGATGGAAACATTAAATGCAATCTCCACATTGCTTTCTTAAACCACTGGGTGGATAGTGGTGTCAGCCACATATCTGATACAATTGGAAAATTGGGAAGGAAAACTTAAAAATCCATTTGGATATGAAGTTGAGATCTTGTCAGAGAACCAAGTGGTATAGTGAAAGAGACAGCTAGTGTACAGGTTTGCAACTCAGAAAACAGGTCTGGTTGGAAATTAGATATTTCAGAGCCATTAGCATTTAGATGGTATTTGATGCTATTGTATAGAGAGTATAGAATGACCAAGGGAAAAAAGCTCATTTTTAGTCCCAAGAAACTACAGCATTAAGAAGAGGAGTTATCAGAAGTCACTTCCAGGCTGGAGAGATGTTGGATAATTCTGGAGCAAAGAAAATAGGGTTTCAAGAAGAAAAATGGGTCAGTTGATTTGAATACTACTGTGGAGTCAAGCAAGATAATCTGTGACTACAGATTTAAAAAAAAAAAGTTGATTTATTAGGGTGGTGGTTAGAAGTATATTCTTTTTAATAATGTATAAGCTTTATTTATAGTAAAAACCTAATTAACATCTAATTATCTTTGATAACTTAATTTCAACAGGATAATGCCTTTGATGTATTTAACTTCACCTTGATCACCAAACTCTTTGTTAATCATTATTTTTGCATCTCTCTATTGTCATCTTATATATTAAACAGTTAACTCTCTTATCTCCAGTCTAGGATTAAAACTTCAAGTGTTTTAAACCTGCCCAGCCCTCCAGCACAACTGCTAAATGCACAAAATCCCTTCCTTATAGACACTACATAGAATGTACTTGCTACATATAAGAGTTTTTGAGTGATCTATAACAAATGGCCTAATTCTTTCTTTAAGTTTATTTATAGAGTTTTACTAAAAGTGTCCCTTTTCTTAAACAAACAAACAAACAAACTACCTTATTCAGGCAAATTCTGGTCTTAATTGGACAGATATAGATATGCATTAGGCAAAGACAACTGAAAGTATCTAACAAGGTGGTCTTTTTATTTTATTTCATTTTTTCATATTCTGATATTATTTTCAGGAACTAAAGAAAGGAAGTGACATGGTTTGGACAGAAATATTATCTTCCCAGTTTGAGGATAAGAGAGGATGGATAGGGTCAAATCCCCATTCTGCACTTAAATACCTCGACTATTCATTTTCTTCAGAATGACTCAGAGTGTCACCACCCTTTGGTACTCATGAATAGAAAAAAGGAAAGAGAAAGGAGACTTCAAAAGGACTGGTCTCAGCAAAATTGGCAGGACTCCATTCACTTTCCCCAACTTTCCACCTTAGGCTTTAATTATACTGCTAGATAGTATTCCCAGCTCAAGCACAAATTCTTCTGGGCAAGAATTCAAATATATGCAGATTGTCTTTTGTAACCCTCTGCAGCTCTGCTATGCTTACCTGAATCCATCCAAAGTCATTTCCATGCTGTCTCATGAGAAAAGATAGGTCTCCATGTCACTCACTAGTTTTCTTACTTCTTACCTCCCCTTTTCTGTATCACTGGGCATGTTCAAATAGGCCTCAAGAAACACGCCATCCTTTCTCTTGGTGTAATGGATAACACAACATAACCTGCACAGCACTGGGGATAAAGGGAGTAAACGGGGGCGCTGGAGAACTCTGGCAGCTGGATGGAGAAGAGTGAGGGTACATTTAGAGATTTTACACGAACCCTGGCCAGGTGGCTCAGTTGGTTGGAGCACTGCCCTGTACACCAAAGGGTGGTGGGTTCAGTCCCTGGTCAGGAGTGTATGGGAAGCAGCCAATTGATGTTTCTCTCTTCCTCTCTCTTTAAAATCAATTTAAATAAAAACATATCCTCAGGTGAGGATTTTAAAAAAAAGATTTTACACGGCAAGGCCCAAGGTTCCAAAAGACAAGAGCTTCTTAGAGAAGGATGATTGTATTTTTTCCCAGTGACATTCTTGACTCTTAATTTTCACTTGGAGATAATTAAATACCACCATGTTTAACTTGCCTTTTTCCTTTTATCTATTAGAGGAGCTCTCCCAGGTCACAGAGGAAAAACACACCTTTCTATGACTAGCTGCTCTTTTATCATAAACCAGCTTCTTTTGGGGAGAACTGTTCAGCTGATTTTGGGGTAGAGCTGCTGTGAAGCTGTCCAATTGAGTGAACAGATATTTTTCATCCTACTGGAAACTGTATTGGTATACAAGAATGCCTGTTAGGATGGTATAATTCTGGCCTCACATATGGGCAAATGGTTCACTTAGTGGGATAGATTTAGTGGGACAGGAAAGAAGGAAAAGGTAGTCTAATAATCCATGCAAAAAATCAGAACATGAAAATGCTCATTTGAGAACTGACTTAAAGTTTCTCTCAACTCCCCCTAAAGTCCCATGTTACAGGGTGCTCCATGTAATGACTTGTGGGTTACCTCTCAGTCACTGATTCATTTACTGTGATAACTAGGAATACATTTAACCAATATCACTTTTCCTCCCCTTTGGGACAGAATATACTTCCTAACTCACTGACTGTTTGGCCATGTGATTTGTTTTAGCTAATAGAAATGATTATGTAATTTACTTGATTTTTGTGCTCCAGTCATTTGCCATGAGAAGAGCATGCCCCAAGTAGCTGCTGCTACTTTATCCTAAACCCCACAACAAATGCAAGTGGAGTAGACCTGAGCCCAATCCACAGCCTGGAGCCATGTCTAGCCATCCTGCTTTCTGAAGCATCACTTCTCAGCCAAACCAACCTAGATCAGCAAAGTCATAGCCACCTGCAGATTCATGAGCATTTAGTGTGTGTTCTTGTTTTAGGATTATTTGTTATGTAGTGTTATTGTGGCAACAGCTTATAGTGCATATACTTAGAAGAAATATGACATAAACATAAGCACAGGAAGGCAATTTATCTAGCTTAATAATTTCCCAGTCTAAGCCATAAAGGGCAAAACATCACTTAGTCATGTCATTTAGTTTGAAATGAATTGTACATCTCTGTACACCTCTTTATAAAATGAAGCTCATATGAAAATACATTGAATTTAAAAATAAATAAAAGTCATTTAAAATTAATAAAGTCATTTTATTTTCAAATATTTTAGCAGAACTCCCCACTACAAACACTCTTAAATAAGGTGATTTTGTGTGAATAGCAGAGTTGCAATAATGTTATTATTTGTAATCAGTTCTCCATCCACCCATCCTTCATCCATCCATCCATCCATCCATCCATCCATCCATCCATCCAACATGTATTATTTTTTTAGTTTATATTATCATCTAAGAATAATGCAATAGGTCATAGGTAATTCACATAAGAATTTAGAATTAGAAAAACATTATTTACATTTCCATAAAAAATATTTACATTTCCAAGAAATCCATGATTACTGTGGCAAAATTAGAAAATACAGATAAACAAAAAACCCTACAAAAATGCACCACCTACAGATAACCTTTGTTCAAATTTAATTGTTCATCTTTGCAAAACTTCTGCATGTGCCTACCTGTATGTATTTTTATATACATTTAATTAGAATGAACTCCTACTGTGCATACTGTTTCTATAAACTGCTATTATCATTAAGTGTTATATTGTAAGTTCTCTCTATGACAATAATATAGAGCTATATAATCATTTTAATGGCTGTCTAATATTTAATAGAGTACATGTTCTATAATTTGTTAACTAGTTCTCAATCTTTAGATATGTAGGTTGTTTTTAGAGTATATATTTTTCTTTTTCCCATTTATATAACACTTGAATGAACATTCTTACTTATGCAGTTTTCTCCCTTTTCAAATTATTTTCCTAAGATCAATTTCTAGAAGTGATATTGCTAATGTAAAAGATATGTACATGTTTAAGACCCTTGTCAACACAAGTCCCAGAAAGGAGGTACACATTTACATTCCCTGTAGCAGTAAGACTTTTTCCATATATTTCAATGAACACTTTATGCTCCATTTGAAAGACTTCCCCCTCATTTGTTTTCTTCTATATATCTACTACATATGTTACTTCTACTTAAAACAGTTTGAGAAATTTCCTCATTCTATTTTCCCCTGTGATATACAAAGAAATAAAACATGACTTAAGAAATGCCTTGAATGCTTTAGAATAAGTAAAAAAAATTATGACAGCAAAGTAGTCTTCTTTTTTAGCAAAAAATACTCTTAAGTTTGGCCTCAAGATTGTTTGGAATAATAGCAAACAAAATCATAACAATTTACAATCATGACATTAAATAAGATTTGTTGGAAGTGAGTCATTTTGTACATGTTGGAAGTTCTATGGTTAGTTTAATGTCACTGCATTTAATTAACTTTAATTCTCACTTACACATCATTATACTTTTAAAAACCCTCTTCAGTCAGAGAGCTCTTAGCAGTGAACAAAAATGCACAGTTCCTCCAAATTATGAGATCTGTGTGACTAATTTATTAGGTGGAGAAAAAGGCATAAAGCAGTAGATTCTTTAGCAGTGGGAGTAAAAAATATAAAATTATAAATATAAAGATGCTACCATGGAGAGAGCAAAAATTAAGATCAAGGAACATTTTCATGTGACAAACTCAGTTTTTTGCAACCATTAATAGATGTGTTTACAAACTAGTGCGAGAATTATAAGTGGGACGCTGTTCGTAAGTGGCAGCTGGCATGGGAACCCGCCCTGTGCATCCTGCAACTTCCAGAAATTACAACAACACATAAAAGAAGAAATCCTCCTCTACTGAATGGTTTTTAAAAAGCAGAATAAAAATAATGGTATTTTGAACATTACAAAACAAGCTATTGCAGCTAAGGCTATATGGAAAATTGAAGATCCCTTCAAGACCCAATCTGAAGATGTCTTTTATCTTAATGATTTGTGTGTGTTTTGAGGGAAATTAGGAAGTTCTAATTGCAAAATTAAATTTTAAAAGATTTTATTCCAAAATACTTTGGCGCAGATAATTTTTAATTTGTTTTTATAACTCATTAGAGTTTTTTAAGCATTTACATAAAACTTTATATTTCAAAGTACTTGTTTGACAAAATCACTAACATTATTGTATACAATGTTATACTGAGAAATAATATTCTTTTGTTGTTGTTGTTAGTCTTCACTTGAGGATATTTTTTCCATTGATTTTTTAGAGAGAGTGGAAGGAGGAGGAGAGGCAGAGAGAGAGAAGCATTGATGTGAGAGGGACACATTGCTAGGTTGCCTCCCACCTGCGCCCCTGAGAGGGGCTGGCCATGAGCCTACAACCGAGATACGTGCCCTTGACCAGAATCCAACCTGCAGCCCTTCAGCCCATGGCCCGACTCTAACCGCCGAGCCAAACCAGCAGGGCACGAAACAATATTCTTTAGAAATTATTCACACTTTAAAAAACCGATCTCTCTTATTTGTTCCTCTTGCCTCATATATATTGCCTGGAAGTGCCTTTTTATTCAAATTCAGTTCAACAAATGTTTACTGGGTACCCGCTTGGTACAAGACTTTGTGTCAGAGCCTCAGAAGAACTAAGAGGACAGAGTCAGGAAGCACATTAGTGGTTGCCAAGGGCTGCGGGGAGGAATGGTGAGCGGCTATTCAATGGGTAAAGGCTTTCCTTTTTGGATGATGGAAAAAGTTTGTAACTACTTAGCTGTGATAGTTGTACAACACTTTGAATGTATCGAACGTCATTGTCACTTTAAAATGGTTAAAATGGTGAATACCGTGCATTATATCACAATTTTTACAAAATCATGCAGAAAAAACAATCAGGTGAATCAATGAAGGATAGGCACGAATTTTCCACTTGAGAAATACATTTAATCAGAAATGTCTTTAAATTACCTTTTCCAATATCACTATTGGTTTCATGCAATAACGGTGTCAAATCCAATTTCAATACACATGTATAATTAGGACAGTCATAGGCAGTCATACTTAAACCTGAACAGTAATGCTGAAATGAGCAAGATATATATTTTTACATGCAGCAATTAGGGAATCTGACAGAATATTAAAAAGTGTTTCTCTGAGAGATGAGGAGAATGACCTGGTCTCTGAAAGCTATTCCAATTCTAATGTTCTTTCTCTTTGAAGCTAAAGAATACTAGGAGGTTTCAAAGAATGATTAGTTAAATATTTCTCTCAGTGGACATTGCTCAATTAATTCATTGCCAACAATAACAATGCTACATCTTAAGTACTTCCTGAATTTAAAAACTCTGGACTCATAATTTGGGCATTGGTCATTGACTGCTCTCAAAGCCACCTTGAAGCTGTTCTTGCATCTGAGATACCTGACATCCATCCATTGTGACACCTGACACCCATTCATCCCAGTCACCACCAGCATCAACCAAACTGCCAGAACCAAGCAAACTCCTGGCAACATTGGGAAAAGAAGACTACATCATCCCAAAACATTAAACAAAATTATAATATTGAGACACAGTGGGCACCTAGCAGAACCACAATGAATGGGTTTTGAATTAGCACTTGCCACGCTTCTGTGTCTTTTCTCCAAACCATGCACTGGCTAGTTTTACTGAAAGCAATGTGTTCTGTTTTTGTTTTTGTTTTTTTCATAAGCATGCATGTTATTGCTAACTTCCTCTTTTCTTGTTAACCTTTTCTAATTACCTAATAAAAATCAAACTCTCAACCTGTCTTTCTTTCTCTTTGCCCATTTCTCCATTTTTTCAATTTGTTCAAAAGCCAGCCTTAAGCAATTCTAATAAAAGTAAGAGAACAATAATTATATGCCTGTATCAATAAAATAAAATTTATATACTTTGAGGTTAGATTAGGTGTCGTGAAGAACTAATACTATTAACTCCTAAAATCCATGAGAATTAGGAATTATTCCTTTGAAAATATGCCCAAAATGTTTCTATACATTATCACAGTCCTTTACATGTTTTTTTCCCCTTCAGCAGCAATATTTTGATTCTGTGTGTGTGTGTGTGTGTGTGTGTGTGTGTGTGTGTGATTGCTGACATTGCAGAAGTTTGTTTTTCTACTATTTTTCATTGCTAGTGTCTAATAACTCAGATATGTTATGAGAAACATAGGACTCTGTATAGTTCAGAAATTCAGCCACTCTCTGTTAGTGGATGATTCACATCATTCTCACACAAAATCACACAATGATGTAAATATTGCTAAACACCCATTTCAGAAGACTGTTTCCATAGCACTCAAAAAGAAACATTTTCTTATTGTTAAAGCATCACCTTTACCTTGATAGCACACAATAGTTTTTTGTTTTGTTTGTTTTGTTTTTGTTCTTTAATTCTCACCCCAGGATATTTTTTCCATTGCTGTTCAGAGAGAGTGGAAAGGAGAGAGAGAGAAACATCGATGTGAGAGACACATCAATTGGTTGCCTCCTGACCAGGGCCGGGGATGGATCCTGCAACTGAGGTACTTGCCCTTGGCCCGAATTCAACCCAGGACCCTTCAGTCCGAGGGCCGACGCCCTAACCACTGAGCCAAACTGGCTAAGGCTGGCTTTGTTTTAATATCTGTAGGAGGCTTGTTACTGACAGGCACTTATCACAGAAAAGATCAGCAAATTTGGAACATTTTTTTCCCTAAAATAAAATGATACACCTTCAAGTTTGACAAGAGTTTGAAATGTTTTGCCACGAGATAACCATGAATCTCTTACAAACTGTTATCACTGACGTTGCTCATCTCATGAGCACATACTTATTTAAAAGATATTTATATGGTGCTCACTATTTGCCAGGCACTGTTTTTAGTACTTTACAAATATTAACTCAGTTAATCTCTTAACAACATTATTAGTTAGGGTTCATTCTCATTTTACAAATGAAATAACTAAGGCAGAGACAAGTTAAAAAACTTGTTCAAAGTCAGGCAGGATTTGAATCTAGCTATTTTGGCTTTAGAAACTCTGCTTTGAACAATTAGACTCTGATGCCTACAATTCTACTAATGAAGATAAAATAACCTTTCATTATGTTTAACACTTGTAAACTACAATTTAACTGAAGTATGCTAGAGGTGGAGATTGGTGAGGCTGCCAATACCAATCCTTTGGTATCGAGGAACTCTCCACTTCCTTCTGGAAAACTCTTGCACTGTGACCATCTGACATGCGGACCAAGTGAGGGCTCTGGTATGAAAGATATTAGTAACCTTAATCTATATACATAAGAAGAGATGCTTTAATATTTTCTTCTAAAATTCCAGTAAATTATTGTATAGTCCTCAGGAGTACATGCACCTCTCTTTGGAGATTACTGTTGTAGAATCTCAATGTATATGGAAAAGGAGCTAAAAAGATTTGCTTGTGTCTACTGCCAAAGCTGGAAGTTCCGCTATGTGTAAATGTCTAAGACGTGGCCCCTTTGGACATGTGGATATACATCGTTTTATTTATTGAAATCGTGTTAGGCTAAAATCTATTGGCATAAATGAGTTAGCACTATATTAACAATACAATTTGAACTCTATCATAAATGCATCTCAGAAACCTTTCCAAAGATTTTCACAAAGATAATGTAAAGCATTAAATTTAATTCATTGGTTTACTCTTCTCTACTCTGTGGCATTGAACAGATTTACTGAGTGAAAATGCCTACAAGTAGTCCATACTATTGAAATGACTGGAAGAAATTAGACTCAGGACTGTTAAACAAATCTTTCATTTATGTTTCAGATTGGGCACTATTTTTTCATGTCTATTTTATAGAAATATTGAATAGTTTAACACTGTGTTTTTGTTTTTTTCTAGAGAAAGAATATCTCCATCTCTGGTTGTGGAACTATTCTTCTCGATACACTGGCTTTTATATCGCTCTTCAAAAATAAGAGAAACTGATGTTTGATTTCCATATAACTTTTGAATTTTCTGGATGTTTAAGGGTGACATATATTTATTTCTCATCATAGAAATATTACTGTCATTACTATAAAACTGTTATGATTATTGTTATGGATAAATGATACCTTAGACTGTTTTTATTTAGCACTGTAATAATATAAAAATAGTTAGCCTGGCAGGGAGTGGCTCAGTGGTTGAGCATCGACCTAGGATCCAGGAGATTGTGGTTTGATTCCCAGTCAGGGCACATGCCCAGGTTCTGGGCTCGATCCCCAGTCGGAGGCGTGCAGGAGGCATCCAATCAATGACTTTCATCATTGATGTTTCTATCTCTCTCTCCCTCCCTCTCCCTTTCTCTCTCTGAAATCAATAAAGATATATTTAAAGAAAAAAATAGTTAAATGAAACTCCTGGAATATTTAAATGTGATGTGCCACTTTTAAAGAATGAGATCATCACCTAATGCCAAGATGAACTACATTCTGTCAAATTAGGCTCAGAATGAGTCAGATAAATTAATCTTGCTGAATAGATTGCAATCCCTAGAAGGTAAGAACAAATCTATGCTTCTCTGTATTCAGGATGAGGCTGCTAAGCAGGGCCTCAGTAAATATTGTGGAATGAATGAATAAATGATTTGCTGTCTGGGAGACCTGATTTCCTTAAAGAATGTCACAGGACAGAGCTGAACTCAGGTATATTTGGAAGAAGGTTACATTTGCATTGACATCTTTCTCCATGCTCCAAAAGAACATTCTCACTGACCCTGTTAAACTTTCTTATTTCTTCTACTTTTCCCCACTGATTTTATGTGTAGACATCAAGGGGGCTTTTGCTCAAGAGAGATGTAAGAGATACAAATTTGCTAGGCAACCTCACATGAGCCTATGAATTGACCAGAAGAAAATATATACAGTGAAGGGAAGATGTTAACAATCACCCATGGGGGAACCTATATTTAAGGGATAATAAGAGGAAGGCATGGCAAAAAGGGAAACCTGGTAGGCGTCAAGAAAATAGGAAGGAACTCAGGGGACTGGAGAGTCACAGGCCCAAGGAAGAAAAGAGTTTTGAGAATCAGGGGGCTGTTGGCGGTGGCAAATGTATTAGAGAAGCCAAGAAAGCCAATAACTGCAATGAGGCTGTTTAATTTTGTTTTTAGGAGTTAAATGATGATCCTAAAGACAGCTATTTCAGTAGAGTGATAAAGTTAAGAAGGGAAGTCAGACCTCTCTCAAGAATGATGTGAAGAAAAGGGAAATTTGGCCTTGAGAGATGAGCAGAGCTAAAGAAGTTCTCTCTCTCTCTCTTTTTTTTTTTATGAAGTACTTGAAAATGTAGGTAGAAGGGAAGTTTTTTATTTGTTTTTTTCTAGAAAGAGGTAGAAGATGCCAGAGAGAGATAGGGGATAATCAATTGATAGGCCAAGATCCAAAAACATATATAAAGACAAAAAATCAGGACCAATTGTAATATACGAGGAAGTAATTTTTGAGGACTCTGGGAAAATTCGAGATTCTTAAAAATGAAAGTGGAGAGAACACACATTAGAAACCTTCCAACTTAGCCAAGTAAGAAGTGAAGTTACCTGCTTCGAGTGGACAGGATGGAAGTGGGAAGCAGAAGACAAGTGAGATGAGCTAAGAAATGAAGTCACGATAACACAAAGCTTTGCGATGATATAAGAAAGAGACAGATGCAAGATATAGACATTTAGGAAAATGCATTGTCTATGTGTATATTAGAGATGCAGTGTGTGTATGTGTGTTTAAATGATTAATATATACTTACTATAAAATTTCATCACCCAGAAATAAGCACTGTTAGATGATATCACAATGGAAATCTAGAGGGGTTTGTGTCCAACTGGATATGAGGCATAGGTGTGAGATAATCATTTTGCTGGGGTTGTGGGTCTGAGTGAGTGGAAGGATGAGTGTGCCTTTGCTGGAACTGGAACAGTCAGGAGGGACTGCAGGTTTTGGAAACAAGGTGATGTGTATGATTCTAGGCATTAGATTTGATATGGAAAATCATAGAACTAAATGGATAGATTTCCATAACTTTACATGAGCGAAGGCCTTGAGGTGAATTAAAAATCAGAGAGGGATAGTAGGTGACACAGAGATGAGAGAACAAGGTGGGAGAGGAAGGTAAGAATGAGGCAAGTGCTGTGACCAGGGGCTAAGGGGGCAAAGATTTTCATTTGTGTTTAGTGGTACAAAGAAGTCAAGGGGAAGGAGAACAAGGAATTCCTCAACTCCACCATTAGCCAGCTAAGAACTATCCGTTGGTTTACTTTAAATTATGGCCTTGCTTTTCTAATTCACTTTAAAATGTATTATCCTATAAGACCACAAATTATTGCTCAGATTTTCCTTGAAAAGGTTCATTAGGAGAAAGAGTTGTGTTTTTCTTTATTTTTTCCCCAGCCATAAAAAGTAGGGTTTATGCAAGACTCACGAATTTTCAAAAGAACACTTCAACTGCTTTGAAAGCCTTTGTGAAGTGTCTTTACTTTCATTGTTTTCATTGGCCACATTGGAGTTATTTCATTATTTCTCACTGGACAATTTCTGCAGGCATCTGGGATAAGATGATTTTCCTTCCCAGGCAGTGTTTCCTGTCAATATATATAGAAGCAATATTTTTTGGTGTCATATTCTTTGAAATTATCTTGGCATTTTTGCTGAGAGATTGGACTGGAAAGAGGTTGACCAGGAATAGCCCAAGATAGCAATATCTTTGACTGAGTTGCACCTAAGTCTTTGATTTTTATTTTAAAGCTTTGTTTTTGATGGTGGCTCTTAATTTTCTTGCCACGAATGTGTAATGACAAGCTATCAACAGAAAGAATCATGGCAATTTTTGTGCATAAATGAAATGTACTGGGATAATTATTAGAGTGTATTTACAAAGAATTCTTCCCTGGGCTCTACCTGCCTTTAAGGGATGGATAATACACAATACACTGAAATACTCTCATTCAACTTATACAGCTGACCCATGAACAATACAGGTTTATGTTGTTTGTGTCTACTTATCCATGGGTTTTTTTCAATAAATATACTGTTGGCCTTTTGTATTTCTGGATTTCACAACTGCAGGTTTAATCAGCCATTTATAGAAAACAGTATTGTTCATCCACAATTTGGTGTCTATGGACGTAGATGACTGACTGTATGCATTATTCTATGCCATTTTATGTAAGGGACTATGCCATTTTTTATATAAGGGACTTTGTTTCCCAAGGAGGGTCAGATGAGTTTTCCAAATTGTGTAGTTTTGACTGGTCCAAATTGTGCAGTTAATTGGTCAGTATAGGTGCAAACAAGTATACAATTTGGACTGTAGTTAATCTAAGTATTTGGGGGGGTGGTGGTGTCAAAGAGTATATGCAGAAGAGAGTTTGTATCATGAACTACCACCACCATTGTTCAAGGATCATCTGTATTTAAAAAATAATGCAGGCATATGAATGAGAATTCTTAAGATGCAAGCAAAATATGTATTAATCACAGCTGTTAGGTGTGATTAGCAATATACCACAAAGTATGAAAGGTAGATGGTAGTATTTTGTTCCACATATTAATGGTGCTAAAATTAAATTCTCTATCAGTCTTTTCCCAAATTATCCTTACAATAACTTAGAGACAGCTTTCTTTCTCTGAAATATTTTTCCTGCATCTCAGTCATGCATATCAGAAAATTATCCTGCATCTCATCCAAGCTCAAAACATCCCAGCTTTAAGTGTCCTCTAAAATGGTGCCAAGGGAGAACTGAAAATAGAAGCCTCAGGACAGACAGATCATTTTGTTCAGTAAGTTTCAATGTGGTATTAGAGGTTAAAGTAAATCTGTGAGCCCTAAGAAGAATTACATCTGTCAAAATGGACTTCCAGTGGTTACATGGGTCCAAATTTATAACCCAAGTCTAGTGGCAGTTGCTGACAGAGGCCTCCCTCCCACAGTGCACTTTGGGAAAGCCACAGGCTGAGATCTCAACCTCCTGGACTATGTCCCTGCTTGTTTATGCCACCTGAGTCAACCTCTATAAGGAAGTTTCTAGTTTGGTCTTTTGACCAATGGTCTCATATCTACACCATCCAATTAGAAACTGTACAAATTGTATACTTGTTTGCACCTATACTGACCAATTAACTGCACAATTTGAACCAGTCAAAACTACACAATTTGGAAAACTCATCTGCACAAAACTGATCAAAATGGTAAGTTTCTTTTCTTTTTTATTTTATTGAATTTATTGGGATGATATTGGTTAATAAAATTATATAGGTTTCAGGTGTAGAATTCTATAATACATCATCGGTATATTGTGTGTTCACCACCCCAAATAAAGTCTCTTTTCATCATTATTTACCCTCTCTATACTTTCTTTTATCTCCCCCAACCCCTCTTTCCTTCTGGTAAGGAATTTATTTTATTTTTATTTTTAAATAAAAGGCAGCCTTTCCTTTGTCTCAGATCACAATTTAGGTTGCTACCTGAATCTGTATCTCCTGGGCTACAGCTCTTTTTACTCAAATAAATGCTTTTATTTCTTCTTACAGTCTAAAATTAATTTTGGTTTACAATCCAAATTGATTATCCTGGTTATTGGTCAGAATTCCAAGTTAAAACTTTCAAGAGATGAGTAAAAAGAAAGGAATAAGCAATACCTGCAAGAAGTTTTCTGGATCAATGCTTTATTTAATTAATTAATTAATTAATTTATTTATTCATTAATTTTTATTTAAAATATTATAGATGTCCCTTTTTCTCCCCATTGATCCATTCCACCCCCTCCTTATAAACTGAGAAGTGTAGGCTTCCAGATATAAGTATCAAATGTTTTTGAAAAATTAGGACTATAGTTTCATTTCTAGAATCAAAGAGAAAGACACAGTGAATTGCTCCTGTCTTGGGGAGACACTCCTTGCAGACAGTGGTGATAAACCAGGTAGGTGCCCCAAAAAAGAGATCAGCCACCTACCAATACTTGGTGTCTTCGTTCCCTAGCAACAGGGACTTTTACATTTGTGATGGCAGCTAGAAACAAAAGGCAGGTTGAACAACAACTCTCTCAACTATCTACTGGTATAAAAAAGTACACCTCATTAAACTTGAACTTTATTCCTTCACCTTCCCTTGCCTAGAACAGTAGTGTGATTAATCTGTCATTTTTTTTTGGAGAATGCTATTTCTTCATTTGGCTTATTAAGAGATATTATCCTCTATACTATTGGCTTGTGAATTTATTATAATTCACACAGTGAACCTGTGCTAAATAAATTGCTGGCAAAGAACTCAGTCTCTGAGAATAACTTTTGCTGCCTGAAAACAAAACAAAAACAAAACAAATAGTCACTGCAAACTGAATACAGTCAGCTTCTTGGATGGGTAAAATTGTTTGTGGAAGAGGGAGAATTTGGAATGGGGGAGGGTATAAACAAGTTGGAAAGAGCCTAGAAGACAGTGCAACTGTGCAGTGACCAAAGCTCTGGACATTTTCCCTACCTTCCTGGTCTCTTGGGAGGGGCCCCACCCCATCCCATTTAGCAAGTCATTACTCTCTAGGTCTTTTCCCTTTGAATCCTCTTGGTGCAGTCAGTGGGGTTTAGTAGGCTGTTTCCTCTTTGGAGCTAGACATTTTCCAGTTCCTCTTCTGAGAGGAGATGAGTGAGGGAGTGCCAGGGGCTCACCAGCTCCTCCTTGACCCTTGCTTCTAGGTTCCTGTGACGCTGGTGGTTGGACACCAAGCACCCCACGAAGATGCAGTGGTCAGTAGGAAATTTGGGGTTAGGTGAGGGAGGGTTGGAGTCCTAGGGTGGTGGTTAGAGGGCTACCTTGCAAGGAGGCAAGCTCTGTTTGGGACACGGAGAGCAACTTTGGTGCATAAGAGGTTGATTCCTTTTAAGAAGGAAATGGGTAGGGACTGATAGGAAAGGAACTGAGGACTGGATCCTTGGGTCCCTTGGATGAGGGAGGCCACAGAGAGTGTGACCTCATTCGTTCAGCTTCCTACTTGCTCCAGGTTGAATGTAATTCAAAACTGGACCCCACCCAGACTTCTTTCCTCAAGGTCAGTACTGATCATGCCCTGCCTGACTCCTGGCCTCCTGTCCAGAGCCATATATCCTGAATCCTAGATTCAGCTTCTAGGTCTCCAGGGTCCTGCCTAGGAGCAAGTGGGGTGAATGAAGTAAAAACAACAACACACACACAAAAAACCAACCCCAAATTCCTAACTGCCTAGAGTACGGAAGCAAGGAAGAGAGACCCTTTCTACCTCCTGGCTGGCTCACTTTATTCATGTGCGTATCACTTTTTCTGGGTGGCTCTCTCCTGACTAGATGGCTGACTCCAGAGGTCAGCCCCAGCTGACTCAGGTGAGTACCTCCAGCTATCCAGGATGGGATATTAGTGCCACTGAACTATACCCTTTGCCACACATACCATCCCAAACCTGCCACAGCCTTGGGCTCCTGCTCAGCTCATAACCTCACCTTACTGTCTCCCTCTCATCATTGTTTCTCTCCTCATCTTACTTCCTCAGCCAGGCAAGCTGACCGAGGCCTTCAAGTACTTCCTGCAAGGCATGGGCTACAGTGAGTATGGGAGTGAGAGGCTATCATGGGGACAAGGGATTGCTGCAAGGATGAGGGATGGCCACTGAAGGGAGGAACCATTTTAAGCTAATTTTGGGACTTACCACAATCTGCCAATAAAGCTCATTTACCCCCTGGCCCCATTTGTACCTCTTGCATACTGCTCTGAGTTGATGCTTCTCTTCCCCACCTTCTCTCTGACTGCTTATCCTCCTGCCTCCACAGTGGCCTCATCTTGCATGACTTACTTGTCCCAGTCTCACAAAGACTACTTGACCAATGCGGCATTCATTGATGGCAGCCGGTCCCAGGCTCTAACCCTGTCCCAGAGCAGTGAGCCTGGGACTCTCCCCTCAGGGCCCCCAGGGCACACCATGGAGGTCTCCCGTTGAATGACCCATGTTGCCCTGGTGTGAGACCCAGCTCTGTCCTCCCCTAGCACTAACCTGGGAGGTGCAGAGAACACTGGACCAGAGTGAGCAAGGGAACATGAGCAGATCATGTGGGGAGATGATCTTGATCTTTGATTGTTACCCTAACATTGACCTCTAACCTGTGATACCCCTCAGCTCCTGGGAGAGCTGTCCTACTATCTCTTAGGGACCCAGACCCCTAAATGATCCCTCTCCCTCATTCTGTTGTTAAGGTGGAGAGGGCATGCATTCCCTCTCCCTAATCTAGGTGTCCTTAGATGAGGGATAAGAGGTCATTGTAGTTGCCCATGGTGCCTCTCCCAAACTTTCCCTAGTCATCCCATTGCAAGGGTAAGGGACTTGGTGCTGGGTCTCCATTCACCAAAACGGATATGGCTTCTCAATAACCCTTCAGGTCTCTGAAGGATATGGGCCTAAATGAATGTGTCAGGGGGCCTTACTGGTGGGTTAGTGGTCCTCAGGATGTGATAGAAATATCCAGTGTGTGAATGGAAGTTGGACTGGGTGGTGGTAGGCAATGAACAAGTTTGAGGGAAGGATTGCAGCTGGAACAATGGGCCTGGGGCCATTGACTGCACTAACTTTGGTAGCTGTCTAGACAATGTGTGTCTACAGTGGGAGTGAGGAGGGGGGCAAGCTGAGGCAGGAATGCTTGGGATTTCGCATAGGGGTGAGAAGGACTACCTTGGGGCTCTCACCATAGTGTGTTAATGTGTGAAGGGTGCTTTTCTGTCTCCCACAACTTCTGCTGTTAACAATACACTGTAGAGGAATCTGAGCACCATTATTATTCTTTGTCTCAGTATGTCTGCATCATGCCCCTTTCCTACCTTCTCCCTGCCCAGCTCTCACATTCTCTTCTCCAAGTGATATAAACCATGGGAGGGGGCTTGCATAACATACACGTCACAGAATGTGACTTCATAGCCACTGGTCCCTTTCAACAGAATGGTATTGTCCTTGATATTGATAGTATCTTCCTATTTTGGGAGAGGAGCTACTTCGACCTTAGAAGACTTCCTTATCAGTTATTGAGAAATGCCATAGGATTCCAGAGATGTGACCAGCATCATGATCTTGAAGAAGGAAGTACAGAAAGCTGATTGATGTGCCCAAGGACATCTTGTGACCACCTTCCTGCAGGATCTTCTGTGGGGTCACCTAGATTCCATTTTAGGTGGTTCAATATGATCAGCAGACCACTCCTCACGCTGTTTCTAGAGGGGTTATTGGGTCGCTCAGTTGATCTCTATCTGAAGACTCCTTCAGGTGAGTCACAGCAACCAGGATTTCCTCTCAGGAATTCCTCCTCCCACATGAATCCTAGAATTCGGGGAATTAATTAGACTATGTCTGTGGTTCTCTGAGAAGCTTCTCAACAAGTATGAACAATAATTATCAAGAGAGCTTCAGATATTTTGTGGCTGTTGCGGGCTGGCCCTTGGGCTCTTGGGGCACAAGGAGTAAAGATGAGAGGGCACTTTATAGTGTTTACTGGCCAGGGTACTGTGGATGGAATAGTACAAAGTCATTTGCCAGATGATAAGAACCCCACGGGCAATTATACACTTTTCTCGGTGAAACGGAGCTGACGACTAACGCAGCTTATGTCTGACGCTGACACGCTGGCGGGGAAGTGGGGCATGGAGCATGCTCTTGATTCTTGGGCATTTCATCATTCTCACAGGACCAAGTCTATCTGAAATGCAGTAGGCTGGGATCAGAAGGGGTGAGGGTGTTGGGTGACCACACACAGGACAGGGAGGAGGCGCTTAAATGGCACACTAAAGAAAAGAAACCGCATGTTTGGAATCATTGGCACAACTGGCTCCTAGGTAAACAAAATGTGAAGAAAAGGCAAAGAACTCCAACCAGCATGAGCCTTGACTGGCAATAGCTGCTGCTGTGCGTTATGCCAGGGAAGGCGCGTCTCCTCAGCACATTCAACCGCACAAGTAACACTGTTAAGTTAGCAGTGTAATCGGAGGAGGAGGGAGAAAATCTCATTTCTGTGTAAAATGTGAGTGTGTGTGTATGTACCTGCCATGGGGCTAGCGTGTGAAATGGGTGGTGACTGTGTGTCTTTCTCCTATAGGCATCCCTGCATAAGAAACCCATGAGTTAGGTAGAGGGAGAGATGCTCTCTGCTGGGAGCAAGGGAGAGGGGTTTGCTGTCCTTGACTGACCTCTCTGCTTTGTTGGTCCTAGACATTCCAGGAGAGCCCATGGAGACGCAGTGCCCCCCTGTGGTTGTCATGGTTCTCCCTAACTTTCCCCAGTTCTCCTGAGTCTCCCATGGTTCTTCGTGAATCTATGCAGTAGTTACATAGGGAGGGCCTGATACCATGGTCTGTGGCTCCTGCCCATTTTTTAAGATCAGAACTCAGAGGCTGGTAGGAGAGGTGGGCTGGCTTCACAGAAGCTGAACCACGAACTCCTTACTTTTTGTCTCTGCTTCAGCCTTAGGACTCCTGTTTCTCTCTTCCCTTCAATCTCAAGAACGTGTTTCCCCAACGTTAGGCACAGAAGTCCAAGATAGATAAGAGATGGCTCATTGAGAAGGAAAATAAAATGGAAGAATACAGTGATGAGAGCCTTGTGGTGTCCACTTGAAAACTGTGGAACTCATGAAGAGATTTTAAAGGGTGATTCTCTGAAGGAACATAGTGAAACTGTAGCAGGAAGGACAGATGCCAAGTTTTAGAGCACTCTGCTGAGCCCATGCAGGCTGTATTCCTCTACCAAAGGCGACAGCTCTTAGTGGGTGGCTCTCTGGCAACTGCTCCTTCTCTTCAGCCTAGGTAACAGCATTGCTGTTACTCAGCCCCAAGGTGTTGCACCATTGTTTGTTTCTCTTTCCTAACCCTGGCCACACTTTCTACACAATCCCTTTATTAAACTTGCCTCAATTATCCAGTGGGCTCTCTGCTTTCTCCTGAGACCCTAACATATAAGATAGGAAGTACAGGTAAGGTAAAGATGGAAGGAAAGGGAAGGGGAGGGGAGGGGAGGGGAGGAGAGGGGAGGGGAGGGGAGGGGAGGGGAGGGGAGGGGAGGGGAGGGGAGGGGAGGGGAGGGGAGGAGAGGGGTGGGGAGGGGAGGGGAGGGGAGGGGAGGGGAAGAGAATCTATATGTTGAGCTTTTCTTAGCATCACAGAAACATGGGTTTGAAGCCAGTTAGTTAGGTGCTCAAGTAATTTAACTTTAGAGTGAGCTTCCCTGGACTTACAATGGGATACAACTATCTATGTGGCAGGGTTGGGAAGGTGAGAAAATATAAGTGGAAGCAACAGCAGAGTGCCTGGCACATAGCAGATGCTCAGTGTGGAAACTCTATTATTATGACAACATCCTAGGCTCTGTTCTGAGTGTGCTACGTGTGAGTGCATTTAGCACTGAAGGGAAGCAGAATAGGATGGTGCTTCAGGAAAATTATTTCCTGGGCAGATATTTTAATTTAGTTTTGCTTTTAGCTTGGCTTCTCCCTGATTCCTGGGTGTGTAAGCTGGGCTGGGGAGGAGGTTTACATCTTAATTTGTGGGGGGGGGGGGGGGGGATGGGAAGGACAGGATAGAAATGAAATGAGATGAGAATAAAGCTCAGGGGACCTTGCCCATGTTAAGGCCACTTGGGCTTCTACACTGAAAGTATTCGAAGGCGCCAACTGGCAAGGATGCTGAGCTCACGGGCACCTTCTCTTTCCCTGTCTCTCCACCAAGTCTGAGACATTCCTCCATCTCATGGATCAGCAGCCATCCTGCTTCCCCACAATTCCAGATAATCAGTTTTTGTATTCGTGCAGTTTTTAACAGAAGCAACACATTGTAGGGGTTGGGGAGACAAATGGTCCAGTGGGGAGGGGCCAGAGGCATAGTGGCAGGTAGGGCAAGCAGAAGGAAAGCCACCGCTTCGAGGCACAGCCAAGTAATCGCCCTGGGCATTTATCTGGCGCCTTTCTCCCTTTCCAAAACACTGCTTCTACTTTTTTTTTTGGTATTTAAAATTTTTTTCAATTAAATTTGACAAAGAATATTATATTAGTTTCAACATATGTACACAGTGATTAGACATTTATATAACTTACAAAGTGATCTCTTCATAAGTCTAGTACCCATCTGACACCATATATAGTTATTATATTATTGATATTCCCTATGCTGTACTTCATATTCCCAAATACACTGCTTCTTAATCCCACAGCACAAGGCAGCTGGAAGGAGACAGAAGCTCAAAGACGAGCAATCATGTCTCTGAGCCACACGGGGCTCAGAGTGAAAAATAGAAACCAGGTGGAAGTAGACTCCATTGAGCCTGATCTCAAGAGTGTTGGACAGGTGGGTGGCTGATAACCTATTATCAGGGAGTGGGGTTGGTATGGTTAGTGTAGGAAAAAATCTAGATCCCCATGGTTTCTGTTTTTAAACCTCTTCTCTAAATGCTGGGACATCTGGCTCAGTATCCCAGAACCTGTGGGTAAGGTGGGAGCAGGTGGTTGGAATTTCGGCAATGCTCCCATGTCTGGGGGGCATGACTGCTAGTGACAAAATGGCTGGGGGCTCTGATTCCAGAAGAAAAGACTGCATCCAACACTCACCCTTCCCATTCCCCACCCCACTAGGCACAGCTCTTAGGTAACTGGGAGAAATGAAGTATAGCATGCTTGAAGAGGGAGGGGAAATGGGCATTTTATTACACACAGCAGCAAAAATGGAACAAGCGTCAAATCTGGAGTGACGGTCTTTCCAGCAATTCTCCACTGTATAGGCACTCAGCCTAAAATAAACATCCCTTTCTCAGTCCTGGGTGAGCAACGGGATCTCATGTAGGAAAAGGTGGGATCCAGTGCTGGGGGATGATGCCTAGTGAATGCCACTTAGTCCCGGTGGAGAAATGTCTGAGGGCCAAAGCCATTTGGGAGGTGTCTCCTGGGGGGAGGGACATCATTCTAGATGGGTCCATCAGAAAAGTCAGGAATCTCTCAGGCCCACAAGGCAATTAAGGCCATGAAGGCAAAACCAGCGGCTACACAGCCCCACTTGACCAGTGGGGCCTCAGGACCAGCTAGCTCCCTGGGCAGAATTTCTAGGAAGGTGACATACAGGAAGCTGCCAGCTGACATACCTTCTAATATAGCCTGGGCTAAGCCTCGGCCCTCTCCAGAGTTTCCTTCAGCCACAGCCAGCCCTAGGGCTACGCCCAGGGGGGACATGAGAGCAAATGACAGTATGCAGAACACAGCCCATCGTGATGCAGTGCCTGTCTGCACCAGCCGCAGTCCGACGCCAAACACTACGAGCCCCTTATGAGCCAGGATAGCAAGACAGAGCTGCACTGTAGCTACTACTGTTGTCTGCAGCCCCACAGCCAGACCTTCAAACACCGAGTGGAAGGAGAGTGAGAGCAAGAAGATGAGGGCTCGAAAGGGCCGCTGTGAGGTTGAGGGTAGAGGTCCATGGCTGTGGAGTCCAAGGACACGAGCGCCACCCACTTCCTCCTCCTGCACTTTTGCTCCTCCATTGGCTCCAGGACAGCACTGCAGTGCCAGCGACTCCACAAGGAAGACCAAGAGGAAGCCCAGGGAGATGACGAGCTCTCCGTAGGGATAGTCTGTCTGGGAACAGAGAGAGGGGCTGTGGGATGGGAAGGGGAAGAAGTGCAGTGGATGGAGGTGGGATGGGAGACTGGAGAGAATGGGAAGTGTGGGGCTAGAACATTAAAAAGGGTAGGCGAGTGAAGCCCGGAGGAGATATGGACATGCAACAATAGTACCAGAGGGACCAAGGGCGCAGTGTCAGCAGGGCTGAAATATGGGAAGACGATGGGGAGCACGTCTAAGGGTCCAGGGAAAGAAGGAAAGAGTACAGCAAGAGCTGTGTCTGGGGTCCCATAAACCCAAAAGGATCGGTTGGCTCTTCCTTTCCCCACAGTGTCTGAGCTGAGGAGCAGATTCCTGGTATTCCTCACGTCCTTTCCTCAAAAGGTTCTGGGTATGAGGAGCCTCTGGTTCTCCTCACCCTCCAGGCGGGGGTGGGAGATACTTACAAAAGCTGGATTAGCATCACCAGAAGAATTTCCCTCACTCTCTGTCCCATTCTAGGGAGAAAAAAGCAGAAATGAGATGGGCAATGGAGCAGCTCAGCTTCCTGTGCTGTCCCTTCAGCTCCACTGCTTACCTTAAAGCCCAATCTGACCTGTTGTCATCTTCCCTGTCGTCCCACCCATGTCCTTGGCTCCATCACTTTCCCCCTTTCTCCCCTTGGTTCTGCTCATCATCTGGCCTCTCAACCCTGCAACTCAGCTGCTCACCTGCATCAGGAACTTCTGGATCTCTGATTCAATTCCCTCCAGGGCTTCAGCAGTCATGTGCATGAACCCTGCTCCCAGGAAAACACCAGCAGAAATGCAGCCCAGGAGGCTGAGGACCCGGCGGTGACGACCTAATGAAAAGCAAGAGTTGCAATCTAGTTGGCAATGGGAAGATGGACAAAGGTGACTAAAGAGCAACAGGCAGCACCCAACATCCAAGCGTGAGGATGGCAGGAGAATCAGAGGAAAGTGTGAGGGTAGGGTGATAGGGTTGAAGTCAGACGTAGGTTATGGGGCAAAGATGCAGAAGGGCTATACCTCTGTCTGCCTCAATCTGGAACCATTTGAAGCGGATGGGAATAAGGCCACAGATCAGGGCGAGAGCCAGCAGGGCAAAGAGGCAGCCAATTTTTACTCCTAGTACTGGCTCCATCCTTGGGGTACAGGATAAGCAGAGGCCTCAGAATGACAAATGGAGTTACAAGCTTTGGAGCAGGGGTGGTGCCTTAGGTGGTCAAAGCTGGAGTCCACTCCTGAGTTTCAGGAAGCTGTCGGATCCTCTTGGTGCTGCCTCTGCTCGCGCAGCCTTGCTTGGCTGACTGGGGCCCTGCCCCAGCGTCCCACCTTCCTCGGACATGGAGGCCCCTCCCCTGGCTCATGCCTCCCTGAACTTGGAAACCAGAAACTCCAGACTCCCTGCCAGGCACAGCCCTGTGCTCTGTCTTCCCCTCTTCATTCCATGACTAATCCAAGGGCTGTGAACTGTCTTAGTTTATGCATGGGGCTGGTCTAATCCAGTCTGTGGTAGCTACTTCCCAGCTATCTTGTGTTGGGGACAATCTGGTTCTGGTTCACTCAGGACATTTGATCTAAGCCTTTCACATCCTCTCTACCCTAACACAAGCCTTATAGGCTGCTGTGCTGGCACCTGAACCGTACCCTTTCAGAGGGGATTTGGGGCCACCTGGGGTTAAGAAGGAGGTGGGGCGGAGGAGTGATGCTGCCGCCACACTGGGAACTAGTAGATGAGGGGACTCCCTTTCCTGTAACCTCAGAAAAATAGCTCCAGGTATGGAAATGTCAAGTGGGGCATTGAGAATTCTAGTATTACAACGCTAAAACTGTTACCACTTCTGACTGTGCCTGCTTCCTGATATACATTGTGGGAGAGGGGCTGAGAGTTTTAATACAAAGAAAGTTGCTCTTGCCCTAGCCTGTTTTGCTCAGCGGTTAGCGCATCGGTTAGGCCCTCGGACTGAAGGGTCTCGGGTTCAGTTCTGGTCGAGGGCACATACCTCCGTTGCAGGATCGATCCCTGGCCCCGGCGTGTACAGGAGGCAACCAGTCGAGGTGTCTCTCTCACATTGATGTTTCTCTCTTTCTCTCCCTTCCCACGCTCTCTGAAAAGCAATGGAAAAAATATCCTCTGGTGAGGGAAAAAAAAGAGTAAATTGCTCTAGCTCTGAAACAGCAAGGCCTAGGGGAAAACAGAAATGAACCCAGTAAACGAAGGACCCTGCCTGGACATAAGGGGGTGGAGATGAAAGATTGAGTCCTGAAGGGATCAATTCTTGAGGGAAACTCATGAGGCAGACAGACTCTGGGGGAGCTGATGAGCCCTGAGAGAGATGAAAAGAAAGGAGGGAGAAAGAAACAGAGGCTAGGCAGCTGCTGGTCACCTCTTCAGGTGGCCCGGCTAACAACCCTGAGACCTGGGGAGCCAGCTCTGAGTGCTAGGGGCGGCTTTCCCCACTACCCCAGGTCACTTCCCTGGGAAGTCCTGGTCTCCGGAGGACGGAGAGGGTGAGCTTGGGATTTGTGTGGAAAACAGGCATTGAAACTGAGGACTCACTTCGTTACAGGACAGGCAGTGACGACTGACCTCTAGACCTTCTAAGAACCACGAGACCCATTCCCATTCTTAGAAAAGTTATAATTATTATTAAAACCTCAAACAAATGCAGATATATAGGAACACCAGCACTCCCGTGACCGTAGACAGTTGGAGTGCTGGGGCATCTCCCCCATTGGCCAAGATGGCGAAGGGGGTGGTTCTTACACTGAGCATGCCCAAAGCTAGAGAGATGAATGGACAGGGCCTGTGCCCATCAAAAGCTAGGAGGATGAATGGACAAGGCCTGTGCCCATCAAAAGCTAGGAAGATGAATGGACAGGGCCCCGGCGAGCTGAAAGCTAGCAAGATAATTGGATAGGAGGAAAGCCTGTCCCTCCCTCTTCCTTTAAGAGCCACGGGTTTGAGGCGGAAGAAATGGTCTCTGGGACGGAGAGAAATGGGCTTTGAGATGCGAGTCCACCATTCTCCCAGGCTGAGCAGCACCTCAATAAAACCTCTTTCCAGCCAAACCTGTGTTTCAGCGGCACTCCCCTCCTGGATACCAGGGAGCTGTAACCTTGGCAGGCAGGCTACAAGAGAACTCTTGTTGCACATCCTTGTCAGCTCTCAGGGGCATCTTCGGCAGGGGATAGGGGAAGCTCAGTCGGCGGGGTCACAGGGAGATCTCCCCAGGAGCTGACACGGGCCCAGCGATACAAGTCCCTATGAAAAACAGAGGTCAGTGTGGGCTTTGGCTGCCACCTCCCACTAATTTTGGTCACAGCCTCTGTAGCTGCCGTGCCGGCGGGCTGTGATCACAGCATGCTGCATATGCCCATCCGGGCAGCACAGGTGACAGTGCACGTGGCGTGGCCGTTTAAGGACAGCTGAGTGATCGGGGCCAGCGATTAGCTTCCTCTGGAGACCCCCGGGGCAAATATTACCATCGAAAAAAGATATGGGAAAAAAATTTTTGGCCCCCATTCCTGCAGCCCTTTTCATATTCTATGTCATGCACATCCAGGCTCTACAATCTCCAGGATAATCTTTGCATTTTCCAACTCCTCCCACATGATTCTTTTTCATCCTGCCTTCCCAACCTATTTCCTCCCTGCTGCAATATTCCCAGGGTACATACCCAGCTGAAGCGGATGGGATGGTAAGCCTGGGGAAAGCTACAGGCCAGGGGCTTAGGGGCTGTCAACTGGGGACAAGGAAGTTCATGGGGACACTGTAAACACACATAAAGGACATGAGGTTAGGCAAAAGAACCACAGATCATAAAACTGGGAAATTAAGAGTGATAGAGTCAAGAAGGGCTAGTGATAAGGGAGTACAGGATCAGGGGGTACGGAGAGCAGGGGATCCACTAAGAAGAAATCAGATAGGGACACAAAGCATTGGAGTGTGGCTTAGCTTTGCCCTCCCACTTGTCCTGAACACAGCTGAGCTCAGATCTTTGCATGCTGGAAAAGGTAGAAGTAATACTCACTGGGGCAAAGACAAAACCAGGTCGAGGGTCGAGGGGTGACTTCTCCTTTCCCTGAAATCAAAGGAAATAAAAAAATGAAGCTGGGCCTGGGGGGTCTATTCTCATAAGTCATTCTCTGTTCTCCATCAATTGAGGACTCCTTTAACATCCAATTCTGGTAATTATTAACTATGTTCTTTGAGTTAAGCTGGCTACTTCTCTAATACTCCCAAACAAAGAACTTTCTCTTTGCAGCAGGAGAAAGGCAGGAACTTGGCACACAGGATGGTACTCTCCTTGTCAGCAACCTCCACTCTCAAAAAAATCTCATTCCAGGACAATTAAATTCATGATTTTACACTGGCTCATACAGTTCTAAAGAGATAAGGTTCTTGGCTTAGCCATGTCCTAGGTCAGGGGACAGCAAACTTTTTTAAAGGCCCAGAGAATAGCCAAAATATGTTTCTCTCTCAACTATTCATCTCTGCCATTTGTAGTGTGAAAGCAGCCACACACAACAGACTCTCAAATAAGTCTGGCTCATACAAGCACAGGTGGCAGGCGGGATTTCCACAGGTCCTACTTTGCCAACCACCACCCTACATCATCACGACTTTATATGCCTACTATCCTGAAAGTCACCCTTACCTTTGTATGATAGTCTTTTCAGTTTGCAAGGAAGTACCAGTAATTGGTGAGAGATAAGTGGGAGGTGGAGGGAGGAAGGAGAAAGAACCTTACCTTAAGGACCACGTCCCTGGCTTCCATGAGAAGGCAGTGCCCAGCTTTTGTTCCATTCTCCACCAATATCTATTCACAAAGGGGAAAGTAAACAGAAGCCCCGAATTATATCAAAACATATGAAGGGAACCAAACTTTTGCCACTCGAAAGCTGCCTTTTTGAAATATTGATTTTAAGCTGTTTTTTAAAAAACAAAAGATTCAGAAAGAACCTTTGACCCTCTCCTTTCCTGCCTAAGAGATTTAGATGGAAACGGCTACTCCAAGAAAGGAATCTTAGGATGTTGTCTTAGTCTGGTTTAAATTAAGTATGGTGAGTAAAAGGGCTTCAGGCAGCGACCTGTTAGCTAGATATCCCCTGTGTCCCATTGTGTTGCCTAGCAATAATTTGTCTGCAATGTATATTCTGCTCTTCCTCAACTACCTGGAAATTGCCCATTCTCACTTATAAAATCTAAACCCCATCCCCCTCATTTTTCTTCTTTGTCCAGATGTCTTATATACTCAGTGTTGCCTCACTGTCTTTGGGATTTTTATGCATGTGTGAATTCCCCATGCACATGTATTAAAAGTTTGATTTTTTTTTCCTGTTTATTCGTGTTAATTTGATCATTAGCTCGGCTAGAAGACCTTAGAAGGTGGGAGCAAAAGTATTATTTGTTTTAGCTCCCACACATGAATGTCAGTAGCTCTGTAAGAGCATTCACAGATGGAATAGCAGTCCTAAAGGAAACGGCATTATATAGAAGATGCGGATGGAGACCCTAAAAGAGGGACAAAGGAGTCTATGCAGGAGAAAAAATGATCAAGAATGAAGACCAGCCCAGATGGCCTGGCTCAGCAGTTGAGTGTCGATCTAGGATCCAGGAGACCGCGGTTCGATTCCAGGTCAGAGCACATGCCTGGGTTTCAGACTCGATCCCCAGTGGGGGCCGTGCAGGAGGCAGTTGATCAGTGACTCTCTCATCACTGATGTTTCTGTCTCTTTCTCTCCCTCTCCTTTCCTTTCTCTGAAATCAATAAAGATATATTAAAAAAAAAAAAAAAGAGTGAAAACAAGCTCGAATGAAGAGACAGAAAGGAATGAAACCCATGAAGCTGCTTTAAAACTTGAAGGGAAAGGGGATTTTTAGTCATCAGAAAATAATGTGTCTTGTGTCAAGGTCTGGACTGCCTCAGTGCGGTCAGCCTTGCTGGGCAGTTCACTAAGGGAAAAGGCTGGTACCACCACATTGAACTGGACCTGAGGACCAAGACAAAGAACATGACAGACCTGCCATCTCCCCCTTCCTAGAGCACAATAAAGTTCTACCTCCCTAAATTTCTTCTGCTGTCTTTTATCTTCTAACACTCAATGCTGGGTTGCAAAGCTGAGACCACAGTTTTCCATCTGCCAAGTTTCACAGTTAGCAAACTCTACACATTGCCACTTGCCTTGGGTGATACAGGTAGAAACTGTCTGAAAAAGACACTTGGAACATACGGCTCCCCAGATTCTGAACCACCTGTGAAGAAAGGCACAGAGATGTAGCAATTATGAATGTATAAATATAAACTGAAGTTATTTTCTGGTAAGAAACATGGCCTTCAGAATAAAGAGACATGCTAGGTGAGAGTGAGATAAAGGAGGATGAAGGGGTTCAGAACAGGCCTCTCCGAAATCAGCCACTTTGGCATGTGGATTATTTTGAGCTGAAGGCAATTGAGACTCTGTGGGCTCAAGAGAAACTTTTACTTCTCTTTTAAAGAATTTAAATGGAGGCTCTTGCCCATAATAAGAATTATTACCAGAAATAACTTTTTATGACCTATCTATAGGGCAGGACAAACTTCTAATTACTGAACATCTGCCCTTTTTATCTATCTGAGTAGTTCCCTCCTCCCCTCTGAAGCCTCAGGGCACCTTACCTCATTCTTTAGCTGTTTGTCACATATACCTCATTTTACCTTTCTGTCTCTGAACCTCTCCTGTATGCAGGGTTTCTGTACATATGTATGTAATTATATTTTATTATTTTTTCCTGTTAACCTGCCTCTTGTCAATTTAACTATTAGACCAGCTGACAGAACCTAGAAAGGTAGAGGAAAATTCCCCCTCCTTCACAAGGGTAAACAAATGTTAAAGACACAGGGAGAATATTGAGTCACTTCTCACGTTAATATTAGCCAACCTACCCACTTAAAATGTGTTTCAAATTGTATCTTTAAGAAAACCTTACTGAGCAAGATAAGGTACTGTAGGCCAGGAGACCAATTTTTTTCTCCTGCTGCTATGGTTTTCTGGAAAATATTGGGTTGCTCCTTCCCTGAATCAGGGTCTATGATGAACCCAACAGGAGTGTGGCTCTCCTGAGGGTGGAAATGGTGGGTGTGGGGTTGATTACTTGGGTGGCCTGAGATAGCATTTGAAAGGAGAGCCTGTCTCTTGGGACAGGACCAAAGCTACTGCTTGGATAAAAGGGTATAACATTAAGGCCTAAGGGGAGACTTTGACTTCTGTGCAGATTTGGGGTAAGACTTATGCAGTAGGTTATAAGAATGTTTGGATTTCCAAGTTTATGAGACTTGGTGGTGAAATTGACATTTACAAGAGCCCTGGAAGGCTGCACTCAGAGCCCAAGTTTTATAAAGTAATAACATAAGTAGGTATGAAGTTTGCATTGTCACATTTGCTCAGTCAGTTTCTCCCGAACATAAGATACTTTAATAGAAGGTGCTTCTAGAAGCAGTATTTTTTCCCCTAAGCAACTAGGTTATACTCAGAAAGTTACATATGACATGTTGTAGTCATAAATATAGAGTGCTGCTTGTTTTTCACCCAAGGCTACTGTAAAGATATAACAGAAATAATGGGTTTTGAATTAAAATTTTCATTAACTAGTATGCATTATTAAAATGATCAACTTTATGAAAATAACGAAGTTGCCATGCTAAATGACATACCTGAGTTATAAAAACAATTGAGGGTAAATTAGTCTTATACATTGAAAAGTATAGGCTTCCAGATATATGTAATAAATCTCTTTGAAAAATTAGGAATGTAGATTCAATTCTGGAATCAAAGAGCAAGATACAGAAAGTAAATTTGCCCTCCCCCTTTCCCTCTGAACAATATTTAAATTAAATGTGTAAAGTTGGTGTATCATTCTCTCATCCATCTATTGGCTTGGGGAAAATTTTTAACTCTTTCCAGAAATTAGACTAATAAAATCTTCCAAAGCTTGTCTAAGCCTAAGGCTGCTTCCAGCAATGACTGAGTATAAAAGAGAGATGAGACTCCTTTGATAAAGGACTTTGGTTTGAGGACTTTCCAGTTACCTTGCAGAACACTCCTTAGAATTGCACAACAGTCTAGAATGTTTTCTACTTTCCTTCCTTCTCTGTGTCACTTGGATTAGATGAGCATCATGGTCTAATGGCTCTCTTAGCCTTGACCTGCTCCTTTCCCACTTTCACTTCTGCTTTTCAGACTCAAACACGATTGAAGTCATGGGGATAGATTAATTATTTGAGGAGAGTCATGGAATGAGAAGGGATAAGAGCCAAAGAAAATGCTTACAGGCATGAATGTTTAGGGAGTGAGGTAGAAAGTACCAGGGGAAAAGCTCAAAGGAGTGGTTAGATAAGCAGGCAACCAACCAAAGAGAATGGCGTTTCAGAAGGGGCCATTACTGAGTGTATTTCATTCCAGAGCTTTTTCTAAGCATGATGAAAGTTTAAAATTTACCAATGGATTCAATGACATGGAAGCATAGATGAGACTGACGAATGTGAGAGGGATGGAGGAAGGCGGGTGGGTGGAGGGGGAGAGAGTAACCAAAGAATTTATATGCAGATATGCACAACCCAAGGACAAGGGCAATGGTGGGGAGAGGGACTGGGGAGGGCCATGGGACAGGGTGGAACGGGTCATTGGGGAGAAAAAGAGACATCTGTAATATTTTAAACAAAAATAAAATTTAAAAATATATATAAAAAAAGAGGTAAACATATATATATACATGTATATATTCAATAGATATATTATACATTGAACTGAATGATGATTAAAATACCTTTTAAATTAAAAAAAAAATTTACCAAGAAGAAACAAGAAGGCTTCTGAAACTAGAGATAGAAAAAAAGAGAGCAGCTGAGATCAGGAATGGTTTGATTGTCTTTTTAAAAATTCAATGCTTAAAGGCAAGATAAACAGACAATTTAAATAGAGGTAATATCACAGCATATACATATAAGAAATCATTATGTTTTACACCTTAAACTTACCCAGTGTTATATGGCAATTATATCTCAATCAACCTGGTGAAGAAATTTTTATGTAAAGGGAACTACAGGTGCAAAGGCCCTGGACAATACATTTGCTTTGGGTGATTAAAATAAAATAAAATAAAATAAAATAAAATAAAATAAAATAAAAGTGATAGAAAAAATATATTTTACCTGTTCTAATTCATAGAAATAAACATTTTAAAAACTGATTTACTGCCCAGCCGGGCGTGGCTCAGCGGTTGAGCATCGACCTAGGATCCAGGAGATCAGGGTTCGATTCCCGGTCAGGGCACATGCCCGGGTTGCGGGCTAGGCAGCCGATCAAAGACTCTCTCATCATTGATGTTTCTATCTTTCTCTCTCCCCCTCCTTTCCTCTCTCTGAAATCAATAAAGATACGTTTAAAAAAAACAAACAAACAAAACTGATTTACCACTAAGGAAGGGCACTTCTTTTTTCATAAGCATATTACTTCCACTGTTTTCTATATATCCTTTCCCTTATTCTTATTATATAATAATATAAGCATTACATTATAATAAGTATTATTATATACGCATTATGTAATATATTATATTATGTAAGTATTATAAATAATAATTATATTATTATAGCATTTCAAAAATATATCACATAGAAGTGTATGAGGGTGTGGATGGATGGATAATATGCTTGCCTTAATCATGGGAATTAATACAGAAATAGTTAAACTAAAATAAAAATCAGTGCAACATGGACAAGGGTAGAGTTATTGAAAGTTACTTTAAAGGGAGAAAAGGACTGTTAGACTATCTAAAAACCGACTACGTCAAACAGAAAAAATCAGCAACAGAAGCAGAACAAGAAGCAAGTCATGCAGCCCAACTCGCCTATTGTCATTTAAGGCAAAACCAGCAAAGAAGGGTCTGTGATAGTTTTATGTGCCAGCTTGCAAGGGCCGTGAGATGTTCACACATTTGGTCAAACATTATTCTAGGTGAGTCTGGGGAGATGTTTCTGGATGAGAGTAACTTTTTCTTCTTTTTTTTTACACTTGGGCTCCTTTCACTCAGGCCCTGTACTGTGAGCTAGGTCAAGACACACACTGTCTCTGTCTCCATGGTGCCCACTGTCAGGTAGAGAAGAAAAAGATTTAAGCAAACACAGTTAAATGTGATGAATATTGTATTTCAAAAACTGGATTTCACTTTTATTTCTTCATGGTTAAAGGTTATTTATTTATTTATTTATTTACTTTTTGCCTTAAATAATTTTTATTTTTCAATTACAGTCACATACAATATTATATTAGCTGCAGGTGTACAACCCAGTGATTAGACGTTATATAACCTACTAAGTTATCACTCTGATAAATCTAGTACCTATCTGACATCATACATAGTTACTACAATATTATTGACTATATTCCCTATGCTGCACTTTATATCCCAGTGACTATTCTTTAATTACCAATTTGTACTTCTTAATGCCTTCATCATTTTCACCCAACCCCTCCCATCTTGAAGACGACTTTTTAACATTCCTTGTAATACTGGTTTGGTGACGAAGAACTCCTTCCTTTAGCTTTCTCTTGTCTGGGAAACTCTTTATCTCTCCTTCAGTTCTAAATGATAATGTTGCTGGGTAGAGTAATTTTGGTTGTAGGTCCTTACTTTTTATCACTTTGAATATTTCCTGCCAATTCCTTCGCTTCTGCAAAGCTTCTTTCAAAAGATCAACGGACAGTCTTATGGGAGCTCCCTTGTAGATAACTAATTGCTTTTCTCTTGCTGTTTTTAAGATTTTCTCTGTGTCTTTAACTTTTGGCATTTTAACTATGCTGTGTCTTGGTGTGGGCTTCTTTGGGTTCATCTTGTTTGGGAATTTCTATGCTTCCTGGACTTGTATGTCTATTTCCTTAACCAGGTTAGGGAAGTTTTTTGTCATTTTACTCACATAGGTTTTCAATTTCTTGCTCTCTTCTCCTCCTTCTGGCACTCCCATGATGCAAATGTTAATACGCTTGAAGTTGTCCCAGAGGCTCCTTATACTATCCTCTTTTTAGGTGGGGAAATTTTTTTCTTTTTGCTGTTCTGATTGGGTGTTTTCTGCTTCCTTATCTTCAAAATCTCCAATTTGATTCTCTGCTTCATCTACTCCACTGTTGTAATGTATTCTTAATTTTACTTAATGTAGTCTTCATTTCTGACTGGCTGTTTTTTGTGTTTTCTAGTTCTATTTTTATATTTCATATCCCTTTGTTGGTGTCCTCACTAAGTTCATATACTCCTCCTTTAAGTTTATTGAGCTACCTTATAACCTGTGTTTTGAACTCTGCATCTGGTAGATTGCTTGTCTACATTTTGCTTAGTTCACTTTCTTTCTTTCTTTCTTTCTTTCTTTCTTTCTTTCTTTCTTTCTTTCTCTCTCTCTCTCTCTCTCTCTCTCTCTCTCTCTCTCTCTCTCTCTCTCTCTCTTTCTTTCTTTCTTTCTTTCTTTCTTCTTTCTTTCTTTTTTTTTAAAAAAATATATCTTTATTGATCTCAGAGAGAGGAAAGGAGAGGGAGAGAGAGAGATAGAAACATGAATGATGAGAGAGTCATTGATCAAGCCCACAACCCTGGCATGTGACCTGACCGGGAATCGAACCCCGATTGCCTGGATCCTAGGTCTACGCTCAACAGCTGAGCCATGTCCGGCTTGGCTGTTTAGTTCATTTTCTGGAATTTTGTTCTGTTTTTTTTCATTTGGGATATGTTTCTTTGTCTTCTCATTTTGGCAGCTTCCTTATGTTGGTTTCTATGTATTAGGTAGAGCTGCTACATCTCTCAAGCTTGGTAGAGTGGCCTAAGGTAGTAGGTGTTCTGTAGGGCTCCGTGGCACAGTTCTCTGGTCTCCTAAGCTGGGCACTTTAGGTGTACTTCTCATGTGGGCTGTGTACACCTTTCTGTTGTAGTTGAGCCTTGATTGCTGTTGGCATGTCAATGAAAGGAATTTACACCCCAGGTCAGTGGGCTGCAAGGGCTGGCTGCTACCACTGTGGAGGATCAGCTGTGCAGGGGCTAACCCCATGGAATAGGACTTATTTCAGCAGGGCTCTGTTGCCCACGGAGTCTGCCCCTTGAGTGCTTCATTTGTCAAGGTGGCGCTAGGGTCCCCTGGGAGGTGCAGGCCAAGGTCAGCCACCACATGTATTCTTCCCTGGTGCTAGACTGCATGAGCTACAAAGAGATCTGTAGATGGCTGCTACTTGTGCTGGGTTTGGAGGTACCCAGGAGAGGCCAAGCTAGGAACGAAGGCCCACTGCCATTAGTACTGGGCCTAGGGCTACTTAGTGAGAGGAACAGGGCACACCAAGGTCAGATGTTGCTTGTTTGAGAGATTTTAGGCAAGTCCAAAGCATGAGCCAAGACAGGCCACTCATATAGAAACAGCTTGAATGGGCCCAAAAGTTGTGTGTGTGTGTGTGTGTGTGTGTGTGTGTGTGTGTGTTTGGGGGGGCGGTTCAGGGAATCACCAGGGCAGGGTCAACGGTGTTAGCCAGGTTGATGGAGACTCTGATATGGCACCCACCTGCTGTCTCTGTGGGGAGAGGGTTCAGCACTTCTGCCAGCACTTCTGTCTGGGAGAAAGCTGCCTCTCCAGCTCTTTCCCCGATGAGATAAAATTCATATATCCCCATATATCCCTGGTGTCCTTTGAGCTCTGAGTGTAACATTTAAATTGGTAAAGGAGATAGTCCTCTTTCACATAGGTAAACGTCATGCAATCAGTTGAAGGCTTGAATAGAATAAAAAGACACCTTCCCTTGAGTAAGAGGCAGCTCCTCCTGCCTGACTACTTTGAGCTGGATATCAGTTTTTTCTTGCTTTTGTATTCAAACTGGAACTTTAGCTTCTGGGTCTTAAACTTTCCTGCTTTCAGGCTGGAAATTATACCGTACTGCTCTCTGTTTCTCAGGCCTTTGAACTTGGGCTAGAACTTATATCATCAGTTCTCCTGGGTCTCTAGCTTGCTCACTACATATATTGGGATTTTTCAGCTTCCATAATCACATAATCATGTGAGCCAATCCCTTATAATAAGTCAATATCTATCTATCATCTCTCTCTCTCTCTCTCTCTCTCTCTCTCTCTCTCTCATCTATCTATCATCTATCTATCTATCATCTATCTATCTATCTATCTATCTATCTATCTATCTATCTATCTATCTATCTATATCATCTATCTATCATCTATCTATCTATCTATCATCTATCTATCATCTATCTATCATCTATCTATCTATATCTATCTATCATCTGTCTATCTATCTATCTATCTATCTATCTATCTATCTATCTATCTATCTATCATCTATCTATCTATCATCTATCATCTATCTATCATCTATCTATCTATCATCTATCTATCTATCTATCTATCTATCTATCTATCTATCTATCTATCTATCATCTATCTATCTATCTATCATCTATCTATCATCTATCTATCTATATCTATCTATCATCTGTCTATCTATCTATCTATCTATCTATCTATCTATCTATCTATCTATCTATCATCTATCTATCTATCTATCTATCTATCTATCTATCATCTATCATCTATCTATCATCTATCTATCTATCATCTATCTATCTATCTATCTATCTATCTATCTATCTATCTATCTATCTATCATCATCATCTATCTATATCTATCATCTATCTATCATCTATGATCTATCTATCATCTATCATCTATCTAGATAGCTTGAAGCTGCCAGCACTACAATAAAATTATTTTACCACATCTTTTGTGTACACACACACTATTCTATTGGTTCTGTGTCTCTGGAGAACTTTACTAAACAGTATCTTTGTCAAAAAGATACAGAGAATATGCTCCTTATGGGCATTATTTGTCAATATGAGCATAATGGCCTATTAAAAGACTGCCTCTTATCTTATTGATTCTGCCTTTTAAGTATTTAAAAAAATTTTTATGAGAGTTTGTTTGAGCCAAACTGACAACATATGCCAAGGAGCAAGGTCTTAAATGGTCTGGAGAATAACAGTTTTCTGGTTTCTTTTCTGCATTTGAAATTAAGGAAGGAACTAAGAAAGATTGCATGGAGGTGGGAGGAGCAAGGCAGGGATTGGATTACAGGATAGTTAAGATTATGTGCTCTCATGAGGGTAGTTATTTAAGAAATATCTTAACCTAGATGCACAGAAATAATAGACAGGGCTTGCTTAAGGCAAAGATAAACCTTTTGCTAAAAAGTGATATACCTGGGGTGTAACTACCCACCATGACCTACCCCGTTGGAAATTTATGATCAGTCACACTATAAAGTTACTTTCCATAAAAGCTTCTTCTTCTTTAAAATTCACAATTATCCCTTTTGGTCATAAATGAATTTAAAGGATGCACTGATGACCAACCTTTTCATCAGATAGTATGGTCTCACAGCACTAGGAAGGCTCACTCCTAGGAAATCTGAGTATTGACACTGTCTTATTGAGCTTTGTGGATAAGTAAAAATTGTAATCATGGGATCTGAGTTGAGGCTGAATTTTCCTAAAATGGGAAAAGCAGGTAAATGGAAGACAGTCAGGTTTTAGTCTTCATTGTGAAAAAGCCACTGGATCATTTCTATCCTGTAAACTCTCATAATCAGAATTTTGCCTTCTATTGCATTTTTCTGTATTTGACATCTAGTATAACATTTACATATGCCACATAAAACGGTATTAAAAGTTATCTTCTTTAGCTTGGCAATAGTGTAAAATGTTTCCTTTCAATAATGGCACTCATAAATTCCTTTATTTAATTTAAGTACAGCTTAAATGCACTATGATGCATGAAGGAATGTGAAGACCAAAAAATGGGGTGCCAGGGAGCTGGGAAGAATCAAGTGGCTGTCTTGGGTTTCCCATGGCCCTATTTGTTTGATTTACAATCATTGCTTACCCATATGTACTCTGGAATTTTCTCATCAATTATTTTACAATGCTTCTCAAGCAATTGCAGATGTCCTTCTGGAACATTGCACAGTGATTCCTACATATATTGAGATTTTAATCTTCAAAACCTCAATGTCTGATGAAAGCTAAGAAACAATCAGCACTTTTTAGCTTGGACATTTTATAATTTCTAGAATCATTTTTTATAGACATAAAAGTCATTACTAACATGGACTTGTTTTTATAAAACCCAAGCAAAATAAATACCTGTCTGTTTTACTTAAACCAACAAACTTGAGCTAGATTTATTTATGAAGGATTACTCTCAGGTCATGTGAATGTGAAAAACATTTCAGTTAGTTTCTATATTTCTGAGAATTTTAAAATACCCAGTTCTTATAAGCTCTTGCCTTTAAATTAATTTTAACAGTACCACCCAGAAGTAGAAAATTATCTCACATTTACAACATACATATGTATAGACACATACAAACACAGAGATCTTCTAGCTATGAGAAAAGCTCACTAGTTCACAAAAGAACAATGGGACCCAAATTTTGCCCTGGAAACATTTACAATTTATATCTGTTGTTGACAAGTCAAGTTCCAAATAACTTCCCCCTTTTAAAATAAGGAGAGACATTTTAAATACCTCAAAGAATTGGGTTGACACCTAAATGGCATCATAGGTTCATCTATTTATCTAAGTCCTCTTTTTAAAGATTCCAGAGACCAATTAAATATGTTTTCCATTCATTCTGCATAATTTTATAGCCAGCTATTTCTAATTGTGCATGCAAAAATTTTAAATTATCAAAGGATTCTCATTTCTACCATTCTAGTTATAAATGGGAGGCTGACTATGGAGGAGCTTGTTGGCCTTGGATTTTCAATTTCCCATGTTAATTTTGAGATCCGTAGTCTGAACGTACTTCAAGGGAAAACTAGCATCTCCATGTGCATCTCCAAATGAATCAGCTGTGAGGGATATCCCTATAGGACTGCTGTATGCCCTAGAGAAAACTTTCCCTCAGGCAACCCCACAAAGACCAAGAATATCCAAGCCAAGGCCAGCGAGAGCTTACCAAATGCTTCCAGAACCTTGACACTTGCCAAGGCACAGGCCACTGTCCCAGGCCCCTCTCTTTCAGGGAGAACTCATTTCAAGGGGCCCTGCCCTTCTTCCTGGGGCTCTCACTGGCTTCTCAGGGATTAGACGGGTAGTGTTACAGCAGTGAATGACTCCTGGAACCCATCTCCACCACCCCAGACTCGGATCTGAACAACTATTATCACCCTTATTTGGCTGGTTGGGCTGGGGAAGAAAGTGTCCCTTCTCTTTCAGAGCTAAAGAGATGAAAGTCTCTCATTTAACCAGCAAAAAATTTGTTCAGGTTGTTCAGACTCTCAGTAAGTTAAAATTAAAAGCAGCCACCCATTCTTTTTTCCTTTCCCTGGGGTATGGCAACCCTTATTTATCTTGAGTATTTTCTGAAAACAGCTCAAATAAAGTCATGGCCTGCTGCTAAAAGCAAGGAGGCCCATACTTCCAAGAGATACTCATCTTAGTTCACCAAATCATAACTGGGGAGCTAGTGGGGAAGTAATGGGTTCTTGCTTGTACATAGCACTGATCCTGGGTGGGCTTCTTCAGGATCTTGCTCACAACGCCAAGTAAATGCCGATGTGAGAAACATCCAAACCTATAGAGAGTTTATTTGAGCCAAACTGATGACATATGCCAGGGAGCGAGACCTCAAATGCTCCCTTAAGAATAGAAGTGGAGAGAACACACATTGAAAGCCTTCCAACTTAGCCAAGTCAGAAGTGAGGTTATCTCCTTCAAGTGGACAGGTTGGAAGTGGGAGGCGGAGGACAAGTGAGATGAGCTAAGAAATGAAGTCACGATGAACACAAAGCTTTGTGATGATATAAGAAAGAGACAGATGCAAGATATAGACATTTAAGAAAATGCATTGTCTATGTGTATATTAGAGATGCAGTGTGTGTGTGTGTGTGTTTAAATGATTAATATATACTTACTATAAAATTTCATCACCCAGAAATAAGCAGTTAGGTGATATCACAATGGAAATATCTAGAGGGGTTTGTGTCTAACTGGATATGAGGCATAAGTGTGAGATAATCATTTTGCTGGGGTTGTGGGTCTGAGTGACTGGAAGGATGAGTGTGCCTTTGCTAGAACTGGAACAGTCAGGAGGGACTGCAGGTTTTGGAAACAAGGTGGTGTGTGTGATTCTAGGCATTAGCTTTGATGTGGAAAATCATAGAACTAAATGGATAGATTTCCAAAACTTTACATGAGCGAAGGCCTTGAGGTGGATTAATGATCAGAGGGGAATAGTAGGTGACACAGAGATGAGAGAACAAGGTGGGAGAGGAAGGAAAGAATGAGGCAAGTGCTGTGACCAGGGGCTAAGGGGGCAAAGATTTTCAGTTGTGTTTAGTGGTACAAAGACATCAGGGGGAAGGAGAACAAGGAGTTCCTCAACTCCACCATTAGCCAGCTAATAACTATCCATTGGTTTATTTTAAATTATGGCCTTACTTTTCTAATTCACTTTAAAATGTATTATCTTACAAGACCACAAATTATTGCTCAGATTTTTCTTTGAAGGGTTCATTAGGAGAAAGAGTTGTGTTTTTATTTTCCCCCAGCCTGAAAGAGTAGAGTCTATGCAGGACTCACAAATTTTCAAAAGAACACTTCAACTTTGCTTCGAAAGCCTTTGTGAAGAGTCTTTACTTTCATTGTTTTCATTGGCCACATTGGAGTTATTTCATTATTTCTCACTGGACAATTTCTGCAGGCATCTGGGATAAGATGATTTTCCTTCCCAGGCAGTGTTTCCTGTCAATATATATAGAAGCAATATTTTTTAGTGTCATATTCTTTGAAATTATCTTGGCATTTTTTTGCTGAGAGACAGATTAAACAGTAAAGAGGCTGACCAACAACAGCCAAGAGAACTGTATCCTTGACTGGTTGTGTCTAAGTGTTGGATTTTTATTTTGAAGCTTTGTGTTTTTAATGGAGGCTCTTAATTTTCTTGCCATGAATGTGTAACAACAAGCTATCAACAGAAAGAATCATGGCAGCTTTTGTGCATAAATGAAATGCTCTGAGGTCATTTTTAGAGTGTATTTACAAAAGACTCTTCCCTGGGCTCTGTCTGTGGGTAATAAACAACAGCACACTGAAATGCTCTCATTTAACTTATATTTAAAGATGAATGAAAGCACATGGGTGATAATTCTTTAGATTCAGTGAAAATAAGTATCAATCACAGCTGTTAGGTATGATTAGCAATATACCACAGAGTATGAAAGGGAGATTGTAGTATTTTGTTCCACATATTAATGCTGCTCAAGTTAAATTCTCTGAGTCCTACCTCAAATTATTCTTCTAAGCACTCAGAGACAGCTTTTTCTCTAAAATATTTTTCTTACATCTCAGTCATGCATAATAGAAATTATTCTGCATCTCACTCAAGCTGAAAAAAAAAAAATCCATTTTAAGTGTGTGTTAAAATGATGCCAAAGAATTCAGACTAGAAGCTTCAGGACAGACTGTGATCATTTTGTTCAGTAAGTTTCAAAGTGGTACTGAGGTTAAAATAAACCAAATTGATTATCCAGGTTATTGTTTAAAATTCCAAGTTGAAATTTTCAAGAGATGAATGAAAAGGAAGGAGTAAACTATACCTTCAGCAAGTTTCTGGATCAATGTGTGTGAAGGCTTCTGACTATGTATCCCGAGTCTGTGAGCAGACAGTGTTGCTAGGTAATGTTAATTCAAATTCATTTTTAAAATTCGTAATTGTTGTTTTGGGTTGCACCTATCAAACAAGAAATAATTATGGAGCTACTGATATGTGCATGGCATTTTGTCTAAGTGTAGCCAAAAACTGAGATGATGTGGTCCAAGCTCACATTCCATGAGGCCAAAAGTGGGGCTTGTGGTGTTGGAGGGGGCGTCCAGCAGGTTGGCTCAGTGAACAAATGGTTGAAGAGGTCATAGGTCATGCCAGAGTTGACTCCTGCAAGTGCAGCCTGTTGTATACAGATGCTCTCACTACAGAGTAACCTCGATAGAAGCTCCCTTCCCGGAACAGAACAGTTATCAGAACAATGCTGCTTGACTTATAACAGACACCGGATTCTTAACAGGTTTCTCTGTCCACCAGCCATATGCCTTTAAATACAGAGTTAATGATGACAAATTCCTATCTCTGTATCTCTGAGACAGGCTTCAAATCTGCCGGGACTCAAACCAAACTACCTATCTCAGCTAGGATAAAAAGAATCAGAGTCCTTATCAGCATCAAGAAGTCACTTCCATATTTATATGAAAATAATCTTAAGCAGGCAATCTCAAGAAATCACAAAACTAAGGCTACCTCTTTACTTCTGTTTTTCTAGTTATGGCAAATGAAAGGAAATATTCTTTAAACACTTAGAACCTATTGGCTGTAGATTAAGTGTATATATCTGTGAGTTAAAGATAGGAAGTTTGATTCTGAATAAATTTATTCTTACACTGTTGAAACTCAGTTTTTTGGAGGATATTTTTTCTATTTTCTTTCTCATTTAATCATTATCGATGAAAATGGATTTCTGCCCCATAATTCAGAAAAGTAACCCTTTTTAGATTTTAGTTAAAAGTAACTCATTGTAAGCTTTTATACAAAGCATTTTCCAATTTGGTAGAAGAGTAAACAAATTATTCCAAATTCTACATTTGTGTGTATGCGCCTCATAACTGGTTTTTCTTTCTTTCTTTTTTTAACACTATGTAGTTACCTCCTGGCTATTTCCTTTGGATGCCTCAAAGTTACCTGATGTTTAACTCTGGAATTGAACTCACTCTATCTCTCCTCCAAACATGTTCTCCCTTCTGCAGTAAGTATCTTAAATAATGATTCGGTCCTTGGCAAACTCCTGGTCATCCTTCACGGCCTGGCCTAAACGTCACATCCTCTCTTGTGTCTTTCCGGCTCTCTCAAGTGAAGTTAGTTGTTTATGTTTCTATATCTCATGTAATTTTTTCATACTTTCACTATTTAATTTACATATTATGTTGCAATTGTGAGCTCCTCAAAAGCAGGGGCTCTACCGTGCTCCCTGTAACCTTGCTGCTACAGTAATGCATGGCATACTTTATACAATGAAAATGTTTATTGGATCAGTTTATATACATCTGCTACTGTCTCTGTCCTTTGTTTTAATGAATACATTTATCAAGGTCAAGACATTTTGATTTGCTGAGTACTGAATATTATTTATAAGTTGTTGGATCTTGATTAAGCCAGCTGGAGTTAGTTTCCTTATTTATAAAGCATAAAAGAGATGTGATTTCTTCCCATAAATGATAAAATAATGAAAATAATGTATACTTATTTTTGTCTATTAAGTTTTTTCTTATTCCTCACATGTTCTTTTTAGAGACCTGGTTCAAAAGGATAGTTAAAGACAATAAAGGAGTTTTTATTCTGAAGAAAAAAGATCTTAGGGAGAACTGAGGAACTGTCTTCAACTATAAAATGTGCTTTCATGTGAAAGAAGGGAAACGGAGTCCATGTGGCTACAGGAACTAGTACTAAGACTAATGGGGGAAGGCTGTAAAGAAGCACTCAACTATCAGATAGCTTGGTATATGTTGTCTAGCTCTTATATCCCAGATGTAAAGATTTCAAGGATCAGTAAAGTACACATGCCACCCTCAAATCTGGCAACTTCTATTAGGTTTTCAACATTTTATTTTTCCAAATAAAAAACAAACCAAGCAACAACAAAAGAGCAAAACAACTTTCTCTCATGACCACCATCATAAAAAAAAGATAATTTTACAGAAAAAAATGGAAAAAACATAATAAAGAAGAGGTCTCTTGGGGTAAGGACACACATACACACACACACTTAAATTTCCCCCTCATTTTGCTTAAGTCTTGCAAATATCAATACTGATTTAATTGGCCTGTAGGTCAGCATTTGAGTTTATAGGAGTGCAGAAGGAGTCTCACCAGAATTTGTCACCCCGGCATGAAAATTGTTTCTTTTAAAGCCCCACAACACAAGAACAGTTTTTTGCTTTGTTTTGTTTGTTTGTTTAACCTCCCCCTTTGCCTGCCTAAAGGAATTCATATAGAAAAAACTGCTTCAGGTAGGGAAGCTTAGTATATTCACCTTAGCACATATGAGTTCAGTGTAGCAGATAGGGAGGACCCAAGCAAAGCTTTGCTTGTTAGGTTCCCCCCTGTGTCTCATTGTTTCTGGGTGGTCATGCAAGAGTCTGTTTACTTTCTTACTTACCTGTGAATTGTTTACTTTCCCTTTGAAATCTGAAACCCCTGCCTCCATCTCTTTAGTCCAGAGTGGCATATAAGCTTCAACTGTCCAATGTGTATTCCAGTCTGTGGGGGAGAAAAAATAATTTTCATTCTACCCTTATAAGCTCTTCTGGATAGTCTAATAATCAAACTGACATGAGAAAGAGAGAGAGAAAATAGCCAAATTTATTAAGTATGTACATGGGGGGTTCCTTAAGAATATGGAACCTTTGCCCGGCCGGGCGTGGCTCAGCGGTTGAGCGTCGACCTAGGATCCAGGCGATCGGGGTTCGATTCCCGTTCAGGGCACATGCCCGGGTTGCGGGCTCGATCAATGACTCTCTCATCATTGATGTTTCTATCTCTCTCTCTCTCTCTCTCTCTCTCTCTCTCCCTCTCCTTTCCTCTCTGAAATCAATAAAGATATATTAAAAAAAATAATAATAAAGAATATGGAACCTGAGGATGTATTAGGCAGTTTAGGTTTATATGCCATCTTATTTATTTATTTATTTATTTATTTATTTATTTTTGTTGACAGTATTACAGATGTCCCCCAGTTTCCCCTCTCTCTTCTTCCTCCTCCTAGCCCCTGCCCCACTCCAGGCATTCACTACACTATTGTCTGTATATATAGGTTACGCATATATGTATATAAGTTCTTTGGTTAATCTCTTCTCGTCTCTTCCCCCCTCCACTCAAAGATATGCCAGTTTGTTTCATGTCTCCATGCCTCTGGACTTATTTTATTCATCAGTTTATGATGTTCATTAGATTCCACTTATAAGTGAGATTATGTGATATTTGTCTTTCTCTGACTGGCTTATTTCACTCAGCGTAATATTCTCTAGGACCCTCCATGCTGTTGCGAAGGGTAAGAGATCCTTCTTTTTTACAGCTGCATAGTAGTCCATTGCGCAAACGGACCACAGCTTTTTTATCCACTAGTCTACTGATGGGCCCTTGGGCTATTTCCAGATCTTAGCTATTGTAAATAATGCTGCTATGAATATGGGGGGGGGGGTGCATATATTCTTTCTGATTGGTGTTTTGGGCTTCTTAGGATATATTCCTAGAAGTGGGATTGCTGGGTAAAAAGGTAGTTCCATTTTTAATTTTTTGAGTAAATTCCATATGCCATCTTGAACTAAGGAGAAGATGGTTGGTTGGGATTGTGGTTTGAGATTTCAAAGGTTAGGAAGGCAATTCACATTGGGATGGAAAAGCAAATGTTTGGTAAAGGAATGTTTGCTGGGCTATCTTTAACAATGGAACACAGAGAGAAATTAGAGCAAAGGGGCTTTGCTAGGTTCCTCCCTGTCTATCACACAGTATTTCATATTAAACTACATTTATCTATGATGACAACTACCTTCCTGGAGCAGGTCTTCTATTTAAATACTTTTAGGCAATTGGGGTGAAAGTAAAAGTTTTGTTCTGAGTCTTATGTTTCTTACAAATAACCAGGTTAAAAGTATCCTATCCCAAAAGGCATATTTGGAGGTGGCAAACTCTGCTTTGCCTCAGTGCTCATATCCTTTGATATGCCATACGTGCATACATAATAAATTTTATCATTTTTTCCTGTTAATCTGCCTCATGCTAATTTGATTATTAGTTCCAGCAGAAAAAGTTAGAGGTGAGGAAAATTATTTTTTATGCCCTCCCAAGCTTCAATGTGTTAATACCCCTTTTAAACCAAATATTCAATTATAAGGGGTCAAGATACGCATATACATACATATATACATACATGTACATGCACATGCACATGCACATGCACATATACATATACATATACATATACATATACATATGCATATACATGTTGTAGGCAGTGGGAGTGGCTCTGGATATTAGACTGGTGGGATTAGACAGGACCTGGGTTCAGCAACCTCGGTACTTGAGTTCTGGCTAGGAAAGAATTCAGAGCCAATATCCAAACTATAAGAGAACAGTTATTTGCACCAAAATCACAGAGGTAGAAGAAGTAGTTAATAGAAGAAATGGGCTTAGGAAATAAGTTATAGAGGTGAAGGAAGGGAGCTTGGAGCTAAGAAGTGAGGAAGGTAAAGGTGATGCACTTGGGGGAAGGAGGAAGGGAAAGGCATGGGTGTACTTCTTGGAGGGAGAGAGAGCAAACTGGGTCCTCTGTCCTAAAGATTTATTATTTATTTAATTAATTAATTTTTATTTTTTTAAATTGACTTTAGAGAGGGAGGAAGGGAGAGGGATAGAGAGATGGAAACATAGATGAGAAAGAAACATTAATCAGCTGCCTCCTGCACCTCCCCCAACCCAGGCATGCGCTCTGACCCAGAACAGAATTGATGCCCTCTTGGTTCATGGATGGACGCTCAAACACTGAGCCACACCTATCAGGCCTAAGGTTTTAAGGGTGGAGATTTTAGGGGAGGTCCCAGGAAGATCTCAATAGAATATTCAGCAGCTTTCCAAGTGTGTCCTTTCAGGGTCTAGGTCTCCATTGGTTGATTGGTCGGCACCAGGGCAGGGGGTCATTATGCAATACCGCTGGTTCTGAGGTCAGCCTTGGGGTCATTTGTCTGGTTTTTCTGCTTTTCTGGGCCTGGAGCTGAAATACAACTGGAACCTAGATGCTATCTCAAGGGTGGAAAGGTCAAGGGGTCCAAACCACCTGACCAGTGATATGCTAGAGGAGAAAAGATCACCCTGGGGGCAAAGTCCCACCCTACAATTGTCCTTTACTAGGTACCTGGGGCTTTCCACTGTCAACATAAGAAACATCCAAATCTGTGAAGAATTTTTGTGAGTTTATTTGAGCCGAACTGTCAACAAATGCCAAGAAGCAGAATCTCAACGGATTGATATAATGCTCCAGAGAATGGAAGTTTTGCACTTTATTTTATACATTACAATCAAAACAAATGACATAAGTGGGTTACATGAAATCCATTGGTGACAGATTAGGGAGGTGGGAAAAAGCAAAGCAAGGAAACCTTTGGGGTTGGATGAAAAGTAAAATGATAGACACATACATCTTTTACATAGGTCGGTATAAGATTGTTAACCGTCAACAATTAATATGGTAAGACAATGAGAGGATTTATGGTTTCCACCCTGGTGCTTTGGTTGTACCCTGAGGGGTCTGAAAAAAAGGGAGTTACCCTGATATTCCAAAGGAGTGTTATCGTAGATGCAAGACAATAACCAGCTAAGGTAAAGATAGACTTTTGTCAGGGAAGGTTCTAGCCTAGGACATGAGTACCCACCATAAACTACTGTTAGTTAAAAAGCTTTAATTTCAGACCATCTTCAGTGGTTATTTTAGATCTCTGAGTTTGTAAAGCCATCATGAAGGCCTTCCCTGAGCTTGTCAGGTTTAGTATGTGGCCCCTTTTCATCCATATAACCTATAGCAAAAATGTCTTTGTTATACTTGTTTTGTTTCAGTGAGGATTTACTGTACATGGATTAATGAGACAAACAATGCTATGCGTGTGTATTGTTTTCCCTTCTTTGTGGGAGGTGAGAATGGTTCTGCAGGTAGTGTTGGACTAATTGCCTCCATCCTTGCCTCTGCACACAGCCTATGCGCCCTGGCTAGCTCAACAGTTTTGTTTGTTCCTCATTCAAAGAATTACAAATTACTTGAACTCTCTTAAAATATTTACCCTCAATATTCCCTTTGGATATGGCTCTGAAGATCCTATCAGTCCCATTTTGAAGATGGAGAAATTGACCTGAGGGGTGGCTATTTAATTGTTGCTGGTGGAGCTGGGGCCAGCCCTGGTCTTGTGGCTCACAGTCAGAAGCTTTCCCTCTCACACTACATTGTGGAAATGTGTCCCTTGTTGCCTCAAATTAAGACTGAAACCACTCAAATCTAGCAGGGCCAGCTCTCCTTGTAAAAGCAGCACTGAGCTCTAAGAAGCCCAAGATAAAAATTATGCCAACTTCAAAGCCAACCACTGAAGCATATCAATAGGGCAGGCAGGGAGGTCTGCCTATTGTATGAACACTTAGATATATTTACCTCTATCCACAATTTATCCGTAGCTATTTTTTTTTCTAAAGCACTTTATCCGGTATCTCAGGGGTGGAATCATTTGTGAAACACTGCAACAGTTTTCCCTGCCACTCCAACCAAATTCCCAACTGGTTGAACTACATTAATCAGAGGCTGCCCTGGTCACTTTGTAAGGTAATAGATTAAGCTACTAGCCTGGTGTGAGAGACGTATCTGTTGCCTTTTCTCTGCAGTGCACTTAGAAGGAGGCAGATCATCCATACCTATTAGGGTAAAAATCAATGTGTCCAATTGGGTAATTCCCTGACTGGGTTTTCTCTACAGCAGAGTGCAGAGTTGCCTGGAGGGATTACTGTAGGGCAGTTTCCTCCTTCAAATGTGAGGTCCTGGCTGCAGGACAGCCTGTTACCATCTTGATCCCTGGAGAGCACATGGCAGGAGTTCTTTTATTCTCAAAGCTCACACTGACATGAACTTAGATTTTGAGCCACATGTGCAGGTGTCCTCAATTTTCACTTTTATTTTGTTTGTATGTCATTCTGAGCTTCGGCATAAAGTGGAATGCGGGATTGATAAATCAGCTATATGAGTAAGGAGTAGTTGACAGTATCGTTTTGGCAAATTAGCAGCAGCATTTATAATACTGAATTAAGGCAGTGACGTCGAGGCTGCACAGACTTCACCTAACATCACATAAATGTGTATTGGTCATCACAGTTATGGTGAAAAGTTTAGTATAAAATTATTTGGCACATACTAATTCAAAGCACTAAGCTAAATTCTGCACAACTGTTTTATTTCTGAAGCTTTCCGCTGCATGTACATTTTTCAGGTTCTAGTAAACACTTACTAAAGAACAATGGTTTGACTTTGACTTTATTGAGTTGGATTCATTTTGTACGTCATGATTCTCTTTTAATTTTCACTGTTATTTATGCTTACTGTTGCATTATGAATCACTTTAGAAAATAATATATAGTGATGGTAGCTGTATTTTCACCTGTCGTTTCTTCTTTATGTAAGTGATGTCTCATTTAAATAAAGAAGAGCTGGGGTAGATGTTTGCTGTCCTTCAAAAAGAAGTACAACTTACCAATGGAAAAAAGTGGATGGGGTGATTTTAGCAACTTTCTGTGGCTTCTGGACACAGTTTAGGAAGAATCCCTGAGGCTGCAAAGGTAGGCAACAACTGGTGATTCCAGACTACCCCATTTCCATCTTTGTCATTTCTCTTGAGAACTTAGTACCACTCCTGGTTATTTAATATCCAGACTGAGGGGAATCTGAGAGGTCAGGCAAAAACTGTTTTGTTATAAAGATAAGGCAAAAGCTAATTAATTTCCATAACCATGGGTGCTAGGGTAGGCAGGAGAAATTTATGACTGGTTCCATTTCCCCCTCTAAAATGATGAATAGCCTTCCCCCAAAGCAACCTTGTGCAAAGTATTTTCCATGAGTGCTTTGTACACTACTGCAGTTAGTAGGAATTTTTCTTTAATAATATTAAATTTTTGTTTCTGCCTCCTCAGAGGAAAGCAAAAGGATCCACATCTGAACTGAATAAAAATCCCAGCCTCTAACCTTCTGATGTCCTCTTGCACCTTACCCTTATATATCTTGCTTTGGTCTAAGCAGCTGTTGGAAGGCTGAGACCTGGCCTTTTGCGATCAGATAGATTTAGAATCTAGCCTTTCAAATGGGTATAAGATCATTTCCAAAGGCCTTGGCAGATGGGGAATTAAGGTGTCCTCCTGAGGGTGGGATGTGTGAGTGACCAGGCGTTGGAGACATTATCTATGAACAGATATCAGCAAGTCAACTTACAGGATGCTCCACATTCCAAGTTGAAAGGCAGTGGGGGGAGGGCCACAAACACTTCGTGAGCTGTTGAAATAGAAAGAAATGTCTAAGTTTTCCCACAACACAATAAAACATAGAATGATATTACAGAAAATAAAATATACTAATGATAGTCATTACTATAAGGAAAACTAAAACTATTACTGTTACTGTAAAGGAAAACTAACCAGTCACTAAACAACTGAACAGATAAACTTTCATCAAGAAATTTATTAAATCAATAAGTAAACACATAAACTGCATGCATTGTATTGGTGATTTTTTATTTTTAATCCTCACCTAAGGATATTTTTCCATTACTTTTCAGAGAGAGTGGAAGGGAGGGAGGGAGAGAGGGAAACATCGATGTGAGAGAGACACATCGACTGGTTGCCTCCTGAACACTCCCCAACCGGAGGCGAGGAAGGAACCCACAACCCAGGTACGTGCCCTTGACAGGGAATTGAACCCGAGACCGGTCTGTGCGCAGGCGGCACTCTAACCACTGTGAACACTGGCCAGGGCTGTGACTTCTTTTTTCAAGTAAAATCAGCTGCTCTTTCTTTACTGTATTATTCCTTGAATACATTTGCAACTCTCACACCAGAGGACCTATAAACTCTTTCTTTTGACCATACTCAAGGTAGGGTCATCATCAAGGGAGCTCAAGGGGTTCTCCAGGTTTGAATAAGGCATCAGCTACACATTTTACTTATACCATTGTTGGCTGAATCACCCAAGTAACATTACGAGGTAGGTAATATTCTTATCCCTATTTGGTAAGTGAGATTCTCCTGAGCACCTTGCTCCTCTGTCATTGCCTGCCTTCCCCAATCCTGCTCATTTAGCACTACGTTCCCTCTGAGGAGTCCCCAATGAAGCCTTAAAGAGTGTAAGGCGCCCAATTCCACTATTGGGGTGCAGTGTCTTAGGGTGAGTCGAAGGAGACTATGTGCCCACTAGTCAAGGCTTTGCCCTCCCATCCCACACCATGTCTGCCCAGTCTGGGCTATGGTGCTCCTGTCCTCATGTCTTGGTTTCCTCCGCTTGGATGGCAGCCACCAACTCGTGCTTTAGGTTGGGTCCCTGACACCCTGTCTTGCCCTAATCATTACCCCCGTCAGCCCCCCATCCCCTGCTCTAACTGGGGACATCTCATAACAAGCTACAATTACTCGGGCAATTCTTTCACTCCTTCCCACTTTGTTTGCTTGTAACTAGATTCTTGGATCCCAGACTCCATACATCAGCCTCGCTAACTACCTTTGCCTCCTCCCGATGGACTGACACTTCGGAGGCCCTTCCAGACGTTTTGGATCTCGGCACTTTTTTCCGAGTTTCTTTGCTTCTTCCCTGTCAGCACTCTCCTCCCCAGAAGCGGACCTAGGCTTTGTGGAGCCCATGGCCTATTCAACTTGGGGAGCTTCATAGCATAATACAAAAGCGTCAATACTCACTTAGGCACAACTATAAATACTTATTTAGGATGAGAAAATAAATCATAGCATGGCTCCTAAGAGAGTCACCTTCCTTTTTTCCAGAGATCTCTTTATGCAATTTATTAGAAGTGTTCACATAAAATGCTTCCTGTTGGAGGCTGGCTTCCTTTTACCGCGTAGAACACTGACAACCCCTGGTCCTCACGGAGTCCAGTGCAAGTGAGGAACCCTAATGCTTAAGCACCACTAGATTCTGACCCCTTCATTGTGGCTCTGCTCTTTCGTTTTACAGAATTGTAACTCTGAGGACCCATGAGGAGACAGAAGAAAGTGAAACTTTGTGTTTGTATACATGAAAGAGAGATCGTGTGTGCATGTGTGTGTGCGCGCGTGTGTGTAAGAGAGAAGTTGATTCAGACCAGTCCCTCCAGCCTGCCAGGCCTCTCTCCTTTGGTGCAGAAAGCCCTTTCCTTCCTGACATTTCATATCTGCTTTTACTTATTGGCAGACTGTGCTGCAGAAAGGTCGAATGCATTTATGATACTTGTTATATTTTGAGGTCTAGCCTGATATGAGTTGATTAACCACCTTGGAATGGGGCATATTTGGAGAGGTAAAAACCTAGAACACACCCAGGCAGCCCTAGGAGGCCCCAGAGGGTGTGTGGTCTGCTAGGCAGAGGGTGGTATCCAAAAGGCAAAGAGATAGGCAACTGGGGTCATCACGTGGGGCCGCCAGCACCAGGGAGATCACCACAGGAATACTAAGGACCCTGGTGGGCCAATGGAGCCAGAGCTGTGGCCTTCACCTTCCTCAACAAGGGGCACCAGGAAAGAAGAGCTAAGAGTCCAACAGTCAGCATCTGGCAAGCATGGCCTCAAGTGACAGAGTGCCACCTGGAGTGTAGCAGAAAATTTCAGTCCCTAAGGAAGCTTGCCCTACCAGAGTGTGGGGTGTTCAAGAATAACTTTAAGGGTTATTGGGAGAGGAATCAGGCAAGGGGATCAATAGGTTGATTGAACTGCAAGAAATAGGATCAAAGTAAGAGACCAGATCTTGGAAAGATTTAGAGGCAGCATACAGAGGCTAGATGTGTTTGTGTTTTGGGTGCTGAGACATCTACCACTTATTCTCTGTATAGCCTTGAACAAATTATTTAATTTTTCTGAGTGTCCCTAGTCTCTCTTTTTACTCTATTTAAAATAGAGGGTTACTTTAATGACTAAATAGGTATATAATATTGACTGTAAACCATTTGGGGACAAAAATCAGATCTTAGTCTAATTTTTTTCCTAGTGCCTAATCTAGAGGGTGGTGCATAGAAGGCCCTTTTTAAGTTTCCAAATTACCTACCAGGTGACTGGCATACAGCTATCTCTATATAAATAGGTAGCTAGATTGATCTACATGAACATAGATATATAGATCAATGCATTTGTGTATAATTATATAAACTTATCTATATATTTATCTATATCTACTATCTCTTAGTTTTTGAAACTGAGTTTAAGGTTAGGGCCAGAGCAGCATAAATGGTGCCCATCCTCAGTCAGAGAGTGTGAGGCTGGAACTGGTGAGGCTGGGCCACAGGTGTGGGTGAGGGGCCCTCGCATGGGAAGGCAGGAAAGGTGCAGAGATGACAACTCGGCAGACTTAGACTTGTTCATCCTAAACACCATCTCCACTTAAAATGGTGTTAAAACCAAAGCTTAGAGTGATTTCCTAAAGCACTTGTCACGATTTGTTTTCATGCTTCTTACTGTTTAAAAAAAAACCAAGGCTCAGCTAATGCCTTCCTGGGAAAAGTCTCCAGGTTAAGTATTCAATGAGCTTCACGATTCCTGTTTGCCCCCAGGGCACCTTTGCAAGGGATAATGAAGTGTTCTCACCAATTCTCTATTTGGTTCCCAGACTTTGATGTACTTAAGTAAATTTTTGGTGTTGCCTTTGATCGAGTGAAGCCTAGAGCTGCCCTCCATTTCATGGAGGAAATGGGGCTCAAGTTCGGCCTTGGGTGACAGACAGTTTGGCCAACAGCAGAGAGCAGAGCACAGGCTGGAAGCAAGGGCTTTGGCCACAAATAAACCAGAGTCCAAGTCATGGCTTTGCCATTTACTAAATGTGTGATCTTATGCAAGCTACTTCTCTTCTAAAGTCCCAGCTTGCTCATCGGTGAAAGAATTTAAAAGAATAGTACCTACATAAGAGGGTTACTGTGACTCTTGAAAGAAATAATACCAAGAAAATACTCAGTACAGTGCCTGGCACAGAGTATGTGCTTAATATATTTAGTTGTTTATATGAGGAAGGAGGAAGGGACGATGTACAGGTGTGGACAGCCATCTAGACACCAGCGAGGATGGGGAGGAGCCTGGTGTCCCTCTGGGTCGTCTTGTGTGGAGTGCGGGGCTCAGAGGAGTGGTGAGAAATGCGGTTGGTGCAGAGAGTGTGCTTGGTTAACAGAGAGCTTTAAAAGCTAGAGAGGGAACTTAGATATAGAAAACTGTGGTAGGTTTTTGAACACATTGTCTTGCAAAATAATGCAACACAAGTCTAGGGTTTCCTTTTAGAAACTATGAAATTCCTTTTAGATATCACTATGTGCCTGGGACTATAAGGCTGCATTTTATTTTTTTCCAAACTCCGTGGAGTGAGAATTATTCTACCCATTTAAGAGATGATGATGTTGTGGCCCAGAAAGATAAAAATTTGCCCATAGTCACCTATGAAATTCACCTCATCTGTTAAGCGAAGATTAAATCAGCATATGTGAGGGTAACACATGGGAAGGGGATATGAGACAGCCTCTCAAAAGTACTTCCCACAGAGAAAGCATTTAACAAATACTAACCCCTCTTGGTTCTGTCTTAGATATAAAGACTGGGCTTCTGCTCTATTCTCACGACCAAGCCTCAGCTTTGCCCACTTCTGTGTACCTCTTTGGTTCTTCTCTGCCTGTGACCCTGCATAGATAACTTCCTTAGGGCCTGACAACTTTCAGGACTTGGTGTCTTTCTTTGAACCTGGCCTATGGCTGTGACTGCTCCTTCCTCTAGACCTTTGGATAGAACTGCTGGCCTTGGTAGGCCTGCCACCTACAAGTCTCCATGTTCCAGCCTCTTGCTGGGACACCGATGTGATGGCTCCTTGACTTGACTTCTTGCTTGCAAATTCACCTGCTGCCCACCAAGTACCTGCATACAAGCAGCAGCTTGGCCAGAGTCCTAGGTCCTGGGCTCTATCAGTCTGACTCATCCCTCTTTTTCCAAGTTGCTTTTCCAACAGTAGAGATTATTAAAAGTAGAGATGTTTGGACTTCACTCTCCATCTGGATCAGAAGCCTTGTGGTGAGTCCTGGGAATCTATTTATTTAAAATGTCTTCTCAAGTGAATCTGATACAGCTGTTTCACTGGCTGGCCTTTGGGAAACACTGATAGAGGTACTTTGATTACATGGCCTTTAAGCTTACTCAGTGAGTCTATGGTTTCCTCACAGGTCAGCTTCATGAATTAAATTCAGGCCAGTCTACCTTCTTTCTTAGGGGTTTCTAAAACGACTTCTTCAAAGGAAAAATTATTTAATCTCCTCTCCATATTGCCTCTGGATGAACCCATCTTAAAGTCTACGAGGATTAGAAGTCCTTCCTGCCCTAGCCCATTTGGCTCAGAGGTTAGAGTGTTGGCCTGTAAACTGAAGGGTCCCAGGTTGGAATCTGGCCAAGGGCACATACCTTGGTTGCAGGCTTGGTCCTTGGTCGGGGCGAGTGCGGGAGGCAACCAATCCATGTGTCTCTCTCACATTGATATTTCTCTCTCTCTGGCTCTCTCTCCCTTCCACTCTCTGAAAAGCAACACTGCTTAGCATGTTCAACTTGCTCTCATTCTAGGGCATTTGTGAGGTGGGCCTCTTGCCATGTGTAAAGCCTGACCTTGCCTGCAGGCTCCTGGGCCTACATTTGCTCTTTGCTGTCACTGCCTCAACCTAGTTTTAACTTTCCTCTGAGAACTGATCTGCCGACATTCAAAGCCATTTCTTTAGAAGACATTTCTTTGAACTCTTCTGAAGAATAATCTGAGATCATCTGAGATTTAATGTCTTTTAAAATACTGTGAAAAAAGATTGTTCTTTCTCGATTAGATTCTCCAGAATCATTAGTTACTGGGCTAGGTCTTACCGACATATTAAAACCTTTGTTGATGTACTAAAACTTTAAAAAGTTGGTTTTATAAACTGAGAAACTTGAAGACTTGTAAATATCTTCCTGTGAAATTGTTTTAGAACCTTCTGTATTTTGTATGTCATTTTACTTCACCTTTGTATATACCAGGGGTGCTGTTATCAATGTTAGTAATTTTATTCCCTTCGAGCATCTGTGTTTGTGTACTGGAGAGAGTGCCTATGGTAGTAAAGATTGGTTTTATTAGAGACCAATTTATCCCTGGATTTTTTGCATGCTACCCAGAAAAAGATAGGTTTCAGTTCTGGTTTCATAGACATGCAAGTACCTAGCATTTCTTATACTGTAGAAATCGACATCCTTGAAAGCATAATGATAATAAAAATGCCTTGGGTTCCCAGAATAACCGAGAACACCGCGGCATGAAGTATTAGGTCATCAATTTGTGAGGAACTTTAAAAAGTGCTGAGAGGGAATTAGATACAATCACTCAACAACAGCAGAACAAGAGGACTTGGAGGGAGGCACAATTTGTTGTCATGGTCCTGACCGCGGACATTTTGGTTAGCTTGCCATGTGAGTGCCTTGTTTATCATAGTGAATCTGTTTCTCCACCTAATTATTCTCAGGCTGCTATATACCTGTTCCCCAGATGTGGAGCTCAGGTGAGATCTGGAATAGATTGAAGAAATATTTAAGTCAGCTTCAGTTTCAGGCATGCTGGCTGTTGGCCGCAATAGAGCCTCATCGAATGGATTTTGGCATGTAGTAACATGATGGGTCACAAGAGGGGATTTGATTGTCTGGCCAAGAGCTTACTCTCTTATCAGTGAATCCACAAACCAGTAAAAACATAGCTGGTGTGACTTTAATGTCATATGCAGCATTTTCATGAGTTTGCAGAGCCCTTTAAATGGAACAGTGAGAAAATAAGGCATTTTCCCTGGCTTCAAGATGGAAAGATCTGAAGTCAAGGGTGGTCAGGATATAATTCTGAAGTAGGTTTACTAAAGTGGACTTTCGTTCAATTCTCAAAGGAGTTAAGTGGATGCAGGAAGAATAACAGAGGTTGGGGGATGCTTAGCAATTTGGAGAACTAGGGGTATGCTTTCCTTGGGAACTTCAGAAAGACAGTTCATACTTTCACTAGTGAATATTCAGCCTAAGTTTCAAAACAATTTATATGTTCTTCCTGCTTATTAATTTGTCAAAGAAATTCTAAAATTTTATTACTTATTTATTGGGTCCCAAACATAAAATTTAAAATTACAATTAGAAACCATTTTCAATAAATCAAATTTGCAAAGATTAAAAAAAAAGTAAGATCAAATCATTGCTCGTGATGGTGGCATATATTTGATCTTCTCATTTGCTGCTAAGAGAAAGGTTAGTTGGTACAACTTTTAAGTAAAACTACCCTACCTATAGAAGTAGATCCTAAAGAAATACAAGAAAAGCAAACTTTTATAACTATAGACCATAAACAGTGTATTCATTAACCTGAAATTAATTTTAAAATATTAAAATATATTTGAAGTCAATCATAGTAATTCTAAGACAACAGAAGTAAAATAAGACAAAATGTCCAAAAAATGTACAATACCTATCTCTTACTTCATGCTAAAGAAAATGAGTTTACAATTAAATATTAGCTAGACTTGCAAATGGAGTTTAAAATGGAGGCATGCTAGAGGTACTTTATCTGTCCTCTCCCAACATTCCATGAAAATCTCTTTGAAAGTGTGCAAGTACTTTTGTTGTTAATTGCAGTCATTCTGATCAGTAGGATACAGGAAGATCATATTCTGGACTCTGGGAATATTTCCACAAACTGCCACATCAATGGTGTTGCATTGAGAAGCAGAGTTATGGACTATATCTGCTCCACCTTGTCTTGGAAAGGTATACATCACCTGGCAGAAGCCAGCAAAAAGCTCTCTGTCACAGCCTGTTCCTAGCTCAGGGATCAAACCAGAAATTCAGGAAACCACGTTTCCTTCTGCATGAGGACAATAATTTTTGGGCAGCCAGATCAGGTCATTCCTTCTCTTTCCTTTCTTCTCTCTTTATTCTTGATTAGCGACTATGGGTCTTAGTAGAAACTATGCCAGATGTGTGATACAGCACAGTGGAATGTTAGAGCGCAATTGGTTTGTAGCACACTGAATTGGGGTTATAAGTGTGACAGATGGAGGCAGAAACAAGAGCCTGGAAGTGTGAGTGTGTACATGTGTGGGATGGTGTATGTGGGGGGCTTCGTGACTTCTTTAAAAATAGGTAATTTCAGACTGTGATAAAGTATTTAACATAGTCAAGAGATTGTGGCAACGAGAGAGGAGGTTCACTTATTTATCCAGCAAGTATTTATTGGGTACCTACCATATGCCAGATGCTGCTTTGTGGTAGAGAAACACCAGTGAAAAAAAGAAAGTAGTGTCTGGTTCTAATGGGAAAGGCAGTGCGGAGGGGGGGGGGGGACACAAAAATAAGTAAACCAATAAAAAATGTAATTTTTTTGTGATCATCAGTGCTGTGAACAAAATAAGATGGTGTGGTGTGGTGGAATGAATGGTGCTCCTCAGACCAATCCATTGTGGCCCCACCGTAAACTGGGCCCAAGGTTACAGGTTTTTTTCTAAAAGAAATAAAAAGAAATAGGGTTGAAAAAACAAAGTTGATCTTCACCACACTGTATTACGCAGGTACTACTCCTACTATCCTTGCTTACAGATGAAAAAATAAACTGAGACAATAAATGGGCAAATAAAAATTTTTAAGAGAAGAAATACAAGCAGTTAATAAACATTTGGAACTTGTTGAAATGCACAACTAGTGAAGTAAACACACTACTAATTAAAGGAATAAAATTTAAAATTACAATTAAACACTGTTTCAATCAATCAGATTTGCAAAAATTAAAAAAAGGACCATATTATTGCTAGTGATAGTGATGGTGGCATATATTTCACCCTCTCATTTGCTGCTGAGGAAAAGGTTAATTGGTACAACTTTTAAGTAAAATTAACCCTACCTAAAGGAATAGATCCCAAGGAAATACCAGGAAAGCAAATAAATGTTACTATACTAGATGTTAATTACAGTATTACTTATAAAATCCCCAAAAGGAAACAACCTACATGTCTGACAGTAGGGAAATCTTTCCATGTATAGATCCATTATACAGTCATTAAAGAGGATGTTCATGAAAATTTATCAATGACATGGGGAAATGATTGTTAACATATTAAATGAAAAAGCAGGCTAAAAGTTGAATACGTGGTATAATGAAATTTTGGTAACAGAACCACCTGAGGTCCAAGTGGACACATACATGAGAAAGTAGAAACCCCACGTACACGAGAGGTTCCCATACTTATGTACATAATTAAATTTGGTCATTTTCTCTTTTAATCTTTCTCATGTCTATTTCATGCAAAGGCAGTAGCAACAAAATTTAATAAAGATTGTGGCACATGTAGATGTTCATTTTGCTCTTGCAAAAATGACCCGTTAGTGCTAGACTTTTACTGCCTTAATGCCCTGTAACAGGGCAGCAGTCTCCCCTAAATCAGAGAGACTAAGATGGGTGAACAACGGCTGTAAATTAGATGAATAGTCGGGGCTACGGGAAACCCCACATGGCCACTTGTGTCTTCCCAGCTCCTGGCAAACCCCATTTTTTGTTTTTTTTTTGCAAAAGCTCAGGCACCGTAGTGCATTTTAGCTGGACTTCTTTCGCTGCCACTTAGTATGGGTTATTAATATGTTCTTGCGTGTATGTTTCTGGATGGGTTGAAGCTTCCCCTGCTGCAAGGCTGATGCCCTTGCAGTGGCAAAGAAACTGTTAGAAAATGAGTTTCCCACCTGAGGTACACCTTCCACAATTTCTAGTGATCAAGACACCTATTTCACTGAACAAATCATATGAGCCTTAAGGGAGAGCCTTGCAAACTTCTTGGCATTATCACAGACCTCATCACCTTCAATTATCAAGCAAGGTTGAAAGAACTAATGGAAAAACTAGATTAACCAGAACAGGTCTTAATTACATGGGACTAAATGAACTGATGAGGATGTTTATAATTTTTATGAATTTTGTTTGAAACATTTCTAGTTCTTTAATTTCCCCCCCCAGACATAAGGAAACCTTTTCACTTAAACTAACTATGACTAACAGCAGTTTGGTAAATTATACCTTTGTGGGAAGAATGAAAACACTTATCTTTTTAAAAAAATTTATCTTTTTTGTTGAAAGTATTACAGATGTCCTGTTTTTTTCTCCATTGACCCCCTCCACACTGCTGCCCCCCCCGCAACCCCCCCCCCCCCGGCATTCACAGCACTATTGCGTGTGTCCATGGGTTATGCATATAGGCGTATACGTTCTTAGGTTAATCTCTTCCTGCCCATCCTCCCCTCTTCCCTCTGAGATTCGTCAGTCTGTTCCACGCTTCTACGTCTCTGAATCTATTTTGTTCATCAGTTTATTTTATCCATTATATTCCACATATGACTGAGATCATGTGATACTTGTCTTTCTCTGACTGGTTTATTTCACTTAGCATAATATTCTCCAGGTGCCTCCATGTTGTCTCAAAGGTATGAGATCCTTTTTTTTTTTACAGTTGCATAGTGTTCCATGGTGTGAATGTCCCACAGCTTTTTAATCTACTCATCTACTGATGGGCACTTGAGCTGTTTCCAGATCTTAGCTATTGTAAATTGCACTGCTATGAACATAGAGGTGCATATATACTTTCTGATTGTATTATTAAGATATATTCCTTGGAGTGGGATCACTGGGTCAAATGGCAGTTCCATATTTAATTTTTTGAGGAAACTCTATACTGCTTTCCACAGTGGCTGCACCAGTCTGCATTCCCACCAGGAGTGTACCAGGGTTCCCCTTTCTCCACACCTTCGCCAGCACTTGCCATTTGTTGATTTGTTGATGGAAGCCATTCTGACAGGTGTGAGGTGATATCTCATTGTTGTTTTAATTTGCATCTCTCTGACGATTATTGACTTTTTCTTATGTCTCTTGGCCACCTGTATATCCTCTTTGGAGAACTGTTTATTTAGGTCCTTACTCGATCCTTTCAGAATTCAGAATTTCATGGCAATATTTTTATTTGTATAAGTTCACTAAGAATCTGTGGTCACAATTGGACACTGGTTATGTTACCAAGGCTTTGACTGGAATGTCCTATTTGAGAGAAACATGCATAGTTCCAGGTATGACCAGACAGCTTTAAAGAATTAAAATTGACTTATGGATGCCAAAAAAATCCCTTGGAAATATCAGCCTGGTACCTTGCTTACAAGGTTCCCAGCAGCGTTACCAGGTGAGTAAATAAGGTCTCTTCCTGGCATGTGCAGGAACCTCAAGATATTTGGGGTACCTTAAGACTAGAGGAACTCACCCAAAGCTATAAATATTATAGGCAAAGTCTGGTGGCAAGTCCTTGCTTTGGCTTTTTTAGTCTCAAGAGGCCCTTTAAAGTTCAGTTTGGAGATCCCTTATGAAAAATTCCAGCAAAGCACATTAAAAGAGCCTATATAATCAATTGCTTTTCTTATTCTGTTTCCCCTTCAACTCCATCTTCCAGTCATTCTTCTTTTCAACAAAGAGCTTCTTCACAACACCTTCTAAAGAGGAAATAGAATGACTGTGGCTACACCTAAGTTCATAAGGCATACACTTGAGATGCAATTTATTTTAGGTCAGTATCTGAACTGGATGCTTGGTGCCATATAAGTTCAATGTGAACTGCTTAGGAGCAGTTATAATTGATTATTTATGGCTATTGGAAGTTAGAGTGCTATTCTGTGCTTATAGCCAAGTAGAACTATATTATGCTAGGTTTAGGTTAACAGATAGCTGTGTAAATGACATTGGGGACTCACACTCTACTCTCTAGATGTCATAAATAGAAAAATTAGGCGAATAGGCATATTCATTATATAGCAAATAACTATTCACTGTATAAGCTGCCTGTTCCAGTAGATTGGTCATTCATAAACTTTAGAATACATAAAACTTACCAGGGGACCTTATTAAAAACGTGTATTTCCAGCTTTGCTCTTGGTAATTATGATTAGCAAGCCTGGGATGTATTTTTACTGTGTCCCAACTGATTCTTATGCAGGTAGTTAGTGGAGCACATGACATTAAATAGCAGAAAGCATGGCATTAAATAGCAGAAACTGCTTGGGACAGGGAGAGATACCATTCAGACACGACAGTGTTTTAACTTAAAGGGCTATCTGTAGTTTCCAAACACCTTTTCTGCTTTGGTTCTCTTCAAATGTATGTACTCTTTCACCATTACCTCCCTGCATAGGAATTTGAAAGTAGTTGGACGAGGGAGTGGGAGAATACATGCCCCTATGGTGGGTAGGGGGCTATGACACATCATAGTCTCCCAGTGGGTTTGTGGAAAGCCCTCACAGGTTCTGATAATATTTCCAATAGATAACTCTTACCTTGGAGAAAAGCAAGTGTTTCCTGGTGGGAAATTTCTGGGTGTGAGGGGACTTTTGATAGCACTCAAGGCAGTCTGGGACTTGCATTGTGGGTATGTAGAAGATAAGACCTTGACCTTGGGAATGCTTCTTCCCTTTGAGGATGGTCCCTTCTCCATGAGGTCTTCCTTTCTAAGTTCCAGTCTTCCTTTGATCTGAGCCAGGGGTGAAAAGTGGGGTCCTGCCTAAGGTTGCACAGGTTGAGCATGCATTTCCAAAGTGTGAATATAGCTGGAATCCAGTCCAGATTCCACTTGCCAAGCTGGATGTTAGAGCCAGGCCTAGGGCTGTGTCTGACTGGAGGAGGGGTAGTTTTAAAAACCTACACTAGGCCTCTGCTAGTTGGAACCCACCAGGTGGCACACCCAAGGTTCTCTCAGTTTTAATGCCCTCCTTGACTTCAATAAACTAGTATTGGGGTGATAGAAAGAGGAAAAATAGAATAAAATTTAGAAAGAACTTTGTTTATTACTGCACGTTGTAAGAGTTTAAAATCCCTGCTTTCCTGACAGTAACTGAACCTCATAGAGAGACTACCCACATGACCTCCTCTAGGCTGTGCTCATCTAGCAATTGGAAAAACCGCTTCCTAAGTCAGGGACACATTATTCCCTTGCGTCTTGTCAATCCTCTTAGTTGACAATTTCCAGCTTATCAGCCAGACTTGTTTAATGCTTGAGGCCAAGGAACCGCAGTGGCTTTTAATTGACTAATTCCAGAGAGCTTAGTGCAGCATTCCATCAGTATAGAAAGTGTATTGACTCCAAGTTGGAAAATGCTTCAGAGGCACTACAAAACTTTCTATTAGAAGAGGTACCTTCTTTTTATTTATTTCTTTTTTTAAAAAAATATATCTTTACTGATTTCAGAGAGAGGAAGGGAAAGGGAGAAAGAGAGAAGAAACATCGAAACATCAGTGATGAGAGAGTCATCATTGATTGGTTGCCTCCTGCAAGCCCCCCACTGGGGATGGAACCCACAACCTGGGCATGTGCCCTGACTGGGAATTGAACCCCCATCTCCTGGATCCTAGGTCAATATTCAACCGCTGAGCCACCCCCTGCCAGGCAAGAGGCGCCTTCTTAGTTCAGAAGAAGAAGAAAGGAGAAGTGGGGAGGAAACATGTGAAAGAGGTGTTTTACTCTTCACTCCAATCCCATCCCCCATTTCCGATGTCAAAATGACCTCTCAAGACATTTTTAAGACGTATGTGCCTTCTCACAATCTACTCCAGTCTCCTGGTGATGAAAACAGTCCTTGGAATGCTTCTGCAGCCTTTCTGAGTGGGTTCACATCCCGCACTCTGACCATGGCAAGATTTAGAGAAGAGGGCTGCCTGCTGCCCATCCAACAGGCCATTGAAGGAAGCTGCAGGAAACCTCTCCGATTCAGCTTCAGTGCTTGGCTTTCGAGCACCTGCTGACCAGCCTGCGTGGTCCAGATCTAGCCTTGCTTCCAGTCTTGCTGGCTGAAGTACTTGTGGCTTCCTGCAGAAGGCCAGACTCACTCTTCTTCTTAAAGTGAGATTAGCAGGTGTTCAGGAGGGTGTTACAGATCATTAAATACCCAATCATTAAAGTTCCTAACTGAGTTCTCCCAGGTTGGCCATTTACTGTGTTTTCACTATATGGCCAGGCACGTGCTGGGCACTGCGCATGAATCCAACTCAGTCTTCATATTCTGTGAGTTAAGGATCAGCCCTGACTTTTCAGTTGAGAAACTTGAGAGAACTGGAGTAGCTTGTGTAAAGTCACACATCGTGTGAAAAGTCAAAACTTAACAAAGAAGCTAGGGGACAAAAGCTGCTTTAGAGAGAAAGGAGGCTGTAGCTCAACACTTCATTTTGAGAACAAATACTAATTTGGGAAGAGCATATTTTTCTATCTGACTCCTCTGCTGGGTCAGAGTATCGATGCTGCAGTCATATTTGCTGGGTTTAGAAATAATTTTATGTTGTTGGTGTCATTTTATTTTTCAGTCCTTTACAGCTTGAAGCCTGTCTTGGTCAGAATGGAGATTTCAGACATGAAGTTATTTCCACTTCAACTCATCTGTCAGTCTAATAAATATTATAGTGACCACTTTTTTTTCCTTTTAGAAGTATATATTTTGTAAGTGAGTATGGGGCAAAGGAAAATGCCAGTGGATTAGTGTGACGTAAGACCTGACATCTTATTTTTATTAATGCAAGTGCCTGACTTAAGTTTTGGTTGCTGAGTCATCCACTTCAAAGATGCCTATTCTCCAATAAACACGTTTCCAGAGTTTATCTACTAGATAAAGAGCCACCTCTTCCCCTACTGAAGGTTCTGTGTATTTTTAAAGATCTTGGTTGATTTCAGTAACTGACCATTTGGGCTACTAGTTTGTTTTCTCTTCCTGCCTTTTAAATTTCCTTTCTTATGTTTTAAATTAACCAATACAGAGTGAGCACTCAGAACCCTAGGCCCTCACCCTCCACCCCCAATTTAAGCAGCACCCAAGGCACAGGCACACTCTCTCTCCCTACGGGCTCAACATCTGGGTCAATGGTTCATCACCTTGGCTGCACATTAAAATTGCAGGACACATACTTACCTGGCAGGGGAGATGATCACGAAGGTGGTTTTCCCAGGGCGAGGCTTATCCATTGCACTCTGGATGTGCTGACCCCTGCGATTTCCCCAAATGTGGGGAACTTGACTGCATAGTTTGTGGTAGTGGGGGACTGCATTAGCGCTCTCCCTTAGGGAAAAAAAATAAAAATTGCAGGACAGATTTGAAAAATTCTCATGTCCTGGCCACATGCCAATCTGCTAAATTAACATCTCTGGGGAAGGGGCCAGGCACTAAAACCAGCACCTCTGGATACAGACCAGGCATTAGTGTTTTTTAAAGCTTCCTGGTGCTTCCCATGTGAGGCAGTGGGAACCACTGACTGCTCTAGTGGTGCTTCTCCAACTTTATTGAGCACAGGAAGCCCCTGAGCGTCTTGTTAAAATACAGATTCTGGTTCAATGGGCCTGTGTGGGCACTGAGAGTGTCATTTATAACAAGCTTCCATGTGAGGCTCCCTCTGTTGCTCTTGACGTTTTGGGGACTGAGGCTCTAGATTATTAGTTCTCAAAGCGTGGCCTCTGGATCTGCAGCATCAACATCACCAGGGAGCTTGTTAGAAATGCAAATTCTTGGGCCTCATTCTAGGCCTAGTGAAGCAGTAACTCAGGGCATGTAGCCCAGCAGTGCGGTTTAACATGCTCTCCTTATGATTCTGATGTACAGTCTAGTTTGAGAACCTCTGCTAGATAATAGTTTCAAGTTTCCTTTGGTGTTAGGCTTTTGAGAGGCAAGAATGAGAGATTCCCCTGCTAATCTAAATCAACGGAGAGGGCTTATTACAAGGATATTTGTGGAGACAGATCACTTTTCATGGGAACCCAGGACAAGTTGCACAAGCAGGATGCATGTGATGAACCACTATGGCACAGCCAGGCATCCCAGGAACTGGGTTGTGGTCTGGGAGCAGGGAGTATGACTCAGGATCTGGAATGACTGACCAGGCTGACTCATTGCTTGCCCAACTGCGGGAGTTCACAGTCTCTTCCTCTAGTGCCCTACTCTTATCAAGATTCAATAATTCTGTCTACTTATAGCAGAGTGGCTTAGCTGGAGTCCTGGAATAAGGCTGTTTGAGTTAGAATTCTGGCCTATTATTTGTACAACTTTGGGCACTTTACTTAACCTCACTTAGCCTCAGTTTTCTTGTCTGAAAAATGAGAATACTAATTGTATCATAGACTTGTGATAGGATTAAATAAGATCAGGGCTGTAACATGTTTAGAGGATTTTCTGGGAGCCAGTAACTATTCATAAAATAAAGCTGTCATTAATACCTTTGTCTTTATACTTCTAGTTACATTTACCATAGCTGACTCTAATCTAAACCTTGTGTTCAAATATTTGAGAAGAGACACAGATTGTTGCTGTGAATCACTGTCATGGTTATTGGGCCAAGTTCTCCAATGAGCATCTATGGACATCTTGTGTATTAGCTACTTGGGGCTTAGATGCTTTCCTTTGGTCCATAACACTTCACTTACTTGAGAAGATTCATTCTCAAGAGAGGAAGGAGACGTGAGAGATACTGCGCCACCAGCAGGGCACTCTGGGGCTAGTCCATGTCAGGGTGAGCTTCCAGGTGACTTATTCCCTTAGCTGGGCCCAAACAGTCTAACAATCAGTGTGTTTGACTCCACAATTTGGAAACATATGTTTACATGAATTGACCAAATTTTAACTTAGCATCTGGGTTAGGGAAGCGAAGACCCTGCTGCACTAGTTCTGTCACTCTTGCCTCCGCTGTCTGGAATGGTTTTCTTAGTGTAGGTAGCTAGATATTAATAAGGGAAGGGAGCAAGGGAAACAGACATTATTAAGCATAATACACTGGGAATAAATTGCTTCACCAAGAAGTCACAGCTTCACACGTTCCCCAGGGAACCACTGGTCAATTCCCCAAAGATCACCAGTGGAAGAAATAGAACAATAGAAAGGGAAAGTGCCTGACTGGTTTGGCTCAGTGATTAAAGCGTTGGCCCTTGGACTGAAGAGTTACGGGTTCGATTCCAATCAAGGGCATGTAACTCTGTTTAGGCTCGATCCATGGCCCCTGTCTGGGCACATGGAGGAGACAACCAGTAAATATGTCTCTCTCACATTGATGTTTCTCTCTCTCTCTGTCTCTCCCCTTCCCTTCCACTCTCTTCAGAAATATCAATGGAAAACAATATCTTAGGATCAGGATTAACAAAAAATAATAATAGTAATATAAAAGGGGAAGGTAAGTGCAAGCCAATGGAAGCAAAAATGGCGACCTCAAAGGCCTGTCGGTCTAGCCTGGGAAAAAGATTGGATTGGACAGGAGACACAACCCTGGAAAATCTAAGAAATAGATTGGTTAGGGGGTGGGTCCAACAGAAGCCTGCGAAAGCTTGGGAAGTTAATTGGTTATTTTGAAAAAGCACTTGATCCTTCCCAAACCCCAGATAATATAATCCCAGCTAACAAAAATCTCCCCACCCCCTCTCTCTCTCTGTAATATGCACTCACCCCATGTGCTTGTGAATCTTGTAGCCATGCAGGTCTAGCAGCCGCCTGGGGCCCACGGCAGACTGCACAGGCTCCAAAGGACGCAGCTTTAATGTGGCACAGAATCTCTGGACATTGGCTCTGATGAAGACAAAATTGGGCTTTTTCTACTGTGGGATGGGGGGAGATGGGTGGAAAGCCTGGGGCACTCCTGGGGGCAGCCTTCTATTTTCACCCTCCCGTACCTGGGTCCGTGGAATGCCTTCCTTGAGATCCCGTGAAAGAACATGATTTCCACCAAGAGTATGGTCACCAAAGCAGGGAATTTAAATGAAAGGAGGACATGCCACTCCTTGACAGAGGCAAAGAGGAAGCCAACCTAAAAATAAAAACTAGACACTTAAAAAGTCATCCCCTTCCTACCCTCCCTGGATCTTTTAACATAAACGCCTTTGTCATTGTTTGGGTTCAGAGAAAACTAGATACTATGTTATACAATCATAAAAAATTACAAATTGTATATAAACAAAACTACAACCAAAAATTTTTTGTTAATGACATTAAAAAGCAGATAATGATTAAACTTACATTTCTAAAGCTGGATGTATTCATAGGAAGGCATATTGGCATAATTGCTTTACGTGTGACTGCTTCCTCTTTATTTTAATCATTGCCAATCATTATTTAAATGGTAGTCATTTTCGTTATCATTACTTTACTATTTTAACAATAAAGTCATGTTACACTATAAACAGGTTGGTCAATTTAGAATGCACACTCCCCACACTGGAAACAAAAAATATTCCTTAACAAAAGAATCTTATTGTGTAATTACTGTCAACATAAATACAACACTTGACTTCTATAGCACAGGCACTTGGATGGTTAGCCTTTCTGCACTCATGTCCCATATAACAACTCCATTCTCCCATCACTCTTCTATGTGTAAATTGCTACAAAATCCTGCACAATCTGTGGCAGCATCTTTTGTCCTTGGCTGGGTGTGTGCCAGGTTGTGAACACAAACACATAGACAGCCACTGGAACCTCATGTTTATCCACATGACATGGGCTATGTTTGCATTCATAGTCCTATTGAAATTATCATCAAAATAAAAACACAAAGTTACTTTCTCACAGGCTTTTTGGATTTGGGAAAATCTAAGGACCTTTACAGGTGCTTGGGTTCCAAGTTAAGAAACACTGGTCTCATTACTGCCTAAGTTTTATCCCTTTGAATTCTCACAGAAACCCTGTGAAGTAGACACTAGCATCCACCTAACTTTAAAGTTGAGGCTCTGGGGTGGCGAGGTTAAGGAATCTGCCTAGCGCCACACAGGCAGTGAGCTAGGAACCAGGAGGTCCTCCAGGTCCATGTGTCCTGAAGTCTCTCTCTTTGAGAACTCTCAGTACTTGACCTGAGAAATTCTGCCCAGAGCCCTCAGGGAACTACGTAGGCGTGTGTGGTGAATGGGCAAATAGGGCTCGTGCCTATTACTTTTACAGTTTCTTGAGGAAACTCAAAGTAAAGTTGGCCATCATAAGTGGAATTAATGCAGTGCCCATTTTGTGGGGCAAAATTCTCAGTTTTAATGAGGGCTCATTTACCCTACACATAGTTTCTCTTAGAATCAGTCCTAAAGCCATTCAGGCCTGACCTGGACATTTTAGATCCACACTCTAGGCCAGTGAGGAGCTGTGTGAGAACTGCGGTCTATGCCTTAAAGGCTGGCAGTTTGTTCATTCATTTATTCATTAACTTGTGCAGAATACCTGGCTACCCTCCCAGGTACTCTATCAGTATAAGAAAAGAACTCACAGGTCCTGGTCTCCTCATTTGCAGACCAAGAATTTTGCTCCTGGTCCCCTTACCACTGGGCATGAGTGCCTCCTTATTTCACCAAGTGAAAGGCTTGGATTTGCAATAGGGTGGTGAAAAAAGCACAGACTAATTTTAGCATCAGAAACTCTGGGTGAAAGTCCTGTTTCTGTAGCTAAAAAGTTCTGTGACCTTAGGCAAGCCTCTTATCTCCCCTGAATACACCTTTCTTATCTTTATAATGAGAAAACCTGTATTGATAACAAATTTACAGGTTTATTGTGATGGGTCAATGAGACCAAGTATATAACAACACTAGAGACTTTAAAGCATTTTCAACAGAAGACCAGGTCTCCCAAAACACTTACAGAATAACTATTAAGTGTCAACATCTGTGCTGGCATTGGAAATACAAAGATTAGACATGGTTCCTGATCTTAAGGACTTTATAGTCTAGAAAGGGAGGCTGGCATTAAAAACCCCCAAACATGATGTAATAAGATATGCATCATTGTAGAAATATGTGCAATGCGAGAGAAGCAGTAACCAAAGTGTCTTGAGTGGGACAGTTGGTTTCAAAGAACAGACATGAATTTATCCTTCAATTATCAATAAAAGTCATAGCAACATACAGCAGCATGGCGTGCTTGGAGGTAGGTCAGTGAGGTGGGACAGCATAAGAGGTAAGTACCACTAAGTCCCAGAGAACTGAGGTTGTGGCCTGGTTCTATTCTTGCGCCACGATTAGACACAGCTGTAATGCCCACTCATGCTATTTCCTTTCTACCCAGAATTATAGACAGTAATTGCTTTGTGCCAGTTTAGAATGCACTTTGAGGATGAAAAACATCAAACACAATTTCCATTTAATTAGCCTTTCTTACTGTTTTTGCGTTTGGCCGAGAATGACCAGCTCTGGAACTGCAGGGGCACCTCAACACGGAGTGTCCTCTTGTCTCCCGGAGGGGGCACCTTTCCCTTTGCCAGGCCCTTGATTTCCTCTGAATATGTCATTTGGCCACTGCATTGTTGCTCTTTTGTTGGCCCACTTCGGCCTCCATAGCTAGAATACACTTGGTCAAATTCCTTATAAACAATAGGAAATTTTACTCCCACAGTTCTTTTGGAAATAGGTAAGTTTTATTCCCTCTACTGAAGTCAATGTCTGCAGCACCAAGTGCATTAACCTGTCTGTTCTGCCTTATTGAACTGAACTGGATATTTGGCATCTTTCATTCCCAGTCCCCGTCGTCATTATCACCTTGTGACTTTTGTGGAGAACACAGTTCCTATTACACTGTTTTACAAATTCAATTAAACCATGACTCAGGCAATGCTGATATCTTCCGAATGACATTTTCAACAAATGCTCCTAACTATGTGGGTGAAACGGCGGTACCCACAGAGCTGATGAAGTGCTGCTGGAGTCTGTATTATTCTCAGTCCACTGCCCTCAACCTCCAGGAACAATTAAGTACCCGTATATGGAGACAATGAAAGAGAAAGTGAGAATCATAAATTCTGTGGGCCTCTCGGGTTGGGCTTGACTGCAACATGATTTCACATTCTACTTCACAGCCCAAGGCCCTCTAACAAACAACTTTCCTGGTCTCAATTTGAAATTATGCAGGTAGTCTCTCCAGAGTGTGGTCCCAGATCTGAGGTCTGCCAGACCACACTGAGAAGATGACACATTGGCTCACTGGAAAAAGACACAAGTCATATATCTTTGTTTATTTAACATAGAAAAAGTATATATTTATGTAATATATATAACAAAGAATAAATTGGAGTTTTACTCTATATGATAAAAATTTAGTAGTGCCCTCAATTGGTCTATTGGTCTATGGTCAAGGTACCACGAGGGAAGGAAGGCTGCTGGTTGCACAGCAGTGGTATCATTTCGTTAGTTTTCTTCTAGCATCTTGTGCTGTTTTGCAGTTTATGTGAGCTTGGTTAAGTGGGCAAGAGTCCTAAAAGTTTTCTGTAATTAAAGTAATATTAGGTAATAATTCAAGGTCAATGGCAGAGCTGATGACATCTGAATTGTGTCCTTCTCATCCTCCCACTCCCAATTCATATGTTGAAATCCTAATTCCTGGTATCTCAGAATGTGGCCTTATGTAGAGATAGGGTCTTTATAGAGGTAACTGATTTAAAATGATTAGCTTAATGTTATTAGGATGGGCCCTGTTCCAATAGGACTGGGGTCCCTATAAAAAGAAAGGAAATTTGGATACAGAGACATTCATAGAGGGAAGATGATATTAAGAAACAGGGAGAAGATGACCATCTACCAGCCAAGAAAAGTAGCCTGGAACAGATCCATTTCTCACAGCCTTGAGAAGGAACCAACTTTGCTGACACCTTGATTGATCTCAGATATTTAGCCTTGAGAACTTTACTTTTTAATCTTTATTGTCAAAAGTATTAGAGATGTCCACCCCTCCAATGACTCCCTCCACTCTGCTCCCAATCCCCTTCCCCAGGCCTTCTCCCACTTTCCTCTGAAATCTCTCGGTCTGTTGCATTTTTCAATGTCTCTGGATCTGTTTTGTTTATCAATTTATTTTGTTCATTAGATTCCACATATAAGTGAGATCATGTGACACTTGTCCTTCTCTGACTTAGCCTTGAGAACTTTGAGAAAATAAATTTTTGTTCTTTAAGTCACCTAGTCTGTGGTATTTTATTACCAGCCCTAACAAACTAATACAGAATCACATCCAGTCTCATTAGCAATGGGCCTCCATCACTATGTGCCATGAGATATTAGTGAATGATAGTGTAAAACTATTAAGTCCAGAAAGACATTGGAAACTAAGCTTTTAATACATGAAGACGACCCAAAAGTTCACAAACAATGAAATGTATTTAATCCCTGCTGTCATTAAAATATTACTGTTAGATTTCTAAGAGAGGCAGAAAGGTTTTTTTGAACCATTAATAAATTAAAAAAAAATTAAACAGTGATGTTTATTTGATTTTACTCTAATGTTTTTTGTTGTGGTAAAATTAGTAATGACGTATATATTTCAGGTGTACAAGATTATAATTTAATGTTTCTACACACTGCATAATGCTCACCACTGTAAGCCTAGTTACCACCCATCATCATACAATTAATGCTTTTCACCCATTTCACCCTCTAACCCTCTTCCCCTCTGTAACTATGAGTTTGTTTATGTTTTGTTTTTAGATTCCACATATAAATGAAATCATATGATATTTGTCTTTTTTCATCTGACTTATTTCACTTAAGATAACACACTTAAATTCATGTTGTCGTAAATGGCAAGATTTCCTTCTTTTTATGGCTGAGTAGTATACCATTGTGTATGCGTGGGTGTGCGCGCGCGTGGGCATGTGCATATGTGTATCACATCTTGATCCATTCATCCATCCATCGATGGGCAATATCTTGGTTATTGTAAATAATGCTGCAATGAACATAGGAGTTCATATATTTTTTTAAATTAGTGTGTTTTCGTAGTCTCTGAATAAATACCCAGAAGTGGGATAGCTTGGTTGTATGGTAATTCTATTTTTAATTTTTTGAGGACTTTTTATACTGTTTTCCATAATGGTGACACCAATTTACATTCCCATCAATAGTGTACTAGGATTTCCTTTTTTCCACATTCTCTCCAGCATTTTTTTTTTTGGTTTTTTTGATAATAGCCATTCTAACAGGTGGGAGGTAATATCTCATTGTGGTTTTAATCTCCATGTCTGTGATAATTAGTGACACTGGACATCTTTTCATGTGCCTGTTGGCCCCCTATAAGTCCTCTTGAAAAAAATGTCTGTTTAGGTCTTCTGCCTTTTAAAAAAAATCAGGTTGTTTATTTTTATGTTGTTGAGTTGTGTAAGTTCTTTGTACATTTGGATGTTAACTCCTTATCAGATGTGTGATTTGCAATTATCTTCTTCTATTCAGTAGGCTACCTTTTCATTTTGTACATGGTTTTCTTTGCTGTGCAGAAGCTTTACAGTTTTATGTAGTCCCATTTCTTTATTTTTGCTTTTGTTTCCTTTGCCTTTGGAGTCATATCCAAAAACAACATCGCTTAGACTGATGTCAAGGAGCTTACCACCTATGTTTTCTTCTAGGAATTTTATAATTTCAGGTTTTATATTAAATTCTTTAATCCATTTTGAGTTAATTTTTGTGTATGATATAATAGTCCAGTTTCATTCTTTTGCATGTGGTTGTCTAGTTTAACCCACACCATTTATTTGTGAGACTGTCCTTTCCTCATAGTATGATCTTGGCACTGTTTTTGTAAGTTATTTGTCCACATATGTGTGGGAATATTTCTGGACTATCTATTCTCTTCCATTGATCTGTGTGCCTGTTTTTATGACAATACCATACTGTCTTGATTACTATAGCTTTGTAGTATAGTTTGAAATCAGGAACTAAAATTGTTTATGTCAACTTTAGTATGTAGTTAATATGATAGTCTATACATTAGTGCTGCCAGTGGAAGTGGGGCTCTTCCATGGGATCATGAGGAAAACATTCCACAGACTCATGTACACGAGATTGTGGTGTGGTAAGATTTATTCCAGTGGAAACAGAAGGTTGTCCCTGGGTTTCTAATGTCCCATTTTTATCCCTCCAGCCATGAAAAATGTCCCATCTTCGAATCTCAGAGGGATGGAGGAGGGCGGGTAGGTGGAGGGGGAGAGATTAACCGAAGAACTTATATGCATATGGGCACAACCCAAGGACAAGGACAATGGTGTGGAGAGGGACTGGGGAGGGGAGTGGGATTGGGGGAATGGGTCATTGGGGAGAAAAAGGGACATCTGTAATATTTTGAACAAAAATAAAATATAAAATAAAATAAATAAATAAATAAATACATAAATGCATAAAATCAGCTCAGAGCCCAAGTGGGTGCTAAATAAATGATTGTTGAACTGGAAAAAAAAGAGAAAAATATCCAATCTTGTATTCATCAAGCCCAAAACAAAGGTCAGTGTCCAGAGCTTCTGTTTCATATTAAAGCTTAGTCTTTTGGAGCCAGTGTGGTCTGCTGCAGGCCCTGGGTCACTGATAGACCAGCATGATTGCTAAGGAGAGAATGAGTGAACGAATGGGGTGAGTTGTGTTACTGGGAGGGAAAGAGAGAGAGGGAGAGAGAGAACTGTTTGTTTCCTGGGATTATGTTAATTCAGGTTTGGGAAGAGCCAGGAGCTTTTTCAAAATAACTAATCAACTTCCGAAGCTTTGCGGGTTTGTGGTAGGCCTGCCTTCTTACCAATGCACTCTTTCCCCAGGCTAGACTGGCAGGCCTCCATGGTTGTCACCTTGGCTCCAATTGAGCATGCTTCATAGAAACACCTTTGCCTGTGCCATTTTGACTTCTACCTGCTCATGTGCTTACCTCCCTCTTTATTGTTTTATTCCTTTCCCAGTAATCTCTGAGGAACAGACGAGTGGTTCCTTGGGGAGTGTGTGAAGCTGTAACTTCCTGGTGAAACAAACAGGCTCATGCTCCCCAGTTGGTTATGTCTAATAATTTCTGATTCCCTTTGCTCCCTTCCTTTATTACTATCTAGCTACCTATGCTAACAGTAGTACAGATATATAATTTACAAGGAAATAAATATATATAAACATGAGTGAATGCTCAAATGCATTTTATTGATGGGCATGTAATTAAAAATGTTTAACGGTTATTGGCCATGATAATGTGGCTTAGATTTCCCTTTTCTAAATCTGGATGCTTTAGGTCTTTCACATCTAGAACTAGGACATGATAAGGCAAATTTTCAAGGCAATAGAGGTCCTGAAGTAACCAAAGTTTTATTCTAAGAGGAATTAGTTTATGAATTATGTGTCTCATATTTTCCTGTGAAGATTTAAATAAAAATATCTTTCTTGATGAGTTTCAAGTTTTAAATATAGTTTCTAAAAATGATTTAAATAAGTCTTTTTCTATATGAAAGCTAATTTTATTAGTTTTTTCTTTAACATTTGTCTCTATTCAATATCATTGTTAAAATTCTCACCATGACAAGAAAATCAAGCACAGCTGTAAAAAGCTGCCACGTTTCCTCACCAACATATTTGTTTGGAAGTGTTTTTGGTATATCAAATAGAAGAAAAGTAAGTGGTTCAGCAGCTACCTTTGTAGGATGTAAATGAATGTAGTCAAAGCATCAGGAATAACACTGGGTAAGGAGAATTTTATACACATCACACACACACACACACACCAGCGTTTATGTATCCTGGGAGAAAGACATGCCTGGCTTTTTACCAGAGACCTAGCTACTCCTTCCACAATAGAAGAATACATGGCAATCAGCATTCCATGTGTTTCATGTGGCAGGTTTCAAATTAACAGTGAGGCAATAAATGAGCATAAAGGGCTGTTGCATTTTTGAGTCTCTTCCATCTACAAAAGGGTCCCAGACGACAAAACATTTAGTATGTGTAAGCAAACAGTGACTTACCTTATGAGGTCTGAGTCTGTCTGTGGGGTTTTCTAATCACCATCAAGAAAAGCGAAAAGAGAGACATTGGTTCGGGGTGGTTTCTTATGCCTCTCAAGCAAACATGTACTCAGTTTTATTTCCTAGTCTTGCAAATGATCACATGTCCCAGGAGGCACCTAAATGCAAAGATCTGGTTCTATCCACTCACCACTGTCTGTCATTCACAGTCTGCAAGTCACTGCCGATGTCAGCATTTGTAAAAATGTTATGATAGCTAAATGACATAAACCAGTTCCTCTCTCTGCTCCTCATCAGTCAGCTCCAGGGGACTGTGAATTGCTCAGGTGGCAAAAGTCACCCTCCTAAGGTGTATAAAGAGAATAATAGGGGACATGGGACCAAGACCTGGGGCACTCCAGCACTAAGAGATTGAGGAGAGGGGACTGAGCCAGTGAGATATAAGGAGAGTACACTGAGCATGGTGTCATGGTACCCAAGGGGCGAGAGTGTGATGAGCTCTATGAAATGACAGCTCCAATCTCCCCGTTCACAGTTCCTTACTTGTCCTTCTCAGCTGTGAGATGGATGATTTTCATTGAATATGTCAGTAGAAGTTCCCAGCCCTCAGAACCATTTGGGACTTTTGCAACCTCCTAAAAATGCCCTCAATACACTTATTTAATTCATGTTTGGTATTTTCTTTTTTGTATTGAATCCTCCTGGGATTAGAGTACATTAAGAGGGACCAAGTTTAAGTTGGAGGGAGAATTTTACTAAAGATTTAGGGATGTTTTCAGCAATGAAATTCAATTCAATGTGCGTTTACTAAATGCTTACTAAGTAGAATATGCTACTCTAGATGCTGCAGGAAATAAAAAATTAAAGAGAGACTCTCACTGAGGTCAAGATGTCCTTCGATGTCTACAATGTAGAAATTAAGTTACTATAAGAAAAGTAATTTAAAGTGCTGTGGGGGTTCAAAGGAGGAAGAGATGGCTTTCCATGGGAGTGATTTTAAAAGACCTAAAAGAGCTGTTAATGTGTCAGCTGGGCCTTAAAGAATGATCAGGGTTTCAAAAGGCAGAGAAGAAATAAAGGGCAATTTAGGAAAACGGAAACAGCATGAGCAAAGGCATGAAGATGGGAAAGTATAGCTCACTTTTGGAGAAAAGGTAGTAACTAAATTTAGCTGGAGGATAAAGATATGCATGCCAAAAAAAATAAAAATAAAAAGAGTTCAGTTGGAAGAGAAGGGAGATGACCTGTGTCAGAGAGCCCTGGGCAGGGAGTGAGGGATGCTGTGTGGTAAGAAAAGAACATGGGCTTCAGGCCAGAGATCATTTGAAATCAAGGTTCCCCCAAATACCAGCTCTGTGATAGGAGTTAAGTCAAATGATCTCTCTATAATTTTTTTAATGTAAAAGGCACTTGTATACTTACCTAAAAAAACAGACAACACAAACGAAACCATGATGTTCATAATGTTGGTCATTAGACGTGAATACAAAGTTAAATGATGCCCAGTGTCTTGTCTAAGAAGCCAGGGAAATGAATAAGAGGCTGGGTTAGGGCACCTGGGATTCATTGAGGTTAGATTTCTTAAGAGAGGTTAGTGCAGCCTGTACAAGAAAGGGGTGTAATAAAACCTTTTGTCTTTTGAGGGTTAAAATGCTAACTGTACATCTGTCTTTGGGGAGAAAAGGATTCTGGATCTGCAAGGTGGTAGGTATTGGAATTAGTCTCTAACAGCATCTTTGGGGACTGGCCAGCACCCTGGGAAGAGTGTGTGAGTGTGTGTGTGTGTGTGTGTGTGTGAAAGAGCAAGAACAAAGAGCTGCATCAGTGTGGCTGAGCGCAGCACTGGGAGATGGGGTCGAGGGTCCTCAGGCGAGCGTGGAAATCTTCACCTGGCCTAGGCCAGGAAAGCCCTGCGGCAGTGGTCAAGCTCCCTGAGAACCCGACTTCAACAGTGCCACCATGTGGCCGAGAGGGGCAGTGGCAGTTAAAATCCAAGGTGACTCCAGTTCTCTGCGAGAGGGAGGAGCATTCTCTCCAGAGTGTGGAAGCCCCTGCACTGAGGGGGGGCAGTGTGTAGGTGGTGGAGCCTTAAAGGGGTGGATGCCCTGCCTCCTGATAATAGAGAATATAAGAATTTGAGGAATTAATTGACAAGTAAAGAGAAGTAACTATCTGTAATTCGAATTTGTAGAGCAGTGAAATGATTGCATTTTACTTTTAACTCAGGTTCCAAACATTTCTGCAGGAGAAAGTCTCTAATGATCCTAGGTGTCCTGTCTATTCCTTTAAACATCTCTGCCTTTACTGATTGTGTTTCTTGTGGACAAGGAAGGATATTGGAAAGGAGGTGAGGAGAAAAGCATCAGTCACGTTAATTACTGACTGAATTGCATATGCTCCCGGTCAATCTCCATCAGGCAAAGCTCTGAACCTCAGCGAGGGCCTGGCCAATCGTGCTCTGGGTCTGATAGGGAGTCACTGAAAAGTGAGCAATGGATAAGGTCAGTTTGGCATTTCTTCTTTGTCAACTATTTTATCATTCATCGTTGGCTGAGTACTTATCAGGTTTTGGAAAATAAATCGGTACATTGGAAAGTTCTATAGTGGTCACTTAGCTCAATCTTTCACTCCAGGCAGAGCTCTCTGCAAAACCCCTGACTTTCAATCAACATAGGATCTGCTAAAACACACCCAGATGGGGACCTCACTCCTGTGTGAAGCAGGTCATCCAAGTGTCCTCTGGGGAGCAGCAGCTGGGCATCACTTGGGGTTGGCTGGAAGTTCTGACTCTGAGGTCTCTCCCCAGACCTGCTGAATTAGACTCTTCATTTGACAAGATCCCCAGGTATTCACACACACTTAATGTTTGAGAAGCACTAAGCTTTTCCATTACTGGGTGGTTTGCGGTGTTAGAAAATAACATCTTACTAAGACCTGCTATACTGGTGCTGTCTGTGGACTAAATGGTTTTGAATAAGTACAATTAAAAAAATATATGTATATATAGTTCTACAGGATCAACTTTCATCTCTCTAGGAAATTTACCTATCCAGACATTCCCGTTCCTTAAGGCTCTGGATTGAGGAGATTTTGTTTCTTTTTTTTCTTTCATCAGGGAATACAGTGAAATTATTGTGTTTTTACTCTCAGTTTAACTCAGGTTCCATACACTTCTGGAAGAGAAAGTCTCTAATGATCCTAGATGTCTTGTCTATACCTTTTAACATCTCTGCCTTCTCTGTCCCCAGCCCTTGGCCACTAGCCCTGCTTCCTGCCATTTTCGCATTTTAAAAGGCTTGGGCACAGCTGCCATTGTGGTCACTTCCCCTTCTTACCCGATTGTTGCCTCGGACTTTACTGGGATGAGGGTTGGGCTTCGCACAGCCATTGTCACATTCACTGGAAACTCCAGTGCCCAGGTCAGATTCTGCTGGACCCAAGGGGACTCTGGGTCACTCTGTGCCCCTTGAAGGGGCAGAGGAAGGTAACTAAGAAGGACGAGGGTATTCATGCCTTGTGGGGAGTGACAAGAGACAGGAAGGAGCAAGGAGATAAATTGCCAGCTCTTCCTCCGCTACGCTGCTAGTGCACTGGGCAACCCACCTCCCCAGAAACGCCCTTTGTCACGGGCTGTGTTTTGAAAGAAGTTGTGGGCAGCTTAGTAACAATCTTGTATTTGCTCTCCTTCCTTCCTCGCCTCACATCTCTTTTACTTTACTTTTATTTTCTCTGAGAGCACACCCCCAAATAAATCAGTAACGCCTAAGCTTTGCCTTGGAGCCTGTTTTCTGAGGAACCCAGGCTAAGGCCTCTGCCTTGGATGAGCTTCACTCGCTGCCATCTGGTTAGCTCTGGAATGGTCGGCGTCATTCATACACCTTCTTCCTTCAAATTCTGCAAGACTGCTACCAAGCCTTTCTTCTTGGCTGAACACTCAGTTCCTTAACAATTCCTCAAACTGCGATTTCTAGGTTTCTCATTCTTTGTGTCTCACTTTAATATGCCAGGTCTTCTTAACTTGTGGCTCCTTGAGTTCCCCTCCTGCTGGGGTCAGTGCAGGGCTCAGCTCGTGGGCCCCCACTTCTTTTATTATGGGCATCATTTCCCCGTGAACACAGCTGCCCTGAGCTGGGCCGGCTCCTGTGAAGGGAAGCTGGCTATTTGGGTTATGGTTAAAATGAGCTTAGAAAATTGGATCAGAGCGAGTGAGGCAGATCTGAATTTGTCTTTTCTATCAGCTTCTGAGGAAGGGCTGGGCCCTCTGCTGGATTCGAGTTCTTCTAGGGTAACGACTTTCAACCTGTGTGCTGCAAGAATGTTTAAAACATGCAATACCTATTTAGTCAGGGGCACTGACCTCTTTTCCCTTAGACTGTTGGATAAAAAAATGACAACAGCCAACACAATGGTCATCCAATATGAATGAATCAAAATTATACCTATTTTCTTTGTCAGATCAGCAGAAAATATAACATATTTTTTGGTGTGCCACAGAATTTTAGTAATTAGTTTATTTGTGCCATGAGATGGAAAAGGCTGGAAGTCACTGCTCTAGGGTGTCTGCATCCCTTAGAGACACGTTTAGGCTGAGCCCAAGCCAGGGCGTGGTGGGACAAGGTGTTCAAGTTACTTCCCAGGGTCTGTACCCTCCTCAGAGTTGGGGTGTCTTCTCTCATAGAGACAAACCCGGAGCCAGAGTTTGGTCAGCGGATTCCTAAAAAGCATTACGGATTGTGTCACATTTAGGTTTTCTGCCCTGGAATATGAATGTAAGAGGATGATCTAATAATCGTGTAAACTTTCCTAAGGTCTAGAACAGCTTGTCTTTCAAAGACTCTATCTACCGCTCCCCCCAACTTTGAGGAGCTTTTATGATTTATGAAGCACTGCACCAGTTTTATGGGGAACACAGTAAGGGGAAGATATAGTGACTGCCCTCCAGGATCTTGCAAAGGCAAACCACATCACATAACAGGAGACCTAACACCGTGAACAGCATATAAATGCTAGTTGAGTTCAGAGGAGGGGAGGGCCCTATGGCTTAGAGCAGCCAGAGAGGCTCTGTGGAAACTTCGGCGAGGAGACCTTCAGATTTGCTGTAGGACTCTTTCCTTTAACCTTCACAGCAGAAAGTTATAGAGATGCCACTTTTTAGATCACTGGAAACAGTATTAGTATTTTCCTCATTCTTTAAGGTAAAGGACATGCCATATTCTCTGATGTTCCTAGAACACTGTAAACACATGATACAATTCCTCATCAGGGTCAGAAAAATGGCAACCTTTTTGTCTTTAGTTTAAGGCTAGTGAGGAATCCATACAAAAATAACAAAGACATCTCTCTGTTCAGAATTGCTGTTTTCAGTTTAAAGAGTAGGCTTTGTCCCTTGGAGATTGAGGAAAGCAGACTCAATTATTGTTGGCATGTTTGCTAAAGTATTTTGAGTAATACAGAAATGCCACCGTAAAGAGCCAGACAGGGGAAAATCAACCAGAAAGATGAGGGGAGGCATTTCATCGCTGGCTGGTTGGTAACAGTCCGTTCTAAATGATGCACGGTGAGGAGACGGCTCTATGTGGGGTTCATCCTGCTCCCAGCACACTCCTGGGCACTCGCCTTCTTTATGAGTATGCAGGTGCACAGAGAATGCAAATGAGTTTTAATATTTTCAGGTTAACTTTACCGTGGCTCCTGGGGTTTCTGTGCCTTCCGAGGGGATGGGAGGGAAGCCAGGAGCCACGGAAGCCAAGAGCCATGGAAGCCAAGCCAAACTGTTAAGCGCTTAACCTTTCCCTCCTGTTGATGGGGATGGTGACAGGTCTTAAAGCTGTGGTTTTCCACCTGAAGAGTTCCACCTGAAATTATATGTAAAATATTGTGTGCATTCAAGTGTTATGAAAGGCCTTTCCCTTTTTCACGCCTACCATCTTTCCCTGCCAAATCATTCTGCAACAGGGCTACCCATTCTGCAGTGGGTAGCCGTTACCAATTTCAAGCCTGGAAACCCTCATTTTATTCTTTCTCATTTATGTTCTTTCACTCTTGTACTCCCAATCCATTCTGCTCGTAGTGAGCTTAAAATAAAAAAGCAAAAGAAAAATCTTGACCTATAGCTGAGCATGGGGGAGGGACTGCAAAACAAAAACAAAACCCTCTTTGGCGGTTCCTCCTTGTAGAATAAAAATCCAGAATTCTGCCTTGAAGCCCGATCTAGAGCACCTCCTCCCCGCTAACTGCGGTGTTCCTTTAGTCTGGTGTCCTCTGGGTTCACCCGTGGCGGCCTCTCCCGCACTGTGCTCACCGCCTGCGGTGCTCTCTGCTCTCCGCCTGCTAACACCGACCCATCCCGCAAGCTCAGCTGAAATGGCACACTCACGAAGACGAGTGAATGGATTCTTTTATCTTAGCTTAATCTCCTCTTATGTTTGTATGCATCACATCTTTCTCCAGAGGTTCTTATATTTTAAAACTATGCATTCATCTTTTTATTTATTTATATAATGTTTTTATCCCCTCATAGACTCAAATTGCCATAAGAAGAGGTGCCTTCCTACCTCCCCCCACTAATAATTGCTTATTGTATCCTTTGCACATGGCTGAGTTCCTGCCTGCCTAAAATCTTGTAGATTCTTAGTAACTATTTACCAGCATTTAAATTAAGGAGAATAATTCTATTACAAAAAAAAATCTGAATGCTAAAATAGAATGCCAGCCAGTAGAAATTATTTAGAGATATATTTACTGGCATGGAAAGATACCTTAGTATTTTTGATTAGAAAAAAACAATTTACTAAATATTGTATATTGTTTTAATATAATATATTAACAAAAAATAAAGATATCAGTATATAAAGTCACTCCAAAATGTAAATAACAGTTCTTTGGGTGGCAGATTTTAGTTGGTTTCCATTTGTTTTTGCCTATCTGTATTTTCTTTAAAAATTTTAAAAATATATATGTTTTAATTGATTTTTAGAGAGAGACAGGAAGGGAGAGGAAGAGAGACAGAGAAGCATGGATGAGAGAGAACCATCAGCTGGTTGCTTCCTGCACACCTCCCACTGGAGATCCAGCCTGAAGCTCAGGAACTGGCTGACTGAGAATCGAATCTGCGACCTTTCGGTGCCTGGGACGATGCTCGCCCAACTGAGCCACACTGGCAAAGGTGCTTATTTGTATTTTATTACATTTGATTATTTTTTTGCTTTAAAGTTATAGAATCTGTCAATTCATTAATTAATCATTAATTCATTTTGACAACGATTTATTATCTACCTCTATCAAGTATTGTTTTAGAAATGGGGGTTACATGCTGATTATAAAATTCAAACACCTCTTATGTACACCCTCTTTTTTTTTTAATCCTCACTGGAGGATATTTTTTCAATTGATTTTTAGAGAGAGTGGAAGTGAGTGGGGAGAGGGGACAGAAAGAGGAGAGAGAGGGAGAGACAGAAACATTGATGTGTGGGAGAGACACATCGATCAGTTGCCTCCCACATGCTCCTCGACAGGGACTGGGGACGAGCCTGCAACCCAGGCACATGCCATTGACCAGGAATTGAACCCAAGACCCTTTGGTGAGCAGGCTGATGTTCTCACCACTGAGTAACACCAGCCAGGGCACACCCCTTTTTTAAAAATTAAAGTATATTTGATATACAATATTATACTAGTTGCAGGTATACAACACAGTGATTCACCATCCATGTACCTTGATAAGTGATCACCAGGACACTTCTCGTAACCTTCTGTCACCTGTAACTTGTTTTTAACATTCCTTTCCAGTTACCACTTCAACTATTTAGGTAGATTCTTCTGGATCTTTTTAATCTTAATACTTATACACATTTTATTTCTTTACACATATTAATAGGTTTTTAAATCATACTATGCCTACCTTTTCATGACTTCCTTTTTTATAACAATATATCTAGGAAATTTTTTCATGCTACTTTGTTTAAATGAACCTCATTAAAAGAAAAAAAATGACATGTTTCTAAAACAATTTCAACAATTCCTTTATTAATGAGCACTTCAGTGATTTTCAATTTATTCTCTGAGTTTTCTTTAAAAAAATTACACCATCACAACAATACATTATTTGTGTAATTAGTGGTGTTAAGGTAAAAAATAAAAAGAACGCTTAGCCATATGTGACAAAAGTCAAAAATTATAACACAATGGCTGCACATAGCAGAAGATTACTCCTGATATCTATGGGCTAGATTAAAGCAAGTGACTGTTCAGTTGTGACCACATTTCAACTTGAAATTGACAGTTTGATGTATAAAAATTCTTAAATTGAGTCTATCTAAACATACTGCCCAGCACTTTCTGTGAGAGGTGATATTTTATGAGCAGGTTAAATTGTTCACACTGTTGATGCCACTGGAATAACTTTTAGGGAGATGAAAAATATTAAAGTTTGGGTCTTTCCCCAAAGGGAGAATACTTTCCTTCAGTGAGTATTCTTAATTTAATGTTAAGCATTTAATGTTTTAAAGCTTTTTGTTACCAGAGTTTGAGGTCATGACTAAGTAACAGGGTATAAAGAGAAAAGCAGGATCGCTGAGAAGAGGGGTGTAATATTACCTCCATTCCTGACTTGGCCTTTCTTAGGGCTCATTCATTGTTTACATCTTCATTTCCTCATTTGCTTAGGTTTATTTATTCATTTTTGTCCTTATAGATTGTTGACATTTTTTTGGTCACCCCCTTTAGGGTAAACTCAGATGGGGCCTGAAGCTTATAAAATTTGGTGGCCTTCTTTAAAATGCAAAGTTAAGTTTAAAAATGAATATTTATTTAAGATGAGAAAAAAATAACAAATTCCTGTTTTTAAAATGCCAACAAATACCACAAACATTCCAAAGTCTAATTTTATTAGTTAATAGCTGCTCACAATGAGATAAACTTTTCTTCTACATTTTCCTGGCTGTGTATTTTTGGTCATCTTTTTATATAGCAACAAGTAAGAAATAAGCCTTTTGCCTGGCTGATTTAAAAGTTTGAACTTATTATTGATAGTTGGAATGCATAAAACATACTTCACACACAAATGTGTTCAATATTTTAAAATACTTTTCTAGGTTGGCATTTTGCAAATACAGGAATTCTAATAAATAGCAGGTCATGTGAATGCCATCAGAAAAAATTTGTGGCACATTTACAATTGTATACATTGCATTATCAAATACATTCCTGACAAAAAAGAGCTTCTGTTTTGACTAGTTGCTGATGACAATTGAATCTTCTATTGCCACATTTATACATGTGGTGATTGGAAAAAATTTTCACAGACCAGCCTCTTTGATGATATATCTCAAACTCTTTTCTCCTTCATTACCCACAGACTCCTGGTGCTGGCTGACACAGGACACACTCCTGTTGCAATATGACCTCTGGTCCTGAATCTTTGAGTTGTGGGCAAATCGGCAAGATGAGCAGAAATATTTCAGAAAGTCATGCCCAAATGGGATGATTAGCAATTAACTACACAAGAAAGGGACTGAAAATGACATAAATATACCACATAATATTCTAATTGAATATACACCCAACTAATTTTAGCTGAATCCCCAGAATGTCTGCAGTCACGGCTACAAATTTGATATAGAGGGAAATGTAATAAAAGAAAAAGGCAAAATAGAAAGAGACAGTAGTTTTAATTCATTATGGTTAACATTTTACTTTTTAAAAAACTTTACAAAGACATACAGCTACATGAACATATTTTCAGGGCTTTTTCTTGAGCTTTATAGGAACCCATACAACGAGGGGTTTTGAAACGCAGGTTTCATTGATTTTATAGTAAATCTGCTTCTGAAGTCTTTTTAAAACAATAAAGGGAGAAAGGGAAGGAAAAGGTAGGAAAGAAAGGAAGAAGGAAAGGGAGGCCAAACTTGAGGTACACAGATTTCATTAGAAAGCTATGCCTTCCTCGTCTCTTTAGAAAATGCTCATTCTTTTAAAACTAACACTTATTGGGTCTAGATGTATGTCACATCATACTAAAATAGGTGTAAAATAAACAAGACCATTTTGGTGCTTGCCTTCTGAAGGGTTAGAATGCAGCTTTGAAAACAAATGTACTGCCAAGAAGGACTTCTAGTGGCTAATTGGGCTCAAATTCATAACTAGAGTTTCGCAGCCATGCAGGCAGTGGCCTCACTGGGGCTGCCTTGCAGGAGAAAGCCCCAGGCTGAGCTGTGGACCTTCTGCCTTGTGTTCCTGTTGGCTGAGCTGACCCTCATGAAGGAGTTCCTGGAATTATAATTTCACCAATGGACTTTGACCTGCCCTAGCCAATCAGAAATGTGCCTCTATATCCTCATTTGCATACTTACTGACCAATCAGAGCAGCTCCATAACAACCAATCAGAAAGTTTGATTATGACCAATAAGAACAGTCCTATTTGGATCAATTAAACTGCAAAGTTGGATTCTTGATTTGCATACAAATGGACCACTTAGGGACCAGGGTGGTCATTTTTACTTTCTTTTTTTTTTTTAATCTTCAGCAGAGGATTTTTTTTACCATTGCTTTTCAGAGAGAATGGAAAGGAGGGAGAGAGAGAAACATTGACATGAGAGAGAAACATCGATTGAGCCAGCAACTGAGTTATGTGTCCTTAACTGGAATGGAACCTGAGACACTTCAGTCTGCAGGCTGATGCGCTAACCACTGAGCAAAATCTGCTGGGGGAGGGTGGGTACTTTCTATAAGCAGGTGACCCCTTTGTCACGTGGAAGTGCACTTTGGGTTTCCTCTGGAGGCTGCATTTTATCCAGTTTGCAAACTGTTTACTGGAATAAAGTTTTTCCTTTTACTGCACCCCAGATTTGGGACTCCTGTTGGCATTGGGTTGATGGAAGCAGTCTTTTGTTGATAAGAATCTACAACTTCAAAGGTTATGCCATATATGACAGGTCTGAAAATTAAAGATTAATTTTTTCTTTTATTTATTCTAAAAATTTTTAAGTAAAATTTACATGAAGTAGAATGCACACATTGAGTTGCAGATCAATGAGCTTTGACAAATATGTAAGCCTCTGTAATCATTACACCAATCAAGATATATTTCTATAATTCCCTCCTGCTCCAAGACAACCATTCTTCTGTTTTCTATCATCATAGATTAGCCTTATCTGTTCTTGGACTTCATATAAACAAAACCATATATAGTCTTTAGTGTCTTTCATTTTTTGCTCAACATAATGTTTTAATATTTATCCATGTTGTTCTATGTATCAGTAGTTCATTCCTGTTTATTGCTGAATAGTATTTCTTTTCATCAGGAGTGGGGACCATCCTGACCACAGGCCATATATGGCCCTCAAAATCATTTGGTCTGGCCCTGCTAAGGCAACTGCAGGCAGGACTCGAAATTCAATACATTTAGGAGCTTTTTTCATAGCTAATTTTTAAGTTGATAATTTTGTATGGCCCATGACTGATGTTATGAATATCCAAATGGCCTTTGGCAGAAAAAAGTTTCCTGGCCCCTGCTTTATATGGATATATTTCAATTTCTTAATCCATTATCCCATTAGTGCACAATTGGTTGTTACCTGATTTTGGCTGTTATGAATTGGCTACTGTGACCACTGGTATAAGTCTTTACTAGAATAGGTGTGATTTTTTCCTCGTGGGTAAATACCTAGGATGGAATTGCTAGGTTGAAGGATAGGTGCACATTCAACTTTACAAGACACTGGAAGCTTTATTCCTTCTTCAGTGTAACACAGTGTTAATTCCTTAGTTCTTCTAAAGCACTTGGAGATCCTCAGAGGAGCAAGTCTATTAAGGAAGACTGGTTATTAATTAAAGTTGGTGACAAAGTATGCAAATTTTTTTTTTTTTTATATCTTTATTGATTTCAGAGAGAGGAAAGGAGAGGGAGAGGGAGAGATAGAAACATCAATGATGAGACAGTCATTGATCGGCTGCCTCCTGCATACCCCCGACTGGGGATCGAGCCTGCAACCCAGGCATGTTCCCTGACCAGGAATCAAACCCCGATCTCCTGGATCCTAGGTCGATGCTCAACCGCTGAGCCACGCCCAGCCGAGCAAGTATGCAATTTTTATGTCAAAAGTTTCAGCTCTGCAAAGAGTTGTCTTAATTACCTAAAATTAAACTGAATAATTACCAAGACATCTAAAAAAGCTTGAAGATCAGTGCACTTTTTACAAAATCTTAAAGAGTTTTTAAAAATAAAATTACACCAGTCAGGATCCAGTCAGGAGACAGAAATCACACAGTTATTTTTACAGAGAGAACTTAATACAAATGATTGTTATCTAGATATAAAGTTATTAACTAGATAACTGAAGGGAAAAAAATTGCACAGTGAGATATAATGGGAGTAGCAATTACAGAAAGCAGCTACCTTCCCCTAAGAGTGGAAGAAAGAGGAAAGAGGTTGGAATCATTAAAATTCAGTATTGTGGAGCTAAGACTTAGACCTTAGAGTGCATTACTTGGTGTTGCTGCTATCTCATAGTGGGGGAGGCTCTTTGATATGGGTCTGCAAACTACGGCCCATAGGCCAAAACCAGTGCATTACCTGTTTTTTTGTGTGTGGCCTGTGAATTAAGAATGGTTTCTACATTTTTTAAGGTTTAACAAAAAATACAGAAATAAAGACTGTAGCAGCTGTGTGTATTTTTTTCCTTACTGGTTATGTGTATGTATGTATTATTTCCTAGGGCCACCCTAATAACGTTTCACAAACTGTGTGGCTTAAAAACAGAAATTTCTTCTCTCAGTTCTGGAGGCTAAAAATAGAAAATTAACTTGTCATTGGGGTCATACTCCCTCTTTGAGTGTCTGGGAAAAATCCTTCCTCTCCTCTTTCTAGCTTCTGGTGCTGGCTGCCAGTCCTCGGCGTTCCTTGCCCTGCGGTTGCATAACTCCAGTCTCTGCCTCTGACTTCACGGCATGTTCTCCTCTTTATGTGTCCGTGTCTTTACTTGATGTTTTTGTCTTATAAGAACATCAGTCATGTTGGATTAGAGCCCATCCAGATGATTTCATCTTCACTTGATTATATCTACAAAGACCTTATTTCCAAATAATATCACATTCACTGGGGTTAGGGCTCAACATATCTTTTTAGGGGACATAATTCAACCCATGACAATAATATTTTGGAACACATAAAAATTATATAAAATTCAAATTTCAGTGTCCACAAAGAAAGTTCTACTTTCCATGCTCATTCATTTAAATACTGTCTCTGGCTGTCGTCATGCTACAGTGGCAGAGCTGAGTAGTTGCTAGAGAGACCACGCGGCTGGCATAGTGTCCAGTATTTACTATCTGGCCCTTAACAGCAAATGTTTGCTGACACTTGTTCTGTGACTGGTTTTGCAAGTGTGGAAAAATGCAAATTGGATTCACTTGCTGCTATGCTACTGAAGGCCTTGCTTTCCTAGGTGAAGAAGACATGTTACTGTGGGATGCGCAGGAGGACATGAAACAGAGGAAGCCCGCAGGAAGCAAATGAGAAGGAGGAAGCCTCTTAATTCTCCGCCAGCCTTTTAGTCCCCCTGTGTTACCCCCATTGCTGGCTTAAGAGGGAAGAAGGAAAAGAGTGGAAAAGTGGTTGGTAAAGCCCCAGTCCTCGGAACACTAAACAGAGAGAAGAGTAGATTTAGAACTTATAGACAATCGCCTAATTACTTGTGCACACACACAAATATATAAATGCACGCACACAACCAGTAAGGGAAAAAATACACGTAGCTGCTACAGTCCTTAGTTCTGTAACTGAACTTGAGGCTATAGCTTGTATGTATATGTATTCATATAATTATTGAACTAAACTTATCATTTCAAAATAATTATAAATTCACAGGCAGCAGCAGGAAATAATACAGAGAAATCCCATGTATGCTTTACTCATTTCCCCCCAACTTTCCAACTACAACAATTGCAGAACTGCAATACAATATGACAACCAGGATATTGACATTGACACTGTCAGGATACAGAACATTTTCTTCACCACAGGATCCTCACGGTGCCCTCGTTTAGCTATCCTTCCTTCCTTTCACCTGCTTCCCCTTCCTGCTCTTAGCCCCTGACAATCGCTAATCTGTTCTTTTATATAATTTTTCTTTTTCATTTCAAGAATGTTCTATAAATGGAATAATCTGGCGTGTAACAATTTGGGATTGTTTTTTTTTTTTTTTTTGGATTCGGCATAATTCTCTGGAGATGCATTCAAGTTGTTGCATTTATGGCTGCAACATTGCTTTTCATTATTGAGTGGTATTGTGATATGGCTATATCAGAGTTTGTATAACCATTAACCCATTGAAGGACATCTGGGCTATGCTTAGTTTTAGGATATTACAAATAAAGTAGCTAAAAATGTTCTTGTACATGTTTAATATAAGTTTTCTTTTCTCTGGGCTTAAAGCCCAAAAGTGCAATTTCTGGGCTGAATGGTAGTTTCATGGTTTAGTTTTTAAAGAAACTGTCAAGCTGTTCTCCAGAGTGCATTTTACATTTCCACCAGCAATGTATGAGTGGTCCAGTTTGTCTATATCCTTGTGAGAATTTCGTGTTGTCATATTTTTTATTTTAGCCACTCTGATAGATGTGTAATGATATCTTGAGGTTTTAATTTGCATTTCCCTAGTGGCTAATAATGTAAAGCATATTTTCATGTCCTTCTTTGCCATTTGCATATTCTCTTCAGTAATATGTCCTTTTATATCTTTTGCTCATTTTTTAACTGGACTTTTTTTTTTTTATTGTTTAGTTTTGAGAGTTGTTTATCTAGGCACTAGTCCTTCATCAGATACTTGCAAACATTTTCCCAATCTGTAGCTTGTCTCTTTATCCGCTTAAAAGGGTTTTTCAGAGAGCAAATATTTTCATTGTGATGAAGTCCAATATATCGATTTTTTGTTGTTGTTATGGATTGTGCTATTGATGTCAGCTTTAAGAACTCTTTGCTTAGTCCTAGATCCTGAAGAGTTTCTCTTATGTTTTATTTTATTTTTCAACTGCAGTTTACATTCAGTATTATCTTGTATTAGTTTCAGGTGTACAGCATAGTGGTTAGACAATCATACACTTTATAAATTGTTCCCCCTGATATTTCAAGTACCCTCCTGGCACCATACATAGTTATTATATTATTGACTATATTCCCTATGCTGTACTTCACATCCCCATGACTATTTTGTAACTGTCAGTTTTTACTTCATAATCCCTTCACCTGTTTTACCCAGTCCCCCAAATCCCCTCCCTCTGGCAGTCATCAGTCTGTTCTCTGTTTTTTAGTCTGTTTCTATTTTGGTTGTTTGTTTATTTTGTTTTAGATTTCACATATAAGTGAAATCATACAGTATTTGTCTTTCTGACTTATTCACTTAGCATAATAGCCTCCAGTTCCATCCATGCTGCTGCAACTGGTAAGATTTTATTCTTTTTTATGGCTGAGTAATATTCCATTGTATATATGTACCACTACTTTTTATCCACTTATCTATTGATGGGCACTTGGGTTTCTTCCATATCTTGGCTATTGTAAACAATTCTACAATGAACATAGGGGTGCATATATTCCTTTGAATTCATGTTTTGCATTTCTTCAGATATATACTCAGAAGTGGAATTGCTGGGTCATAAGGCAGTTCCAGTTTAATTTTTGAGATAACTTCATACAGCTTTCCACTGTGGGGCTGCACTAATCTTCATTCCCACCACAGTGCACGAGGGTTCCCTTTTCTCCACATCCTCTCCATCACTTGCCATTTGTTGATTTATTGATGGTAGCCATTCTGACAAGTATGAGGTAATATCGCATTGCAGTTTTAATTTGCATCTCTCTGATAAGTGACACTGAACATCTTTTCATTTGTCTATTGGCCATCTGTATGTGCTCTTTGGAGAAGTGTCTGTTCAGGTCCTCTGTCCATTTTTAATTGGATTTTTTGTTTCTTTGGTGTTGAGTAGTATGAGTTCTTAATAAATTTTGAATATATTAACCCCTCACAGATGTATCATTGGCAAATATGTTCTCCTGTTCAGTAAGTGGTCTTTTCGTTTTGTTGATGGTTTCTTTTGTTGTGCAAGAACTTTTTAGTTTGATGTAGTCCCATTTGTTTATTTTTTTCTTTTGTTTCCCTTGCCTGAGGAAATATGTCAGCAAAAACATTGTTAAGAGAAATGTCAGAGATTTTACTGCCTATGCTTTCTTCTAGGAGTTTTATGGTTTTAAGTCTTACATTTAAGAAGGCGGTCTAGTTTTATTTTTTTGCCTGCATCTGTTCAATTTGCCTAACACCATTTATGGAATAGGCTGTCTTTACCCCATTGTATGCTCTTGCCTCCTTTGTCAAATATTAATCGACCATATAGGTGTGGGTTTATTTCTGGGCTCTCTATTCTGTTCCATTTTGTCTATTTTGATGCCAGTGCCATGCTGTTTTGATTATTATAGTTTTGTAGTACAGTTTAATATCAGGTAACCTGATATCTCCAATTTTGCTCTTCTTTCTTAAGATTGCTGTGACTGTTTGAGGTCTTTAGTGGTTCAATATACATTTTTGGATTACTGTTCTAGTTCTGTGAAAAACACCATTGGTATTTTTATTGGAATTGCACTGAATCTATAGATTGCTTTTGGTAGTATGTACATTGTATTTTTTAATTTTAATTTAATTTTTAATTTTTAAATTTTATTTTTGTTTAAAATATTACAGATGTCCCTTTTTCTCCCCAATGACCTGTTCCACCCCGTCCCATCCCCCTCCCCAGTCCCTCTCCCCACCATTGTCCATGTCCTTGGGTTGTGCATATGTGCATATAAATTCTTTGGATACTCTCTCCCCCTCCACCCATCCGCCCTCCTCCATCCCTCTGACATTCATCAGTCTCATCTATGCTTCCATGTCATTGAATCTATTCTGTTCGTCAGTTTATTAAGTTCTTTAGATTCCACGTATAAGCGAGATCATGTGATGTTTGTCTTTCACTGCCTGGCTTATTTCACTTAGCATAATATTCTCCAGGTCCATACACACTGTCCCAAGGGGTACGTGATTCTTCTTCTCTACAGCTGCATAGTATTCCATGATGTAAATGTCCCACAGCTTTTTATCCACTTATCTACTGATGGGCACTTGGGCTGTTTCCAGATCTTAGCTATTGTAAACTGTGCTGCTATGAACATCGGGGTACATATATTCTTTCTGATTGTTTCAGGATTCTTAGGATACATTCCTAGGAGTGGAATCACTGGGTCAAAAGGCAGCTCCATTTTTAATTTTTTGAGGAACCTCCATACTGTTTTCCATAGTGGCTGCACCAGTCTGGATTCCCACCAGCAGTGTACTAGGGTTCTCCTTTCTCCACACCCTCTCCAGCACATGTCGTTTATTGATTTGTTGATGGAGCCATTCTGACAGGTGTGAAGTGATACCTCATTGTGGTTTTAATTTGCATCTCTCTGATGATTAGCGATGTTGAGCATTTTCTCATGTCTCTTGGCCATCCGTATGTCCTCCTTGGAGAAGTGTCTATTTAAGCCCTTTGCCCATTTCTTAATTGGGTTGTTTGTCTTCCTCTTGCTGAGTAATATGAGTTCTTTGTACACTTTGGAAATTAGCCCCTTATCACATACATCCTTGGCAAATATGTTTTCCAGACCATGGGGTTCCTTTGTATTTTGAGGTTGTTTTCTTTTGCTGTGCAGAAGCATTTAAGTTTGATGTAGTCCCATATGTTTATTTTTTCAATTGTTTCTCTTGCACTAGGAGATCTATCAGTGAAAATTCCACTACTTGGGATGTCTGTGACTTTACTGCCTATGTTTTCTTCCAGGATTTTTATGGTTTCGTGACTTACATTTAAATCTTTTATCCATTTTGAGTTTATTTTTGTGTATGGTGAAAGTTGGTGGTCTAGTTTCATTTTTTTGCATGTATCTGTCCAATTTTCCCAGCATCACTTATTGAAGAGACTGTCTTTACTCCATTGGATACTCTTGCCTCCTTTGTCAAATATTAACTGACCATAATGGCTTGAATCTATTTCTGGGGTCTCTGTTCTGTTCCATTGATCTATATGCCTTTTGTTGTACCAATACCAGGCCAGTTTGATTACAATGGCTTTGTAATACAGTTTGAAGTCCGGTATTATGATCCCTCCCACTCTGTTCTATTTTCTCAGGATGGCTGCAGCTATTCGGGGTTTTTTTTGGTTCCATATAAATTTTGGAATTGTTTGTTCTAGGTCTGTGAAATATGCTGTTGGTATTTTAATAGGAATTGCATTGAATTTATAAATTGCTTTGTGTAGTATGGACATTTTAATGATATTAATTCTTACAATCCATGAGAAGGTATATTCTTCCACTTGTTTAAATCTTCCTCTATTTCTTTTTTCAGTGTCACATAGTTTTCCGAGTATAGGTCTTTTACATCCTCAGTTAAGTTTATTCCTAGGCATCTTATTTTTTTAGTTGCAATGGTAAATGGTATTGCTTTTCTAGTTTCTCTCTCTGAAGGTTCATTGTTGGTGTATAAGAATGCCATTGATTTCTGGATGTTGATTTTGGATCCATCTACCTTGCCAAATTCATTTATTAAATCTAGTAGTACTTTGATGGAGTCTTTAGGGTTTTCTATGTACAGTATCATGTCATCTGCAAATAATGACAGTTTTACTTCCTTCTTACCAATTTGGATATCTTTTATGTTTTCTTCCTATCTGATGGCTATGGCAAGGACTTCCAGTACTACATTGAATAAGAGTGGTGAAAGTGGACATCCCTGTCTTGTTCCTGTTTTTAATGGAAATGGTTTTAGTTTTTGCCCATTGAGTATGATGTTGGCTGTAGGTCTGTCATATATGGCCTTTATTAGGTTGAGGTATGATCCCTCTATTCCCACTTTGCTGAGAGTTTTTATCAGAAATGGGTGCTGGATTTTGTTGAATTCTTTTTCTGCATCTATTGATATGATCATATGATTTTTGTCTTTCATTTTGTTTTTGTGATGTATTATATTTATTGATTTGCAGATGTTGTACCAGCCTTACATCCCTGGAATAAATCCCACTTGGTCATGGTGTATGATTTTTTTTAATGTATTGCTGGATCCGGTTTGCCAGTATTTTAGTGAGGATTTTAGCATCTATGCTCATCAGGGATATTGGCCTGTAATTTTCTTTCTTTGTAGTATCTTTATCTGGTTATGGGATTAGGATGATGCTGGCCTCATAAAACGAGTTTGGGAGTTTTCCCTCCTCTTAAATTTTCTGGAATAGTTTGAATAGAATAGATGTTAATTCTTCTTTAAATGTTTGGTAAAACTCGGCTGTAAATCCATCTTGTCCAGGACTTTTGTTTGCTGAGAGTTTTTTGATTACTGCTTCAATTTCGTTAGTTGTTATCGGCCTATTCAGGTTTTCTGCCTCTTCTTGACTCAGCTTTGGAAGGTTATATGCTTCTAGGAATTTGTCCATTTCCCCCATGTTTTCCAATTTGTTGGCATATAGTTGCTCATAATATTTTCTTACAATCCTTTGTATTCTGTTGGGTCAGTTGTTATATCACCTCTTTCATTTCTGATTTTATTTATTTGTGTCCTCTCTCTTTGTTTCTTAGTGAGTCTGGCTAAAGGTGCATCAATCTTATTCACCTTTTCAAAGAACCAGCTCTTGGTTTCATTGATTTTTTGTATTTTTTTTTAGTCTCTATGTCATTAATTTCTGCTCTGATTTTTATTATTTCCTTTCTTCTAATTCCTTGAGGCTTTTCTTGCTGTTCTCATTCTAGTTCTTTCAGTTGTTGTGTTAGATGGTTCATTAGATCTTTTTCTTGTTTCTTGAGATAGGCCTGTAATGCTATGAATTTTCCTCTCAAGACTGCTTTTGCTGTGTCCCATAGATCTGGGATTGTTTTCTGTTCATTTTCGTTACTTTCCATATAGTGTTTGATTTCTCCCTTGATCTCATTGGTAATCCATTCATTGTTTAATAACATGCTATTTAGCCTCCATGTGTTTGAATATTTTTGGGTTTTTTTTATAGTGGTTGATTTCTAATTTCATGGCATTGTGATCCGAGAAGATGCTTGATATGATTTTAATCTTATATTTGTAGGGACTTGCCTTGTGCCCTATGTGGTCTATTTTTGAGAATGTTCCATGTACACTTGAGAAGAATGTGTATTCTGGTGCTTTGGGGGTAAAATGTTCTATAAATGTCAATTAAATCCATTAGGTCTAGTGAATTATTTAAGGTCTGCATTTCCCTGTTGATTTTTTGTCTTGATGATCTGTCCAATGCTGACAGTGGAGTATTAAAGGCCCCCACTATGGTTGTGTTGCTGTCGATCTCCCCTTTAAAGTCCTCCAAGAAATTTTTTATATATTTAGGTGCTGCTATATTGGGTGCATAAATGTTTATAAGGGTTATTTCCTCCTGTTGAATTGATCCCTTTTGTAATATGTAGTGACCATCTTTGTCTCTTGTTATGGTCTTTATTCTGAAGTCTGTTTTGTCAGAAATAAAAATTGCTACTCCAGCTTTCTTTTCCTTTCCATTTGCATGGAATATTTTACTCCATCCCTTCACTTTTAGCCTGTGTGAGACTTTTGCTCTCAGGTGGGTCTCTTGTAGACAGCATATATTTGGGTCCTGTTTTCTTATCCATTCAGCTACCCTATGTCTTTTGATTGGACCATTTATTCTGTTTACATTTAAGGTTACTATTGATATAAACTTATTTAATTCCATTTTTCCCCTTTATGCTGATGTACCTTTCTCTCACTATTCCTTCTTTTTCTTAAAGCAGCCCTTTTAGCATTTCTTGCAATGCTGGTTTGGTGGTACTAAACTCCTTTAGCCTTTTTTTTTTTTGGTCTGGGAAGCTCTTTATTTCACCTTCAATTTTAAATGATAGCCTTGCTGGATAAAGCAATCTTGGTTGCACGTTCTTGCTTTTCATTACTTGGAGAACTTCATGCCACTTCCTTCTGGCTGAAGAGTTTCTATTGAGAAATCAGCTGTCAGCCTTATGGGGGTTCCCTAGTAGGTTACTGCTTGTCTCTCTCTTGCAGCCCTTAATATTTTCTCATTGTCCTTGACACTTGCCATTTTAATTATGATGTGTCTTGGAGTGGGTCTTTTTGGGTCCCTCTTATTTGGAACCCTCTGTACTTCCTGAACTTGTGTGGCTTTCTCCTTCACCAGCCTAGGGAAGATTTCTATCATTATTTCCTCCACCAAGTTCTTTATCCCTTGCTCTCTTTCCTCTCCCTCTGGGACTCCTATAATGTGAATGTTGTTTCGCTTCATGTTGTCCCAAAGCTCCCTTAGACTATCCTCATGCTTTTTAAGTGTTTTTTCTTTTTGCTGCTCTGATTGTGTGATTTTTTTCTACTTTGTCTTCTAAGTCACTTATTCTATCCTCTGCTTCATTGAGATTGCTTTTAATTCCTTCCAGTGCATTCTTGATATCAGATACAGCATTCTTTATCTCTGTCTGAGTTTTGTTTATGGTATGTATCTCTTTTTTCATGTTTTCACTAAGGCCCTCAATCTTATCATCTAGTGTCTTCTTAAGTTCCTTGAACATCTTTGTCATCAATACTCTGAACTCTGTTTCTGATAACTTCTTTAACTCCATCCCATCAAATTCTTTTTCTAGCGATTTTTCCTTTTCTTTAATTTGGGGATTGTTTTTTTGTCTCCCTATTTTGGTAGGTCCTAGTGTTTGTATCTATATATTAGATATATTTGCTGTCTCCCAGTCTTGTGGGATGGGATTTTGTCTTGTGGGTCCAGTGAGCCCAGAGGTGTGTTTTCCTTATACTTCTGAGTTCTTTGCTCTAGGAGTGTCCCTCTTGTGGGTGTCCCTTTTATGGTTTCTTTATGTTCTTCTGTTGTGGTTGGGTCTAGATTGTCATTGATCAGTCCTTGAGAGGACCCTCCTCTCAGGTTGGCTAACTGTGTCTCAGTCCCAACCTCGTTGTGTAAGCTGTTGTACAGCTGATGGCAAGGCAGGACAATACACAACTAAATTTCCAGGAAACAAGAGGTATCTTATAAAATATTTTGACAGTCACAGTGAAAACAACCCATGTGAAAATAGAACTGGGAGAGTAAGGGAGAACACACGCACACACACAAATGCTTAAAAAAAAGAGAGAAAGAAAAATAACACTTAGAGAGAGAGAGATGTATATTGTTGTTAATACTGGTGAAAATTTAGAAAATAATAATAAACTAAAATGTAAAAAGTAGAGAAGCTACTGGGAGATAACAGAAGCAGAGAAAAGATTCTGAAAGAAGGGCCAGCAAAAAATTGAGAGAATAGGAATAGGATACTAGTTGAAAATGAGAAAACAAAAATACAATAAAGAGAATAAGAGAAACTAAGAATTGAACAAAAAGACAGGAAGACAGAAAGGAGGATAACAAAAGAATAAAAGAAAAGTAGAAAAAGAAAAAAGTAAAATAAAAAAAAAGTTATGCCAATGGATCGAGAGGAGAGAAAGCGATATAGCCTGGGCAGGGAGGCAGTTGCTAAGAGATTTGGTGGAAACTATAGAGGAAAGCAGTAAACTTGGTTATAATGATAAAGTCCCAGTCGTTAAATAGGGAATATCAAGAAAGTCTTGATAGTAGAAGCAAGGATAAAACAAAACAAAGCAAATAATGAAAACAAAACAAAACAAAACAAAACACTAAAAGCAAGTTAGGCAAGACAAAATCCTTTTATAAAAAAGAGAAAAAAATTTAGTTAAAAAATGTTTAAAAAAAAATTTAAAAAATTATTATAAGATTAAAAAAAGAAGAAAAACAAATTTTCTCCTGTTTCTCTTCTTCCTGAGGAAAAAAGAGAAAAAATAAACAAACACACAAACAAAAACCAAACAAAAAAACCAAAAACCAAAAAAATCAAAACAAAACAAAAAACAGAAGAAAAAAAGGTAGTCAATCAGGTGGGTTTCTTCTGGGCAGCTTATGTTGTCCGAGGCTCACTGTTTTGTGTGCTGATTTCTGCCCTGGGAGGTACTTGTGTATCAGCCAATGTGAGGAGCCATCCAGGTTTGGCTCTGGTGTCCTTAGGTAGATGGTTGATCTGAGGCTCTCCGTGGGCCACCTCCTCTTGTCAACTATTTTGCAAACTTATAGTTGCCTGGTCTCACTCCAGAATCTCCTGTAGAGTCTGCAGGGTAGCTAATGTAGCCCAGGGTATCACTCCCCTTAGAAGTGTCACTGTCAGGCGCTCACTCTGCGGGAGTTAGTCTCTGCTCCACAGCCAGCTCCTCAGTCCTTACCCTGTCCTCTGGTTCTAGTTCCCCAGGCTCTGGCTGCTGCAGCTTCAGATTGACTTCAGCCTGTTTCGTTTTCTGTCTGGGCCGTTTCAGCAGCCTGGGCTCAGTGGGTTCGATTAAAAAACATTCTGGTGAGCCCTCTGCCTGCCCAGCCCCCAGCAGAGGTTTTCAGCATTTTCTCCAGCAGCCAAACAACAGTCCCTGAGAGTCTTATTCTTGTAAAGTCCTCCCGTGAGCTGCTCTTCCTCCCCGCTCAGGACTGTGCCCTGTGGGTGTGTCTGGGGCCTCAGTGAGCAGGACCCGCCCCTTTCCTATTGGGGGCGGTGCTCCTGGCTGCAGGAGAGGCCGGCGGGCTCCGCCCCTCCCTGCTCAGCTCTGGTTGGCTGGTCCCACCAGGCCCGCCCCTCAGACTGTCTACTATGCAGACCCCAATCCCAGCCTCCGCTGGTCTGTCCTCGCAGTGCACGGCGGGAAGGTGGGAGGCCCTTCAGTGATCAAACTCACAAACGCACAAAGCAACACACAGGCAGAGAGTCCGCCCTGCAAGGTCCTGCCGCCCGCGCACCAAGGCCCCCAGCGGGAGGGGACCCAAAGTCAGCTCCACGCAGCTCCCCGAACCGCTGGTCTCAGCAAAGCTGGAGCGGCTTCACGTCACCACGGGGCCCCTCAGGGCTGGTCACTGATCTCAGCCTCTTCGCATCAGGAGCTCGGGGTGGGGAGGGCTCCTCCCCTCCCCCACGCCCCACAAATTCAGTGCTTTCTGGGGCTCAGCACAGTGCCCCACAGGGAGGCAGAGGGTCCCCGTGTGTGGCTGCTCAGCGCAGTCCTCTGGTCCCTTATCACTTGGGTGCCACAGCCCTTGGGACAGCCTTCGCTATGGTCGGCACCCCGAGCACTAGACAATGGTTGCAGCCGCCACTAGAGGCTTTGTTTCCTAGGAAGGCGCCGTTCCCTCCGGGACTCACTGCTCCCCGGGGTCCCTCTGCCCTGTGCCCGGGGCGCTTCTTCCCCTCATGTCTCTCCGGGTGTGGGGTCCCCGCTTTTGGGTGCCGTCCGCACTCCCGAGGGGAGGGAGCTTTGCAGCCTCCAAGCCTCGGGGCTCAGAGCCCAGCGCAGGCTTGAGGGGGGCCTACGCCCCTCCCTTACCGGACTCCGTGATGTCTCCTCAGTGCTCCCACTCGCACTCCGTCCACTCAGGTATGTGTCTCTGGTTTTTCCAAGCTGGCTGCGTAGGATTTTAGGAGGAAATGGAGTCTGTGGCTGGGAGCGGGGGCCTCTGCTGCTTCTCGCGGGGCCGCCATCTTCCCAACTCCAAGTATGTACATTTTAATGATGTTAATTTTTCCTATCCACGAGCAGGTATATGCTTCCATTTATTTGTATCTTTTTCAATTTCTTCCTGCAGTACCTTATAATTTTTCAAGTACAGGTGTTAAATTTATTTTTATGCATTTTATTTATTTATTTTTGATGTAATTGTATATGGGATTGTTTTTCTACTTTCTCTTTCTGACAGTTTATTATCAGTGCATAAAAATGCAACTGAGTATTATGCTAAGTGAAATAAACCAGTCAGAGAAAGACAAGTATCACATGATCTCACTCATGTGTGGAATCTAAAGAACAAAATAAACTGATGAACAAAATAGATCCAGAGACATAGAAGCATGGAACAGACTGACGATGCTCAGAGGGAAGGCGGGGGTGGGTGGGTGGGGGGAGAGATTAACGGAATAACTTATATGCATAAATGCATAACCCATGGACACAGACAATAGTGTAGTGAAGGCCTGTGGTGGGAGGTAATGTGCAGGGGTGGAGTGGAAGGGGTCAATGGGAAAAAAGGGGACATCTGTAATACTCTCAACAATAAAGATAAATTAAAGAAATAAAATCAATAAAAAACCCCAAAAATGTAAATAAATTGAAGTTTGACTTTTTGTTTACTACTTTAACTGTGTCTAACAGTGGATATAATCTATAATCTCAGTGTTTTCCACTCTTTTTAATGATGAAAGTTTATAATAATCTATCTTGACAGTTAATACCTTTTCTTTTAAAACTTTGGCATGATTTTTCCTTATGTTTTTATCTCCTATATAAATAAATATAATTCTAATTAAAATTTGCTTAATTTTAGGGCTTGAGGGTTCTTTATATATCACACAATATTATTTATTCATTTTGAAGATGTGTTAAGTGAGACCAATAGAAGATATCTGCTTGTTCAAGGCCACACAGCCAGTTTGTATCAGAGCTGGGACATCTGTCCATATGGGCTACCTTCTGCCCATATTCCTGACCACTTTCATTGCTGTACGATGATTCATACCTATTCTTACATGGCTGAGATTCATTGAAAAAATGTTTCAGACATCCATCTCAATCCTCTGCTACTTATGTAGTCCATTCTTTAAAAATGAGGATTTCTTATTTGCTGACAGATTCCTTATTTTAGTTGTTTCTGTTCTCTTAGAATTTTCTGAATTCAATGATTAATTTTTCAATCGGAGCCCACTAAGGTTGAAGTAATATCTTGCCAATCAGAATGAGCAAGTGATTAATTGAAATTTTAATTAAGGATGAAACTTCTTTATTATATATTTATTATATATGATAGTATCAACTTTCTGAGTCTCTCTTGTCAAATACATTCTCCTTATTATCTTCTTTATGTAATGTTTAATTTAAATGACCAGTCTTTTGTTCTCAGGCAGGAAAATAAGTTAGCATAGCCCTCAACCCATCAATACCACTTTCAAGTTGAGATTGGTTTGTATTAATGTAGTAGTCTGACCCCTAGTGGTTATAAGAAATACCTGCACTCTAGCTGTAACCGCATATTCTAATGGGACTTTCTGAAAAGTGAATAATAAGATGATGAATTCCTCCTTGAAAATAAATAAAATAAAAATGAGTGAGAAACTACAATTTCAGAGCAGAAATAATAATAATAATAATAAAAGGGAAATTGAGGCAAAATTGTATTTGTATGAAAATAATTTCCAAATCTACGTTTATACTGGCTTTTAGTAATGCATGATGAGGCTTCACTTAAAAACAGAATGTCCCAGGAATCCATTTTACATTATTTGTTAGAAACCAAAACATCTTTTCCCTCTGAAATGTATGCTTTGTTATTACCCCAGCATAACCCTTTCTAGTCTTTTTGCTTAAGGATTGGAGTCAAATTTAGAGCCAAATGAGGTTTTGAGACCCAGAAAGGGTGGGTGACTTTTCCAAAGACATACAATGAATTGTCAGCTAATCTAAGTGGACTCTATCATCCATGAGATCCTCAGGTCTGGGAGGGCCTGGTCACACAGCAGGGGAATTCCAGCTTTATTCTTGGGAGCTAGGGTGCAAAGTCCTGCTGTAGGGGAGAAGGTGGATTTGATGACTGTAGGCCCAGGAAGGAACAACTGTTAAAGTTATACATGCATTAGATACTCACTGTGAAATATCCAAACAGAGAGATTGTAAATAAAAAGTAAAAATTTCCTTTTCCCTACCATCCTGGGTTTCCTCAGACCCACAGCCTACAAGTTCTTACTTTGATGTGCAACCATTAGATATTTTTTGCTCACACACGCACTCACACATACAAGACATACTTTTTCACATGGGTTCATACTATACATATATTAGTCTATAAATTGATATAGTCACTTAATAAAATATCTAGGACATCTGTCCAAATCAGTACATTCTTATTGTCTTTCAACCTAGTGTTTTGATGTAAGAATGTGGCTTAATTTATTAACTCCTCTCAAATTTACATATAGGTGTTTTTTGTAAATTTTATTAAATTAAAAAAAATACAGTTGACATTCAATATTATATTAGTTTCAGGTGTACAGTATAATGGTTAGACATTTATATAACTTACAGAGTAAGTGTTGCATCCATCTGACACCATATATAGTTCTTACAATATTATTGACTCTATTCCTTAATACATATATGTGGTGTTTTTTTCTAATTTTTAAAATATTTTATTGATTTTTTGACAGAGGAAGGGAGAGAGAGAGAGAGAGAGAAACATCAATGTGACAGAGAAACACTGTTCAGTTGCCTCCCTCACTTGCCCTGACCTGGGATCCAACCTGCATCCTGGGTGTGTGCCCTGACTGGAAATCAAACTTGCCACCTTTTGATGCATGGGAAAATGTCCCAACCAACTGAACCACACTGGCCAGGGCCATATAAGTGTGTTTAAAAGTTTCTGCTACTATAAACAACACTGTAATGAACATCCTTATACATATCACTACAGACTTAAATAAATATATCTTATGAGGTAAATTTCATTAAAGTGAAATTTTAGGCCAAAATTTATGTGTAATTATAATTTTCACAGTTAATAAAATACATTTTGAAATTAATTTTACCCCACCTACAGAAACGGCAGTGTAGTGGTTGCCAGAGGGAAGGGGGTTCTAGGTGAAGGGGTCTTAATATATGGTGACAGGAGAAGATATGACTGGGTGGTGGGCACACAGAGCAATATACAGATCTTGTAACATAGAAATCCACACTGGAAACCTATGTGTTCACATTAACCACTGTGACCCCAATACATTTAATAAAAAATAAAAATAATTAAAAAAAATATTTCCCCACCTCCCTCTCTTTAAGTTTCCCTCCTTCCTGGTGCCCCCTCCCTGGCCTCAGTGGCGTTGTTTGTCTTCCCCTTAGTCAACCCTACCCTTTGTCTTTTATGCACTTGACCTTTTCTTTTCTGAAAAGAATAAAAGCCTCTGCTTATAAACAGCCTTAACTTCCTTTTCTCTGTGTAGCTTTGCTGATGTCTGTTGCTCTGCCTCTCTCCTCGTGTCTGCCAGACAGCTGAGGAAGGCACGGCCTTCCCTCCTCCACCTGGTCACTCTTGTCATGTCTCTTCTTACACTTTCAGGGACCTTCTGTCAGGCATCCCTTCACCTAACGTTTCCTTCCTCTCTCATTGTTTTAACTGCCTTTCTCCTCTTGGCTTATAAAATTGTTTCTTCTCCCCTTAAACCATGTTTTCTCAAAGTTTATCAACCTAACACTAGTTTTGGGAGGTACTTAGTGGAAAAAAGACTCATTTTGTCAAACAAGTTTGAGCTATCTTACATGCTTTCAACTCCCTTTTGAACTTTTAGAGCTTATGGTTTGTTGACGTTTCTGAGAAGTTCTGCAAAATTGAAAAGAAACCTATTTTACTTTGCTAACTCAGTATATCCCCAAATTATTTTATCATCAAACCCACTTTTCCCCTTTTGTTTTCTTCTGTAGTGTTTATTAACATCTATAAACAGCTTTTAGGGAATTTTGCTTTAAGCAAAAATTTTCCTTGACTCTGTGACTCTGCCAAACCCCATATCCGCCCTCCCCCTCCCCCTTCTAAGGCTGAGACTCTTTATCACTTGTCTGCACTTCTTTTGTTTAAACTGCTGGTCTCCAGTTAACCCACAGCAACATGGTCTCTACCCTGACCATTCTATGGAAGTCTCCTGAATGTGTTTGGAGATCCCCAGTGAGCTTCCAACGACCAAATCCAGGAGCTGTCAGACCTTCTCCTCACTGGTTTTCACTGTGATGCAGGGAGCGATGCGCAGGCAACTTTACCTTTCACATTCTTCTGTCCTTGCTCACAGGGAAATCACATCACTCAGTTTATTTGAATCTCCCTTTAAAATGTTTTCCCATTTTAGCTTCATCTATTTATTCAATGATATTTATTAAATATCTATTTATGTTGTGGGAGGCACTGGAAATTGCCACAGTGGAGAGAATGGTCTGTCCTCAAGCTCTTTTATAAAGTGCGATATATGTATGGAGAATATAATCTTCCTTTTAAATATGGACACTCTCTAGGTTTCTATGCTTAGTGTCCTCTCCCCCCTCCCCTCCCCTCCCCTCCCCTCCCCTCCCCTCCCCTCCCCTCCCCTCCCCTCCCCTCCCCTCCCCTCCCCTCCCCTCCCCTCCCCTCCCCTCCCCTCCCCTCCCCTCCCCTCCCCTCCCCTCCCCTCCCCTCCCCTCCCCTTTTATTTTTTCTTCTGTATTCTCTCTCTGATTACTTCATCCATTCACTAGGCTTCAACTACACTCTTTATATAGATTTTCTGCTCCACCTCTGACTACCTTTCTCCCAAACTCCAGGCTCCCATTTCCAAACCTGACTGATTTATTTATTCATATGTCAGAAAACACATTAAAAGTCAACATGTTCAAAATGAAAAATCTCTCCACATTTCTCTCCAGCTCCCTAAAATGATGTTCCTTCTGACTTCTTGTTCCTGCTAATGGCACCGCTGGCTCAGCCATAATCACCAGCGTCACAGTCGCTGACTTCCCACTTTCTCTTCTGCACACTCCTTCAGCTGCCATGGGCTGAAGAGTCTGGCTCCTCATTGTATCACTGCTACAATATCACCTCCAGTTCTCAGTCTCCTCTCTAGGTTGTTGCAGTGGCCTCCTAACTAGACTTCTAAACCTTAGTTTCTTCTAGTCCATTGGTTATGTCAATTCCAGGTTAATTGCTTTTTGGTAGAAATTTAATTATGTCTATTATCATCAGCAAATTTTAATGCCTTTTTTTGGCCTCCATTACATATAACTTCTGTAGTCTGATATTCAAGGGTTTCCGTAAAGCTCAGCTCACATTTATATTGTACCAACATCCCAGATGCTACTTCCTGCAGAAGTCCCCCTGATTTCCCCAATCAGCTCTACTTGCTCTGTCCTTAATAGCCCTATTTTTTTTTTTTTAAAAAAAAATCTTTATTGATTTCAGAGAGAGGAAGGGAGAGGGATAGAGATAGATAGAAACATCAATGATGAGAGAGTCATCACTGATCAGCTGCCTCCCTCATGCCCCCGACTGGGGATCATGTCTGCAACCTGGGCATGTGAGCTGACTGGGAATCAAACCACGATCTCCTGGACCCTAGGTCTATGCTCAACTGCTGAGCCACACCCGGCCAGGCCTTAGCAGCCCTATTGACATCTCTCCTCTTATGTCTTGTACTAGAGTAATTTGTGTACTTGCACTAGCTCCTTCTTTCTATCTCTAATAGCATATTACATGGGAATGTCCTTCAATACACTATTTTCCTCTTTACATTAAGTAGAAAGCTAGAGCTAGATAGGATATTTCAGTTAATCTAATCGAGCCTAATTTAGCCTCTTGTTGCTACTCCATTTCTTCTTCTTCATTTCTTTTAGAAAGTAACTCACCTTTTTGGAATACTACAGATGGTTGGAAGTTCACTGCTGTTTACACCTGAGTGTCAAGGGCTTTGAGAATCAGAAATCAATGATTACCTTTTCCCTTTCACTGTATGGACTAGAGAAAAGGTCACCCATCTTAGGAGAGAGTCACTGTACACAGACTTGATCCAAGATGCTCGTGGGATATAATGATGGGGAACTATTTTGAAACAAGATATCTTTAGTTACTAAGGTTTTTGGTTTAGTTGAAAGTGAACATTTCTAATATAGAGCTTTTAAAACTTCTTAAATCCCTTTCCTCACTTTTGAACACAAGAGCACAGAACACTGTACCATTCTCTCCTAGCAGCAGCAGCGGGGCTCAGGCAGCTCAGAAAGCCTGCCTGGGGGAGCTACCACAGTGAGGAAAGACAAAAGGAAGGGTGGACAGAGGGAGAAGTGGGAATTTCTTTGAAAGTTGAGGAATGTCTACATAGTTACCCTAAAAAGAAAACACGTGATTCAGATACCAGTTCAAGAAGCTTTCATCTGATGAATGTAAAGTTGAAATCCAGGCATCGCCTGGGGTAGCGGTAATGAGTAATCACCCAAATATTTATTTTTCAGTGTCTCTAATTTTCCAACACTTCCCACAACAACTTTTTGGAGAAACGTGAGTTATTTGTGTTAACTGGGTTTTATTTTTAGAATAATGTGCATTAGTTTGAGTTGGTTGCTATGCTCACATCATTTGCTTGCTCTTACAGACTCCTGCCTTCCTAAAAATGTTTCTGGCATTTCTATGTTTGTTCAAATGAGTGTTTTTATCACAACCTATGGGTGTGGAAATCAGAATACAATGGACTTTGCTTATTCATGAGAGAGAGTTTCTAAGGTCAGATGATGTCAGTTGTCAGATGTCAGGGCCAGCTTGATAAAGATGTGAAACAGGGAGATGGAGGTGAAGGTCAAAGGAGACCCTGTCAAAGGCCAAAACTGAGTAGAAGCAGGAAAGAGAGTTTGTTGTAAAAATTCATGGCCAGCTGTGCAAGTGCAATACCTGGATTCACACTGATAGAATGGACGCAGGGCCAGTCTGTCAGATGGAAGGGGAGTAGCTTGCCCTTTCCCTGTTTCTGCTTGAATGGGGAGAAAGCTTTGTTATGCCTATCCCTGCACAGGATTAGAAATTGCTTTGTTTTTTGGGGGGATGGGTTAATGATTTTATAAATTCCCTTGAGGTAATAACTCATTTAAAAAAATTCTATAATTATGGAAGCACTTAACTACTTTATTATATTAATCACCAGTAGATATGCCTGGAACATCGTGCTGACTTATGATAGGCAGATATCTTTCTGTTCATTTTATACCACAAAGAGACTGAAGGCACCCTTTAGTGAAAATTATTGGCAGAGCTGGGAATCTGGTAGGTTCATGGGATATCTGAGTTGGGTGTCCAACATTCAAATGTGGTGGCTGAAAAATGCTACGTGTGTGGAAGTTATTTCCTACAAAAGAATTGTGAAGCTTTGCTAGGGAGAAGGTGCAGAAGTTCGCTTTTCCTTTCTCCTTCCCCCTTCCACCTTCCCTATAATGGTTGCAACTTCCTAAACCAGAGTTATATAAAAATCAATCCTATTACCTGATTGCCTGGTGGTAGGGGACATCCAGCATTAAGGAAAATGCCATGGAAGAGAATGGTGGCCTTTAAAGGGTTTTTTATTGATTTTCAGTGGGTTTAACTGTTATCCCCAGGCTTTCAGACACTATCTCTTCGTATCAAAAATAGATTGCACTTTTTGTTTTTAAGCTGAACTTGCCTACTGCACAGAAACTACTGGAATCAGTCTTGATATGTCAAATAGGGGTCATTACTGTGGGAGTCATACTTTGGGGCACTGTAGATACCCATAAAGACCAAAGGAAGCCATGGGAAGAGGAAAAGGAAGAAAATGGAAATCGAGACAAAGTAATGATTATTGAACAATGGTTCATGCAGGAAGGAGCTCCCAGGCTGGGACTCTGGGAGGCCACCTGTGCCCTAAGCTTCTCCTGTGTTCCAGGTGTTCAAGGAAGATACGCATGACTGCTAAGTGCTCAAGAGCTCTGGGAAGGAAAACAACTATTGTCCAGGTTCAAAACAGCTCCCCTCTGAGGTAATCTTTGAAGAAATGAACAAGAGAAAGGAAAGAATTTCTCTACTAACCTGGGAGAATGATAAACCAGAAACACTTGGGGGCCGGTGGTCCCAAATGAGCACCTGTTGGATGGCATTTACGTATATAATACAGTATTCTAATTTCCCTCTTTCTATTCTTTTAGGGATTCATTTATTCTCTTCAGATGGTTTATTATTCATTATATTTTTCAATAAGGTCCTTGTTAGAATAAAAAATTTGTGTACTGCATTGGAACACAAAAATATTAAAAGGTCTTAAGAAAGCCATTAATATTTTCATCTAGAGCTAAATGACTAATGGCTCCAGCTACACCCACTGGAAGCAGATATATTACTCAGGCAAATCACCAAATTCAAGATCAGCATTTAAAGGAGGGGATAAGTGTTTTTCAAAATGTGGTCCAAGGATCAGAATTTCTGATTCTGCTGCACCAGCGGTGTTGGAATCACAGAGCTACGGTTGGTCAGACCCAGCCTGATGACCACTGAGCATTGCTTACTAAATTGTTACCTTTCAAGAACTATTAAGACAGCCTGTTCACCTCTCATTCATAGAAGTGGATACTATTAGAATACAGGGAACTTAGAGATTATCTAGTCCAATAACATTATTTTATAGGCAACACAATCAAGGTTCTCAGAGCTCAATGACCTAGTCCAAGTTCATATATTAGTGGAAGACAGAAAAATCAATTTAAATGGGAGTAATTGGGCTTTCCCGGTGCATGATAAGAGTAGTAATTAATGGTGGTTTTGTCACCAAGTGGATCCCAGACCATTGATTTTTCATTATTTTGTCCTACCTCTTTCTTGTCTGTACTTCCTTAACATAGAATTAAGAAACTAAGTGAATATTCTGTCATATGCTAGTGACTAATGATGAGTGTCATAGGCTCAGGCTTTAATTATTACTCCTTCCTGGTAATCCAGTAACAGTTACTTTCTCCTGAGGATACTAGAGAGGTAGGTTACACATAAAGGAAACAGTGTGGGACTGGAGTAAAGGGACCTGAATTTAAGTCCTGGTTAGCAATGAACAAATGTAATAAATTTGTTCTGTGCTGCTGTTGTTTTTGTTTGTTATCATTAATAATAACTAAATGCATAATCTTGAGAGAGTCATGTCTCTAAATTTTAATTTCTCATCCATGAAAAGAAAAAAAATTCATGCTCCTGGGTTTACTGTAAGGATCCTTCAAAAAATATAAATGAAATGCTTAGAAAAGTTAAAATCACTATATAAATTATATGATTATCATTTAATTGTTCCTAAAAATAATAGATATACTATTGCAACTGTTTTAAAGAATATATCATTGATTTTTTTCCCCCCAAAAGAATTTGTGGTGACTTCAAAGAGCATAATAAAATAGAAATAGAGAAATATCAGGACCAAAGAAAAAAAGAGACTATAAAGGTTAGCAGAGTAGCCTTCACAGAGAAGTACATACAGACACATGAAGACACTACTTCCATTACACCCTTTGATGTTCCTTCAAACAGCTGCCATCTGCGAAGGTGTCTGTCCCACAGCACTTTTAAAAATTGTTTTTTAGGTACTTAATTGTTTTTTAGGTACACTTGATTATAACTGGGGAGAACTCTGTTATCCATCCAGATTGTGGGGTCTCGCTGCTTTGGTTTGTCCCTCATGCCCTTTTGTGTCCCTAGGTGGAGGCACAGTGTTAAGTGACATTCTAATGAACATATAACTAAATCACGTTTTCAAAAGTCTTTAAGAGATGAATAAAATACATGAGGAATATCTGTTTGAAAAATCTGCTAGGGTGTGCGCAGTGGGGAGCATATAAACACAAGCTAGTGAACATTTACATAAATTAGACGTTTGTAAAAGGGAGCTAGGGGTGCGGGAGGTGGTTCACGCTGAGCTCACTTCTTCAAACAGGACATTCTATCACTGCAGTGACAGCCAATTAAAAACGGATGGAACAATAACACCTTGTCTTCAGCACGAGATAGACTGAATCGTTAAGAGATATACCTACACCTCATCGAAGCTCAACCTTCATTCTCCTAGCAGAAAGGAATGAAAATAGACAGTGTGAGGTTTAGGCAGCAGCAAAGATAATTTTTGGAGATTGAAATGAGGCAAGGTTGATGGTAAGAGCTACTTTGGAGATGAAGTGAGAGCTGATTGACTAGGAAGTGAAGAATAAGAGAAGTGTTATTGACTGAATGTGCCTCCAAAATTCACATGTTGAAATCCTAACCTACAAGGTAATGGTATTAGGAAATGGGGCCTTTGGGAGGTGATTAAGTCATGAGGGCTCCATCCTCATGAATGAGATCAGTGCCCTTATAAAGAGACTCCAGAGACTCTTTTGGCCCTTCTGTCACATGAAGACACAGTGAGAAGATGGCCATCTATGAACCAGGAAGCCGGCCTATACCAGACACTGAGTCTACTGGCACCTCTACCTTGAACCTCTCGCCTTCCGTAACTGTGAGAAAGAAATGTTTGTTGTTTAAGTTACCTTGTGTATTATATTTTTGCTATAGCAGCCTAAGTAGACTAAGACAGGAAAGGAATGATAAATGAGAGGAAAGGCCCAAGATTTAGGGTGGATTAAATGAAAAAAGTTCAATATCTTTACTGGGGTTGGGGACAGACTTGAAATGGAACTTTTCATTCTGCTTCCCACCTGAGTTTAACAATCTGAAGTTACATACTTAGAGGATGGACTTTTGGGTTATATATTTTGATCTTTAAGTGGAAAATCTCCCATGAGCCTTAGGGTGAGGCCACTGATCATCGTGGTAATTAATGAGACCAAATGATGGATTTGAATATCATCTGAAGATTTTTAACATTAACAGAAGAGAAGGAGAAACATGGAAATTAGAAGAAAGTGGGAGGAAAAGAAAAAAGAATGTAAGAAGAGAGAGCACATCACCTGACATTTCCTTATATTGTAGGGAGAAGTTCTTAAACTTTTAGTGTGATTCAGTTTGTCTGCAAGGACCTTAGCATTTGCATTTCTTTTTTTTCCTTTCAATTTTATTTTGTATTGGTTTCAGGTGCACAGCTTAGTGGTTAGACAATTATAATACTTTACATAGTGTTTTCCTCAGTATTTCCAGTGCCCCACTGGCACCATATGTAGTTATGGCAATATTATTAAATGTATTCCCTATGCTTTTCTTACATCCCTGTGACTGTTTTGTAACTACCAATCTGTGCTTCTTAATCTCTTCACCTCTTTTACCCAATCCCCTAAATCCCCTCTCCTCTGGCATCCACCAGTTTGTTTTCTGTGTCTATGAGTGTTTCAGTTTTGTTCCTTCATTTATTTTGTTGTTCAGATTCTACATGTAAGTGAAATCATATGGTATTTGTTTTTCTCTAACTAACTAATTTCACTGAGCATAATACCTGCTAGGTCCATCCATGCTATCACAAATAGTAAGATTTCCTTCTTTTTAATGGCTGAGTAATATTCCATTGCGTATATGTACTACAGCTTTTTATCCACTCATCAACTGATGGGTACTTGGGCTGCTTCCATATCTTGTCTATTGTAAATAACACTGCAATGAACATAGGAGTGCATATATTCTTTCGAATTAGTGTTTTGGGTTTCTTTGGATAAATCCCCAAAAATGGAATCACTGGATCCTAAGGCAATTCCATTATTAATTTTCTGAGGAACCTCCATAACATTTTCTATAGTGGGTTTTCTAACAAGCTTTCAGATGACATTGATGCAGCTGCTCTGGGAACCACATTTTGATATCCACTGCTGTCAGTGTTTAGATTTACCCTGTTTATGGGAATAAGATGGTTACTACTTTCTAGTATAGACTCCAGCTTTTTTCAGTTTGTTGACTTCATTGAAAATAATTTTTAGACCATAATCAGAGGCTTTAAACTACAAGTTGAGAGTGTCAAATATAAACAGGAAGGATTAGCCAATGTTATATATATCCCCAAGACTCTAAGCATTCATTAGAATGAATATCTGGGCAGCTTTATTTCATGGCTGTGCATAGTAACAAGCAAGATTGTGTGTAGCTGTAGTCCAAGTGACTTCTAATGTGGTGCCTAATAGAATGGTATGTGTGGGGGAAAAAACCCACACCTGACATGAATTCCACAATGGCTTTCCACTTTCTTCTGTATGATGTCCCAGAGTCTCTTGTTAAAATTGTAAGTGCTGTTTTTTCCCCATTTTGGTATAGCAGTAAAATTAGTTATGAACACCTTCAGCTGCAAGAAACAGAAATCTTACCAACAGTGGATTGATAAAAAGACACCTATTTTTGTCTCATAACGGGAAGTCTAGAAGTAGTTGGCTATTGGGGTTGGTTCAGGGGTTCAGTGGTGTCAGAGTTGCTTTCTGTACAATTCTCTGGACCTTTTCCTTATGGTAACACCCCCTTCAATGCTGGAGGGATAAAGAGGGTGGCACCAGCTATGGCTGATTCTTTAATTAAGAAAGAAAATCCTTTCTAGATTCCAGAAGAGTTTCCTTCACACTTCACTGGCCAGAACAGTGCAAGGGTGTTTAGTTCATTTAGCGTATATAGGGGAGGTGGCAAAGTAAAATGATGACAGAAACTTGTTGGTCCACATGTTGTGTCTGCCAGAGAAATGGACTCAAATGTCTTTACAGGGAAAAACTCACTCTCCTTATTGCTCACTCATTAGAGACAGTCTGTCTGTCTCTCTAGGAAAGACTTTCCTGTTGATTCAAGCTCTTGTCCCATAAATTAGCAGGTGACCCTGGCAGCCATTCTTTGTTTTTAGAGACTTGGAAGTGCCCTGAAAATCACAGCAGTTCACGTTGGCTCTGCGCACTGCACTGCAGCCTCCCAGGCAGCCAGGGCCCTCATGGCCAGGCTTAGAGGGCTTTTCAGAGGGACACTGTGCTCTCTCGGGGCTGATAGATTCTTTTCTCCTCCCAGTTTCAAATCATGTAATCTTTATCTGTGTTGAACATTCTTTTTTCCTACAGAGGAACTAATTCGACATGTGAGTAAACCTCACCAAATTTCTTTGAGTTTCCTTATTTTCAAATTTGTTTCACACAGGGGAGGACACACGTGGCCATCATGGTTTTCTTCAGCGGCTGTTTGAAAGTGCTCATGGATGACTCCACCGGCAGCTGAGAATAGGCCCTTACAGCCTTTGCCTTGGAGACTCCATGTGTTGCACAAATGGGTGCTGAACAAAAAACCCAGTGGTTCTCCAGTGCTTCTCACGGAAATCTCTGTTGTGTGCATCAGATAAATGGATTTCATGAGAACAGGGGTTCCACAGACAGCACCGGCTTGTGGTAGAAGAACAAGTCTATATTGACAGCTGCATAATTTTATGCTAAGTCATCGGGCTTGTCCTTCCTTTGCATCAGAGAATCAGGATCCACACTATCTTATGACTCCTCCACATGGAGTTCTCACCATTTGACCCCCCTTTCTAAGAGAGGAGTATCTTCCCAACAGCCTGGGTGTATTTAGAAAAGATTCCTGAGTTTGGGGAGGTTAGTAGCTTTACACATCATGCTTCTGTGTTATGGCAGAAGAGCCAGAGCAAAAGCAGAATTCTCCCAACTGTAAATCCTTGGTCTCTCTCTTAGATAGGTGCCTCTGAGAGTAATTTCGTTCAGAAAATATTTATTTGGAAACTTCTTTTTCTATTATACTGCTCTAGAACATCTGAGAGACATAGTGAAAAGAGCACACACCCATGTTCTCAGTGAACCTATAATGTAGATTGGGAGGTAGGACATACATCCTGAAACTATATGAATCAAATTATGATACCAGACAGCAAATCAAATGTCACAAGGCAGCAAATAGCTAATTGGTACTTCCACTATGTGCTGTAAGTTGGAGGGCAAAGAAAACCATTTGGGTCAGGAAATCAGAGACAGTTATGAAGTGGGGACAACATTTGGAAGATGACTGGCCAAAGAGGGTATTCTACACAAGAGTAGCATGAGCAATGGTGTACCAGTGTGGAGATGCATGGCCTCTTTTGTCCAGAGCAGACCTCCTTGTCTTGTTTCTAACCTTAAGGCAAAAGCATCCAGTCTTTCACCATTAAGAATCACATATATGCATGGCCCATGGACACAGACAATAGTGTGGTGAAGGCCTGGGGTTGGGAGGGATCTGGGTGGAAGGGAACAAAGGGGGAGGGGTGGAGGACATCTGTTATACTGTCAACAATAAAAAAAAAAAATTGAAAAAAAAAAAGAATGTCATTAGCTGTAGGGTTTTGTCATGTCCTTTATCAGATTGCGGAAGTTCCTTTCTATTCCTAGTCTGACAAGTGTTTTGTTTGTATATTTATTTGTTTTGTAATGAAAAGGTGTTAAACTTTGTCAAATGCTTTTGCTCTATTGAGATGTCCATATGGTTTTGTTCTCTATCTTATTAATAAGGTATATAACATTGATTAATTTTTATGTATAAAACAAACTTACATTCCTTGGATAAATCAAACTTCATTATGATATATAAGCCTTTTTAAGTATTTCTGAACTCAGTTTGCTAGTATTTTGTTGAAGGTTTTGCATATATATTAATAAGAGATAGTGGCCTGTAGTTTCTTTTATTGTGATATCTTGGTTTTGATATCAAAGTAATTTTGGCCTCATAGAAAGAGTTGGAAAGTGTTCCCTTGTCTTCTATTTTTAGAAGAATTGCTGTTAATTTTTTTTAAAACACCTGATAGAATTTACCAATGAAGTCATCTGAGCCTGGTTTTATCTTTGTAGGTAAATTTAAAATGACTATTTCAATCTCTTTAGTTTTTATGTCTATTCAGGTTACTATTTCTTCTTGAGCTAATTTTGGTATTTTGTATTTTCTAGGAATTTGTTGCCATGCATTGGTTCAAATTAATTCCTTATAATCTTTTTTTTGTAAGGTTGGTAGTAATGCTTCTCTTTCTTTCCTGATTTTATAATCTGTGTCTTCTCTCTTTTTTTGTTGGTCATTCTAACCAAGGGTCTGTTGGCTTTTTCTTTTAAAAAAATATTTTTATTGACTTCAGAGAGAGAGGAAGGGAGAGGGAGAGAGAGAGAGAAACAACAACAATGAGCCATTGATTAGCTGCCTACTGCACGCCCCCTTGGGGATTGAGCCTGAAACCGAGGCATGTGCCCTGACCGGGAATTGAACCTCTAGCTCCTGGTTCACGGGTTGATGCTCAACTGCTGAGCCACGCTGGCAGGGCCTGTTGACCTTTTTAAAGAACCAACCATTGCTTTTGTTGTTTTCTGTATTGTTTTTCTATTCTCTATTTCCACTCTAACATTTATTATTTATTAATTATTTATTATTGTCTTTGTTATTCCCTCATTTTGCTATAAGTTTAGTTTGCTCTTCTTTTACCAGTTTTTTAAGATAGCTGGTTAGGTTATTACTTTGAAATCTTTCTTTTTTTTTAATTTAGGCATTGGTAGCTATAAAGTTCTTCCTAAACATTGCTTTAGCCGCATCATATGTTTTGATATGTTGTGTTTTTATTTTAATTCATTTCAAAGTATTTTCTAATTTTCTTGTGATCTATTTTTTGATCCATTGGTTATTTCACAATGTGTTGCTTAATTTTTACATATTTCTACATTTTTCAAATTTTCTTCTGTTGCTGAGTTCTAACTTCATTCCATTGTAGTAAGAGAATATACTTTATATGATTTCAATTCTTCAAATTTATGGAGTTTTGTTTATGACCTAGCACATGGGCTTTACAGGAGAATATTCCATATGCACTAGAGAAGAATATGTATTCTGCTTTTATTGAGTGAGTGTTGTATCTATAGACCTGTTAATAATATCCATCCTTGATTGGCAGCTAGGTAGAAAACAATCCTGGTCTTAGCTGCACATGTCTGCAGTAGAGCTTCCATTGTATTAATCTGGTGGCTGGGGCGGGATGGGGGCAGTGGAGATGTGAGCAATTCGTGGCTCAAATGTTTTAGGCTCTTAATGATCTTACTGAGATTTAGTTGATTTTCTTGAATACAGGTTTTCCGTTTGTTGTGTGCCCTTAGGACAATTTCTAGAGATTATATTTTTAGGAGCTGAATGGTTATGTCACTGGAGAGAGGGTCCACACTCCTCACACCACCACCCTGGAGGTCAATCTCCTTCACACATATTTTTAATTTTCTAGTCTTTTACATTCATTAAGTAAATTGGAACTACATCAGTGAAATCATAGCTAGTGGGTTAATTATCTTAAGGTTGGTAAAAAAAATTAGCTTCCCATGAGAAACATTATTTAAATAAAAAGTGTTAAGTTCTCTAACAAAAACTGTTTCTGATAATGAACATTCATTTCTTAAAGTTATAAGCCAATAGCCCTTGTAACTGTTAAAAGAAATATTTCATTTTTTTCTTTTAATAAATAGATCAAGACAGAGTCAATTTTATGGTTACAAGATACTGAATAAGTATAACTTTTACTTACATTTTGTGGCAATTAATATGTAAACACAACTAACATTCCCCTTTATTTTTAATTTTCAGCAAAGATAATTTGTAATCTGCTTATTTACATTTTCAAAACACTTATTTTAACAACTCTTTGCTTAAAATTTCCATTAGTTACTATTAACACATATGGTCTATGAGTAAAAATTTGGAGCTTGGTAATTTATTTTTTATCTGGTTTTGGAGCAGGTGGATGACACAAATGAAAGCAATAGATCTGAATATAGTTCTTGGAGCATTTTCATATTCAAGGATTAATTTCACACCGAATTTTTTTCACACTGAATTTTCTACACACCCAGGCTGCATGAGATTCCCCAAAGAGAATTCAGTTGCAACCAATAGTCATATTGCAGCCAACACCCAAGCAGTGCTTTGATCAACTGGGACATGCAGTGAGTCTTAATAATCTGGCAGTTGTTATGTTGTTATTTAACATGACAACTCTGTGAGCTAATGTGGACTTGACTGATGACTATTATCAAGGTGTGGGACAAAGGTGCTCAAGTTTTATTGTTTGGAGAGAGCTCCCCAAGTTGCTGCCAGGTAGTATACTGCAAAAGGACAAGTTTATGTCTTTTTTTACATCTGTGCTCTACTGGCCGATGTCCATCCCCTGACACTCCTGCTCCCCTGAGACTCTTCTCATGCACCGAGCAGAGCAAACTTAAGAGGGATAGATTCTTGAGCTTATAGGCGACTTTAGGGTCACTGCAGATAGAATGGGGTCAGACTAAAGGTTACAAATTAACAGCTCAGTTGTGTCACTCTCTCTCTGATGAGCAGAGTCTCTAATGAAGTAGAATTGGGGTTTTAAAACAATCTGCCAACTCCGTTTCATTCTTGACAGTTCAGCCTGTGCAGTTTTCATAAATAATAAAACAACTGGCTCTGTACATAATGGAGGTGGAGAAACATTAAATGATGGCCACTTATTTTCAGTCTCCATTCTTTTGCAGCTCCATGTCTAACTAGTATATTCAGAGTTGCACAAGAAGGCTACTTTCCCTGCGTTTATTAGCATCATTTGCCTAAATACCTGGTGACTGTTAATAGAAACAGGTGTTGAAATTTCTTGCTTTTGCTGAAAAAAGTGCCATCATTTTTTGCCCGTTGGTGATCTCAATCTACATTTATGTGGCTGCTGCCTTTGTGAGTTGTTCCATGTCATTTTCCACTATTTCTCTCTGATGTCGAAAAGGCTGTAGCTTTCCACATATTTCCTTAAAGCCATAACTGATAGGCTAGTATATTCAGTTAAATAAATATCTGCAATTAAAACTAAGAGGTCTGGGATAGCCAAGCCATTGGGTCTTACTTTGGGGCAGCCTACACACATTAGCATTCCTGCCTTAGAGTGCACTTGGGCACTTTCCCAAGGAGGAGAGATGGGGACGGCAATTCTTTATTTCTCCTCTTTGTTCAGGATCATCAATCTCTGCACCTGTCACATAAAGTCTTGATTGCCATGTCTGCCAGGAGGCATAGCAGGTGTTCATGCAAATAGAATGACTGAAACTCTGTCTCTTTTGGAGACCAGGCTCTCTACCCCAGATCTTTGTCAAGTTATAATGCAAGAGAGAATGTGCTATATATCATCATAAAGGTTATTACTGTTTTGAAAGTTCAAAGGTTACTTTTAACTGGAAGAATAAGAGAAATTTTTATAGAGCAACATTTAATTTGTACCTTGAGTGATCAGTAGGATTTTGACATTATGAGATGCAGAAGAGAGAATTTTAGAGCGAAAGAATTATAGTAGCAAGAACGAAGAATGAAGAAAGTGTGGAATTGAAGAGTAAAAGTGACGTGATTTGTTTATCTCAGGTGGGTTGAGTTTAAGATGCTAAAAAATTGGTATTTAATTATGAGGAGTAATTAGAATTATGAGGGAGAGATGTAATGAATGCTGAGGACTTTCCAACATTGTGCAGCTCCCCCCTCCCCCGCCAGGCTATAGTTTCTATACTGTTGATTTTTGATTTGTTCTTGAACTTCCAATTCCTTTCAGATTCATTACTTCCTGTATTATTTGGGGGAAATTGTGGAAGACTGAAAAATGTCCCAGAGCTTGGGTCTCTCAGTCCTTGTCTGGTGTCTAGTCTGTCACTTTCAGATGCCCCAATTTTCCTGAGTTATTTAGGAGTGTCTCTTACATCACCTATTGCCACCCAATATTTTGTCTGAGAACCTATTTTTATCCCCACCTCTACCTATTAACTCTTAACACTTTTTTCTTTGCCTTTGAGCAAGGGTAAACTATCAGTGTGATTTATGAATCAAATTATATGTTTGAGGTGATATTTTCATTGACACTTTAAAAAAGTAGTTCACTGTATGTTTCCATCAGAGTAGGTGGCAATTATGAATATAATCTTCAACTACTCACCTTCACATCAATAAAACCAGTTGCTTGGGATTATACTAGTAGGAGGGAAGCACTTGTTATACTAATGTTATTAATTTCTTAAAGATGGGTAACAGTAAGGTACAGCCGTGCTGGCAAGTAAACAGGCCCTTCTCGGATTTAGAGAGGTGGACTGAGGCAAGGTTTTGCTTTTGGTGTTACCTTTGTACTCCCAGCACTGCAGGCTGGTTAGCATGCAGTTAAAAATCTGCATTGATATAATACATTTTGAGAAAAGATATGCTTTTAAACTTTAAAAATAAAGCCATTGTCACAGAAATTTTATATATTTAATTTAAAATATTCAACTCCCTAAATGTGAATACTGAAAAGATACTGAATTTAGCCCAATGTTATGGGTTCATTCCATATTTCATGAAAGAACCATGGGCCATGGACCTTTGTTTATTTTTTCAGATATACCACATTTAATGACCTTTAACAGGTAACGAAGAGAGCCTTCACACTCCTCTCAGTTTAGCTAAACTTTAGACAGACTTCTTGACTCTGGCCTCCTGACCTCTCTTCTCTTAGAACATTCACATGGAAAAACTTGTAATTGTATTTTTCTGCTACTTTGAGATGTAACTTTTTAAAAAGAGCTTTTTTTTTTTTTTTTTGGCGAGTTTTACAACTCAGGACAAGTGGCTATAATCAAATCATCCAAGATGTAGGCTTCCATGGTCTTATAACTTGGTTACAACCCATGTGGACAACTTTATTTTCTAAGTATCTCCTAGATTTTTCTGAATATAGAGTTCTCCACTTTTTTTTGTTTGTTGCTACATTTGTATACTGTTCTTATATTTTCCCTCCACTTGAGCTTTCTTTTTCCTATGTTTACCTATCAAAATCCCATCTAAGCTTAGGTCCCAGATGCTTGTCAAAGTCACCTTTCTAAACTCCTACAGAGGAAGTGATTTTTCTGTTCATTGTATTTTTTTAGTAGACACATAGTATTTATCATAATCTAATTGTGGTTACTGTAATCTAATTTGTATTGTGGTTATTTTGGTACATGCCAAATGCTGTTTATTAATTTGTAAAATCTGTAAAGGTGGGCTTGTGCCCAATAAACATATCTTTGTATTATCCCAACTACCTAATGTCAATTTTACACATAACAGAAAATATTTTCTAAAATATGTGCTAGGTAAATGAACTAACATGCATTACTGAATGCAAAGTGGTGCTCTTAGCCCCTCCACTGTACCAGGCAAAGTTGCATCAGTAGTATCTTAAACTCCATGCCCCAGAGGCCTCTCTTCAATTTTATGTGTGAGTTCTCAGGAGATCAGAGCTGCTGATTCTTGTCTTTGCTAACCAGAGTTGTAGACACAATCAATGGAGTCACATTCCCAGTTCAGGAAAACATGAATAAAGTTAGAGAACAGCAGAATGTGTCTTGGTTGAAAATAAATGACTTTGGGACCACACCCTATGTTATTCTAAGTCAAACTCTGGTCTGACTCAAACAGGAAATTAGAGTCATAATTTTTGTGAGGTAGCAAATCTGAAATATTTAACTTCTCCAACACATGGATAGTAAAGATAATGAGAATATTTATTTTAATTGGTTGGACTCCAGAGGTAAAAGTTTTAAAGGAGGCAGAGAAAAGAATCGGTGTACTAGGGATTTCTGCTAAAGCTCTGGAGGACTGGTGTATCTAGGTGGGGCACACATGCACCATTGCCTACGCTATGTCTATCTCCTTTCTTCCTTAGAGAAGCCCACTTTTGTTCAGTATGGTTATGTACCTAGTTAAATACTCATTACACCATCTCTCTTGCTAGAAAATGCAGTCTGGACAGTGAAAAATAAGCAAAGTCTACTAGGTGAGGTTTCTGGGAAAGCTCATAGGTAGCACACGCTCTGAGCTCTTTCTCTCCCTTCCTGTCTGGAACTTAGTATAATACTCTACTCCTTAGAAGTGTGACACCATTTTGGGGAGCATGAAGAAGAAAGCTACATGCTAAGAATGATAGAGTGGGAAGACGGAAGGACCCTGGGTCCTTGGTGGTATTGTGGTATAGTTGTATTAGTACTAAACGGTCTTCTTTGGTTTTTTTTTTCTTAATGTGAAAAATGAACCCAATTTGTTAGTGCTAGCATACTTGGTATTCTGTTATATGTAGGCAAATGTAAACCTGACAAATACACTGAACATGCCTAGAAAATGTGTAGATGTTCCAATCTTTTAGGGAGGTCTGGGACCCTAAATGTCTTCTGCAATTTTCCATATTCTCAGTTCACTTGTCAATGTGTTCAATACAGAGGAGCCAACCAATAACTTTAAGAAAACAGCAAAAGAAACTGGAAACATAAGACAGAAGAAGCAAGAATCCCCAAGCCACACAGAAAAGGTCATTTGCTAAATATCCGATCATGAGCTGGCCATGAACTTTTACTGTGTTAAACCACTGATAGATATTTTGGGGCTGTTTGTTAAGATAAGTAGCATTAATAACTCCAACTAAAACACCACCCACCAGAAAGAGGTCTGAGGTACTTCCTATATCAATTAAAATGTTTTTTGCTACAAGCAGCAGAATACTCCAAATCTAATCTACTTAAACAGAATATTTATTATCTTGCAAACCAAAGATAGGGCAGTGCCAGCTCTTGCCAACTTAATGGATAAATTACATCTTTAGACTCCATGTTCTTTCTGTCTTTTGGCTCCACCAACCTCAGAATATTGGATTTGTCCTCAGGCATGCTCCCCTCCTTATTGTGAGTGGGCTGGAGCAGTTCTAAAGGTCAGAGCCAGATATGACCACATCTAGGAGATATCATCTCTTCTCATGTGTGTCTTCTGAAGAGCGAAGAAGCCTTTTTCAGAAGCCTGAGAGCAGACTTTATGTTTCATTAAACACAAATACCTCACATGCCCATGTCTAAATCAATCACCTGCAAGGGGAATGGGTTCTTTGAAAATCCTCATTTCTCTAATTGGCCATGACACCAGAGTTGACATGTCATTTTCTTCTTTCACTGTCCGTTCCATGTTCTCTTACACTCATTCACCCCTTACCTGGGTTCTTTTGTTGGTGGAGTAATCTGAATCCTCCTGAAGCTTATGGGTCTTTCGTGGCCCTGCCTTGATTAGGTGGTTGTAATTTTCCATTGACTTTTACTACTGGCCATGAAAGTATGGCAAGGTTCCTTGGTACCTTTCTGGGTTCCAGCAGGTCTTCTCTGTCCCTATTGCATAGCAGCAAAACAATTTCCCTTTGATGGAATTGGATCCACTATTACAACTAGTACAGTAATTTCTCCTCTGTCTGCTGAATCAATTGCATGAGGATGATCAGATGACAGTTTCAACTTATAATTTAATGGAGTAATTGTGGAGCCTTCTTCTCTTGGGAACTCAGATCTACAAACCATCAGAAGCCAATGTTTCAAGGCTACAATGATGGAATATTATGTGTAATAGTTAAAAGGGTCAGCTCTACTTCCATCTTTTAATTTCAGGCGTAGGTGTACTGGCAGTGGGAGAAATAGCACTTTATATTGGTCTCTAGTTCAAAACATATTCTACATTTTGGAGAATAGCATGCCACCATCATGAGTCTTTACTCAACCATTTATCTAGTCTATTAGGTCAGCCGTTTCTTGGTGATGAGCTTCACAAGAGGAAGGAATAACGTGGGTACATGCCCATTGCCAAAACCCTCTTCCCCTTTTACTCTGAAATGGCAAGGGAGGCCCAAGAAGTTTTGGTGGTTCAAGATTTTTCAGTTTTATGAGACACATAAATATCCCCATCCCAGATCTCACAGCCCCACTCTTAAGAATAATGTCCTAACCTAACATAAGAGACTTGAGTTGAACAACCACAGTGTTGAACAACCACAGTGGGGATGAATGACAAGAACTGGAGCCTTGGAGGAGTTGCAGGCCCTGCTGGGGACCACACTGGAGCAGGAGAGGAGAAGAAATAACATGGCTTCTCCCCTTCATTTACTATGTTAAAATGAGTTCTCTTGGGGCAAGGATTTATGCTTAAGAAATTGCAGAAGTGTGCTTGGTGGACACCCATAGGGCGGTGGGAGAGGCAGGATAAGAGAGGTGCGAAAGAGCCAGGCAAAGTTCCCCAGCGGGTGGCTGAATTCTGCAGGGGACATCTGGAATGTAAGCTGTGTCTCAGGTCTCTGACCCTGAAGCAGAGGAGCTGGTTTTTTCACTCCCACCCATATCAGTCATTAGTTAAGGGTAATCCTTCCTCCCAAGTAAATACCCAGACATTTCTAGCTTTTTCTTAGACAAAGTGTGCTCCAGTAGCCTAAAAACAGTTTTCCAGAAAATAACTGCAGTTGGTCCTTTGAAATGAAATCATGTGCAAGTTGGTGGAAGTTGTGTGAGGTTCACACAGAAACCACAACAAAGGGGATTCCAGGTGATCTGAGTGCAGCACTGACATTGTTGGCTGTACCACACCTCAGGGCTGTGCAGGTCCCCTTCAATATCTGAAACTACTGGATGCCCAGGACAAGGAAATGCAGTTCCCTGTGAGATGAAACAGAACCGAGAATGATGAGAGATGACCTGAGAACAAACAGGCAGTTGACCCCCACAGTATATCATAAAAATTTTCTCTGATATGAAATATTTTTCTATAGACATTTTAATAATTGTATAATATACCAGTGTACAGATGTACATGTTCCTTCAAGTAGTCTCCCTTTTGTTAGAAATTAGCTCTTTCCTATTGTAAATATTATTAAGGAACAACTAGAGTTTAGTTGCTAGGGCAAATAGTGTTGGTGTTTTAATAGGGCTTTTATGAAGATGAATATAGGTATACATTACTCAAGTACTCTAAAAATGGATGTAAAATTCCTGATATGAATGTGTATCAGTGGACAACATTCTACACAAGGCCTGGATTCCAAAATCAGTTGTTTATAATTCAGTAGTTGAAAATCAGTACATATTTTTATACTGAAATGATGCCATTATTGGTATTTAGGTTCCAATGTATCTCATGAGTCTTCATTTAGCTCATGAAACATATAGGAAACCTAAATACCAATGATAACATATACTTCATAATATATGAAATATGTATAAATACAAATATAGTTGAATTGCTGTTATAGTATGAATAGTATAGGCCTCCCTTGCTCCCTTTCTTTCTCTCTCATCTCAATCCATGACTTCATGAAAGTCCATTGCCAAGCTATGGAAGTAAAACAACCCTTCCAGTCATTTAGACTTGAGTAGAAAATTAAGATTTATTATGAATCAAAAACTTTTGCAATTAAGTCTCTGTAATTGTGAGATTCTTTATGCCCTGGGAAAAGATTTTTGTTCACGGTGTATAGAAGGATTTATTTTTTTAAAGAGAAGGCAACTTTTAGTCCTGCATTTATACTTTATTAGTCTTGCATACTTTATTTTTTAAACAATGTTTCAATTAATTTTTTAGAGAGAAAAGTGAGGAGAGAGAGAGAGAAACATCGACGTGAGAGAGAAATATTGATTAGCTGCCTCCTGCACACCCCCTACCAGAGACAGAGCCTGAAACCCAGGCATGTGCCCTAACCAGGATCGGATGACACCCAACCAACTGAGCCACACTGGCAAGGGATTATCTAGTTTATTTTTGCTGTCAGCTAAGGTCAGTGCTCTGTATTTACCAGGACAAGTAAGACAGTGGCTTCCATTTTGAAAGCAGTTGCTAGAAAAATGGACATTGAGAGCTGCTGTTTAGATGAGACATGGAAGATTTTATAAATATAGGTGCATTCTTATTCTTTGTTTTGTCTTTTTGTTAATATATAATTTTCTGTTTTTCTTTTAGATGCTACCTAGTTCTGTTGAAATATAGCTACTTTAAAATTAGCCTACATGGATATAATCAGATAATCACTACTGGCTTAGCATCAAGTCTGGCTTCAGATCTTTGTAGCTTTAATTTATTTCTTACAAAATAAATAGTTTATTGACTCATTAAAAAACTTTAAAAATAAATATTGTATTCTAGAATAGATTTAGATTTACAGAAAAATTGTGACGTTGGTACAGAGAATTCCCATGTGTCTTACTCTCTGTTTTGCCTGTTATTGACATTTCACAGTGTGGTACATTCGTCACAACTAATGAACTAATGTTAATACATTGTTATTAACTAAAGCCCTACTTTATTCAGGTGTCCTTGGTATTTGTCCAATGCTATTTTCTGTCCCAGGATTCCATACGGGGTATCAAATTACATTTCGTCATTCTGATGTCTCATTAGACTCATTTTGTCTGTGACAGTTTCTCAGACCTTTCCGCCACAATTAGTTTTTTGTCTTTCAGGAGTGTAGTTTAATTTCCCCATTCACATGCAAATCAGGGCACCTCTAATGATCATTCTATGAACACTATATGATAAGAATTGCTATCCACTAGCTTATATAACTCATTTTACTTTCATTTTTAATATGCAGGGTAAGAAAAATGGGAAATTAAAAAAATATATTTATCTTTCTTTTATTTTATGAGAACACAAGTTTTACTCTCTCAGCAAATTTCAATTATATGGTACAGTATTATCAACTATAGTCACTATCTTATACATTAGACCTCAGACCTTAATCATCTTACGACTGAAAGTTTGTACCCTTTGACCAGCCTCTAGGCTTTCCTTGCTTTTGATGACTGGCAGCTCCGAGGTGCTCTGGTCAGGTATTTTGTAGCTGTTCCTCGGTTAAGATTTATCTGATGTTTGCTTCGTGAGTAGGCTGGGGTTGTGGGATTTGGGGAGGAAGACCACAGAAGTAGTGTACCATTCTCATCATCTCACGGCAAGAGACAGGGCTTATCAGTGACCATGTCAACCCTGATTGCTGGGCTAAGATAGTGTTGGTCCGTTTTCCCCACTCTAATCCTACCCTCATTTCCCTCCCCGCTTGCCTGCCGCCCACACTATAGTCTTCGGAAGGAAGTTACTAGTACAACCCACACTTAAGAACTGGGGAGTTATGTCCCACTCCCTTGAGGGCAGAATAGCTACATAAATTATTTGGGCTTTAAGTGGTTTTCATGTCAAATGAAAATGAAGATTTAAAAAAATGGTTAGTTTGGCTCTGTAAATATAGCTTCAAAATGAGGAAAAGAATAATTTCCCACAAGCTTTATTTAAAGTTCAATCGAAGCTTTTTTCATAGCACCAAACCTTAGGTCACTTTCAAAGACACATCTTAATGCCTGGAAGACATTGATTTGGAAAGAAAGTTTTTAACAATAAATTTGTGTATACTGTGAAGGCTGATCAAATTTTTCATGTTAATCTGGTGGATATTTAATAATATGATGGATTATTTAGTACCATATACAAATTTCCATTGAGATTGAGTGAGGAGAAAACCTTCATTAAGAAAAGATTCTTACCCTTTACCTTTTCTGATTGTGTTGCATATTTTTATTACTTCCACTGAGAAGAGATTAACTTTTCACTGTTGATATATTGGGAGTTTTATATGGAACAGAACTCTCAGGTAGAAAAATGATTTTACTCTTCAACTTGCAGAACTTTAGATATCCATCATAATTCCTGTCATATCCTGTGGATATTACTTTGACCACTGCAGCCAGGAATCCGGATATAATCAGTTCAGTCTTCAGGGAGTTCTTTGCATCAAAACCATTAGGGGATTCTCAATGAGCCCCTCCAGCTGCTCTTGCTGGGTTATGCTCACAGGTGAGTTTCCATCAGTAATTAGATCTTTCATTCCTGGCATTTGGGCAAGCAGCACTGTTCATATCGGATACTGCAAGGTTCGGAGCTGATTGGTGAAATAAAGGGAAGTAGAAAATGCAGACCTTACTGTGGCAATTAAGACAATTGAATATTGAGCTTTTTTATTTCCTGGAGATGTCATTTAACTTTGCATCTGTAGATTTAAACAGAAGACTATCAACTCATTTTCTGCTGAAGCAATACTTTATAAATTCTTTTTTATCTGCCTTATACACTTTATTCCAAATGAAGAGGCTTTAGTATATTGTATTTATTTTGGTTTTGTATATGCTCTATCATCTATCATCTATCTATCTATCATCTATCATCTATCTATCTATCTATCATCTATCTATCTATCTATCTATCTATCTATCTATCTATCTATCTATCTATCTATCTATCATCTATCATCTATCTATCATCTATCTATCTCTATCTATCTATCTATCTATCTATCTATCTATCTATCTATCTATCTATCTATCATCTATCTATCATCTATCTATCATCTATCATCTATCTATCATCTATCTATCATCTATCTATCTATCTATCATCTATCTATCTATCTATCTATCATCTATCTATCTATCTATCTATCTATCTATCTATCTATCTATCTATCTATCTATCTATCATCTATCATCTATCTATCATCTATCTATCTATATCATCTATCATCTATCATCTATCTATCTATCTATCTATCATCTATCTATCTATCTATCTATCTATCTATCTATCTATCTATCTATCTATCATCTATCTATCTATCTATCTATCTATCATCTATCTATCATCTATCTATCATCTATCATCTATCTATCATCTATCTATCATCTATCTATCTATCTATCATCTATCTATCTATCTATCATCTATCTATCTATCTATCTATCTATCTATCTATCTATCTATCTATCATCTATCATCTATCTATCATCTATCTATCTATCTATCTATCATCTATCTATCATCTATCTATCATCTATCATCTATCTATCTCTATCTATCTATCTATCATCTATCTATCTATCTATCTATCTATCTATCTATCTATCTATCTATCTATCATCTATCTATCTATCTATATCATCTATCATCTATCATCTATCTATCTATCTATCTATCTATCTATCTATCTATCTATCATCTATCTATCTATCTATCTATCTATCTATCATCTATCTATCATCTATCTATCATCTATCATCTATCTATCATCTATCTATCTATCTATCTATCTATCTATCTATCTATCTATCTATCTATCTATCATCTATCTATCTATCTATCTATCTATCTATCTATCTATCTATCTATCATCTATCATCTATCTATCATCTATCATCTATCTATCATCTATCTATCTATCTATCTATCTATCTATCTATCTATCTATCTATCTATCTATCTATCTATCATCTATCATCTATCATCTATCTATCATCTATCTATCTATCTATCATCTATCTATCATCTATCTATCATCTATCATCTATCTATCTCTATCTATCTATCTATCTATCTATCTATCTATCTATCTATCATCTATCTATCTATCTATCTATCTATCTATCTATCTATCTATCATCTATCTATCTATCTATATCATCTATCTATCTATCATCTATCTATCTATCTATCTATCTATCTATCTATCTATCTATCATCTATCTATCTATCTATCTATCTATCTATCTATCTATCTATCATCTATCATCTATCTATCATCTATCATCTATCTATCATCTATCTATCTATCTATCTATCTATCTATCTATCTATCTATCTATCATCTATCTATCTATCTATCTATCTATCTATCTATCTATCTATCATCTATCTATCTATCTATATCATCTATCATCTATCATCTATCTATCTATCTATCTATCTATCTATCTATCTATCTATCATCTATCTATCTATCTATCTATCTATCTATCTATCTATCTATCATCTATCATCTATCTATCATCTATCTATCTATCTATCTATCTATCTATCTATCTATCTATCTATCTATCATCTATCTATCATCTATCTATCATCTATCATCTATCTATCTCTATCTATCTATCTATCTATCTATCTATCTATCTATCTATCTATCATCTATCTATCTATCTATCTATCTATCATCTATCTATCTATCTATATCATCTATCATCTATCATCTATCTATCTATCTATCTATCTATCTATCTATCTATCTATCTATCTATCATCTATCTATCTATCTATCTATCTATCTATCTATCTATCTATCATCTATCTATCATCTATCTATCATCTATCATCTATCTATCATCTATCTATCTATCTATCTATCTATCTATCTATCTATCTATCTATCTATCATCTATCATCTATCTATCATCTATCATCTATCTATCATCTATCTATCTATCTATCTATCTATCTATCTATCTATCTATCTATCATCTATCATCTATCTATCATCTATCATCTATCTATCATCTATCTATCTATCTATCTATCTATCTATCTATCTATCTATCATCTATCATCTATCATCTATCTATCATCTATCTATCTATCTATCATCTATCTATCTATCTATCTATCTATCTATCTATCTATCTATCATCTATCTATCATCTATCTATCTATCTATCTATCTATCTATCTATCTATCTATCATCTATCTATCTATCTATCATCTATCTATCTATCTATCTATCTATCTATCTATCTATCTATCATCTATCTATCTAATCATCTATCTATCATCTATCTATCTATCTATCTATCTATCTATCTATCTATCTATCTATCTATCATCTATCTATCTATCTATCATCTATCTATCATCTATCTATCTATCTATCTATCATCTATCTATCTATCTATCTATCTATCATCTATCTATCTATCTATCATCTATCTATCTATCTATCTATCTATCTATCTATCTATCTATCATCTATCTATCTATCTATCATCTATCTATCATCTATCTATCTATCTATCTATCTATCTATCTATCTATCTATATCTATCATCATCTATCTATCTATCATCTATCTATCATCTATCTATCTATCTATCTATCTATCTATCTATCTATCTATCATCTATCTATCTATCATCTATCATCATCTATCATCTATCTATCATCATCTATCTATCATCTATCTATCTATCATCATCATCTATCTACCTAATCTATATCTATCTATCATCTATCATCTATCTATCATCTATCTATCATCTATCTATCAATTATCTATCATCTATCATCATCTATCATCTATCATCATCTATCATCTATCATCATCTATCTATCTAATCTATCATCATCTGTCCTGTGTATAAAATGGTGATACAGTGGTACCTTGGTTTTCAAATGTAATCCATTCCAGAAGACTGTTCGAGTTCTGAAACGTTGGAAAACTGAGGGATCAACAGCTGACAGCTAGGCCTTGGGATTTTGCCCTCAGCAGAAGCTGTGTGGCATGTCCGACTTCCGAGGCATGTTCGAAAACCGAAGCATTTACTTCTGGGTTTACGGTGTTCATAAACCGAAATGTTCATCCATGGAGATGTTCGAAAACTGAGGTACCACTGTATATAGAATTGAAGGAAATGGGTGTGATTATTATAAATAGAGAGGATGGAATGAGAGTAAAGTGGGGGCATAGCTATAATCCTTTTAAAGAGTTTAGGGGTTCTGATCCTGGTGTTTAATAGGTATTATATGCTTTGTATTTAGGCCTAACTATACACAAGGCTAACATATGTATTTTGTCTCAGGGAAGATGCATGATCTTGGTTTCAAGGAGATATGGAAAAAAATATCAATTGATTTGAGCAAACTTGCTTTGCCAGTTAGAAAAATAATTTTATGAGTACAGTAATTTAATAGGGTTGGTATAGGGGTATTTTTATTTTAAACACAGGCACTTCTGTTGCAAGTGCTCCAAGGATCAAATTTTTATTAACACTATTTTATAATGTATTTTATGATATCTATGAAATCTGAGACCAAGATTTTCTATTTTTTTTGAGTCACCCCAAAATTACCTTTTGAGGATGATCTCTAATTCACAAGCAATGGAAATATTTCCTTTATAGACTTCCCAATTTTCACAGGAGGATCTCAGCCTCCATCCCAGTCCTGACAGCTCTGTCAATTGCTAAAGCACATGGTGTCAAGAATTGTGGAGAGTCTGAGATTTTATCCTATTTACAAGCTAAGAAATTAGCTTGTTATAATTCCATACGTGCAGGCAGAAGACATGAGACTCTTGGATCAGAGACAAAAAACTTTATTATTCATGGCACAGCAAGCATCATGAACATCATTATATTGGTTCTTTTTGTTCAAATTCCCATAGAGGAAGCTAATTTTTATTGATCACTTACTGTTTGGGGCATCAAAAAGATTAGTGGGAGGTAGATGTAATTATTTCCACTTAAGACAGAATGAAATTGAGACTCAATAGAAGGTAATTACTTGTTGTATATTGCATAACTATTAAATGGTAGCGTTGGAATTCAAATCCAGGTCTCATTAATCCGAAGTCCATGTAATTTGTTTGACATGATGAATTAGGTGGAATTTGAGGATATTGGATTTTGTCTTAATTATATTCTCCTATATCTATCCTCTCTCTTCTACCCTGGACTCTACACAACCCCAGAACCCAATTTCTACCTAATACTTATTCTCTGCACTCAGGTTATTAAATAGTTTCTGTCAAGTATAAGATGATAATTAATATGATGACAATGATAGTTAATGGGATGACCAGGTATATTTGAAATTTAGAGTGAACTCTTTCTGATTTCTATTGATAAAGAAAGGCTTGTTGCATGGGTATTGGAGAAAGAAGATGGAAAAGATTAGTTTGGAGAGAGTCCTGAGTTCTGGGCAGACCCTTCGGAGGAGAAAGGGTAACTTTGGGTCTAACAGCAACAAAAAACCAAATTTGTTTTCCACTCTTGAAAACTGGTACCATGCTCTTTCTGATTGCTTAAAAGCATTTCCAGCTTAACACTTTGACATTTGGGCTGGGTAATTCTCTGTTGGGTGGGGCCGTCTGTGCATTGTGCAATGTTTAGCAGCCTCCTTGGACTCTAATCATTAGATGCCAGTAGGAGATCCTCAGTGATGATAATAAAAAACCTTCCTTGGAGATAAAAATTGCCTCTGGATGAGAAACACTGATTTAAAGCTACTAAGTTTTTCTAATGACCGCTTTTACAAAGGCTATTTCATTTAAAAAGTTGTTATGCGGGTTGTTCTGTATGAAGTGAGAACTAAGCTGCATAACACTTTTTGTGCCCCTGTAATTAGCATGTGTCTACTTTTCTCACTGGAGTAAACATTTTAAAGGAACTTTTCCTTTGAAAGAGGTAAGCCAAGAAGCTGAAAATACAGACAGGTAGAAAAATACTTCTTTAGTGAAAATTCAGCTGCCAAGAAGGAGTCAATAAATGATTCCTCAGTTCCCCTGGATGGTATGCATAAAATTTGTAGAGAATATTATCGGCTGAATTTTCACTGAGCAATTTTGTTAAAGTCCAAGTATAAATTACACTTTATTTAGTGCCTGTGTTAGTATTTGGAATTTTATTCGGAGGCCCAGAAGAGCTACAGTTGCTGCCCAGCACAGTCTGGACCTGCCCTCCATAGAGCAGCCTCCTTTAATGAACTGTCAGCTTCTGTATTCTTCCACCCCTCTTAGCAGGGTAGTGTGGGGGTGGCTCAGAATTGTCTTTGGTCATGTCTCCTAGACGTTAACCCTCAGAGAAGCTCAAAGAGAGGACCAATTCCTTATAACATTGCAGTAACTAATCAAGTCCAGCAGCCTTCCTCAGAGTTCTGACAGCAGTTTTAAATTTTAAGAATTCTCTTTTGTATTAGAGTCTTTCAGACAGCTTAGGCTTTAGAAAGTTGAATATTTTGCCTCTGTTATAGAAGAGTCATATGCTCATTGTGGGAAAGGTAGAAAATGTGTCATGAAAAAAATAATGTTGCCCGTAATCACATCATTAAGAGACAGTCACCATTAAAATTTTAGACCATTCTCTCCTGGAATTTTGCTATGCATTTTACATTGATGGTAACACACTATAAACTATAATTTAGCATTCTGCTAGTTAAAACTTTAAAACTTAGCTTTATATCATAGGCTTATTTTTCTGACATTTATAATTCCTAAAACTTAGTTTTCAGAAAGCAGTGTTGAATTAATCATCACAGAAATCCTTCTGCTGTAGGTGAAGAAATTCAGAATGACTCCCTTTGTGCAGAAGGAAAGCTGAAGCACAGAGGTGAAGTGATTTTCTGGTACCATCTATCCATGCTAATTATCGGTGTTAAGGGAAGAATTTCCATCAAAGATATTTGCATGGTTAGGTTCGTGTTCCAGAAGGGTCACTTTGGCAGGGATGTAGAGCATGTTGGGCCAGACAGGGAGACTAGCTGGGAAATTGGTACAATAGCACAGATGGGAAATGATGGATTCCTGAAAAACATAATTGAATGGGGGGGGGGGGAAAGGGAGGTGATGGCTAAAGAGAAATCAAGGGTTTGCAGGTATTATCAGTATTTGGTTAGTGGTTTATGTGGCAAGTATGGAAAAGGGAGGAAGCCAGGCTCTCTCAGGTGCTAATGTAGACCTATTCACCAAGAGACAGCACGTAAAGGGTGGAACAGTTTGGGAGGAAGGTGATTGGTTTTGTTTTAGACACAGTGAAATGGAAATTCCCGTAGAACGTGCTAGTGGAAATGCCTGGTAGGCTGTTGTTGGAATAATGGCCTGAAGCTGGGTGGAGGAAGAAGGGAGGAGGGAAGGAGAGGGGTGTCTGGGAGAGAGCAATAGACTTGGGGTAAGTCTTTATTTAGAAGGTCACTGATACCACAGAAATGGATGAACTTACCTAGGGAGAGCATGCAGGGTGAGAGAAGAGAGCCTCAGAAGGAGCCCTTCTCTCTCAGAGGTGTCTCTTTTTAAGTTGGTCTCTAGGTTAATCTTTGCTGTCACTCAAGGTCTCATTTCCTCACTGAGATGACTTTTTGCTGCCAAACGGAAAGGTTTCTTCTGATCTCACTGGGCCTCTGACATTAATAGTCACTTTCTCTGCTCTTCTGAAGCTTCCTCCTCTTTGACATAAGGATGTTCCCTTTCTCTTGCTGCTTTTGTGAAAGTTCCTTTGTTGTCCCCTCCTGTAGATATAGGTTAGCAATCTCACACTAATCCCAGCAGGTCAACGGATACTCAACTTCCTCAGCTCTCTGCTCTCCTGACACCGTCCGACCTCTGAACATCTCTCGGTGTTTTCTTGCTCTGATTTCTCTTATTCCCCAAATACCAGCTGAACTGAGGAAGCAAGTTGGTAGCCCAGGGAGTGTGGTCCCCCTTCAAACATACACTTAAACATTTGTTGGACATCTATGTAGCGAAGGGTGGAGTGAAAGAACATTTTTATTAATACAAATGTAGTATGCCTCTGTATACTACTTATTTACAACTTACCGTTTGAGCTCTCTTTTTCCTCTTTAAACTCCTTTGAAGCAAAAATGCACTTGTCTAAGAGCATTTATAAGCAATGTAGAATTTAATAAAAACTCCGTAGGAGAGGGTAAGGAGAATGTTTACACCTGGGGGAATGTGGAATTTCCAGAAATTCCAATTGGGTATCTCAGTTCTTATCAGTCTCTGTTCTTGACCCCACAGCCTTATTTCCTTTCTTTCTCCTTTCCCCACTCCAACCAGTGACATTTCTGATTTTCTTTTCCTGAACCTTCCCCTGTTTCTTCTTTGACACTTTTTATTAGGAGCATTTTTTCTTGCTGGCTTCTATCTCCAAGGTTTTATGCCACCATCCGTTCCCTCAAGGAGTTGACAGCCATTAAAAGAAAGATGAAGATTTTAATTGCTCTTAGGAAAAAAAAAAATCCTCCTGCTACCAAAATCCATCTTCCCATGAGGGCCCCAAGAGACTACACACAACAAGTACTCTTTAACTGTTAATGTTCAAATTATATGCACTGAAGGAGAGCTATTTACATTTTGCCAGCTGAGTAGGAATTACGTCCCCTTTTTTCCTGGAGCTCTTTTAGCCTTTAGAGTTTGTGGTCCAGTATAGCTGAGCAGATAGTCTGTCCTTTAACCGGGCTCTCCTGCAGCCCTTCCTCCTTCCAACGAGGAGAGAAAGTGTGGCTATTGCAGGGCCGGGGGTGTGGGGTGAGGAGCATTAAAGGGACACACATATTTGGGCAGCACCTTCCACGCAGCTGGAAACTGGATTGCTTCAGTTAACGTTATTTCATTCACAACCACACTGTGAGTTAAGTAGTATTTTTCCTATTTTACAGACAGGAAAGTGAGGATCAGAGAGGTTACCTTAACTCACAATGGAGGAGCTGAGGTCTCCAGGCACATTGCTGCCACCACACCACACAGCGTGCCTGGAACGCACGCAAAGGGCCATCTGCTGTTTTCCAGCCTCAGGAAAAGAAAACTACTTTGGTTCTGTCCTTTTGTGCACCTTATTTTAGGCTCCTTTTACAGGGTAGGAGAGCTATACTTTCCATGCCTAGAGGTTAAATATCCCCCAGCCAAATAGGGGACAGGATTCTTCTCTAGGTGAGCAGAGGGACTTCTCAAACCTGCCAATTTGGGAATTTGCAAAATAATGCTTGTGTCATTTGGAAAAGTCTATCTTACTTTTAACCTCAGGATTTTTCAATTATAGTTGACATACAATATTATATTAGTTTCAGTTGTATGCCCCAGTGATTAGACGTTATTTAACTTACTAAGTGATCATCCTCATAAATCTCGTACCCATCTGACACCATACATAGTTATTATAATATTATTATTATTATTTTAAAATGTTTTATTGATTTCAGAGAGAGGAAGGGAGAGGGAGAGGGAGATAGAAACATCAAAGATGAGAGAGAATCATTGACCGGCTGTCTCCTGCACGCCCCCTACTGGGAATTGAGCCCAAAACCCAGGCATGTACCCTGACCAGTAATCGAACTGGTGATCTCCTGGTTCATGGGTCGACCCTCAACCGCTCAGCCATGCCACCCGGGCTACAATATTATTGACTATATTCCCTATGCTGTACTTTACATCCCTATGACTATTCTGCAACTACCAATTTGTTCTTCGTAATTCCTTCACCTTTCTCACCCATCCTCCCACCCCCCTTCCCACCTAGCAGCTGACATATTTTAAGGTAGGCCTCAGATCATTTGGAGGAAGGCATGTCCACTGTTTGACAGAAGTCTCAAAGCAGCCACTGTGCAAGGACATGGTTTGCCACATTCTGTCCAAGATGCTACAATCTCTATTGTCTTCAGGTGAAGCTGCCACATAATTCCAAGAATTCTGAGAGCACATAAGGCTGCTTCTCTCTGTCAGAAGCCGATTTCCATTTCATTTGATTTAATTTTATCTCTGAGTGGGTCTCTTCGTCTACTTCATGGGTGCTGTCTGATTCAGTGTTGGTGTCCATGAAGCACTCATGAGGCAAAACATTGTCAATCACAAAAGTATAGAAATAGAATCCAAACTAGCAAGATGCTAACAAACAAAAATATTTCCTGTTAAATAAGAATAATGTCTCCAAATTAAGGTGCTCAAGGCAGTGCTGGAAAATAAATATTTATTACTGTCAGATTCCCACTCGCCCCCACACACCCCAACACAGACACCTTCCTGGTACTTGGAAGTAGGAACGAATGTGTTCCTGGTGGTTAAGTAGTATTTGAGAAATCAGGACTGACACACACAGAGGCAAACTTTTTGGTTGAATGCAATCAGAGGAACCTTGTGTGGCTCCTGGGCGCTGAAGTCTGTCACTCCTGGTGGTTAGCCCTGGGGGTTTCAGTGTTCAAGTAGTTCAACGACAATGCCTCTCTTTTCACTTCGACTTCAATTCCTTTAATATTTAAAAAAATACTCTGCTGGAAGATGTAAAAGATGCAATTTAAATATGACATTTCTCTTAATTTTTAGGGTTTTGTAATCCAGGGAGAGTGAAAATGCAGGTAAGTATGACAAAGTAGACTGGAATAAGGAAAGGTCCTTTAATACCACAGAAGTAGCCCTTTTGGAAAACAAAAAAAAGAACTATTGATTTCCACTGCAGAAAATCTGGGGTGGAGAAGGTGAAATCTGAGCAAGTCTTTGAAGTACACGTAAGCCTTTTTTGTGTAGTGCAGAGGAGGGAGAGGGGAACATTTAGGGAAAACACAATCACATTATCAAAAGCAAGGGAGTGAGAATTGTATAGTTTGCAGTTGTAAAACTGGAGATGAATTGGGATGGAAATCTCAGATAATTTAAAAGTATTATATAAACCAAAGAGAAAACTAGAATACAAGAGGCAGTTTTCAGAGTTGCATTTTCTGATTTTGAGAATCTAGGTATCATTTAATAAATTTTTGCTTCAATGTTTTAATAGTTTTTTAGAAACAGATTTTACAATCTAATGTATACTTAAAAAAAATTATTTTCTCTACGTTTTTCCCTAAAACAGTTTATGCCCAGACTAGGGCACTATCAGTTTCTACTTGTTCTATTAAAAAAAATATATAACTGTCTTCCTTGCTTCCATTCTTGCCCTCTCACCTATTTTCCATACAATAGCCTCAGTGGCCATTTTTTCCTTTTTATTGAATTTTTTTGGGTGACACTTGTTAACAAAATATACAGGTTTCAGGTGCACAATTCTACAACACATCATCTGTACACTGTACACTGTATTGTGTGTTCACTACCCCAAGTCAAGTCTTTGTTCATCACCAACTGGTCATTTAAAAATATAAACCAGAACACTAATCATCAGAGAGATGCAAATTAAAATGACAATGAGGTATCACCTCACACCTGTCAGAATGGCTGCCATCAACAAATCAACAAATGACACGTGCTGACGAGGGTGTGGAGAAAGGGGAACCCTGTACACTGCTGGTGGGAATGCAGACTGGGGCAGCCACCATGGAAAACAGTATGGAGGTTCCTGAAAACAATGAAAAATGGAACTGCCATTTGATCCAGTGATCCCACTTCTAAGAGTATGTCCTAAGAAGCCAGAAACACCAGTCAGAAACAAATATGCACCCCTATATTCGTAGCAGCGCAATTTACAATAGCTAAGATCTGCAAACAGCCCAAGTGCCCGTCGGTAGATGAGTGAATAAAAAAGCTGTGATACATTTACACAATAGAATACTATACAGCTATTAAAAAGCAGGATCTTTTACCCTTTGGGACAGCCTGGAGGGACCTGGAGAGTGTTATGCTAAGCAAAATAAGCCGGTCAGAGAAAGACAAGTATCACATGATCTCAGTCATATGTGGAATCTAACAAAATAAACTGATGAACAAAATAGATCCAGCCCAGCAGGGTGTGGCTCAAGTGGTTGAGCATCAACCTAAGATCCAGGCGATCAGGGTTCGATTCCCAGCTAGGGCACGTGCCCGGGTTGCGGGCCGCAGCTGATGAATGACTCTCACATCATTGTTGTTTCTATCGCTCTCTCCCTCTCCTTTCCTCTCTCTGAAATCAATAAAAAAAAAAAAAAAAAAAAAGATCCAGAGACATAGAAGCATGGAACAGACTGACGAACTTCAGAGGGAAGGGGGATATAAGGGTGGGAAAAGATTAACCAAATAACTTAAATGCACATATGCATAACCCATGGACACAAACAATAGTGTGGTAGGCCTGGGGGGCAGGTATGGGGTGGAAGGGTGGTCAATGGTGGGGGGAAGTGATATCTAAAATACTTTCAACAATAAAGATAAATTTTAAAAAATATATAAACCAGAATATTCTAACCTTCTGCATTAAAACCCTTAAATAGATTCCTATACTCTTAAAAAAAAATAGTTTACCGAACATCTAGAAGACTTTAAATAGAAAATAAGTTATTTATGGTATTTGTATAAGGAAAAAAGAGTCATGACACTTCTGAAAGAATTTTCTTTGGTGGGTACCACAGAGCAAGGCTTTCTTTCAAGGGTCCAGATGTATAAGATGCGATAATAATAGGCTACCATTGCCAGGCACTGATCTACGAACACACACACACACACACACATACACACGCACACAAATATGTGCTCACACACAATCTTTACGGCCATTATGTGCAGATAGTAATATTACCATCTCCATATTATAGATGAGAAAACAAAGGCACAGAGAATTTATATTTAAAGTCCCACACCAAGAAACCTCAGTCATCACCTAAATTGTGGTCCCCAAATACTGGGCTGCAGATTAGTCACGTGTGTAACACAAGATTCACCATCATTGTTTCTTGCTTCTTACTTTTTTCATTTGACTCTATCCACAGTTTCCATCTGTGGTTGGTAACTTTCCCAGTCCTGATCTAAGAATGTCTTTATTTTTTCTACATATTTTGAAATGATGGTTTAATAGGAAATAGAGTTCTAGACTGAGATATTTTGTCTTAGCACATTGGAATAGCGTTCCTTTGGATGCTAGCTTCTGTTATTATAATTGAGAAATTTATTGTCATTCTAATTGCAGTTTTTCCTCTCAGGTTGCTTTTATTTATTTTTAAAATTTCAGTGACATAGAAAATACACACAGTAAGTGCACAAATCGTAAGTGCACAGCTTAGTAAATTTTTATATAAATACACACTCATTTAGCACTAGTGGATCAAAATTTAAAACATATCCAACATCCAGAATATTCCCTTCAATATCCACCCTTTACCCTACACCCCTTTAACTGACTCTTCCTCTCTATAGCATAAGTTCAGATCTGCACTCCGGTTTTGAAAAAAATATTGCCATTTTATCTAGCATTTTTAGGTGTTTGTAGTTGGAAGTTTTTCATGCATCCTACTTAACATATGGCATTAAATAGAAGATGGAGGAAAAGATTAGTCACCATTGCACCCAAAATAAAATCCCAGCTCCTTAAACCTGGCCCGGGTTGCTCTGTGAGCAGCTCCTGTAAACCTCACCTCACACGGCTCCCTCCCTCCTTCAAGGAGCACGGGCCTCCTTTGTGCTGCAGAGCACTAAACACTACAGAGCCTCTCCTGGCTCCCGGCTGCTCCTCTGCTTGGAAGACTGTGTTTTTCTTCAGCTGGTTTCTCCTCCACAACTTCAATGTCAGCTCCTCAGAGCCCTCTTCAAAGAGACCTCTCTCAGTTATTCTCTTTGTCATCACTCCATATACTTCTTTCACAGACCTTACCACAGTCTGTAGGTATTTTAATTTCTTTTTTTCTCTCTCTCTTTTTTTTGTTTCTGTCTGCCTCCTTATCATCTCAAATGTCAGATTTCTGAAGTTAGGAGCCTTCCTTGTCTGATTCATCACCACCATCTCTTTGGGGAACAATGGAGCAGGTTCTCAACTAATGTTTGTTAAATAAATGAATAAAATAATTCTTGTAGCTGTGGGGAATTTTTAACTCCAAAGAGCATGCATGTTACGTATGCTTGATTATGAAAGCACCTTAAAAGTCCTGCATTTTCACTCCGTGAACCAGATTCCTCCAGCTGCTCACTAGCCGAGCTAGGCGCCCTCTAGAATCAGGGCCAGCTCTTGCTAGTTAGTGACAGACCATCTACACATGAGCAAAGACATTTACTGAATGGCATCTCAGGGACCAGACCTCAGAATGGCAGGATGTCTGTGATGTTTCATGGAGATCCTAAGCCTCCTTGATACAGGGTCCCAATAACCCTTCTCTCCTTGTTATCTCATCTTCTACCTGCCCTTTCTGGGTCCAATTTTAAAACCAAGCTCAATTTTCCCCTTATTTCTCTTTTCCTTATATGAGCAGCCAGCCCATTCCATGCTATCAAGCTTTTAAACTATTTCTGCATTTCAAACAGAGTCCTAAAAATTCCTTCTGTAAATCAGAAGGTTTATCTGCCATTTGCTAGGCAACTGATTTAAGACAATAGGATATATAAGTGTGTTAAACCCTTAGACAGCTCATTATTTATTGAAGTTTATATTTTATTGCTTTAAGAAAACTGTATAGAAGCAAAATCACAAATTCCAACAGCATTCCTAATTGACTACATTGAGTGTAGGTACTTTCACTGTTCAAGTTTTTCACTGTGGCAAAGCTATTAGTGAAAGCAAAGACAGCATAGAAGGTCCTTAATAAATGTTTGTCCAGTGAACAGATGAATAACAAATATTATGCCATTTTACCCAGGCGATTGATTGCTTTCCCCCCTGTTCTCTCATATCACTCTAGTAGAATCAATGATTAATAAATCGATCAGTATTCTTAGTATTTATTATACCTTAACTGTGTGTTTGGCACACAGGGATAGTTCTGCTGTGAGTAAAGAGAAGGCTGTGAAGTTAGTTAGGAGGTGAAGACAAAACTTTAAGACACCGTTCATTTGATCTCAGGTCAGAGCACATACAGGAAGCAACCAATGAAAGCATAAATAAGTGGGACAACAAATTCAAGTTTCTCTCTCAAATCAATAAAAAAGACACCATTCGTACACGAAGATTGGAGAACGAAATATTAGTATTCAACAAATATTTGGTAACTATTATGCCTTAGTTTCTGTGTTAAATAGTGGCTGTAAATCCTTATGAACTTTACATTCTACTGGAGGGAGTTAAACATTAAATAAAACACAATAACAAATAAAAGGGTATATTATATGATGATAAATATTATGGAATAAAATTAAGGAGGGAAGATATATAGGATATTCAAGGGATGGAAGCCTACATTTCTAAGTAGGGTGGTCTGAGAAAGCTATAGTGAGCTCATATTTGATCAAAGGCTTGAGGGAGGGTGCAAGTATTATCTATATCACAAGTTTATGATTTATAGAAATTTTAAGATTGAGAAGAATATTCATTTAGTTTCTAAACTCTAAATTAATTTTAAGATGAGCATGTATCATCCTAATAAGTGAAACTACTATCAACACTCTAAAATCAGCCGGCTTCATAGTACATGGGTCCACTCTGCCAGGCCTTTCCCATCCTGTTTTCTCATCCAGCTGAGGCAAATGTCTGGCTGAGCAGATGGGCTATTAAGAAGCTTGAGTCCTATTGTGCCACTGGAATCTTCATCAGCTAGGCAGCCTTAGATGTGTCACAAGGTGAGTCACGAAGCTGGATGAGGCAGATGGCACCTGTCTCTCACTATGGTTGGACTAGACAGCATTTTATGCATACATATGGAAGAGCAGACAGTCAGTGCAGGTGGGTGGGAGGAAACTATCTAGAGAATTTCCACTGGGACTCTTCTCTTGTGGCAGAAAACTGGAAGGTTGATCACCTATATTCCTTTCTTCATTCTAATGAGGATCTCCAGAGTTTTACAACCCAAGAAACATGCTTTGTGAGGTAACTTTTCCAAAAACATTTCTCTGAAGAAGAAAGTTTTGCTCTCTTTGGTTCAGGTGTGACTTTATAATAACTTGCTAAATTTCTGCTGAATTTGCTCTCTCTTCCTCTGTACAGGAAGGGCAAGCCTTCTTGATTGTGGAATTGGGATGTAACTCCCTTTAATGTGCCCCGAAGGTGCTGTCTGTCCTTCAGCACATGGAATATAATGTCACTTTAAACTTGGTCATCTATATGAACCACTATGCTGTACACTTGAAACTAATTTAAAATACTGTTGAATGCAAACTGTAATTGAAATAAAAAAATGCAAAAAGTGGAAACACACACACACACACAGACACACACATACAGACACACACAATTTGGTCATCCCTGAAGATGGAAATAGGAAAGGGAGTTGACATTCTAAGGAGGTAATTTTATTAATGTTATTTATTTCTGCCACATGTATATGATTAATAAATGATTATATATTCCAAGTATGCTGTAAGGTCTAGTTAGTCTCACCAAATTCAAATGGTGCACTAGAAGTCAAGTTTTCCTTAAGAAAGATTAATATATTTTATTTCATGATATATAAATAGAAACACTTTAGTTAGAAGAAAACATGGCTATTATGCAATAACTTATGATAAAAATTGCAATAAGCTAACAAAGAGGATGGCGGGAGAAATCAACATTTGTTGAATATTTCCTATGCACTGAATGCTTCATGCATATGATTATTTATTTAAAATTTCTAAAAGCCCCATGAGGAATGCATTGCTCCCAGCTGAAGTTTAGAATTTTAAAAACGTTCCCAAGGTTGCTCACAGAGAAAGTGGTGGAGCCTGAATGAATCCAGGTCTGACTGCAAACCTCTTCCTACCATGTTAATTCCCCATTTCCATTGATGATTGTTTCTGGCTTTTGTATTAATACCTTTATTTACTTCTTTACATATTTTGTTGTCTTTTTAGCAAACAATAGGTATTAGGTGCAATTGATTTAAAAATGTAGTATAAAAAACTGTATTAGTTTGCTGCCTTAGTTACCTATTGCTATGTAAAATAATCCCAAAACTTAATTACCCCCAAAGTTAGCAGGTGAAGACAATAAATACAGTGGTACCTCGGTTTTCGAACGTCTCTGTTGACGAACATTTTGGTTTATGAATGCCGGGGACCTGGAAGTAAGGGCTTCGGTTTTCGAACATGTCTCAGAAGTCGAACATGCCACGCTGCTTCCACTGAGCGCAAGATCCTGAGGCCTAGCTGTTAGCTGTTGATCCCTTGGTTTTCCAATGTTTCAGAACTTGAACGGTGTTCTGGAACAGATTGCATTAAAAAACCGAGGTACCACTGTATTTATCTCACACAGTGTCTGAGAGTCAGGAAACTGAGAGTGACTTAGTTGAGTGATTGTGTCTCAGGATATGTCATGAAGTTGCATTCAAGCTGTTGACAGGGGCTGCAGTCATTTGAGGACTTATCAGGGACAAAAGAACCTTCTTCCAAGATGGCCTTTAGAAATAGATCCCAGATCCTTGCCACGTGAGCCTCTCCCTAGGGTTACTCATGATATGGCAGCTGGCTTCCCCAGGCTGTGATACAAGAGAGAAAGCGAGTGATGAAGCTGGAAACTGGTGTTTTTTACAATCTGATTTTAGAAGTGATGTTCCATCACTCCTGCTGTGTTTTGTTTGTCAGTGTGGGAATGAGCTACATAACAGTGTGAATCTCAGTAGACTATCTGGGGACCATCTTGGAGGTTGGCCATGACACTTTCTGCAGTTTTAAATTTTTTGGCTGAGAACTGGGAAAAATCTTCCATGAATTGACTTTGTTGGGTGCTGTTTGCCTGCTTCTTTTATGATAATGTTTAAAGATTGTATAATTTGACTATTCTCTCATTAGCTTTGCCTCAAGCACATGTGTTGGGAAGAAACCTAATCATTACTTTCGTAGTCACATAGGCCTTACCCCCTCACAGCCTTTATAGGGAGGGAAGAACAGAGTTCTGCATTCTGCATGTATTTTATGTTTAACACTAACCCCAACCCCCAAGCCTTGGTACTGTATGCCTGCAAATTGTCTCCATAATGGTTAAAAGAATTCAAAAGTAGTTGACAAAACCCAAGGCTATCTGTCTACCCTAAAGTAATTTTCCTATTATTCCTTGACTGTGGTCATCTTTGTTTTATCTCCAATTGTCTCAGAGTTGAAAGTGGAAAAGAAGAGTCCATATTCTTCCCCAGTGCAAAGCACTCTGTGATTTATCCTGCATGCACTTGGTTTTATACATAAGTTCTCAGTGAATGAACACTTCAGTTGATGTTCTCTGAATTAGAGCTTCATCTTCCCAGGATATCCAGGGCCCAAAAGGCCATCTGTGTAATCACGGCGGACTGTAGCTTCCCTCTGTCCACCTTCTCAAGTGCAAGTTTGCAAACCTCAGCTCTTTCCCTACTCAGGGTGAGCTCCTTCCCCACTCCCAAGATGACTATTAACCCTCTAAGAGTAAAATACTTCATCTATCTATAGGTTCTATTGTCAGCTTCTTAAAACACTTCCTGGTCTCAGTTCAAAGAAGCCTCCAGAAGCTTTTAGCTTATCATTTCTCAATATTCAAAAGAATCTTTGATGGCATGAAAACACTTGTTAAAAATGCAGATTCCTGGACCTTCTTCAAATATTCTGAATCAGAATCTCTGGAATTGGGGCTCAGAATATAATTGTGGTTTTTAATTTAAATAACACATTTATTAAAATATAATTCTTATAACATAAAGTTCACCCCTTTAAAACATACAATATAATGGTTTTCAGTATATTAACAAAGTTGTACAACCATCACCAGTAAGTAATTTCAGAACTTTTTTATTACCCTCCCCAAAAAGCTCTGAATCCATTAGCAGTCACTTCCATACCCACTTCCTCCTAGCTCCTGGAAACCGCTAATCTATGGATTTACCTATTCTGGATATTTCATATAAATGGAATAATATAACATGTGACCTTTTGTGACTGGATTCTTTCACTTGGTATAATGCTTCCAAGGTTCATCCCTATTGTAACATAAATTAGTACTTCATTCCTATTTATTGCTCAATAATAATCCATTGTATGGATATAGTATACTCTATTTATCTGTTCACCAGCTGATGGAGACTTGGTTTGCTTCCACTTTTGGCTATTGTGACTAATGTTGCTATGAACATTCATGTACAGTTTTTTCGTGGACATATGTTTTCAGTTCTCTTGGGTATTGTTATGCATTGATTTGCGACACCTTACCCTCCTCCTCAAGTACTTTAGAATGAGACTGTATTTGTATATCAGTCCTTTAAAGACATAATTATATTAAAATGAGCTGTAAGAGTGGGCCCTAGTCCAATCTGACTAGTGTCCTTATAAAAGGAGTAGATTAGAACACACAGAGAGACACCAGGGGCATGTATGTACAGAGGGACAACTATGAAAAGAGGCAGCAAGAGAGTGGCTATCTGCAAGCCAAGGAGAGCTTTCTCAGGAGAAACCAACCCTGCCAGCACCTTGATCATGGACTTCCATATTCCAGACTGTGAGAGAATAAATTTCTCTTCTTAAGCCACCCAGTCTGTGGCATTTTGCTATGGCAGCCTTTGTAGAATAATACAGGCATATAGCTAGGAATGAAATTCATTGGTCATATGGCAACTCTTTATTTAACATTTTGAAGAACCACCATGTTTTCCAAAGTGGCTGCACCATTTTACAATCCAATTCTCTACATTCTTGTCAACACTTGTTATTTTCTATTTTTTTTGTTTGGTTTTTGTTTTTAACTTTGGCTATCCTAGTGGGTATGAAGTAGTATCTCATTGCAGTTTTATTTGCATCTCCTTAATGATTCAGGCATGATACTGAGCATTTTTCATGCACACTTACATTTTAAAAATAGGATTTATGAGTAATTTTTATTCATACTAAAGTCTGAGAAATTGTACATGTATTATAATTCAAAGTGGTTAGTCAGCTTAAAAACTCTTGGCCTGGGACCTTAATTATCCATGTTAAATTAGCCTTGAAATGCTGAGAGGAGAAATCAAGCTCTGGTTTCTCTCCAAGAGCTTTTCAGACAGCAGGCTGCCATCCTTCAGAGCAGCTATCCTAAACCTTGAAGGTGCAATATGGTTACTTGCTGGAAATTTTGAGTTATAGTTTATAAAGAAACAATAAGCTTGGGCAATTTCTACACATTTATATTATCTCCATTAATGTTATTTCTTATTTCTGCTATTTGAGATGAGGGTAGGTAGTAAAAGGGGAAGATATTAAATCTTTGCATTTTAGAACTCAACTCAACAGAGCTGGTGAAGTTACATAAAAACACGGAAGTGAACCAGTTTGGCAGCTTTCAGCAAAATGTGATCTTTGTTATGATGCATTTTAGTGATTACTTGTAGTTTCTCTGTAAGGTAGTCCTTGCTGTTGCCTGAAAATAATTTAATTTTCACTTCTATTTTGCAGTAATGAAAATAAAATAGAACATAAAAGTCTGATACATGTTGGAGTGGTTAGATTTCCATTTTCCAGCCTCCATTTCCATTTGTGGGAGTTCTCCATTCTCTCTCTAAAGAAGCTGCAAGGCCAAGCTCTGCCCTTCTCCAGGCCCTGGCATCCAGGATATGCTAGGTCCCAAGGCTCCGCTTCTACCCCACCTCCCTAAGAAGGAGCTAGCCCAAAATTTTGGGACATGTTAGGTTTAAGGGGCTTAGTGGACATCCAGTGGGAGGATATCTAACAGGCAGCTGGACACATAGACAACACACATATTTTACAAAGTTGGACAATAAAAACTATCTCTCAATCTTTCTGTTTCAGTAGCAAAATACTTGTAAGCATTATGTCAAAAACTATGAACTAATATAGAAATAACCTTATTGATAATTTGTGCCTAATGTCCTAGTAATGTCTGAGGAAAGGGGGTAACATCAATCCAAATTACAGAATTGTCATAATGGTTTGGTTATATAGAAATATTCTGTTAACATTTCATTGGCACCATTGATGATCTCTTTTTATTAGATTTATACTTAACAGTGATTAAGTGCCATGATGTGCTGGCAACAGATTAAAATAAGGGCTCAGAAATAGTTTCTCCCTACTGATCTTATAATCTTGCCTTATGCACATGAATTTTCTTCTTTATTTCTTTAGTATGGACTGCAGAACAGTTTGCATTATTATTGCTCATAAATTCTGCCCAGATGAGATTAGTTTTATAGACGTAAGATCAATAACACTTCAACACATTTGCAGCTATGTACTGCCCAATGTTGCTCATTAATGGCTTTAAAAGAACCAGTGCATTTTGCTGGAAGCAAAGATAATGAGCCATTGATTATCCCTGCACAGCACAATTTATGGCCTATTTTATTTTTAATGCAACGTTAAATTAATTTGTAAAAGATCAGAAGCATTGCTTTATTTCCAAGCTGTGATTAAACACTTATTGAACTTTTCATAGAGAACATTAATCAATTCTCATCTCTTCTGATATCCCAGAGTGCTTTGGAAATAAAGATGAATAGCTGTGATCACCTGCACTTCTTGGGAGGCAGCAAACCTAGAGGAGAAAACATCCTTTATGGGCTCAGCTCTAGGAGATGAGATATATAAGGAAGGATCCTAGTCCATGATATTTTTCTCAAGGTCAGATTATGTACAGGGTGTCCCAAAAACATGTATACACACTTTAACAGTTGATAGCTCAATGATGTTTCTTTCTTTTCAGCCAGACTAAGCTTTGAACAAAGGAAATTCATCCTAAAATGCTGCTGGAAGTTTGAAAATGCATTTGAAGTATAAACACTGCCTTTATAATTATTCAAAGTGTGTATACATTTTTTGTGTCCCCCCAAAATGTATACACACTTTAACAGCTGATAACTCATTTAATTTTTGCTCCTTTTCAAGTCTAACTGATTTGAAATAAGGGGTGAAGCCAGATTAAGCTTTGAACAAAGAAATTTCACCCACTAGACTTTTTTTATGGGAATACATAAAAGATAAAGTTTACGATACAAAACTGGCAGAAGTTGACAAATTGAGGGCCCACAAATACAGAAGGAAATGATTCTTGATGTTTGCGACTCCATTGCTTCACATTATAAGCAGTGCCTAGACCAGAATGGTTATTTGAAAATAGCCATTGACCAAAAAAATGATTCATTTCTGTAGGTTCTTTTAAATTTTGAAAATGGACTGTATGTTAATAAACACTCACTTTATAATCATTCAAAGTGTGTATGCATTTTTTGGGGAGACACCCTACATATATTCTAGATCAATGAGTGGAGATTGAAATTTTACTAGAGTTTTATGTGAAAGCACCTTGAAAGTATAAAATTTACATAGAATGTAAGGTAAATGTAATTTATATATTTTTGCTTTGGATGGGTGGGTAATTTAACTATGCTCAACTAGCCCTATACTCTTGAGTAACTATTTGAATAAACCTTTAAAATAACTTTTGAAATACTAACAAATTCATAGGATTTCCTCCTTGTTTATCTCTTCTTAGCAATCTTCTATTTTTGACCAAGGCTGGTTAAGTTAGATATGAGTTGTATATAGCACTAACATCATTGTAGCAAAGTAACCAGGCACCAGAATAATCTTCAGATTCATTGTTTCAGAAGAAAAGAATGGATTTATGTTTATAGTCAAGTAATCCATAGTAAAGCACCTGGGGGAAATCATAGGGAAATGAGATGAACACAGTGGAAGAAGATGCTGTATAGATTTAGATGTCATAATCTTTGATAAGATGGTAACGGAACCCTGGTAGGGAAAACAAGACTGTTCTGTATGGAAACTAGCAGGATGCAAAGCTTCCTTAATACAGTGAGAGGGGCTCAGCCATCATGGCTCAGGGGTTGAGCGTTGACCCATGAACCAGGAGATAGGGTTTCAATTCTTGGTCAGGCCACTTCCTTGGGTTGGGGCTCAATCCTAAGTAGGAGGCGTGCAAGAGGCAGCTGATCAATAACTCTCATCATTAATGTTTCTATCTCTCTCCCTCTCCCTTTCTCTCTCTAAAATCAATAAAAGCATATTTTTAGAAAAGTACAGAGAGAGGGACAGATTTGGAGTGACTAAGAGCTTCAAGCAGATTTCTCTATGAAGTAAAAGGCAGGTTTTGGCATGGAGAGGGTAAGAAAATTTATCTAGTAGGGATCAGAAGGTACAAACAGAAGTTAGCATCCAAAGGGTAGACTGAATTAGGCAAACAGCTGCATTAGGGGCTTGGAAAGAGGCAATGGGGGTCCAAAGAGTTGCTTAAGGCACAGAAATTGAGAATCCAGGAATAAGTCACTCTCAAAGTCCAGCAGGACAGTCAGGGAGCGATAATAAGCTTAGGATTCTAATCCATTCCCATCAGAAGTAAGTAGCTGTTTAAAGTAAGAATGAACTTGGTGGTGGCATTCACCTAATATCAGGTATTTACCTCATGTGTTTCGGAAGGGTTGACTTTTTGAGCTAGATAACAGGCACATAGAGGAAACTTTAGGGATTTAGAGGTGAGCTATGGACAGTGACATGCCTTCAAATGGTACTAACTGGAGCACCGAAGAGAGTTTACCAAGGCTAGCCCTGGAAGGAGGTGGAGCAGCAGTCATCTAAAAATGTCATTTGATGGCTGATAGAAAACTCAGCTGCTCCAAAATGACGTCTTGATTGGCCTGCTGTTTCACTTGGTATTTTCGAATGTTTTCTTCTCTTTTCTTCCTTAAGGGGTTACTTACTGCTTAGCTGATTGCCTGTAAAATGTAGATATTTTACATAGATAAAAGGTCATAATAGTTTGATGTTGATATGTTTTAATGTATCAGAGACCCAGGCACAGAAAGAACAGGATTCAGAACAGATCTGCTTTGTGCAGAGTAGGAGACAGAGAAGACAAGGATCACGGACTTAGACTGGTATCTGCAGATTGCAGGCCTGGGTTAAGGGCAGGGAAGGTGCTAGACAGCTGGGGGATTGTGCAGTCTGTTGGTGCCTTGGGGGACTGTGAAAAATTCAAGGGAAATCAGGGATTTGGTAAAAGCAAAATGCAGCTATCTTGAAATGTTGCCCAAGACCAGTTCTGTACAACAATAATTTGTCAGATTAGGTGAGGTTCATTCATGAAGGAAAGAAATGTCAGGACTCCATGTGTGTGTGTGTGTGTGGTATGGTACATGCAAATGCAAAAGTGATGAAATTAGACTGAAATATATAAATGACAGGGCATAATGAACAGCAAGATGTACTAAAGGGGAGAATAGAGTTGTTCAGGAGGGTGAATCATACATCTACGGAGTCCTAAAAAAGGGAAAGGTATAATTAGATGTAAAAAGAGAAATGAGAGACAGTTAGAGGGATTCATGTGCTAAAAAGATATAATGAGGTGTTCATTAAAGGGTTGTAATGAATGACCTAAGGAGAAATTGATAGAAGATTGAGGAGGTACTTAGTAACTGCTGATTCAGAATCCAGAGCTATAAACTTAATAAGACATTTACAACAGCAAAGGGCTTGTATGAAAACACTGAGCTAGTTCAGTATTGAGCCCACATCGCTGCTGTCATTCTTTCTGCACAAGTAGACATGTGTGTGCACTGTTTGAAGAAAACTAATTATGAAAGAATATATACTTGTGTATATAAACAGATCAAGGGGTGATTGGCAACTTTAGAAAGTGAATCACTTCAGCATTAATCATGCATCCTTAGGAGACTCATCTCTTGGAACTGGCAGGAGCAATGGGAAAACCTGATCTGAGCTCTTACCAAGGCAAGAGGCTCATCTCAAGCAAATTAATTAAACATTGTTTTAGTGTTATTTTATAACACCTCAGTGTATACAGTACAAAATTGCTTTTTAAATTTATAGGTGGGAACCTAGAGTAAAAAGATGTCCAAAGTCATTTAGCACATATGCCCTGATTTCTAGCCCAGGTCTCTCCCTACCCAGCTCTCTAGTCACTTGCCTTCCACCAATATTATCAAATATCTCCTCTCTCAGAGATATTCTACTAAGTGCTAGATTACTGAGACAACTGGAAGGTGATGTAGCTTTGGATTCACACAGATCTGGGTTCAAACATTGGCTACAAATAATTAAATGTGAGTCAGTTTAGTTGTTTGTAAAATGGAGTCAATGTCTACTTCATTGTCTTTTCTTACAAGGTCTAAGTGAGATAATGAATGTAAGTTGCCTAGGACAGTCCCTGGCACATAATAGGTGCTCAGTAAGTGTTGGATGCCTGCTCCACATATACCTTAGTTGTCCACTTTGCCTGTAAATATACAGAAGAGCTGTGTTAAGGACAGGCTAATTTCTACAACTATATGTCCTTTCTAAAGACATAGTTCTTTTCTTTTTAATATGTGCCAATCATCTCAGTATTTTTGTAGGCTGTAAAGAATTCATAAAATTCCTAATTTGCCATATTTCTATCATTTTGAATCAGAGATTATTGTTTGAACTACGACAGAGCTTTGCATAGGAATTAGATTTATTTATCTTATACCTTAACTGAAATAAACTTGGTATTAGACTTCTGCTTAAGTTAGCTGAATTAATTCTGCTTTAACTCAACTTCATCTCTGCAGTGGAAAATGACAGGCATTATTAAGTTCTGTTACACATCTAATAAGGAAGACACACTTCTCATCCTTGTGGGAGCAATTTAATACACTGCAGAGCCTGTCAAAATTCAATTCAAAGTTGAATGACTAATGCATAAAAGTCAATTTTATATCCTATCAGAGATAAAGCCAGTTATTTCTTTTTATCAAGTAGATGGGGATGCTATTTGTATCTCTAGTTGCAGAGGTCTGAAACTTCAGGTTTTGCAAAGTTAGAGGAGATGTGAGTGTGTGAATGAATGGAAAACTCAGGCATTTTGGGAGTGGAGTCTGCTTAGAGAAATGAATCAATAGAGAGTTTGAGCTGGTCATTTTGTCCTTTGTGCTGGTACAACTTCCATAGCCTTTGAATGAAGGCACAAATTCAGTGGTAAGCCTGGAGTGGGAGGAAGAAGAGAGGTTTTTGAAGGCTCTTAAACATTCATGGATGGAGCTCTAATCCCAATTTATATGTGTGCATGTGTGTGTATATGTGTGTGCATGTCTGTGGGTGTGTGCACAAATGGGTGTGCAAATACACAAGCATGTGCACAGGTCCTGGCACTGCAGGCAATATCTGTTCAACAATTTTATTGAGCACCTTCCAGACATTGTTCTGAATGTTGAGGGAATAGGAGTGAAGAAAACATACAAAAATCCCTGCCCTCTGGGCCCTTATATTTTAGTGGAGGGAGAAGACAGTAAAGAATAAAAATAATAAGTACCTTATATTGTATGTCAGATGTGTTATAAAGAAAAATAAAACAGAGGAAGAGGAAAAGGAATATTGTGGGAAGTACAATTACATTAAATAGAATGAGCAAGGAAGCAGAAGTGACCCATACTGAAGTGAGTCATTTGGGGAAGAGCATTTTAAGCAGAGGGAACAGCAATCACAGAGGCCCTGAGGTTGGGCATGCTAGGGATATACCATGGTCAGAGTGGTTGGAGCAGAAGATGAGTGGTGGGAGCTAACAGAAGATGAGATCAGAGAAATAAGAGGAGTTTAGATCCTGTAAGACCTTGGAAGAGATTGTCAGGACTGTGTCTTGTTCTCTGAGTGAGATGGGAGCTATTGGGTTGAGCAGGAGAGAGATGATCTGACTTTATTCTATCGTTCTGGCTGCTGCATGGAGAATAGACTGTAACAGGGAGGAAGTGAGAAGACCAGTTTGGAAGCTGTGAGGGTAGTAAAATGGCAAGTGTTGATGATGACAACATTGAGGTGTGGCCATGGGAGTGACAGGCAGAAGTCAGAGGACAAGCTATCTGGAGGAGAGGAGGCCAGGTTATCAGAGGAATCTTCTACATGTCTGAGGCTAAAAGTTGCCTGTTTAGGAGACTGGTTGTATAAGACCTGAGGCTATACTTGTGCTAAAATCTGATACCTACTGTGATTGTGCCTATAGAAACCATCAAGAGCACTCACTAGAAAGGACTTGAGCAAGTTGACTGGCATTTTCCCTTGTTGACTTGTGCCTGCAGTCCTTCTCATTAGCTGTTTAGCCAAGTAATACTGAACCTGAGAATTAATTCAGGGTCTATACATTCATTAGGTCCGGCCTTCTCCCACCAATATCCTCCACCTCCTGTCTTCAACACTCCACTCATTAAATATATTTCTAATTCTCTTGGTGTTGTGTTCTTATTTTATTTCTTTTGGTGGGAAACTATTTGTGTTAATGGAGAAAGCAAACTTGAAATAGGCAAATTTTTATGTCATTTATCCAGCCAAAAATATGTCTTAAAATTTTTGTATCATACAAAATGTTCTTATAAATATAAGTCAGCATTTCTTTCATCAGTCAGTAAATCAAGGCATTTATTTCATTTCTCCAGTATTGTCAACAATATATAGGCTTGCAGGGAAGAGTTACAAAGGGAATAGAAGCTATGCTTTTTTTTTCTTTGTGAAACTTACAGAATATTCTGGCATATGCAGAAAAGTCAACAGAATGATAATTTTCAAAGTGGCCCACCAAGCAATATTCTAGCCCACTTTGTGAACAGGATTATCCAGGCATAATCATAGAGGGCTTACAGAGATGGGCATTGACTGAGCCAGGTTTTGTAATAGGTGAGATTCCAAAACCATTTTGGAGGTAAGGAGGGAGAGGAAATTCCAGAGGGAGAGAATGAAAGGGGGTCCATGTAGGAGTTGGCAACGTTAGCATGTCCGAATGGAAGGTGAAAGGAAGAGACGGTTTAGAAATTAAACTGGGGAGTCTTCCCTGAGACATTGTTTGGGGATTTGACGTGTGCAGCAGAGGACTCTGGACCGATAGTGTGATGCAGTGGAGGACGTTTCTGGAGCAGCCTGAGAATGGACTGAGCCCACGGGACCAGCACAGTGCGTGAGGAGCAGGAGTGTGTGGAGTGCAGTGTGATGCTGAGGGTAAAAGCTGGAAGCCCTGGTGCGGAACTGGCTGTGGCAGGAGAGTGTTGCAGCGCTGAAGGGGAGGAAAGGGAGATTTGGAGCATGTGGTGAGTGAAGACAGCAGGTTAGGAGAAGACAAGGTTGAAAAGGCAGACTAAGACCAAAACCTTGCCCTCGCCATTGGCTCACCTCTTACATCCTTACATCCAATCATTTACAGGCCAGGTGGAATTTATGCTCACAGTTATTTAGAAACTAACCACTTCTCATCACTTCTACTAGCTCATCCAAGTCATACTCTTTTGTCTGGTTTATATCAATAACTTCCTGTTGCTTCCCTGTTTTCTCGCCTGCCTGCCGTATGTTCTACCCACAGCCCAGCACAGGTTTTCTCACCTGACCTCTGGGCCGGATAATTCTTTGTTGTGGGAGTTTGTAGGATGGTTAGCAGCAGCCCTGGTCTTTACTCATTAGCTGCCAGTCGCACACCATCCTAAGCTGTGTGATCGAAAATGTCTCCAGACATTGTCAAATGTCCCCTGTCTAGTGGCAGGAGAATAACCCCCTGAGAAGTACTGAGCTAAAGCGATTCTTTAAAAATGTAAGTCATGTCAAGTTGCTTCATGGCTCAAACCTTTTAATATTTTTTTGGTCTTATCAAGAGAAAAAAACTCAAGTTCTTACAATGGCCTATAAGGTCTCAACTCTTGTGTGCTCACCTTTTCTAGCCAGGTATCTTTTTTCACTTTATCTTTTTGTTCACTCATTTCCTTGCTGTTCCCCAAATGTTCCAGGAACACTCTCAAAGTTGGGCCTGCTCCTTTGCTATTTGCTTAATCTGGAACATTCTTGTTTTCATGTATCTTCAGACTTGCTCTGTCACTTCCTTCAGATCTTCACTTGAAGATCACCTTCTCAGAGAGGACTTTCTAGATCATTTATTTAAAGTCACACCCTTTTTCTGCTTTATTTTACACACTTATCACTATCAAACATGGTCTAAATGAATTATTTTTAAATTTCTTATTTTATCCATCTTTATACTAGAATGTAAGCTCCATGAGGGTTTTCATTATTTCTAGTGTGTGCTCAGCAAACACCTGCTGAATAAGTGAATGGCTGGCTGGATGACTGGCTGGCTGCCTGGCAGTGGCAGACCAACAAGGGGAAGCAAGTTAAGCCACAGGCCTGATCTACAGTGGAACCCCACTGAACATTCAGAATCTTGGGTCTTCTCTTACAATTCCCTACTACTGCCTTATGCTCTAGATCACACTTTTTCTGTTGTAGGCATCAAGCAGTGCAGCCTGCAAACACCCATGCTGGGGCACTTGCCAAGCACAACAAATGCTGTTTAGAAACAAGAGATCCTCTAATGGAGACATCAGCCAATTTGTTAGACAAACTATTAGTTTGGTGGCAGAAGCTGCATACGTGATGACTCTACTAATTTATAGGTCATTATTGGATATTAGTTAATTGCCAAGCAACTCCATATCCTAGGAAACACTGGGGGCGCCTCTATTACTAAGGAGAATTGGCTATGTCAACCCTTAACAATGACAGAACTTATATTTCAGAATAAATGAGTGAGCGTTTCTTACATTTTCCTAGTGTTCTGTTGCTACTTCCAGAATTGTTCCTGAGTTTTCATTTTAAAATAAAAGTTATACTACATGCTGAATATTCAAAAGAAATATTTAAAAAGAAAGATAAAAAATTAAAATTAGTCTTTCTACCAAAGTCACCTTCTGGATGTGTTTTTAGGCATTACACACAAATATTATATATACATTAACCATAGATATATACTATATGCATATACTATATAATATATATAGTATATATTTAGTGTGGATATATTACATAGTCAGCCCTCTGCATTTGTAGGTTCTGTATCTGAGGGTTCAACCAACCACTGGTAAAAAAATATGTTTAAAAAGTTACGGTGTTGCCCTGGCTGGTGTGGCTCAGTTGGTTGGACATTGTCCTGTACACGAGAAGGTCATGGGTTCAGTTCGCAGTCAGGGCACATAGCTAGGTTGCAGGTGCAATCTCTGGCCCTGGTCGAAGCACATGTGGGAGGCAACAGATCGATGTTTCTCACATCGATGTTTCTCTCTGTCTCTCTTTCTCTCTCCCTTCCCATCTCTCTAAAAATCAATGAACATGTCTCCAGGTGGGGATAAAAAAAAAGTTACGTTGTTGCTGACGTATACTCTGTCACTAGGCCTATGATGGTTGTTTCTGTACTGAACATGCAGACTTTTCCTTGCCATTATTCCCTAAACTATACAGTATAACAACCATTTACATAGTATTAGATATTAGTAATTCAGAGACCATTTCAAATATATGGAAGGATGTGCATAGGTTATATGAAAATGCTACTCCATTTTATACAAGGGACTTGAGCATCCATGGATTTTGGTATCTGGGGAGGGTATTGGAACCAATCTCCCACAGATACTGAGGGATGACTGTATATTATATTTATATTGAAATATATACTATATAGAGAGTAGATATATACTATATACAGTATACATATATAGTATATACATATATGCATATATATATATTTCTCTCTCTACACACACATATGCTTTAAAATGTCACAGAAAGGATCTTACTGTTTCACGTCAGATTTTACTTAATACCATATTTAGGAGATTTTTACAGCAGAAACAGTTATAGTCGATTCTTGTTTGCATGTGTTTAATATTAATTAATGAGACAGTACTGATTACATCTAGGTTTTATTTTTGTAACAGTTATACAGATAACAAGATGAATGTAGCTATAAAAATACTATGACATAATTTTGTGACATAAATTTGTGTCTGTAAGGCAGATTCTTAATAGAGAGATTTCTGGGACAAGAAATATTTATGTTAAAAAATATGAAGCTGCTGCCTGGCCAGTAGGGCTCAATGGTTGAGCATTGACACATGAACCAGAAGGTCACTGTTTGATTCCAGGTCAGTGCATATGCCTGGGTTTCTGGCTCAATCCCCAGTAGGGGGCAGGCAGGAGGTAGCCAATTAATGACTCTCATCAGTGATGTTTCTCTCTCTCTCTCCCTCTCTCTGAAGTCAATAAAAAATATTTAAAAAAATATACGAATATATGAAGCTGCCTTATTTATACTTAAACAGAAAGATAGGAGAGTGCCTAACTTCTTTACTTTTTCTAACCTTTTATACTTTAAAACTTTTTGATCTGTGCCAATCTGAAGGTTAAGAAAATTATGTCTAATTTGAAAAATTTGCATTTATTTAATTCTGGGTATGGTTGAACTTTTTTCCATATACCAATTAGTCTTGTATTTGCACGTGTATGTGAAGGGGAGGTTAACCTGTCATTCAAAAGCTTTGCCTTTTTAAAGAATGTGGTTAGCTTTTTCTCATAGTTATATATTTCTAGATAGGACTTATTTTGATCTAGTCCCTTTATCCATTGCCAGAGGACTCTGTGCGAAAAGGACTCTAGCATATTTATCTAACTATTCCTATTACTATCCCACTGTTTAGTAGATGGTTGACTTTCTCTTATGCATGAATATTGTGAAAAGTTGATAAGGAATCAATTGATGCAGTAAGCACCTGCGATATAGAAGTTAATGGACAAAGTGGCAAAATATCAAGTATAATGGTAAAAATTTTGATAGAAAAATTATGAAGAAAATTAAAAAGTTTGAAGGAAGTTTGAAGGTGGTTAAAATAGGCAATTTGCTAAAAACTCACTCCAAGTATATCATCATATTTGTACAGTTTCTGATGCTGCATGACATTTTCACTTGAGTTTGTGACATTTAAAGTAAAATAATAAATCTTTTTCATACCTGTTATTCAGTTGAGATCTTTTTTTTTTTTTTGGTTATTTTTATTCTACCAGTGTTGATATTTTCTTTGTAAAGAGTTGCTAGCTCAAGAGTGACTTTTTAAATAACCAGGAGTCCACTTTTTCTTCTCTTAGAATGGATTTTTAATTTTATAAAATCAACAAAAACAGAAATTATATAGAAAATGGAAAACTAGAAATTATATATTAGAATTTCACTTAATTTCCTGGAGAAATGTTTTTAAAATAGGAAGTGATGCAATCTTTAAATTAGATAAACAATATTTAGGATATTTCTTCAGGCCAAATATCTCTTGAAATTAACTATATTCTACATATCAGATATGAAAGCCTCTTTTTCAAGCAGTGAATGACTTTAAGCATTGCCTACATCATTTAAATGGATATGTGTATTTCATTTTTCTCTTTGTATTAAAAGTAACTGAAAGACAGTTAGGCTTCACGGCCAATTGTTTTAAAGTCATGATTGCCCCCATTTTTGTTTGTGGTCTTAAAGTACCCACCTGTGAAGAATACGTGTGACTATAAAGAAGGTTCCTTTATAAGCTGTAGTTCTTAAAGAAATAGACTGGAACATCAAAGAAAAATAACATAATATTGAATTCTTATCTAAGATGTTGTGGGAGAAAGTAAACACAGGAATGATGCAATGTAGCAGTCTCCCCTTACCCACAGGGGGTACATTCCAATACCCCCGGTGGATGCCCGAAACCACAGGTAGTACCAAACTCTATATATGCATATATGCTGTGCTTTTTCCCTACACAGACCTACCTTCTCTTTGGCATATCCAAATTGCTAGCATCACTACCCTTGTGCTTTGAAACCATTATTAACTAAAATAAGGGTTACTTGAGCACAAATGCTGTGATACCGAGAGAGTAAATCCAATAACCTAGCCAGCTACCAAGTGACTAACGGGTATATAGCGAATTCAGTGTGGAATCGTTGAACAAATGGATAATGCACATTGGGGTGGGAAGGAGTGAGATTTCATCCTGCTACTCTGAATGGTGTGCAATTAAAACTTGTGAATTGTTTATTTCTGGAATTTTCTATTTAATATTTTTGGACCTCAGTCGGCCACAGGTAACTGAAAGCACGAAGAGCAAAACTATGGATAGGCCCTCTGTGTGTAAAAGGAAAATAAATTACTCGGGAATCACTTGATATTATTAAAGAGAAAGGGTGCTCATTAGGAGAAAGGATAGCTGTAGCTACTAAGAGGCGAGAGAGACCAGGAGAGAGGTAAGTTGTTCTACTTGAAAAAGACAGAGGGGGAGGAGTAGGGTGGGGAGGAAAAGCAACATCTCTTCTGAAGATTCAGGAGGCGGAACAAGGTGCATGGAAGTCATGTGAGGGAAAGGTGAAAAGGTGGCAGCCAGAGAGAAAAGTTGGAGGGTCTCTTGTTATCCAATGCTGTATACAAATCGCCCCCAAATTTAGTGACATAGAATAGTCATTTGCTATGCTCCCAGTTTCTGTGAGTCAGGAATTGGTGAGTGAAGTTGGGCTGGGCGGTCCTTACCTGGGGTGTGACACACTTGCAGTCATGCTGGCTGGGGCTGCAGTCATCTGAAAATGCGACTGGGCTGGAGGACCCACCAGCTCAGCCAGTGAATTAGTGCTGGCTGTCGGCTGGAGCTCTTCTCCACGCTGGCCACTCCACGGAGCTGCCTGACGTCCACATAACACGAGAGCAAGCAATCTAAGAGGCCAAGTTGGAAACTGTAACGCCCTTTATGACAGCCTCAGAAATAGCTCACTGTCTCTTCCACTCTATGCTACTGATCACTCAGAGCCAGCTCTGATTCACTGTGGAAGGAGAATTCACGAGAGTGTGGGTACCGGCAACCATGGACCACTGGTGGCCGTCTTGGAGGCTGGCTACCACAGAAGGGTACCACAGAGATATTCACTAGGGATTTAAAAATATTTTCACATGTAGTATGCCATGAAACCATTCCCCAGACTCCTCACACAATTTTCAGTAAACCTAAAACACTTAGTAATGGTGTGTGGAATTGGATTTTTTCTCTTGGACCTGTTATACTGGAACCAGAAAAATCAATGTGGAGAAATTCTGTATAGTCTCATTTTGCCATATTTACAAAGCCTTCTTTGTCCATGTAAGACCACTTTTCTTCCTCCTCTCTTTCTCCTTGGGAGGAGACACAAGAGATTTGAGCGTCCAGAAGAAGAACCAGGAGGTGAGGAGGAAATGTCTTACTTGATGGTCCTCTGGGTAGACAGACCTTTCCCCAGTTCATTTCATCTTCTGATTCATGGGGAAGATGATTAGTTTTGGAGAATGAGCCACTCATCAAAAATACAGTCAAATGAAGACAAAGGTAGAGAAAACAGGCTCTGAACCATTGTGAAAAGGTCTGAGGATCTGTCATTACTATTTCAGATTTAGTCAAAGATAATTTAAGTAGTGATTGCTTCTTATAAATTCACTTTGTGGCACAAAGCTCCCGGAATATTCTCTAACAAAACTGTTACTGTGAATCAATGAAATATTCGATAGCATTTCCCTTTGGAACCCAGTTTAAAAGATCTATTATTGAGATGACTAGAATATGCTAATCACATAGACTATTACCCATTTGGTTCTCTGTTGAGAATTGCTGCAAAGGAACCAAAGTAGTCTGATTATCACAGGGAGACCTTTTCTTTCCAGTGTTGCCAAGCTGCGCATTGAGCGGCTGTACCTTCATTTAAACATTAAGTTCTGAAATTAATTTACAATACACCCAGGGAAAAGACTCCTTGGTGTAAAGCAAAAAGCTACAAGAAAGTGGTAAATTCAGTTTCCTCAAAGACTTCAAATTAAATTTCACTTCAACTCAATTAATGGTTTTTGAATGCGTGCAGGGAGCGTGGCACTATACTAGGTACCAGAATTTGAAATATGCAGAGGTTCAAGATGGTTTCAAAGTTAATTTTATGAGTTCAGGTAGAGAAAAATCAGAATTATTTAAACGGCATTCTTTTTGAAGTATACATTTCCTTTGATGAATTCTCAAAATACTGTTCAATTTGATTGGGAACTCCCTGGGAAAGGGGTGAGGAGAACAGAAAACATTCTGTATTGGGTCTTAAATTTGGAACGAAGGACTTTTTCATATTACTTCAATAAATGGTTTAACTAATCAAAATATTAGTTGAAAAATAAACTAACATGAACAGACACCAGTTTTGTTTTTAGAAAGACACAAATAAAGCTCCTGCTACACACATTCACGTTTCAGATTTGCACTTATTTACCCCTTAAGTGCCATTCTGAAAAGTAACAGAAGAAAGGATATTCTAGTGTCACCAGGAACTAGGACTGCTTTAGAAGGAGAGTGGAGTAAGTTTAATAACTGTTAGAATTTGCCAAGAGATGTACCAAAATTCAGCAAAATGTGCTCACCTAAATATCTCTAGAACCCTCCTTATCTGAAAATCTTTTACATACCTACTGGTCCTTTTTACATAAGCATCAAAGACTCAAAGACATGCTTAAGAAGCAAGCAGATGTAATGAGTTCCTTTTTTAGGATCAAAAAACATATCTAATCTGCAGTTGATGAAAGCAGTGTCCATAGCAGATCCCCAAGCACTAAAACACTGTTTCTTGCCCTGGTAGGTGTTGCTCAGTGGTTAAAGCGTTGGCCCTCACACTGAAGGGTCACAGGTTCCATTACAGGTCAAGGGCATCAAGGGCATGTACCTGGGTTTCAGGTTTGATCCCCAGCTCCTGCCAGAAGCAACCAATCAATGTGTGTCTCTCACGTGGATCTCTCGTTCTCTCTCTCTCTCTCTCCCTCTCCCTCTCTCCCTCTCTCTCCCCCCACTCCCTTCTTCCCTTCAACTCTTTCTAAAAATCAAGTAAAAAATATCCTTGGGTGAAGATTAACAAAAAAACCCCAAACAAACAACAACAAAAACAATTTCTTGATCTCTGTTACACTCTCTTTTGTCCTATTTATCCTGTGGAATTCTTTTAAAAAAATTATTTCATTTTATTTTATTTTAGTCAGTACCATTTATTGAAAAGGTCTTTCTTTCTTACTACACTTTAGTGGCACTTCTGTTGTACATTAGCCCACTGTATATTTGTGGGTCTGTGTCTGGACTCTCTTTGGTTTCATTTTTCTGTTCATCTATCCTTACATCCATTCTACACTGTCTTAACTACTGTGACTTCATATGAATCCTTTCTATTTGAAGCACCTCTGACTTAATTTTTCCTCAAGGTTGTTTTGAGTATTTTATGTCCATAAAATTTTAAAATGAGCTTGTCAATATCAACAATACCCTGCTGGAAATTTAGTTGGAATTACATTTAATCTATAGAGCAATTCAAGGAGAGTTTAAACTTTACAGTATTGAGTTTTTCAATTCACAAATATAGTATATTTTGTCATGTATATAAGTTTTAACTTCCCTCTTAAATACTTTCTAGGTAGAAGTCTTGTATTAGATTTATTCCTAGTATTTTATATTTTTGTGTGCTAGGTTAGAATTAAACTTTTTTACTTTCCAATTGCTTGTTGTTCAGAAATAAATATAGATTGTTTTGTATATTGACTTTGCATCCAGAGATTTTCCTAAGTTCACTTGTTAATTTTAGTATTTTGCTTGTAGACCCTTTTGGATTTTCTATATATAAAACTATGGTGATTTTTCTTTCTGCAAATAATGGCAATAACATTTTTTCCCTTCTGATACTTATACCTTTTGTTTCTTTTCCTTGCATTGTTGTACTAGCTAAGATCTCCAGTTCACAACTAACGAGATGAGGTGACTGCAAACATCTTTGTCTGATTATTGATCTCAAGGAGAATGATTTAAATATTTTACTAGTAAGTCTGATGTTTCCTGTAAGGTTTTTTGGAGAGAAGGGAGTGATTTTTATTATATTTATTTCAAGTGCAGAATTTGCGTGTTTTTTTTTTTTCCTGAAGCTAATGATTTTTTTTTCTTTAGCCTACTTTCCTTCAGCCTAAGACTTGCTTCTCCCCACATCCTCCAACAGTTTTGTAAAATGCCTCTCAGTACAATGTTCCACGTGGTCAAATCTGCCAGTTAATTTGCTCCATTTTTTTTTTTTTTTTTTCCTGGAGACAGGTAGAGTGCATTCCTGCTGGGTGCTTTTGGTACTTCCTATTGCCATCATTCTGGGAAGTCAGTTGCCTTCTTTTGGTTTCCAGATGCTGTGTCTTGTTCACCGATTTTTCTTTCTTCTTGGCTTTCTCCCTCACATCCACGGAGAACAACTTTGGCAGTCACCCGCAGCACCTTCGCTCCCACTCAGCTGGTGCCAGGGCAGGTCTGTGGAGCTTACTGGAGAGAGCTGAGGGGCTTTAAGACAGAAGGTGTGGAGATAAAAAAAAGCTGCCATGCTCCAATTCATGACAGTTATAGGCTGTTTTAATCAACATAAAATTTGTTCAGTACCATATTTGAGTGTGTATATTTTTCATACCATCTTTCAAAACTGCAAAAGCATATTAAAAAGAAATTCAAGTAAAACATTTGTAGAGTTTCCTAAAATCACTAAAATGTATTAAAATTCAAAATGGATTATCAAAGATTCTGATGACCTTTGCTGTAAATAATGAATATTCATTCAGCAAATATTTATCCAGTGTCTTCTCTATGCCAGGAATCAGTGCACAAAAGAGACATGAATCTGCCTTCTTGGAGGAAGATAGATGATAAACATAATGAATAAGTTATTTCTATAGAATGATAGATGATAAGAGATATAGAAAGGGTATGGGCTATTAGGAGTCTTGGGCAAGATGCAAATGTAAAGTGCATTTTCAATAAGGTGGCCAGGGTAAGCTTCATTGAAAAGGTGATATTGAGCAAAGATTTGAAGAAGGTAGTGCGTTAGATATGGGCATATCTGGGAGAAGGGCACTGTAGGCAGAGGGAGCATGTTTGGTATGTTCAGGAACAGAAGGGAGCCAGTGTGGCTGAAGCTCAGTGGGCAAGGGAGCGTAGAAAAGAGATGAGGTCAGAGAGGTAACAATGGGGCTAAACCATGTAGGGCCATGCAGGGCCTTGTAAGTACCTGGGCTTTCACTTTGAGTAAAATGGGAGTGTTTGGCAGATTTGGAGCAGAGTGACATGATCTGACTTGTATTTTGAAGGGATCACTTTGGGTGCTGTGTTGATAAGAGACCCTAGGGACAAAGGGGGAAGGTAGGGGGGTCAGGTAAGAGGCTACTGAAGTAGTTCTGGTTCGTAGTTCCATTCAAAATGGCAGCAGTGCTGGTGGTGAGAAGTGGCTGGGTAACACACTCCAAAACGCAGTGGTTTAAAATAATTTATTGTTTATTATAATTCTGTGGGTTGGTCAGGTGGTTCCTCTGGTAAGATTTCTTCTGGATTCACTTGTGTGGCTGTATTCGGTGAAAAATTGGCTAGGCCAAAGGTCCAAGATGTGCTTTCTCACATGCCAGAGAGCCTTGGCTTTCCTCTACCCAGCCCCTCATTCATCCTCCAGTTCTTGGCCAGCCTCCTTACATGGTGGCTTCAGGGGTGGCTCCATAGTATTTTAGGAGAAGGAATGTGGAGGCTGCAAAGCACCTACCTCAAAGTCATATAATATCATTTTTGCCACATTTTGTTTTTCAAAACAAGCCACAAGGGCAGTCCAGATATAACTGGAGGAGAAATAGACTCTACCTCTTGAGGGGAGAAGCAGCAAAGTCACATGGTAAACGGACTCACATAGAGGGATAGAAGGAATTCGTATTCATATTTTTAATCCACCAAAATCAGTAGTTTGAGAGTGTAGGTTGAATAAGTGATGTGAGAGAAAGAGAGGCATCATGGATGACAGACTTTTGGTTTGAGCAACAAGCAAAAAAGAGTTGCCCCAACTGAGATGGGGAAGACTATGGGTAGGTTAGAGGAACTGAAGGCTAAGCTTAGTACATCAGCACTCTATATGCAGTTTAATATTAAGTCACAGGCTCTCTGAGGCAAGGTCTTTGGACTTAGGCCAGGACTAATCTTTGAGATGGAGAGACTGAGCAAGCAGCGGATGACAAATAGGTGTGGTTGGTTCAAGTGGAAGGAGGGCAATAGAAGGCCTCTGCATTATAGAAAATAAACTTATATAGAGAGGTGGTTTTCTGGGTATGAACAGGAAGAAGTCAGTGATGCCACAGGCAGAGTTTAAGATGAAGTGTTGCCAGAGGTTTGTAAGAAAATGCAGGGGAACAGTGCTGCAGAAACTGAGCAAACAGCCTTGAGGAAGAACTGAAGAAGCTCTTAAATAGCTCTTGTAAATCTAGGGTCCTTAACAAAAAAGAGATATAGACCAGAGGTTGAAAAAACTCCCCATTGCCAAGCCAGGGAAGAGTCTATGGCCAAGCTGCACTCGAATCTTGTCAATGTGAAATATTATTAACAATTTAAAATCATCTTCTTTTTATTGTTTTGAGTGGGGAGAAATATCACGGGGGAACATGTGATCTTCCTCTAGGCATAAAAAGACTGAATCATACACAAGAAAGAGGATTATGAGGAGGAATGCTCTCCATGTTGTATGAATCTTCACTGGCAAGCCTCTGAGTGTGAGCGTGTGTGTATGCCGTGTCTAGGTGTATCTGTGTGTACATAGATATTTCTAAGTAGTGGCAACTGCTATGATTGACCTTTCTTTAGGCCAAGGACTCAGATGGTGAAGAGGAAGAAACAGGCCGCTCCTCTGGTAGGTTGGTGCACATTCTTGGCTAGATTTTACAAATATGCTATAAAAGATGGAATACATTCTCCTCTAGCAGGCTTGATAGTTTACTCAAGGGTAGGGGGATGGATTCTATGACCTTTGAAAGTCAATTTTCATCCCAAGATTTCACATTCCAATTACGTCTCATAGACTATTTAAATAAATGATGGTCTTTCCATTAGGAAAGAAAATTGACTGGAATTCATTCTATTTGAGCTGCAAAAATTTGAAAATAGGTCAACTCTTAATTACCCAGAGTAATAGGGAACATCTTAGATGGATTATCCTAAACCACAGGTAATTAACAAAATGTGCAAATTAGGCACTGATTCATAGCATTCGTTAAAATTTACATTTAAACTACTACTTAAGCAGCCTGCATTTGTAGATGAGCAAATCAACATGGTAAAAATAATTTTAAGATGGATACAGACATTTTAAAGAAAATATAGAGCCGAAAATATTGCTGACAGTCTGGAAATCTGGAATATTTTGTACTCTAAAATTCCAAACATTTAGCTAAAGCCCCATAAGAGATTTGGCAGGTTTTATTATCCCACTTTTGTAAAACATGAAAGAGATCAGGAGAGATATTCCACCCCCCTGGAAACTGCCTAGTGGCTCGGTGCTGTGGAAACCTGCTCTGTGTGTTGGTGCTCAGGCCTACGGGGAAGTCTCTCTGTCTGCTCATTTCCCTGAAAGAGCTGATAGAAGCAGAAAGTCTAGGACAAGTGGGGAAGTAAGAAGGAGAAACTAGAGACATGAGTAATAGCAGGACAATCCTTAACTGATTAGGAAAACCAAAATTTTAGTGCTGGTTCTATACTATCTTCATTTTTTTTAAAAAAGCACCTGGTCTAGAAAGATCTGTTATTTTGCCAAATTTTTAAGTCTGTTAACTTACTTTTTTGTTATTCACTGAAATAATCCATGATATTAGTGCTTTTATTTTTATTGATGATAATTTATTGCAACCTATAGTGTATCCAACACTATAACTGAGCACTTTGTTAATGTTATCTCCTCCTTACATCTTACAATAGCATTATGTAGTTAGAATTTTACAGCTGATTCTCAGAGAAGTTCATGATGGCCCGTGGTTGAGGTGGCGTTTAAACCCAGGCTTGTCTGTATGATGCCAAAGCCCATGTTCTTTCTATTAGACCAGTGGTTTTCAAAGTGTGCCCCCCTCTCTCTCTAGATTGGTTCTGCCAATTTTGCTCATCCTTTCCCCATCCCCCTACCACCCCAACTCCCCAACCAAGAATATGCATCTCTTGGGAACTTGTTGGAAATCTAGACCTGCTGAATCAGAAACTCTGAGGTTGGGGCTCAGCAACCTGTTTTCTCATAGGTCTTATGAATCACCTTTCACAGGTAATTTTGTCACATGCTCAAATTTGAGAACCACTGTTTTGAGAGTGTAGGTGGAATATGTGATGTGAGAGAAAGAAATGCATCATAGATGACTCAGGTTTTTGGTTTAAGCAACAGGTAAAAAAGAGTTGGCACAACTGAGATGGGTAAGACTGTGGGTAGGTTAGGGGAACTGAAGGATAGGCTATGCTTATGCCATGCTTCCCTAAAAAGATCTTTATTACTTTTAACTAGAGGCACAGAATTAATTGTTACTGCTTCCGTATGAGGAGAGAAGTTAATGGTCTAATTTAACTGAGTTTCTTAACTGAACTCTCTGTTTCAATTTCTTACACTCTCAGTTTTCCTACTTGAAACAGCCAGGAAAAACTTTCCCCAAACCATTCAAGGGGAATGTTGCATATTCTAAATCAGTGGTCTCCAAAGTGGACTATGTGCAATACAGGGATTAATAAGAACCATTCATTGGATTGTTGGAAGGAAATAGTAGGATTTCTAATAACATTAATTTATACTTAAACATCAGAACAAAATAAACTTTATTAATATTTCCTATGGGTTGAGAGTAACACATGAATTTATATATGAATATGTATACATTGGCTACAAGTATAGGCCCCCCACTTTGGGTCCTGGTTCACACACTCTTGTTCTACCTTTGTACTGTGTTGTATAGCAACCAGCCGTGCACAGGTATAGCCTGTCAGCCTCATGCTTTAGCTGCTCTATGTCTCTCTCACCTGTTATCCTGGGCCTTCTCTACCTTTGTCCAGCCATTCCCAAGCATGCACAAATCTGGAAGCGTAAGTAACTTGACTCATTATGAACTGGGAGCCAGTGAATAAACACTTGCCTTTCCCATGTCCCAGATGGAGGATTCTGAAGTGCATTCTACATGGCTTCTCATAGGTACTCAGCATGACTGACATCACTGCCCCTTAATAGTAACTGGTCCAATTATATATCTTTGGATCGGTCTTTTTAAAGTTTATTGAGGTGACATTTGTTAATAGATCATATAGGTTTCAGGTGTGGGTCTGTATGCTACAAAACTGTATATTGCACTGTGTGCTCACCGCCCAAAGTCAAAACATCTTCTGTCACTATATATATATATATAATTAGTTTCCACTTTTGTTCTTGGTGGGATAATTTCTGAAAATAAAGTCCCAGCATAGGAGCCATTGTCTTAGACTTTATTGGGAAGAACCTAGGCTAAGTAGGGTACATGCTGAAAAGTCTTTGTGAAAGGATAAAAGATGAGAATTTTGGAAATTACTGGTCTAAAGAATTAATTATCAACTTTTTAAAAGAAAATGAACCTATCTTATATTTTAATGCTTGTATATGTGCTACACCTCTATGAATGTGTGCCATTTTCATGGCCATACTACCTCTAACTCTACGCCTTCTACCACTCAAGGAAGTATATTAGACGCAAGTCATAAAAGTGTGGTTATTTTGGTGATATCTTTAAAGTTACTTATATTTATAGATATAGCAAATCAAGGATAGCCTTTAGTACTCTATCATGAATACCAAAATTCTTTTAACATCTCAATAACAGGTGGTAACGCACAGACTCACTGTGATCCTTTGGTTGAAATCTCTGTCTAAAGATATTGGAGCCCGGCCGGGCATGGCTCAGTGGTTGAGCATGGACCTAGGATCCAGGAGATCGGGGTTTGATTTCCGGTCAGGGCACATGCCCGGGTTGCGGGCTTGATCAATGACTCTGTCATCATTGATGCTTCTATCTCCCTCTCTCTCTCTCCTCTCCTCTCTCTGAAATCAATAAAGATATATTTAAAAAATAAAGATATTGGAAAACCTTAAAATCAAACAGACCCAGGTTTGGAACCTGGAACTTCATGGTAACAGTTATTTTTCATGTCTAAATAACTTCTTAAGTCATTTATTTGTAAACTATGACATCTTTGTGCTAGAGAATAAGGTAAGAACTTTTTACCACTGTATTTCTTGTTCAAAACCAGCTCAGGGATGTTATGAGAAGGGCACTTAACTCTGTGGTATTTTCCTACAAAACTCATAACCTCAGTCTAATCATGAGAAAACGTCAGACAACCCAAATTGAGGGTCATTTTACAAAATATCTGTCTAGTACTCTTCAAAAGTGTTAAGATCCTGAAAAATGATGAAAGATTGAGAAAGTGTCCTGGTCCAAAGGAGGAGAAGGGGACATGTTGACTAAATATACTGTGATATCTTAGACTGGATCCTGCAATAAAGAGCACTAGTGGAAAAACTGGTGGAATAGGAATAAAATCTGTAGTTTAGCTAATAGCATTGGGCCAATTATAAATTCTTAATTTCTGCAAATGTTCCATGGTATAATAAGATGTTAACATCGGGGGAGACTGGGTGAATGGCATATGGGTACACTCTGTACTATATAACTTTTCTTTAAATCTACAATTACTTAAATGAAAGTTTACGTAAAACAAACAAAACAACTGAGGTAGACTGAACTCTGGCTTGTGTGTGCAAAATCTTGCCTACAGGTCACATTGAGGAAATCTTTAAGAAAACATGGTCTGTAAAAGTAGAAGCATATGTATAGAGAAGTAGGTCTACATAGGCAAATGGAAGCACTCAGTTGAGATTTTGTCAACACTATAAAGAGCTTATTTGCACCTTAAAGACCCAAAGCCTCTTTTTTTCTCCTCATTTAGAGTCTTTGGTACAGAATTACCTAATTACTTCAAGATGTCACTTGGCACTGCCAAATAAATCTAGCTCTGTTTCTTCAGGAAAGTAAGTGGTGGGCTCGTCTTCTGTAATTGTTTACCTATTAGCAACTCTCAGTGAACACTTTTGCTATTGTTGCCTATGGGATGCCAAGCACTTCAGAGATGAAGCCCCAACTCTAAAGACGGAAGCCCTATTTTTGAACCAAGCATTTAATGAGTAAGAATTCCACAAAGCTGAAAAATCTGCCCTTGAGAAACACTGACAACTAAATATTCTGTGGCTTCAACTGATAATCATGCTGTCAGTTAAGCATTTTGCATTTTAAAAACAGCTGGATATATATATATATTTTTTTTCTCTATGAATTTCTGTGAGGAGCATTTGATGCAGGAACTTTTTAAAAGCTGGCTTGTCACATACCAGGAGGCATCAACAATCACCGAGCTGTCGCACAGTAACTACCTGTTCTGCCTGAATTGAAGGGTATGTCTCATGTGAATCAGTGGGTCTATGGTGAGCTCTGACAGCTGTTAATTTTGGAGTCATTTTTAAATTAAACCAAAATGTGTGCTTAAAAATCTTCTTGGGTCATAGTTAATAATCACAAAAAAGCAGCATTTCTGAATCATGAAATTAGATATAATTGGAGATTAAACTTGGTTCAAATGAAGTGTATTTTCCATTTTAGTTCTTCTTTTAGAAACCTGGCTGTGATAAATGCCAAGAGAGTCTATGCCAGTGCACAGCAGTAAGAGTGCAGAGTGCCAGGTTAGTATAATGGGATCATTATGTTTATGACTTGATACGTGTAAATAGAGCCATCAAAATCTGTCTGTCCTTAGGTAGGTGACAAAACTAGATCCAGAGATCTGGCACAGGTCCCAGATGGTTTTCTTTTCTTTTCTCCATCATAAACTTGATATTGAAGTTTAAATGAAGCTTGATCATGGACAATTTTTAGAAAATGAAATTATGGGGAGAAAAAGTTCTTTTAGTCTGAATTCAGATTTTTTTTAGACAAAACTGAACTAGAAAAAAGCACAACATTTGGCTCATATTATAACTTGTAGTTTTATTTTGTAGTGGACCATGGAATTCACGTATTAAAATTTGCTACTTTTGACTAGTGTTGCATGTATAATGACAATGGCAAGCCAGAATTGCACAGCACAGCTCTCTACTCTAAAGCTTGTATCTCTCGTATTTTCTCATTATGCTGAGGGACAAATTGGAGCCATGAGGGCAATGATGTCCAAGTAAGACTTTAACTTGTGAATATTCCTTATTCACCACCCAGCCACCACATCTCAGATGACTTGTATTTGTAGACACACTCAGGAAGTGATTGTAAATGTAGGTGTAAAAAGAAATCCAATTGCTTGCACTAATTTTCAAAGAGAAAAGAAAGTAAGTTAGAGGGTAAAAAACTGAAAATGAATTTTGCAGGTTGTGAAGATCTCAGGTTTTATCCATACAAATGTCAAGAACTTGCTCTTGAGAAAATAAAATGGCAGCATATAATTTCTTTTGTTATATATCAGTAACAATATATTGAACTACCAGTTTTGATTTTAGCATGGTTCTAGGTGTCAAGGATCAAGGGAAAGAACGACCAGAGACGACATCAATATCAAAGGTCTTCAAGCGTTTCTGGGAAGACTAAAGTAATTTAGAAGAGATAATTCAAGAATAACTGTGTCATTGTAAGAGGCTGGCCAGAAAAAAAGAGCACTGAATTAGGAGTCAGGAAAGGTGAGTTCCAGATCCAGCTCTTATAATAATCCCTGTTCAATATCTCAAGCTAAAGGGCCGTGGTAAGCTGGGCTCCAGTTTTAAGCCAAGACTCTTACACATCTGGTGACTGTAATTTATTGCCCAGACTGGGACACTTCTGAGCGTGAAAGGGGGCTTGATGAATAATTGTTCTAGGACAAGTGGAATGCCTCGGGGCTGTTCTGGACGAACCAGGAGGCAAAGTCATCCTAACTCCGGTATTTCTAGGCTTTCGCCTGATCCTCCTGACAGGTCTCTTCCCAATGAAAATCATTCCTCCTTGGAGAATATGTGTGCTTCTATTGAGTGGCAAATGCTTATATGCATTTCTTGCGTATATGCAAGAAAACAAAATATCTCATGTTAGTTGAGAATTTTGGGAATTATGCCCTCATTTTAGTATTTTCACCCATTAATGAGAAATTTCAGACTGGAAAGAAGAAACCTTAGCAACCCAAAGAAGGTATTTTGATCCAGGCAAGGTCTTCTGGTCACTTTCAGATCCCCCTGCCTAAGCAGCATCAGAGCAGCCCTTTAAAAATAATCACTGATGCAGACACTAATAATATAAATTCAAGGAACGAACTTTGTAGATTTTAAGTTGATAACAGTGTAACCTCATCAGCACATACCTGTGTGCTTACTCTGCACAGAGGGCTATGCCATGTACACAATATGTAGGTAACTATGTATGAGCAATGAAGGTATAAAACTTGTTAAAAAATAAGTAACATGGAGCAGCATGTGCAATATATTTGTTAGAGAAGTCAAGAACCACAGGATCTAGGAAAAGAGAGAGAGAACTTTAATCTTACATGAACCCAGGAACCAGGAAGGTGGATAGGACTTAGATGGGGTGGGTCACATGTATATGTGTGTGCTGGGGGTGGGGTGGAGAGGACAATCAGACTGTCTATTTTCCAGTTAAAAAATGAGGAGATGAAAAATTCTCTTCCCTAAATTTGGTTTGCCAGATTCTATAAAATTTGAATTGTATTTTCCCTTCAGAACTTAATTTATATCATCTCCAAAATGTGAAAGTTCAGCCTGCAAGATAGATTTGACTAGCTCCATGCACTCCATGTGCGCGTCAGCCATTCTTGAGGTAAGTGTGCTCTGAGACAGTTTGGTAGAAATGCCTTTGTCTAAATGGTGCTTAGACATAGCAGTGGCCTTGACCGTGTACTTTACATTAAGGTAAATTTGCAGAGAAGCTTCACATGTGCCATAAATACACAGCCAACTGCAGATTTATGAGCATCGTTATCCTGTTGTACAGATAGTGCCTCCATTGAATTTAATGAGCTGAAGTCGGTGAACAGTTCATTCTAATCTGCTGGTGCCTGAGACTCCCGTAGTCCCTGGAATCATTGAACATATGTCCTTCTCTTGTTTTAAAAACCTAAGGTGGCTTTCTGATAAACAAGTCTCTCTTGAGGGTAATGACATGGGAAGTGATTTTGAAGTCGTTTTCCTCAGTGCATTGACTGAATGCTAACCTGAGGCAGATACCTGGTGCAAAGCTGAGAGGCGATTTGTCAAATCCAAGATCCATGGCAGATTTGCTTTAATTGATTCTTGCTCCTTTGCATGAGTTTGTTACTTTGAGAATGCTTTAGAGTCTCTCACCCACATGTTTCCTTTGCCATTAAGAACAAACATTGGCAAGAAAACTCTTCTGTCGGCCTTTATGTGATAATTTCAAACTGATTCTACCATGTTTATTATAATTTGATGTAATGTTCATGAAAGGTGTGTCCACAAAACTTTACCTGAAGTTCCCACCATGTATTTAAACCACTAATAAGTAAATTCAGGTAAAGAAGCATAGAGGATAGAACTTTTAAGAGCTCTAATGGAGGATTTGAAATCCCGCAGGACTGCATTTATACATGAGAGGAATACTGGTGAAGTGAAATAATTGGTATATTTCAATGGCGGTGCTCCTGGCATTTCTAGTGTGACATTTTGTGTGTGTGTGTGTATGTGTGCATGATTGCATGTGCAAGTCCATCTAGCCTATTGCAGGACTCTGAGAATCTCTGGACTCAACATCCTAGAGACCAGGAGCACACCCCAGTTATTGCAACCACCCAACCCAACCCACTGTAATTATCCAAACAACTTTTAAGGTATAATTCATTGTAGATGGTAAAAGAGTATTGATGAACAAGATAGGATCACAGACATGGAAGCATGAAAGGGATGGACAGATCTCAGAGGGAAGGTGGGAAGGAGGGCAGGAAGAGATTAACCAAAGAACTTATAAAGCCGTATATGCACAGCCCATGGACACAGACTATAAACATGGGAAGACCTGGGGAGGGGTGAGAGATGGGGGTAAGGGAGTAAAAGGAGAAAATGGGGGACATCTGTAATAATTTTAACAGTAAAATAAATTAAAAAAAAAAAAGAGTAAACACTAGATGAGTAATTTCCAACTTGAAAAGTTTATGTTGCCTGGCCCAGCATGGCTCAGTGGTCCAGGAGATCATGGTTCGATTCCTCGTCAGGGCACATGCTCAGGTTCTGGGCTAGATCCCCAGTAGGGGGCGTGCAGGAGGCATCCAATCAATGACTTTCATCATTGATGTTTCTCTCTCTCCCACTCCTTTCCTCTCTCTGAAATCAATAAAAACATATTAAAAAAGAAAAAAAAGTTTATGTTTTCAAGATGACTTCGATGGGTTAAAATTTAGAACTCCTTAATATAATGAAGGATATAAATGATAATTATGTCCTGAGGCTGCTTCCATCCTTGACCCCTGTGTACAACTCCTACCCCAAGTTCTTAGACTGAAGGCTTTTAATTTCAACATTTAAAATCTTTTCCCCTTTCCCTAAATTAGACTCACATTAGATTATTCTTAATGTCTCTTTGATCAAGGAGACTTTTCAGGAACCCATTGACTTAGGACCGATTTTCACCTGGTCTTAGCTCTTACCTTATTCCCAGTGAACTAGTTCCTACCTCGCACCCCAGTTACTAGTATGATCCCCATCTGGCCTTCATATGCTTTCCATCCTGCCTCACTTTTCTATTTGCTTTTACTGCCAGGTTCCTGAATGCTATTATCACTGATTTCTAAAGCAATTATTTGTTTGTTACTCATTGTGGAGACTTTTTGTTCTCAACCACCGCCTGGACATCTGGTTGTCCCTTTCTTCCAGGGCTGAAGATGCCATGTCCACCAGCTTATTGCTATTTCTTCCTAAAGATTGTTTTTGGGTGTGACCTCCATTGGCTCGGCCCATCTTCAGCCTGTTCTAGGATGGGCTTGCCTGAGCACCAAGGTCAACAACTATCTCACTCTACTGTGAACATGATGCAGCCGGAATCAGGGATCTGGATGTGAGAAATAAGGAAGCAAGGCTGTTGCAGTACAGCAATCAAACAAAACTAAAAACAAATTGAATAAAAAATAGTTGCTTAATCTTTAAAGCTGGTGCTTAGAGTAAAGTAGTCTTAATTAGAGGAAAAGAGGAGAAACATGAGTTATTTAAAAAATCTGAATTATCTAAGCCTTTGAAGCAAGGCCTTCAGAAACTCATGGCAATGACTATTATGACTAATTTCCCTTCAGAACTTATGGATTTACTGTTCCTTGATATGGAAATATCATTAGCACTACTCTTACGCTGATCAACATAATTAGGATAATTTTTTCCTCACAAATGGAATGAAAAGAGATATTTTTCCCCCTAGGATAACGGGGTAAAAAATGAAGAGTGAGTGAAATGAAGGAAAGCATTAAAAATAAATTTGTGGCCCAGCCAGTATGGCTTAGTGACTGAGCGTGACCCTTGTACCAAGAGGTCGCCAGATCGATTCCCTGTCAGGGCACATGCCCTGGTTGTGGGCTCAGCCCTTGGTGGGGAGCATGCAGGATGCAGCAGATCAATGTTTCTCTCTCATCAATGTTCCTATCTCTCTCTCCTTTTTCCTCTCTCTCTAAAAATCAATAAAACCATATTTGAAAATAAATAAATAAATAAATAAATAAATAAATAAACAAACAAACTTGTATGTGTGAGTAAGTAAAACTTTAAGAGCTTGGTGAGGAGATTGGAATAGCAAATAATGCACCTAAAACTATTATTATTATTATTATTATTATTATTATTATTATTATTATTTTGGAGGAACATTTTGCTTCATTTATGTTATAGAAATCAAAAGAGACCAAAAAAAGAAAAGTGAATCTCCCTTACGCCATTTTCCTCCCACTAACCAGGTTGCCTTCCCCAGAAATAACAAATATTATAGATTTTTCATGCACCTTTCCAGAGAAATTCTATGCATACACCAGCATTTGTATGTGTGCATGCATTAATACACACATCTACATAGATAACACATGAATTAAATATTTGGGTGAATTTGTGTTTAATTGGTATTGAAATCTCTAAAGACCAGAAAGCTCTTCCTGTGAGCATAGTTGGGACCTCTCAGCTGCTTGGCATCTCTGTGGGGTGCAGGGTGGGAACCAGATGATTTTCTGATGTGTCCTGTACTGGCATCTGTAGATACGTCTTCAGAGAGAACTCCTCTGTCTCTTGTGTCTGGGATTGTGAGTCTGGGGAAGGGATTGGTGCTCCCACCATTCAGTGTAGAGATGCTTTTCAGCCTATTGCCTCTTCCCTTTCCTCCACTGTGCCTGGTTTTCATAAATTTGGACCCTTCTTGGTTCTTTTTTTCTAGAACATAAAAAGTCTCCTCCTGCGGTGATGGGGGAGGAGTTGTCACCTGGCTACACAGGGTGAGAGAGGAGAACTGGGGTCTAAGTCTTTCTTACATAGACTCTCAGTTGACCTGATTTTCTGCCCATTCCTTATCCCACCTTCAGAGGTGCCTGCTGCTTCCAGTTTGAGTCTACCCTAAGTTCTGTGGTATGAAGTGGTGTATTGGTTTCCTATTGCTGCCAGACAGATTACCATAAACTAATTGACTTAAAGTGACACAAATATGTATCTTACAGTTTTGGAGTTTAGAAGTCCAAAATGAGCCTCAAAGGAGCTTAAATTGAGGTATTGCCAAGGCTCTGTTCCTTTTGGTGACTCCAGGGGAGAATAGGGTTCCTTGCTTTTTCTGGCTTCTAGAGGTTGCTTCTATTCCTTGGCTTATGGCCATACATCACTCGAACTTCTGCTTCCATCATCATATCTCGTTCTCTGCCCCTGCCTCTCCTGCCTCCTTCTTTATAAGGACACTTGAGATTCCATTGGGCCCACCTGATAATGCAGGATACTAGCTCCATCTTGAGACTCTTAACTTAATCATACTTGCAAAGTTCCCCTTTGCCATATAAGGTAACATATTACAGATCTGGGAATTAGGACATAGATATTTTGAGGGCCATTATTGAGCTTACCACAATCGACTCATTTCTTACTGACTCTGCAGCCAATTTGATTGCAGTTTTGCTACTCTGCAGTCAGTTACCACTCATCCATCTGCTTTCCATCCTCTGCGTTATTGTTGACATGTTTTATCTGCTGTTGCCTCCTCTCCCATTCGCTGTTTTTATGGGTTTATACCTTTTACAGTCTTTTGCTGTCATTTTTGAGGTGTGTCAAACTTCTGTTTTTAACTAGAAGCCTTCATTTACTTTACAGATAAGAAATCTCAGATGCAGAGAAATTACATGACTTGCTCAAGGTTAGAAAGGTAATTAGTTGTAGAAATGAACTTTTGTTTAAGAACAAAAACAATTGTAGTATTATAAAGAAAATGAAATTTTAAAATTGAAATAGCATGCTGGAAAGAAACCACATTATCTCCTATTGATAGATTTAGGGCATTGTTTTCCTAATCAGGAGATTTTCAGAGCTGACTTTTTGGTTATCATTTCTAAGCTATGAATGTCACCCATGTCTCACAGAGCTATTGTGAGAGTTAATAGTAAGTTTCCGTGAAAGACTTAGAGTGCATCTATTAAATACAAGCAAGCACATTGTTATTTAGGAAGTGCTAGCAATATCCTCTCAGTGCTTGTAAAATATGTATGGGCAAGAAGTAGCCTGGGCCATGGCTGGTATGGTTCACCAGTTAGAGCCTCAGCCCATGCACCAAAAGGTTGTGGGTTCGATTCCCAGTCAAGGGCATGTACCTGAGTTGCAGGTTCAACCCCCAACCCTGGTCCAGGTATGTGCGTGGAGGCAACCAGTCGATGTGTTTCTCTCACATCAATATTTCTCTCTCTCTCTCCCTTCTCCCTCCCTTCCACTTTCGCTAAAAATCAATGGAAAATATATCCTCAGGTGAAGATTAACAGCAACAACAACAAAAAAGAAGTAACATGGGATTCAACTTAGTTAATTACTAGACATTATTCAGAGGAATGTGGTCTACATTTTCAAGTCCAGAACTGACTAAATTCTGTTCCACAACTGAATGAATAAACTAAGCTTTCACTTGAGAGAAAGTAAGAGGTAAAGAAGAAAAAACAAGTATTTCTAAGCATCTATTCACTTTGCTGTGTTTTAAAATAGAATTTCCAGGCAGACAATGCAATTATAATTGGTAAAGATATGTAGAATCCAGTATTAAAGAATACTAAGCTTCCCACTTACTTTGTGTCTTTCAGTCTTCCTAGGAAGTGAGAGAAATGAAAGACTTGTGTCTCTATATGCCTTGGGATTTGTAAAGAAATGGGAAATGGAACCAAATACAGAAGTAGTTCTTATATCTCAGGACCTGGAGTGAAGGGTGGGGGGCCATTGAATATATTTCTATGAATGAAAAAGGGTTTGTTGATTTGTTCTTAAAATAACCCTTTGCCTTTTGAAAGTCTATATCACTGTCTTAGTGACAGTAATTCCTTCTCAAAGAAAGGTGCACTGACTGTTTCTTTCCCTTCTCTGATGAGCATTGCCACATTCTATAACCCCTTTTCTGTAGTTGGAGGCCATGGTCATAGCACAGCTAATCATTTACTGGGAAAGGAGAAAGCACAAGAGTCCTGGGGTGAAGGAGAAGGGCCTTCTGAGCCAACAGTTCCTTTAGTGTCTCCCTAAGCACATATTTCATGGCTCTTAGGCTATGGCCATAGATTCCTAGTAACCTAACTGCTGTTATATTCCAGAAAGTAAAAATGACCCTAGCGTTCAAATTTATTTATTTTTAAATTGAGACTGTTTTCTCTGCACTTTTGCTTAACTGAAGCCTGTAGTTCTTTTGCATAACTACCAGTTGAGAATACTAATATTCTGAGAGAGGAAAGAGAATGTATTTAGCAAACCTGTCATGTTTTTATTCTAAGTCTATGTATAGTTGCAGGTAGAAACCAGTTTTGGTTTTGGGTTTCTTTGTGGAAATAAGAGTTACATATTGGAACTGTATTAAGCTGAAAAGTGGGGTGTGAGGGGGTTCAGGACAGCTACCCCAAGATATGCACCTTGGCATCTTGAATATTTTAAGGTGAAGAAATTTGAAAAAATGGTAGAAGCAGGAAGGTCAGTTTAACATTCCCTCACCCTTCTCCCCTGAAACAGGTCATAAAAACCTCCTGTGAGAGGTGCCCTGCCTAACACCCAGAGGAAAGGGGCTTCCTACTCTTTAGCATAAAAATACTGAGGCTTAGCTGTTTCTTCAGGTCTTCATTTCCTTTTGAAGGCTTCCATGCCTTGTAAAAGGATATTAAATACATTTGTATGCTTTTCTTCGGTTAATCTTTCTTTGTCAGTTTAGTTTTCTGATGCAGCCAGGGACCCTAAGGGGGTCCAGGAAAACTTTTTCCTCTCTATTGGGACATATTTGGGACTTTCAAAGATGCAAATGCTTCTAGCTAAGGAGGAAATCATATAAATAGACAGAAAAAGAATGCCCGAAGTTAAACGCTTTCCTGTGGAACTAACCATTCATTGACTTGCCTTGTCTCATTGACAGAGCGAGTAAGTACAGGAAGCTCTGGTGCTTATAGCTGAGCAGAAGCACAATTATCAGGAAGAGCTGTTCTCTCTTAGGTGCATTTTAAGAGCAGGAATGCAAGTGTCAGGTTATTTAATGGTTAGTCTTTCTTTCGCCGCTGCTCCCTAGCCCCAATGGCCCAGACTTTCTGTGCATAAGTTAGAGAAACCGGTTTGATGTAGCCAGGAGAAACGGTTAGAAAGGCCACGTTTGCAGAATTTCTAGGTAAGTTATAAAAGCTGGAATTCACTGAGTGCTCATCACATGCCTCGGACTTTTCTAAGGTCTCTGTTTCCCATGACAGCTCTATAAAGTACATGTCCCTATAATCCCCACTCTACAGAGAGGAAATAAAGGAAAGAAAGAACGTTCATTCACTTGCCTCAGGTCACAGAGAGAGAAAGTGGCAGTGGGCAGATTTGAATCCAAGCAGTCTGGCACCAGAAACTTTGCTTTTGACCAGTATCTGTACAGTCTTGTTAAAAGTTGAAAGAAGTAAGCAATAGTCTTTCATTTAGCCTGTGCTGTAGTCAAATGGATTAGATGTCTTTCCTGTACAAATAGTTTCTCAGCTCCGTACCTTTACTCATGTGCTGCTCTGCTCAAAGTACCTTTTCTTTCAAACACTATATTTTCTTCTTTTCTCTAAACCCCCCACCCCAGCAAATCAAACAATATCCAGTTCAAGAAGCTTTTCTAAGACCCTTAGTAATAATCTCCCTTTTTCTGAACTTCAGAGGTGTTTTATGTTTTCCTCTTTGGTAGTACTGATTATTCTCTACTTTAAAAATTTTATCATCCCTATTAAATTTTAAATTACTTGAAAACAGAGCCATTCTTATTTATTTATTTATTTATTTATTTATTTATTATTAAATTTATTGGGGTAACATTGGGTAATAAGATCATTTAGGTTTCAAGTGTACAATTCTATGATACTTCATCTATATATTGCATTGTGTACCCACCAGCCAAAGTCAAATCTTCTTTTTGCATTGCTTTATGTTCCTGGCATAGTCTGTGCTTGTGATAGATGCTTACAAATTTGTTTAATTAATATTACCAATAGACATTTCCAAATTGAGCATACTTTAGGGAAAACTGAAGCCACAGGCAGTGATTCACATATATTCTCTCTCTGTTCTGTGTGTCTAGATATGATTGCCTCCATGCAATTGTCTCATTGGGTCAATCTCATTGTGATTTTTCAGAAGGAAGTCCGTGGATACAGTTACAGGCCTAACATTGATTTAGTGACACAAAATAGATTTTCAGAGATGGTTGTGTAAGGCAAGAGATAACAGGGATTAGGCAGAGATATGGCTTCCCCAGCCACCCAAAATTTCCTACAGGGGATGGCTATTTTATAGAGCATGGAAATGGTGGTGGAGGGACCTCATAGGGCTGCTCAGTTGCTCTCTTGTTCTGTTCTGTGGCTTGTCTGCTCTCCTGTTCTGTGTAGTGTTGCCAATTAAAGTAAGAAAACAGATTTTACCAAATGATGAAATATTAGAAAGGGTGAGCCCCAAAGCCCCTCAGTTGTTTGTTACATTTCATTCAGTTCATGTTTTTACCTGAATGCTTTTTCCTTTTTATTTGCATGCCCTTTTCAATTCTACTCGTGTCCCTTCCATCTTCTTAAAAAATGTTATTTTCATTCTAATTAACTTTCCTCCAGATCCCTAGTGTTTATTCAAAGGTCTGCTGCTCTTATGAGTAGTTCATCTTTCCAACAGCCTGGGGACATTTTTACTCTTTGGTTTCTCTCCTGCTTCAGTTAGTCTTTTGTCTCTCACATTTTATTTATTTATTTTCTCAGCGTCAATAACAGAAACACTTTCTTGTTTGTAGCTTCTTTGCTTTTCTTAGAAAAACATCTCCCTGTGTGAACATGATTAGGATTTGCAAAGAAAAACAAATAACTTCAAAACATTCAGGAAATTAATGGGGGGGGGGAGCTATAAACTAGTGATCACGAAAGAAAGTAAACAACATATTCTGAAAAATCTTCAATGATCTTGAAGCAAGTCCTGTTTTGTGACAAATGACACCGACAAGTAGGAGAGAGGGTACTTAACTCTTAAGATAGTGCTAAATTTCCTTCCACACCATCAAAAGTAATGATGGACAAGACAGTCTTGTCGAAGGAAAAGAGATTATTTTGTTGCACAAAGCAATATACTTTTGTCAAGTGTTCTAAGCCTTCTATAGTTTTAAAATGTATTGGTGCTTTGGGGAAATTTGTTTTGAATAGTTGTACTAAAAAAATTCACATACCAGCTTCTTTTTTAATCAGGATAGTAAGAAACTAGGAAAATTCCTGGGCAAGTGGAATGGAGAAACTGCGATAAGATAATTAAGCAAAACCAAACAATTTGAACAACTTATAGCCAGTTAGTGAATTGCTGGACCTTATCTTCCATAACCAAGGACACTTGAGAGCAAATGGTTTATATCTTTCCTCCCTAACAAGAGAATACATAGCTTAAATCACCCTGGTCAGGGAGATCGAGGACAGAAACCCAATTAATGCCATTTGTGCCAGCAAACCCAAGGATGAATGAAATCAGTGGAACAAATAACAAAATCCCGATTAAAGCCAGACAGATCCAAGATAAAAGTAAGGCAGTGAAACTGGCCAGAGAATAATCCCAAGCCCCCCTATATGCTCATTTTGATAAGCATCTTAAAAATTCACCTGGAAAGCTGATGAATATTCTACTGAAACCCTCCCCTAAGTTTCTGGCCTGCAGAACAAAGATAAAAACTCTCAAGACAAATACCCAGTGCAGGCTCTCAGCATGCCCATTTTCCAGCATGAACTTTATATTTTCTTTCTCCTAAACTCTAAGTGTTCCCATGAGACCTGCAACCAGGGAACAGCAGGCAGCGAGCGGTAGCTCATCCTGGGCTTACCCCCTGAACATGTCTCCAAGGCCCCCCTTTTCTTTGACTTTCCAGTGAGCTAAAAGCAGCTCCACCTTGGCTCACTTCTTTCCTTTAATGTTTCTAGGGAGCCAAAGCAGAGCACCTCCTAGTCTCTCTCCTGTTGCTTCTTCTATCCTAAGTACTTCCTGTGTTTCACTGTTACCAGTTTTAATAAGTATTATCTCAAAATCACCGGACTCATGTGAAATCTTTCCTGCAACCAAGTCAAGGACCCACACATTCCAACCAGCCTGAGGCAGACCCCCTCGGGGCCTGGTCCTTGTCTGATAACAAGGCCATTTAGCATAACAGGATGTACGCCTCCTGTTGGGTGTAAGAGTCACAGGACTGAAAGTAATATTTTCAGTGTGGCCAATGAAGCCAAAGACTGAGGAGGCCTGGCATGAAGTAAGGAAAAGGAGCCCAAATGAGGCTAATGGAGAGAAGTGCCTGTCCAGGACTTTTAACTTTTGGCTGTCTGGCTTAGTCTGTCAGAGAGAGTGAGAGCAAGGACTCTTAACAAATACCAGGTTCAGAATCAAATTTCCATATCATTGGCCAGTACCTTTATCAGGGTCTAGGAAAAGATAAAACCACTTTGTAATGAGAGACTTCAGCATGTTTGATCCTTAAAATACTGAAGTCAGAGGTCATCTTAGTGGGATAAAACTCCAATGATAAAAATACACTTACAGGTGCTTTTTTAAGGTGCTTTTAGTGAGTACAGCTGTAAAAAAGGATCTTGTACCCTTCGGGACAGTATGGAGGAACCTGGAGAGTATTATACTAAGTGAAATAAGCCAGGCAGAGAAAGAGAAACATCACATGATCTCACTTATATGTGGAATCTAAAGAACATAATAAAGTGATGAACAGAATAGATTCAGAGGGAAGGCAGGAATGGGTGGGGAGAGATTAACCAAAGAATTTATATGCATATATGCATAACTCATGGACACAGACAATGGTGAAGGCCTGTGGTGAAGGCCTGGGGCGGGGGGAGGTGCGGGGTAGCAGGGATCAATGGGGAAAAAGGGGACATTGGTAATATTTTCAATAATACAGATTAAAAAAATTAAATAAAATTTTAAAATTATCCATTTTCAGGATTTTACTTCATTGTGCATGCTATAGAATTTGGTGAATCTTATCATCCAGACACATACTTAAAATTTTTTCTTTCTAGTATTTAAAACTTTTTCTTGTGTGTATATGTATATGTAATGTTTTATATATTTTATAGATGCTTTATTAATTATTCTTTAAATCCTACCACACATGGGCATGTAAGTTGTTTTCTACTTCTAAGTATCAAAATATGCTGTCATGAGCAACTTTTTCATAAAGTTTTGCCTGTATTTAAAATTATTTCTTCAGGCAAGATAAACAGAATCACTGGTTTGAAAGGTATAGCAATTTCAGGCTCTTAATACATATTCCCCTTTTTTCCCTCCCAGAAGGATTAAATTAATTTACACTCCTATCAGCAAAAGAGGATTGCCTACTTCACCGTAATCTTATCAGCACTGGGCATTCTCTTCCTTTTAAATCTGTGCTAATTTGGTTATTATTCTTTTAATTTGAATTTTGGGTTATTACTCTGATTATACATTTTTATACATGTTTATTATATACACTTACATTTCTTTTTTGAAAAATTGTATTTCTTCTTAAAACATGGAAAAATGTCCTGATGCATTTCATCTGATCGTTAATAGTTCTTGGGTATTTGTTTTTAAAGAATAGGAGGGCAAGTTCTTATAATGATTCTGCAGATCTTCATATAATGAGGATTTTAGCTCTCTTAATTCTGGCTGATGGTATTTTACCTCTCATAACCAGTAACAACCACCTTCAGGCTGATCAAAACTGTGTATTAAATGGCTGTCTTCATATGGCATTGTGTTAGGGACAAAATGAAAGCTGTTTACCCAGCCACATGCTCTGCCAATTCCCAAGCTTGGTCCTTGTTGTAAATAAAGCTGGTGAATTGCTGCATTTATTTTGAAAACTAGCTATTCAGTGCCCAGTATCTGGACATATTAATGAGTACTTTGGCCAACTTGGGATTCAAGTGACTTTAAATACCTCCCTTTTTTTTCTCCCCACTCTTCAGCTTTTCCATACACCACTGTACTCTGATGGGTAGGTGCAAGCCAAAAACCATTGCCAAGCATCCACAATTGCATGTCAGTCACCCTCCCACCTTAAGATGTATTACTCACCCCAGAGAATGAATAAGGAACAAGAGCTTTAAATAAAAGAGAATTCTTTGTTTTAACTTTGAAACACTTTCCACTTAAGCAGCCGTAGGAATGGATACCTCTCTGCATTATTAGAACATTATGAGGTTCTAGCCCCTTGACTTTGGGCTGCAAGCTTCTTCAACCTTGAACTGGACATTTCCTCTGGGTTTTTGACTCAGTGGCTGTCTCCCAGAGCCCTCCAAGCATTGCTACCACATGGGAGCTATTTTAAGGTCTCTCTTGCAGCCCAAGATGTATTTCTGTGATCCAGAAGACACCTCTCAAAGCCTCTGTGTTTGTGGCCAGACCAGGAATCGAACTTTGATCTCCTGGATCCTAGGTCTATGCTCAACAGCTGAGCCACTCCCAGCCAGGCTCCCCATGCATTTTTTGAGCCTGATGCTACTCTTTTACAAGAGAAATCTGTGGCTAAAGCCAGGCACAGATGTGCTGAGCACCCGTTGTAGTATAAGGGAGGCACAAGTTCTGCCAATTGAGTTGATGAAAGTAGGCTTTGGGGCTGGAATCATCTAAGGACTCACTCACATGTCTGATGGTCGATGCTGGCTGTCAGCTGGTCCCTTAGCTTGGATTATTGGCTGAAACACCAACATGTAGCCTGAGCTTCCTCATAAGATGGTAACTGGGTTCCAAAAGAGAGATCCAGGAAGAAAGTATATTCCCTCTTCTGGTAATTAGACATTATGCTTCACCATATTTATTGAGAGTCACAAAGTTCTGTCCAGGCTCAAGAGGTTGGGAAATAGATTTTACCTCTTGATGGGAGAATGATATGGTTCTATAAGAGTATATAGAATTAAATGTTATTGTTAACATTTTTGGAAAATAAACTTGTACATAAAATTATTCCTAAATAAAGAGCAGAAACTGGACAACAAATGTCATTTGTATCAGGAGGTTAGATTAATGGAAGAAGAATTTGAATTTAAATTCAGGGGAAACAGCCTGCTAGAACTCTATCTAGACAAGGGATTCAGACATGTCCTAGGAGAGAACTCATTTCAAGGGGAAAACACCAGACAGACCAACTTTGCTCAGGAATAAATTACTCCCCACAGTGATGAAAAACTGTTTTGAAAGCAGTCTCATGGATTGTTCTTGTCAAGGATAACTCAGGGATAAAGCATTCAGGAAAGAAAAAAAACTTTACTTGTTAAGGTTGCAAGTCCAGCCTCTCAAAGGACCGGTTCACAAACTTAAAAATACAGTATTTAAAGAAAAAACTCCTCATGAGAGTACCAAGGTGATTATGTTTATCAGTCAGCTCTTGTCAATGTGCTGTGTAACAAACTACTACAAACCCTAGTGGCTTAACAGGCATTTAAGCTGTTCAGCTGGAGCTTGTTAGTTCTAGTTTGGATTTGGCTGGTGGCTCTAGGCTTCAGTGTGGGCTCAAGTCTGCTCCAAGCATCTCCTATCCTCCTTGGTCCGGTGGGCTAGTGGCAGATGTTCTTCTCAGGTGATGGCAAAAGCTCATGGGTGAGTGGATAAAGGTGATAACTCTCTAGAACTGGGGTCTATACTGGTGAACTATCACTTTCAATCCATTGGTCAAGACCAGCTATGTGGCCATTTCCAACATCAATAGTGTGGAAGTAGACTCATTTTCAGTGGGTGGAACTGCAAAGCCACATGTCAAAAAGCAAGGATAGAGGGAAGGATGAAGAACTGAAAACAGTAGTGCGTTCTACCAAACTGTTCATGTTGGAAAACAGCAATTTTCCTCATATGATTTCCATATCCACAAATATCCACACACACACACACACACAATTTTCAGATATATTGTTTTTGTTTTCGAGTCAAGATCTTATGGGAAAGGCTCACTTATTTTTGAGTCTAGAACTAGACAAGGGAACTCTTTAAAATTTTTGGTTTTTTTCCTGACTGTGAGAAGTGATAGTAATTTTTATCTATAAAGGTAGCAGGTACCATCTGTTCCACACAAAGAACTCCTGTCTAAATCTAACAGAGGGGTTTGGAGTAGTATAACATAATATGAGGATGAGAAATATTAGCTGAGATTAGGTTGTGAATTGCGTGTTTATCAGGCTAAGGAGGTTGAATTTACCCTTTGAGAAGTCATCAGAAAGCTTTGACTACATCAGATTTGAATGTATCTGGTTTAAGTTTTAGGAACTTGACTCTAATGACAATTGAAGACAGACCAAATGTATCTTGATTCAAGGTAAACAATGATTATTATTCTAGAAGAGAAATACAGCAATGGGAGAGCAGAGTGTGGGGAGATTAATCCCAACTGGGAGATTTTGGGAAGTCCACTAAATAAAATGGAAGTGAAAAGGACTTGGATAAATTGAAAACAAGTGATGGGAGAGGGAAGGCAACCAAAGAAAAAGGTAGAACTTCATTTATTCAGCAAATATTTATTGAGTGCTACTAGGTTCTGGGTTCTGTGTTTGCTATTGGGGATGTAATTTTGGACAAAAAGAAAATTATTTCCTACCATTGACGAGTTTATATCTGGTGGAGATTTAGACACTAACCAGACATTAACACAAATAAATTTAAAACTGCAACTGTTCAAGCCCTGGAGGAGAGATACACAGTGCTAAGGGACTCTGTGAGGAGTTTGCTCGGGTCAGGGTAGGGAGATCAGGGAATTCTTCCATGAGGAAGCAACACAGAAGCCAAGATCTGGAGGATTAGTAGGGTTAATTAGGTGAGAGAAGAGGGATGACATCTGACAGCATCGAGAGCTTGCTATGTGCCAGATGATTTCTAAATGCTTTACATGTGTAAAATCTTTTCATTTTCGGAATAACTCTATGATATAGACTTTGTTATTTACATATTACAGATACTGAAACCGCAGTTCTCTGAGGGTTTAAGGTTACACAGCTAGTACATGGTGCACTTGGCGACTACAAACCCAGACGACTATTCCAATGCCCCAGTTCTCCCTGTTCTCATTATACCACCTCCCCAGGCAAGGAAGAGAATCCAGACAGAAGAGATGACATGTGCAAGGCTCTGGTGCAGGCATGTCTGGAACTGAAATGAGACAATGTGATACAAGCACAAGTAGCAAAGAATGGAGTGAGATAGGAAAGGCAGATACAGGGCTTTGTAGTGCATGTGAGGATTTCTTTTTTTTTTAATTTTTATTTTTTTAGCAATTGTAAGATACTGAAGCATTTAAAGCAGTGAGATTATATTTTAAATATTTATTTTTAAAATACTGTGGAGAGGGGAGGTTAGAGGAACAAAGTAGATACAAATGGACCAACTTGGTGGCTATTGTAATATGTCAAGTAAAAAGTGATGGTAGTTTATAAAAGGCTGCTGTTGCGAGAGATGGGCAGCTGTGGGTGGGTCTTAGCTTTTTAGCAGTAACATTGCTTGCACTCTATGAACTCACTACCAGAAGGGTAGCGGAAGGGGAAGAGAAGTGTTAAGACTGACATTTTTTTTCTGGCTTTTACAACTGGACACCTGGCACCAGTGAATTATTTTGAGGACTGGGCAAGGTCAGCTCTGGCAGGTTTGGGGACTGGGATTCGGGGACGTGAGAAGCAGTCTAGGATCTAGAATGACTGTAGCAAAGAGTGCTCTGCTTGTATATAGCTTTTCCTCTTACTCTGCAGATTGGTAGTTGCCAGTTGCCACAAAAATATAGAAGCAACTAAAAATAGGAAAATATATTGGCTTCTTCTGGCAGATGACATTAGATATAGAGACAAGAATCACTTTATTAAGCTCAGGTTTATTTTTAGATACATTAGGTTTTCTGGTCTTGGCAACATATTCCAAATGGTAGAAGAACGATAAAGCTGAATAATGTCAACTAATTTTGAATCAAATATGAGTAAGATTTTTTCACCATGCAGAGCTTGATGTGATATAGAGTTCTAGGATTAGATGGAATGGTAACTCAAAGGATTAAACATTCTGCTCCTTTTCCTCCAAGCTCAAATGCATTTATATCGCCACAAACTACCTTATTTTTTCCCTTAAAAATAGCCATAGGAGACCAACTTTTATTTATTTACAGGCAAATACTGTTTGCTTTCTAAAACTGAGAAAATAAATCTTGCTAACTCTTTTTTTTTTTTGATATGAAAATCAGATTGAAAGAAATGTCTCACCTTAAAGGGCAGATCTTCTCGGTTGCAAAAATTTAATTAAGCTTAAAAGTGCCATGAAAAGCAATTGAACATTTTAAACAAGTAGACTGGAATAAAAGCTTCAGGTGATAAACGGGATTCTAAATGTATTTCAAAGTAAGATTCAGATATAAAAGAAACTGCCTCACTAAAAGCTATTTTTGATTATGCTTTACTTTTGTTTCGCTTGTAAAACAGTTAATAAGGGTACTTAAACCATAAATTTAATTTTGCTTTTATGTTCCATTCTTGAGACAGCAAATTATCATGAACTGTAAAACACATATGGAAGGTTATTTCCTAACTCTTGATTAAATTCATTGTTAGAATTTTACAGCTCAATCAAAAACATGGTCTAGGCAGTTTTTCAGTGAACTTGGGTCACACTGACAGACAACCTAGATGATTTACCCAACCGTTCTCAACAATGCCATTCTCACACCCTAGGGATTATTTTAAAAATTTGCAGAGGCATCCTAGATTGTCACAATGATTGGAGGACCTTACTGGTGATTTTGGGAGGGGCTGAGGTGTTAGCTATCTTGCCATCTCCAGCACAGTTTTATAAAAATATATCTCCCCATGTACCGCACTGCACAACCACTGAATATTCGATTGGTCATTCAGAGAAGTGAGAAACCCCTTTTTAATTATCTGAGACTAGAATGTAACTTGATTTTATGTATCAGCACAGTGTTTGATTTTTTCTTTGCAGAGCTTTTAATATAAAATGAATTCTTCAGAAATGCTATTGTAATGTACAATAATGTACAGTTGACCCTTAAACAACATGGGAGTGAGGGGCATTAATGCCCACACAGTCGAAAATCTGAGGACAACTCCCCCCAAACTTATCTACAGTCAGCCTTCTGTATCCAAAAGGAATTGGTTCAACCCCCCCCCCCCCCAAGATACCCAGATCCACAGGTGCTCAAGTCCCTTTACATAAAACGGCATAGGACAGCAAGCAATACATACAGTCAGACCTCCACATCCACTGATTCCCAACCATGGCTGGGAAACCCGCGGATATGGAGGTTCAAGAAATACTGTATTTATTGAAAAAAGTCCACATAGAAATGGACCCACACAGTTCAAACCTGTGTTGTTCAAGGGTCGATTGAATATTGAAGGAAAAAAGTGAATACTGTCTTATTTTTAATTTTACAAAAATGTGATTTCCATTGATAGATCACGCTTGCTGCTTGTAGTAGATAACTTGGAGCAGGATGCTCCAACCCACTGGCATGCGTTTGCTGCTGCTCCACTCGCGGCCACTCTAGGTACAGGTGCGAGAACTTGACTCCCAGGATTTGTGTTCCCAGGTAGTGAGTGGCAATATAGCGACAGAGCCAGGCCTGAGAACTTATATCTCAAAATAGCCATTAATTTATTATACATTGTTTTCTGTTTAACACATGTATTTGGCAATTATTGGTATAGAGTGTTATATTATCTATGAAAGTGTTTATTACAAAATGTGTGTTACAAAAGGGGAGTGTTAGGTCCAACAGAGTTAATTGAGCTTGAGCATCACTCAAGCATGTATGTGAATTATATAAATTATAACAGTCCAGGAAGAGACATCTGAACCCATTGCAGTCAAGGACTAGGTTACAGACAGTATAAACAAATCCCCAAGATTTTAGTATGGGTATTTGGTTTGAAAAGCATACTCAAGTAAAAAATACTACCAATTGTCTACAATATACCATACATACATACATCAGAGTGTTTTAAATGTGAGACAATATTTAGTAAACCATGCATAAGCCTATAGCATTTTTAAATCAAGGCATTGAAGTTTATTTTTTGTTTTAATTTATCTTTACTGTTGAAAGTATGACAGAAGTCCCCCTTTTCCCCCATTGACCCCTTCACCCCACCATACTGTATATATATTTGGTTTAGACACTTTCCCTGGCTTATTTTAAAAACAATTTATCTAGAGTTAAAATAAAATTAATTTTTAAAATTTTGGTGTTTAACATAAAAATATTTAAAATGTTAATATTTATTATATATATATTATTGAGCACTTAGAGTACATATTTTAATTCATATAAATATCACACACACACCAAAGAAAATGTAGGCTCAGTCCTTTGAGCCAAATTGTTCATGTCATGACTTCATGACTTAGATGTCTTTTATATATTAAATATTCCAAATCTGCTAACCAACCTAAAATACATTACGACATATTTAAGAAAAAAATCTTTATTCCTTGTACCAAATTTTTCTTTAAATTAGCTTTACTAATAATCTCAATTTAGACTTTGCTTGCTTGGAGGAGTCAGGTGCCTGGTCAACTAACTGAATAAGCCAATTAGATTCTGAAATTTAAGAGCTGAATTATTACATGAAATTCTACCAAAGCTAATATTCAAACTTATACTTTGTAAAGTAATAGGTTATAATTATTTAAGAAAATATGCAGTTATTAACTCTTATACATTCAACATTTGTAGAATCAACATTGATCTAATCAATATGGACACCCCTAAACTTCCTTTCTTACACTAAATTCATACTTTCAATACGTCAGCTGAACAATCAATTTTTCAAAATATTACACAGAGGTGACCAGCAAGCAAGCATCTTTTTAAGTGGTTCTTCCACTTACTTGCTGTGAAATTATATGTGATTTACTTCACTCTGCTAAGTTTCACTTTCAAAAACAATATTATAGCAGCTCACGGTATTTCAGTATTCAATGGACTGATACATGCAAAGGTGTTTTATGCAATCCTAGCATAAAATAGTGCTCATAAAATATAATATCCTGAATATTAGCTATTAGCAGCAGCAAAGGTCACAATTGTTTGGAAATTTTATTTTATTTGGCCCTTATTTTTTTTAAATGAGGAATAACAAAAGTTAAGATGTTCCTATATTGCTAAAATGCTTAGTCTCACAAAATTAAAATAATGCAGACAAATCTGGAAATTATTAGCTGAAGTCTTGAAGTGCTGTGTCTTTAGCCACAATCAAGAGGCTAGAAGTTTAGGAACTAGTTTTATTGTGGAAACTAGATGAGAGGTTTTGACTCTCCATTGTGAACTTTCAAGTCTGGTTTTGGGGCTTGAGATTTTCTGCTATACAGATCCAGTACTATTTTAGAAGCAAACCACTTATCTTTTTCATTCCTAGGAAAACCATAATCAATGAACCATTGTCTGATCCACAAGGGTCAAAGCATCCAAATGCACTGTATGTTTTCTCCTGCCCATTCTGGAAATTATGCCTACCTCCCTTCTGATGGCTAACAACTGTCGCTTGGCCATGATCTCATTTAAAATCTGGAGGAGCATATTTCAATTGTGGCATATTCCACCTTCATCTTGGCCACACAGACCAGTCCCACTGAGCTTTTCAAAGATACTGGCACATCCATCAATAGTGCATTTCGCAACGTTTTAATGAAGGAAGTAGCTTTTGGTCTTTCCAGGAAGATATAGTGGTTTGGGGAGGTGTTTAAGTGTCACAAGATAAATTTACTGCGACATTCTTATATCCTCAACTTTTGGTTTTCTCCCTTTAGATTATACTAAAGAAGTTCTGGTTTCTCAACCACACCAAGAAAACTGCTACGGGCACTTCCAGCTGTTAGAACTAGCACATGAAATCCAGGCTCTCCAGCAATGAACCCGTATTAGTAAATTCAACCCATCCAATGTTAAATTCCATTGACCTTTGTTTAACTCTCTTAGAATCCATTCACATGTATGTTCCTCAGGTTTCTGCCAGTATAAATTGGAATAACCTTGCAATATCTTTGGAGTATGAGTTATTTCCTCCTTGATCACACTTTGCACTTGCCCTATTAGAACATAATGAGATCTGGCTTCACTTATTGGTCTGGTGGCCCTGAGGGATGGTGTGGACCTTGAGAACAACAGACATTCCCTTTGAGGGTGGGATGGGAAAGCTAGGACTAAGACCTCATGTGAAGAACTGTTATCCTGTCTCAGCAGCTTCTTTCTGGGCCTCTGAGCTCATTTGGAAATTTTTGGATCTTAGAAAGGGAGTCTTAGAGCCTTGAGGTTCCAGTTGATCACCTAGATTAATAGTGACACTAAAAATTTTTGAACCCAAATCTAAAAGGCTGACTCCACTGACATTGTCAGGGAAGATTTCTTCCTACTTGCAACTAACTGGCATTTAAATAGCTGTGTATATTAAATTCACTCACAGCTCTATTAAGGATTCAGGAAATGCTGAATCAAGGAATTGTTTGAATAAGAACAATGTTAAGGATGTCATTCTAGAAGGATCCTATATAGTTACTATCAACTAATGTTCACATAGTGCTAGTGAGTTTAAAGCACTGAGACAGGTTTAAAAGAATACATGAAAGATGCCTGGCTCAGGCACTAACTGGCTATGTGTGATGTTGGGCAAGTCATTGGATTTGAACCTTATATTGTTTTCTTTTTTAATGTCATGTGGGTAAAGTAATACCACCTGACAACCCACAAGGCAGTGACAGGGATAAAGTAAGTGGAAAGTTGGCTTGAATGGTACACAACACAGGGCAAGATTTTAAGCTAAAAATGTAAACATCTACAAACAAGAGCTGTTCTTGTTACTTTCCGGTACCGGGAGAGAATGAGACTCAGACCTGATTGCAGGAGTCGCGCACCGATTTGATCTGATTTTTAAAAATATGGCTGCCTGTTGAAGCACATGGAAGTTTATTAGGATTCTCTGCATACTTTTGTTTATGTATGAATTTCACATGATAAAATGTTAAAGTTTTTAAAATCCAGGTTCTTAATTTAGAATAATTCTATATTTAGAGCACTATTAAGAAAAAGGCTCTTATTACAGAGGGGAAATTACTGGGAACAAGTAAGAAAAGTCAAAGGAGGAGGAGTGATAAACATAAGAATGGGTCTAAAAGTAAGAGTTGTAGCTGATGCTGGAAATAAATTGAGAAGGCAAGAGGACAGCCAGTAAATGGAATATATTTTTGGTAAAGAAATAAAAGGTAGAGAATAGTAATGAGAAGAAAAAAAAGAGGAAATAGACAACATACCCAATAATTTAGTGAAAGGATAGTGAAGAGACACCCCAGTCATGCCTAAGGCTCCTGTTACTATTTGCATATGGATTTGTCTCAAATCTATGTGACTGTAACCTTGACTATGGTTTGACGTTCCAGACTCGTATGCCAATGGCCTGTTGAGCATGTCCTCCTGGAGCCCTGCAGCCCTTCAAGCCCAGCATGTTTAAACAGTAATGATTTCCAGTTCCTCCCTGCTCCAACTCCCTCTCCTTCTCTTACCCACCCCCGGCTCTCTCACACACACACACACACACACACACACACACACACACACACACACACATTCACTTTATCATAACATTTATTCTCCCTTTTCCTGTTAATACCATCCAGCCTCTCAAACCACATACTTCTTTCTTCCCCATCCCTCCCCACATCCAACTGGTCACTAAGTCTCACTGTTTCTGCTTTCTAAACATCTCAAGTTTGTCATATCCCTAATTGGTGTTCTTTGCATATATGTACAACCCAAGGACACAGACAATGGTGGGAAGAGGGACTGGGGAGGGGGAAGGGACGGGGTGGAATGGGTCATTAGGGAGAAAAAGGGACATCTGTAATATTTTAAACAAAAATAAAATAAAAAAAAAATGATTACAGAATTCTCCAGCGTTGGAGAAGATTTCCAGCATTGACTCTACCTACCCTATCCACACCTGCTGCCTGTGATCGTTCTGAGCTGCTGTACCCCTGCCTAAGACTCAGTTTTGCTTTGCATATTAGGCCCCGTGTCATCCAGGCCGCGCCTACCTGCGCATCATTATCACGTGGTGACCCTTACTTGTCGCCTTTCCACTCATATCAGACTGATCGCAGTTTCTCAGACACAGCAGGCATACTTATGCTTCTGTGCCTTTACACTTGTTCTTCCTTCTGCTTGGAGTGTTTTTCCATCAGGGTGATCAACTTTTTACTTATACGTTTAGAGCAAGTTTAAGATCTCCCTCCTCTGTGAACCCTTTGCTGACACACACCCCATGAGAATTTAAGCACCCCCTCTAAAGCCACCATTGTCCCTTGTACATATCATGGCTATGATACCTGATTCCATTTATTTGCATCTGTGTCTCATCTACCAGATTGTGAACTTGTCCAAGTGAGAGATCATGTTTTGTGGATTTCTGTGTCCTCAGCAGCCAGCTCAATACTTGAGGGAGCTGTGATACTGCTGGTAAGAGCTTTACTGCTTTTTGTTTCCCTCCTGTTTTGGGAATACATGTGGCCACATTTCTACAAAGAAGAGGCATAAGAACAAGGTTTTTCTTTTCTTGTATGAGTATTTCTTCTTTTGTATGTGTATTTGAATAGCTACATGTGGCTTAATATAGAGATACAGAGCTTTGTGTACTTATAAGAGACAGCTTTTGTGCATGCCTGTGCATTTATAAACCAGACACTATCTCACAGGCAGTGTGTGTATGTTCCATTATGTTCTCCCTACCAGCCATAAATGTGAATATTATTATAGCCATTTTAAAGATAAGAAAACTGAGGGATAGAGTGATTAAATAGCTTGCTCAGGGTTACATATTTTAGATCAGCTGGCTGGCTGTGCTCTGAATTTTAGATGCCTTTCTGAACTCCAATATTCATTGTTCTAAACACTTTCTAGACTGCTTGTATGTAGATTAACAGCTGTACCTAAACTCCATGTCTTTAGAAAGGTGAAGGTTTGCCTTTATGCCAGTCATTCACCTGTTCACATGGTTTTGGCTTAAATTTGTCCCTGATGTCATTTTAAGCAGAGATTGTATTGGAATGATTTCTTTTCTTTAAGGAGATCCAAAACAGGAAAAAAAAAAAAAAGTAGTGCATTTTAGACATGGCCATTATTTCATCTGTCCTAGGACAACATATTTGAAGTTGGAGTTTCTTTCTTTTGCAGAGGGATTTACTTTTATAAGATCTGATCATCCCTGAGCTATGGTGACAAACCCAGCTACAGTGACAAACTCCAAACCACCACATAAATTTGGCAAGTGTCAATGGACTCCACTGCTTCTTATAGGCTTAGGAAAACATAAAATTATATTTAAGTAGAGGATTTTTACTCCAACTGCAAGAATTGTGAGCGACATTAGTAGAACTGGATATTGTCAGAGAAAGCTTTTCTTTTTTATCAATTTTTAAAAATGTATCTAAAATTTAGCAGCATTTGCTACATAGGTCTGGCCTAGAATTAGAGTTTATAATTCAAACCAATATACCTAACATTTATGAAACTGAACTTCCATTTAATAAGTCAACCTGATTTATCAATAGTCTGTTGAGTAAGGCAACCCCACCATCAATGTCATGTAGGAATTTATGGACTCAGTTACTCTTCAGAGATTGTCACTTGTTTTTTCCTGTGAGCCTTGCAGTAATATTTGGGTGGGAATAATTTGTAAGTCAGCATAAATGTAGTAGGATGGGTAATTCAGAGAAAGTTTTGGAATAAATATAACATAGTCCAAGATAAAGGGCTAGAACATAAAATTGAAAGGAGGGCCAACTAGAAGACTAGAAGATAGAATACACTATAGAATTATCTAGAAAATTATGAATATATGAAGGTAGAGGTCAAACAGAAAATCTTTAGAAAAGTATTAAAAACCACAAAGCCATAGGAAAAAAATAACAGTCAAAGAATAAGAAAATAACTGAGTGCATTTCAGCCCTGGCTGCACGTTAGCATCACCTGAGGAGCTTTAAAAAAATACTAATTGACCTGAGGCGAGATCTGAGCACAGTCTTTGAAAGCTCCCAGGGGACTCAGATGTTCATCCAGAGTAAAAAAACTCTAAATTAAATGATGCTTTGAAGGCTATTTATAGGCCTCTTTTGAAAGATCAAAAATTTGGCTATAAATTACAGACATATTTAATTTTACCATAGTAACATTTCAAAATGTTTGTTTTCTGTGGAAGTTCTTAAGAAGCAATTTTAGTTGTTAGAACAATAAAACTCCCAATGGTTTATATTTGGCTAATCCTTTCACATGATATATTCTTTAAAATTCATGATGACCCTTGTTTACTCATAATAGCTTTGAAAGAGATTAAAGAAAGACACCACTCATTTCAGAAAGAACTCTTAAACGGCTGTAGCTCCATTTCTTCATGTTAATTTAAACAGCAGCTGCCTTGCTCTTTATTTTCCTTTCTAAAGAAATCACCGTAATTTCTTTTAGTATTTATATGATATAAAAACATCTATTTTGTGCAGATAAAGTAATTTCCTTCAATCTTCTTCCCTCAGGAATTTTACAGTTTGGAGCAAATACCAGGTAAAAAAAAAAAAAAAAAGACCTTGGGAAAGTTTATTTTAAAATGTGTCTCAGGTCAGAATTCAGTCTAGTATCTAGTCCCCATCCGTCATCCCTGGAGCCTCGATGGCAGCATCAGTACCTGTCCCCTCCTCGCCCGCAGCCCGAGCTTGCCGTGGGCCTCACAGGGGGCGCTCTGCGTGTCCTCCCCTCATCTGCAAAGACAGCTTCTAAGGGGAGCACTGTATTTCACAATATAGTGCTTATCCGCCACCGTTTCCCAGGCCCATTGTAGTTATGGGATAAATATTTATTGCATTAATTAAGTAACTTCCTCACCCCCACCCTGCCCTATTTTAAAAAAGGCAGATCTCAATGAGATGTTCCTGTATGTGTGATAGCTGATGTAATAGGGAAGGTCCCAGTCTTGCAGGAAAGAAAAGGCATATTTCCTTGTAGCGTAGCAGCAGATACATTTTAATGCAAATTCTAAGAATCCAGCCAGTACAGCAGTTGCTGCTTGGCCAGTCCATTGCTTCTAAAATGTAACCAGTATAATTAATCAAAATGAGGATGACTCTCAACAGAAGCCATGCAAGAACTAAACAGAGTGGGGGCCAGGGAGCTTCAAGCAGCTAAATAAAGCATGATCTGGAAATGTACAAACCCAAGGAAATTGGACAACTCTAAAAAGGCTTAGGATGTTTATTTTAATTTTTTCAGCATCAGTAGAGTCTCTGACCCTTGGTTTCAGAAGATACTATTTCTAGAACATCAGAGACATGTGGGTGGACTGAGTCATTCTCATTCCCTTCAAATGAATTCCCCTTCTCCAGCCTCCCCCAACACCCAGGAGAGCAATCTGCTACTTTCTGTCCTGAAGAGTGCAATAATTTACCAAAAATGCTTCAGAAGAAAAACCCAAAAATCCAACCAGGCAAATGAATCCATTGCAAATCAGAATTTATTAATTTGCCTTACATTTGCATCTGTAAACTCTGCTTCCTTCTGCCACTCTAAGATAGAGTATCAAGAAAGTTTGGATATAGCAACACCAATGATGCCAGGCCATTTTTAGGGTTAAATTCTGCTGTGGGGTAAGGAGATGATAAGGCAACATACCAAATGGTGCCGGGTGCTCCTTTTTTATTGACACTGATTGATGGCTTCCCTTTTTTGCAGTTTTCAGGAATGGGATATAATTCTAAGAGAGAACCTAAAAGTCTTTGCATCTGCAAATCATATGGCCTCAACCACCCAGAAAGCTCTGGGCTCCTTTCAAAAATATTTTTAGGACACCCCAGGAGATTCTCTGGACTGATAAGGCCAGGGTCAGGGACCACACTTTGCTGTCACGATTATCCTGTCTTCTCTGCACCTGGAAGTTATGTTCCCTGAGTGTCCCTATGTCAATTAATTAGATATTAATAGCAGAACATGCATAGCACTCTCTCCTGCTGCCCCTTGGCTTTAACCAGGCTGCTGAGGGTCAGGGGAGAGACGAGCTGCTGCTATTTGCGTGAAGACTTTAGGGGATGCGAGAGGAGAAGCACATCATACCTGCAACCTGGCGTTGGACTGCTTCTTCAACTCCTGCTGCTCTGCTGTGCCAGACGAAGCCCTCCTCCTGAAGCTGCCTCTCATCACTTTTGTCCTTGAAACTCTTCCAGAAATAACTCATTGAATCAGAGAGACAGTGTGGCTTCCCAGCGGCCTACCTCTTATGACCTCCCTTAGAATACATTTTTAGGGATAACCAGAAAGAAGGCCATTTAGACTTTTTTTCAGGCGTTGAACTGAGGAAGATAAATTGTGCTTCAATGCCTGATAGACAATGGAGTTCATACTCCATTCCCGTGTCTCTCATACTTGCAAGCCAAGTATAATTCCTTGAATGCCACTTCCTAGTGAGAGTTTTAGGGTGAAAGACCTAAAGTGCCACTTTTCGCTTATTCTCTTGGTAATCTCAGTACCACTCCTCTAGAAGTCTCGGTAGTAGCACTGCTTGCTAACTGTGCTTTATCTTGCCTCCTCCAACAGATGTCAAATCCTCAGGGCAGCCTGTTAGAAAAAGTGCTGCTTTGTCAAAATATTCATACATTAGGCCAGCTGCTCACAAAGACTGAAACTTCCCCCTTTTATCACAAACATGTGTGATGAACTTGTAGTACCTCTGCCCTGAATGAAACCAGTCTGGTCTGGGTGGTACCGGGATGATAGCACTGGGCCCAGTTCAGGAAAAATGTGGCCTGGTTCTGTTTTTGCACCACTTTGATGAGTTACTTGCGCAAGTGAGCTTTGAGCTCAGTCTTCTGATCTATTATAAGATTGGATTGAACCAGATGATGTGTCCAGTCCCTTCTAGCTTTATTGCCTATGAATCAAAGGAGCTTTTTGAGTTTCTTAGTACATTTTTAATAGCTGTTCATTAATTTTATGGCAGGTTCTAGGAAAGATCTAGTCCCATTTTTGTTTTTAAAGACATGATCTATTTATAAATGGTCATGCACCATGATCATTCCTACCTTTATACAGAAATAGATAGTTTTGTAAAGTGTCTTCACATTTATTTTCTCAAACAACCTGCTCAGAACACTTTATAGAAAAGAAATCTGGTGCTCAGAACATTATGATGCTTGTTCAAGGCCTTGAGGGTAATACACTGTAGAATGGGGACTAAAACACACACTTTTCCTCACTGAAGTCTAGTAATGTTTTTGCCTCACTATAATGAAATAATACAGTACAGGGAAGAATACAGTAATATTACCCAAATAGTGAAGACTGTACTCTTTGTATGTCTTTCATAAAGGAGGCAGTGAGTGGGTGAGGAGAGGTCACATTTTACTCTCTTAAAAGATATGAGAAAAGTCAATACTATTGCCATGGTGAGGATTTCTGTAAATCACATCTATTCTTAAAGTACCACATTTGTTTTTATTAACTAGACTTTATAGTAATGCTGATTATTTTCCCATTTTGAGCTGTTTCCCCACCACTGATCTCCTCCACCTGGTTACCATGTCCTTTCTTTGGTGCTTGAAATAATAACCTTGACAGAGAATGTTAATATTTGGAAAAGCCACAAATTGACTTCTCTCCCAGTATTTTGGGGTTATCTTTGTAAGAAATCCTAAGTACAGTACTCTTCTTTGTACTTGGAAAGGAGCCCTAGGTAAGATATGGAATCAGATTGGCTGGATTACTCTTAAAGTTCCATCAAAGATTCAATGAAGAAAAATGTCTTAAATTGGCATGACTAAAATTATAAGCTACCAGAGGGAAGGAATCAATGAGCAATTGATGGCTTTATTGTTTCATTATTAAAATTGACTCCTAATATCTATTCTGCACCTATTTTGTAAATTTTAATTGAATTAAATTTCATCAAATGAAGGACAGCTGCATTTGAGGTCTATAGAAGTGTTTAATACTTTGGGGATGGAAAAGGAGAGAAAAGAACAAGAGAGAAAAGAACAATTAATTTTTTCCCTCTGAACTCCATGTGAACCTTCTACAGTTAGTAGAGAAAATTGTACTCAAAACTTCATTGTCCAGGAAAGAAGCCTTTGTTTAAAGAACTAATGTAAATTCCAAGGTTTCAGCTTATTGAATTTAGCTCAGTGGCTTGTGTCCAACAATTTAATGAGGACTGAAACTACTGATATCTCCCACCATTCACCTCTACCACTGGGACCACAGCTGAGGCGAGAAAGAGTTGTCTTAAAATTCAAAGCAGTTAATATATTCTGTTTGCAACTTTCATCAAAATGAAGTCACCTTCATAACCATGACCTGCAGCAGAATCGTGTCCTCATTTGCCATTTTTAGCTAGATTTTTGAGGGAAAAGGAGGGAAAATAAATCACTCTGTTCTCTTTCTCCTCTTAGCATACAGAGTCCTTTCTAAACTTCAGAGGAACAAGGGTGAGGGCAAAGCAGGGAAGATCTTGGTAGTCGCTTGCAAAGTTAATTTTAGTGGTTTGCTGTGTGGATACTAGAAGGGCAAACTTAGAATCCTGTCTCACTGAATATCTGATGAATAATTCTGAGTGAGCCAAACCAGGGAAAGGATGAAAAATGAGAAAGCAAGAGCCATATAATCACATCTTAGATCTCTCTCTCTTTTTATATCTCCTTGTAAACAATAGACTACTTTTCGGCTTTTCAGTGTCTACCATATATTGAATATCAGAAGATTAATACATTACTATGGTATGCCTAAGGCCTCTGAAAGACAAATTATGTGACTCCAAGTCCTTTCCACGTGGAAAATGTATCTATATAAAGAGAATTAAGTTACCGTAGCCATTCTGTGTGTGCCTCTGTGTGTGTGTGTGTGTGTGTGTGTGTTTGTTTGTGTGTACGTATGTATACGTATTTCTTCCCTGGGATCTTGATAAGAATCTTGGGGATTCTTGTCAGGGTCAAAAGTGAGTAGAACTATCAGCAGCCAACCTCAAACTCATGGAATTTTTTAATTTTTATTTTTGCATATGAACAATCAGGAGGCTGCCTTCCTTGCTCAGCGTCTTACAGAGGCTGGATAGAATAAATCACTGGGTATGAAAATAGGTAATAAACTGGACTAGAATTTTGTTTGGATTCTTCTAGCTTTTTGCCTAAGGATGTATTTTTCATGCCAAGCAACACTAACTCTAGGCAAATTAATAGCAGCTTTTAATCTGAGTCTAAACTCTAGAGAGCATGGCTCTATTATTCACATGTGAATACCTGAACCTCAGGCTCTGCTGCTTTAACAAACACCATAGTTCAGCTGAAATAGACTTTTACTGTATATTATCAGGCAGGTGAATTTAATGTGAAACTCATTTCCATAATTAGGGCTATTGAGAGTGTCACTGTAATTATGGTTACTTTTAAAAAAGTTTCTTTCTAATTATCATCCGAGGGGTGTGCTCTCAGTGGATTAATGATAGCATTACCACTGCTGAGCCAGACTCAGGATTAAATAGACCAAACATCTGCTGCTGTGACACCTACCCAATGCACTTCATGGTGATATATTAGGTTGGCTCTTTACTGATTTGTCTTTAAAAGCTATGCTTGCCTCAATTCATTAGAAAGTTTTAGTAAAAGTGGACTTAAAGCCTGGATTAGTGGGAAAAGTCTTTCAATTTCCCACTTTATTTGACAAGTAGAAATGAATTCCTATGTATGGCACAAGGAAAATGCTAAAGCTTAATTTCATATAAATTTTATTTTAACTTTAAGCATTTTTTTCTTTAACATTTTGGAGTGAAATTGGCTAGGATAGAGAACTGATTTTTAAGCTTTTGAATTTTCATTGTGAAAAATATGAATTGACCCTGGGGAAATAGGAATTCCTTGGGGATAGGGAGTTGCTTTTTGTCTTTAGGTTGTAGACTGAGGCAGTGAAGAAGTGAGAGGAACTATCTCCATGCACATAGATCTTGTGGGTCATTTAATTAGAACAGCACATTTTTTAGGAGGTAAGACTGAGTTGGACAGGTTCCTTAGAATAAATCTGTTAATATGCAAATCAATTTGAGTTAGGTAATAAAAGACCATAAAATATTCACTGTGTATCTTTAAATTATTTATTTATAAATGATTATGCTCTTTCCAAAGAGGGAAGCTTAGGCTGGAAAGAGCTGAATTTAATAAAGAAGCTGGTTAGCCCCTCAAGCGTGGATCAGTGGTTGAGCGTCAACTCATTAACCAGGAGTTCGCAGTCTGATTCCTGGTCAGGGCACATGCCTGGGTTGCGGGCTCCATCCTCAGTTGGGGGCGTGTAGAAGGCAGCCAATCAATATTCTCTCTCATCATTGATGTTTCTGTCTCTCTCCCTGTCCCCTCCTCTCTCTAAAATCAATAAAAACATATTAAGAAAAAAAAGCTGGTTAATTGTTATGAGAATTTCTGCCTAATATATATAGATATTTCCAATATGAGTTTATTTTAGTATGACTGGCTCTAATATCCTATTGAGATAGGTTTTACAAGGGATGTTAGTGACAAGGTAATGAGCCAGTGGAACCCTTTGAGATTTTACGGGTTGAAAAAGTTTTTTAGGGGTTTCCAGTCCAACATGTAAGGAGCTTAAAAGTTGCCACTCCATTCTAACAACAAATACAAAGCTGAACACACTGAAGTACCAATAACTCCTCTTACATCCATCAGAGACATGAGATCACAGAGCAAAAGTGCTGATCCCAAAATTGGAGAGACAAGCAGATGGATACAAAGAATCACAACTTACTGGGTGAGAAACCCATAAGCAGCAACCTCCACGGAAACCAGCAGCAGGGTAGGAAAACCTGACCTGTGATTGATAACTGCTGTAGGCTTAGTGTGGACAAGCTTGAGAGAGAAAAATTCCAGGGGAACCCAGTTATGAGAGGGCCCCACACTTTTGTGCGTGGGGTCCTCATAGTGAATATTGGTAAAATTCCCTCATGCTTCTAGCAGGGAGAATGGTAAAGAAACCATGTTGAAATCCTCCAAAGTATTCTGTTCTTAACAAGGCCTGCCCTCAGGAGAAACTATTTTTCCAAAGCCTAACCTGCTGTCTTTTGTTATCAGAGCCTAACCTACTTGGGGGAAGGGAAATACCCAACTCCAGTCCCTTCTAGCTATGCTGTCTCATTTAAGGGAGGAGAAAGAACAGACTGAGAAGCGCTGGTGAAGTTTACAGTCCAGAGCACAGGTTCACCAAAAGACTGAGACCTACTCATAGGACAGTAGAACTTTCCCTTCCCCTGTACCTTACCATCACATACCTAGATGCCTATTTATCAGAGTCCCTTTCACCTAGTACATCATGTCTAGATTTCAAAAAAAATTACAAGGCATACTAAAAGGTAAAAAATACAGTCTGAGTGGCCTGAATAAGCATCAGAACCAGAGTCGGACATGGCTGACATGTTGAAATGATCAGACAAGGCATTTAAGACAACTATGGTTAGTATGCTAAGACCACTAATGGAAAAAGTAGATAGCATGTAAGAATGAATTAATAATGTAAGCAGAGAGATGAAAATCCTAAGAAAAAATAAAAAAAGAAATGCTAAAGATAGAAAAATCACTGTAACAGAAATGAAGAATACCTTTGATGGGTTTATTTGTAGACTGGACACAGCTGAGGGGGAGAAAACTCTCTGAGCTTGAGGATATGACAATAGGAACTTCCAACGCTAAAAAGCAAAGGGAATAAAAAGACTGAAAAAACACAACCGAATATCCAAGAATTGTGCGGCAGTTACAAAAGGATAAACATATGCACAATTGGAATACAAGAAGATGTAAGAGAGAAAGGAACAAAAGCAATATGTGAAGCAATAATGACAGAATTTTCCCAAATTAATGTCAGACACCAACCCCAGACCAAGGAAGCTCAGAGAACACCAACAATATAAATATACAAAAATTAAAATAAAAAAATAAAACAAAACAAAAAACTTACACTTAGGCATATCATATTCAAACTTCAGAAAATCAAAGATAAAGAAAAAAATCTTTAAAGAAACCAGAGGGAACAAAACACCTTATCTATAGAGGAGCAAAGATAAGAATTATGTGTGACTTCTCCTTATAAACTGTTCAAGCCAGAAGAGTGTGGAGTAAAATATTTAAAGTGTTGAGAAAAGAAAACCACCAACTTAGAGAGATGGACTTTTACGAGCACAGAAGAGAATGCAGCTCCTCAGTCTCAGGACTACCTCTTCTCCCACTCCGGCGTCTTGAACTCAGAGGGCCCCGCTTAGTCAGATTGCACAAACAAGAGGATAAGTGACACAGATCCAGTTTTTCATGCCTGCTCTGCTGAGAGTATTAAAGCTTCAAAGCTGTGTGGTTGGTAATATATTGAGTGTAAGAGTCAGAAACTCATGGCTGGGGGGGCATAAGTGATGGATTTTCTATAGCAACAGGGATGGAATCTATTGCTCATCAAAGACTGGAAAGCAGGTCACCCTAAAAGGTCAAAACAGAAGAAAAAAGAACTCATAGTGAGGAAGCTCATGATAGATATGAGGGTATCTTCAAAGAAATATGAAAGTCAAGGATTAAGGGCATATTCGAATTTCATTCTGAGGTCTGCCTTTCCGGGCAGCAATATTTTCATAGACAAGTAAAAGCCCGAGACATATCCAAAAGATTTTCTCCAGCCCCAGAGAAAATCAATAAATATTCTGAGGCCTAGTTGAGTCACTTGCTCAGGATGACACAGCTAGTTATTAGCAGAGCTGGGTTAGAGTCTGGGATATCCAAGCACTTACCACTTGAGCATCCTTTCCATGAAAACACAAACTGTATTACTTCCTCTACCTTGCTCCCCAGTTTTTCTTCTGCTGATGAAACAATGCCACACTGTGCAAATTCCCAAGAAAGAAAGGATATATACACATATATACACACACATCTACATATATATATTTTCTGTTAGAATATATATGTGGAAACATATGTTGTTTTCTATTAGAAAATAATTTGCCATCGAATTTATATTTAAGCTCTTACAACCAAGGGGAAAAAGTTGGCTTCTGTGTTTCTCAGAAGCAAACTATAACACAGGGATTTCTATGAATGTAACTTATTAGGACATGCTCCCAGAAAAAGACTGGTTAAAGGCATGAGGACTGGGCCAGAGGAAAAAGGAGGGCGCTCAGATAAGGCCTACAGAGAGTGGACTGGTCTAGTTCCCCAGGGGTTTTTAAAAATAGTGTAGGCCACCCCTCAGAGTTGTCCCCATGAGTGGCCAGTAGGCCATATGAAATAGCAGACCCAGCACTGAGCAGTATTGCTGACTGTCTTCTGCTAAAGGCCTGATGAATAATCCACTCGCCTCACGCATTCTTCGTCAAGGCACCCCTTCAAAGTAGTGGGAGACAACATTTGTCTTGTAATTTGTTGAAGTTGATACTGCAAATGCAAAAGGAGGACCTTCCTGAAATCTTGTCCGTAAGGCAATTTAAGCTTCTTTCATGATCTCTTCCTTCATTGGGTCTGTGCACTGTGATCCTGGGACTCCCTGCACGGAATGTTCTCCTCCCAAACCGCGAGGTTAAATTCCTATCTCCGTCCAGCATCATTTCTCCTGTGATTGCAAAGATCATCCCCTTCAATTCACCTTCAGAGGGAAAGTGTGGTGACGCGCACTAGCTGTACACCAAATAATTGTGGATAAGCGACTATGAAATGAATAAAGTTTTGGGGTGTTTTCTCTCCGTAGTCCAACCGGGGCGGGTAAGAGTGGAGCAGCCACTTTTCAGGCCACTCTGATTAAGGCAGATGCGCAGCACTGGAGGCTCTGGGGAAGCTCACCTTGCCTGTCAGTCCCCTTGGCTCTAGCCCTGATCCCTTAAACCCTTCAGCCAGAAGCCAGTTGACAGGCAGGCAATGCGAGTGAGCATCATTTGTTCTCTTCCCGCGCATGTTTCCTATTCACACTTTTCCCCCATTCATCCCTTTTCGCTTTACTTCATTACTCATCTCCTTTCTTCTCTTTCTTTATCTTTCTTTTTCTCCAAGTTTTGAAAATTTATTCATTCAACAAACTTGACTGCGTGCCGACTGCCTGCTAAGCGCTGTGCTGCGTGTGGGATCCGCAGCCCTTTCCTCCGCATAGTTTTTATCTGTCAACAGGGGGAGACAGAAGTGTAAACAGAGAACTGAGATAAAATGTTATTTTCTCTATATCAGAAGTATATAGAGGGGACATTGATGTCACAAAGAAAGGAGTGATCAATTCTACCTCTTTTGTAAAAAAAAACAAACAAAAATTTAAAGTTTTCATAGAGGAGGTGATTCAATTGAGTTTTCTTTCTTTCTTAGTCTTGCCCAAACATAAACATTTCAAGGGGCTCCCCCATCTCTTTTCCCCCCAGAATTTTGCTTCCCATTTAATAAAATATATAGACACCATACTATGCACCAGGCAGGACACTAGATAAAATATCAGTTTATGGACCTGTGTTCATGATGTGTTGCAAAGCATTTGTACAGCAAGAGGTGTATGGCTGAATGCAGTAACTAAAAAATAAGATTTTCCCAAAAGTTATTCCCAAGTGCAAGGGAAGAGCCGCGCTTGTGTTTATCAATGACTCACGTGCCGTCACACCTGCTCATTTTAAAGTGATTTTTAAGATGCCATAATAAAGTAGTAACAAATAAGATCTAAGAAGTCCATAAAGGGCCTTGTATGGTTCACAACCCTTCACAAGTATTACTTAAGAAATAACAGGATATTTGGGAGAAGGTATCCCAAAAATAAAGATCTTCATTTTTGTCACTTACATGTATATATATCTCCACACCTAAAACATAGGAGTTAAGTGTCTGCAATTACTGTTTTTGTTTTTGTTTTAGCCTGTTTAATGAGGAGGGACCTGATCACTGTGCTGTTTTGAGGAAATCATGTTGGGAAGCATTATTAACCTTTGCTACACTCGGCAGCTGCTCCACTTTGGGTACAGCCCGCCACCCACCCTGGAAGACTATACAGGACAGCAGAGAGTTACAGAAAACTTTGAACAAAAAACTTGGTGTTATTTCAATTTATAACTTATTCAATAAGTTATAAATGTGAATGAATAGGAGGCTCTGAAAATTGATGTTCAGAAGAATATCATAAATCAGAATTTCTTTGGCTTTGAAAAGTTGTCTGAAGGAAATACATAATACTATTCATCTTTATTCATTTTTCAAGGACTGGAGGAGAGGCGATTTATGGGAGCCTAGAATATCATTTTGCTCTTGTCTGCTGTATTGGGATCTATTCAAATTCTGCTGGTGTCTCAGTTCAGTAATTCTTGGAGAAGAGCCAAGAGAACCTGGGAGAATGACAACACTACATTTGTTTTGAAGATAAAAAATGGAAATTATACCATCAACATTGAGCTGCAGGAATATAATTCATCATGAGAGAGTTATGCAGAGGTACTGGGCCTATTAATAGGATGCTCTTTAGGGATAAAGATTTTAGTAAGCATTTAATGCTTTAATTCAAAAAACAGATTTCAAAATAAAGTGTCAGGCAAAAGTGGTAATGTATATGTAGTGCATTCATGCCATTAGAAGTCAGTTTTACACACTTAAGTTTCTGTTTTCTAATGAATTATTATTATCCTTTTACCCTGTTTTTTCTTTCAACCTTGTATGTCTACATTAGCATATTTTAAGTCAATTAAAATGTATTTACACTGGCATTATCTATACTGATATTTGTGACCTTTCCATGATGAAGGACTAAGGGAAGAGTGATAAGAACATTTCCCTGGAGGTTAGAAATCCTAAATTCTAGGTCCAGCCCCATCCCTAATGGGCTCTGTGACCTTGGCCAAATCACATAATTTCATTAATCTTCAGTTTTCTCATCTATAAAATGAAGTTGGGCCATATGATTTTGAAAGTCCCTTTCATTTCTAAAATTATATTGTCCTGTCTGTTCTCATTTGTACTAATTTGGAGGAGCAATGAGGTGCTTCTATGACACAGGGGATTAATTCTCAACTGTTTCTAACTAATTGGCATGGGGAGTGACAGAAACTGGGTAAGACACACAGTTGAGGGAGCCGCAGTGGGCATGAGCTGACAGTTGTCAGCATTCGGGTGCCTTCCCATTGTCCATTGTCCCCACTGCCCATATGCTCCTCACCACTGTTAGGAACTGATCTGAGCTTGGACTCTAGTGACCTTCAGTGTATATAATCAGATGTTCATGTGTTTGGGCTAGTGTTTATTACCTGAAGATCCTTTTTAAATACATAAAAATTCCAGCATTTTATTGTGGAAATGTATCTGCCACCATGGACAAGGAGTGAGTTGTTTAAGTGTGCTTTATCTATTTTACATTGCAGAGTTACAGACTCAGAGTTTGTGCCACGGTTATCTTTGGCTGTTTAGGGAAGCCTCTGAGACCATATCTCAGGGTAATGTTTTTAAGTACTTAAAATAAAATACATAGGATTACATATAAAGAAGCCAATTAAAATCAAAACAATTTCATCCATAAACCTTAGGTTAAGCAGTATTAATACTGTTTAGACAGTAAGCTTCCTGAGGCCAGGGATTATGTATCTTGTTCATGGATGTGTCCTAGAAGTCTAGCACAGTGAGTGGTTCAGGCAGGACACTCTATAAATGCATGCCTTCTTATTTATTTCTCTCCTTCTTTTTAAGAAGTCTGTCTTCCTATCAGAGTCTAAGTTTATTGGGAATAAAGGCTGAGGTGTAGCTACAATTGCCTCTCCAGACCGCGCATGGCTCTGCACACATAGTTGTTGCTCAAATACTTTTTCAGTGGAAGCCAGGCTTGCTCAGTTTTCATTCTCTTTTGGCAACTTTGAGTTCTGGGTTATTGGCTTCTTGCTGGTAACTCTGTTCTCTGGGGGGTGCTGAATGAAGTCTCACAGAAAATGAAAGAAATGAACTCATTTTAATTTAGAAGCTTTAGACAAGGGAAAATAAAATGACATAAGAGATGGAGTAGAGGTGGAGAAATAGTCTTTGAAGATAGACTTAAAAATTAATTTCTTTTAAAAAGGAGACTACCTGGTAGGGTGGGATAAAGGGATTGACTGAAATCTTACATCGATGACAGTGTGTCTAAGGAGATACCAGAAACACTAAACGCCATCTAACTCCCTAAAAACTAAGAAAAGGGAGGTACTTGTTGAAATTTTATGGTGGTATATTTGAGAAAATTAAGAGGATGACTTCCATATGTAAAGGGTAATATATCCTATGGAATTGATTGTTTCAAGAAATAATACTGTTATAAAAGATTTTGGAGAAATGAGGTCACACATAGTTATTAAGAATAGCTGAGATAAAGGGTAGTGTCATGGAGAAAACTCATGTTCTTACAGGATATCCCATAGGCCTTTGGCAACAAAGTCTACATTGAATGAACTGAAAGTCTGATCCAGTATGGCCTTGTTTAGGCAACTGAGTTTTTTCCCTTGCTGTTTAAGTGGATCCTGGTTACTATTATTCTGCTAGATCTTTGAGCTTTTATTCCAGTTTAGAAAATTTACATAGAAGAAAATTTTACAGCATTCCCTACTTTAACAATTCAGTGTGTAGCTTTCTCCCAGGACATTCATGTTTAGGGTGAATCTGAAGTCTTCATAATGCAGCTGAAGCCACATTTTTCTTTTCTCTTAGAGGATATTGGATTCAGTTGCTCTCTCTAGTTAAACAATAGCTCTTAATAAACAAAAAAATCATAAACAATCATGTTTCTGTAGCCTTTTTGAAAATATGTTATTCTATATCCCTTTAATTATCTAGGTGACTGTCAAAATTCTCAATATTTCTAAAATTGTGGACCATTCCACAGTGGCCTGACCTGTAGGCTTATGTGAAGCACACATCACTCTACTCATCCCCTGAATCACTGCACTTTCATCTACAAGAACCCACATCTTTCCAGGTATATTCTTTTTGCACACTTCTTTATACCTTCAACCAATGAATTACTGAAAACTTGTCTTTATTAACCACTAGTGTCCCCATTAATTTATCCATCTCATTTCACTGCAGTTTTTAAACCATGCACCTCATTTTACATTTTCCTATTTGTATGTTGGTACTCACTTCCATTTAGTCATTTCATTATACTTTCTCACTGCCATGCTCTCTTTTATTGGATTTCTTTCTGAGAAAGAGGAGAGAGAAGCATTTTTGCCCCTCCCCCCACATACACACACTTTAATACAACCTCAGTTTAATACAAACTCAGTAAGGTTTCTAATTTCTTGTAGCCATGTTTATAAGGTCATTATCTGGCAGGATCTCCAGGGACTATTCTAGAAATGTTTTTTCCGGAGTGAATTTTTTGCTTTGACTGTTTTCCATTCTTTGCATGAACTGTTTACCATCTAAGGAAACTGCTCCTATTCATTCAAAATGCTCACAGACTTTATTCTAGTAACTTTTATGAGGTTGGGGGAGTTACCAGGTATTTAAGTTTCTTTATAATCTTGCATCGTTGAAGTAAAAAAAAAAAAAAAAAAAAAGACCAAATAGGCTATCCATGTAGAATTTACTTGGTATAATCTATGTCAAAAGAAAAATACCCAGCTCTTATTTTTCCACAGCATTTCAAACCAGTTTTATGTTTTGACTTGTCAGCCTTTCCTTGGGTCCTAAATGGAACATGTCAGGCAGGGCAAACACCTTCTCAGTGTTTTGTTGAATTTCTTCTTAGAGATGGATGCCTCATGTTCATGTTTCCCAGTAAGATTTTCATATGCATGGAATAAGCAGACGTGAATGTGGGTGATAGGCAGGACCAAAATGCTGCCCACATTTGCTTCCCGCATGAGCCCACCACTACCTGGACTTCTCAGGAGTGCAGTTATTTTCTCATGGCATTGGTTAAAGGTTCAGATAACCATTGATGTAAAATGATTAGGAAATTAAAATTAGGTGAATTTGAAATAATGTTTGGCTACCAACTGTTGGTGCAGTTTCCTGGCTTCCTTTGAAAGTGCCTCTCTTCATTTTTTCATTCCTTTATTCATCAATAAATAGGAATGACTGCCTGATGTGCCACGGCTATCTAATTTCTGTCCAAACTGAAAAAAAAATAAAATTATACCACCACTCTACACAGACACTGGGAATCAATATGCTGACAGAGAATGGAAGAATTGCTGTTATTTGGAAGGATAATAAAACTGTATGCAGAAAAACACTGAGTGGCCTGCACCTGCTACAACCTCTAAATTAAAGCAGTCGTGTCAACCTGACAAAAAAGGAAGTTATTTATTCTTCACTCCATGACTGCCTTTGGGTCTAACCTAAGCTATCCTAAAGTTGGGCAGCTGTCCATCATCAGTAAGGTACTTTTCTGTGTCCATTCAGAGAAAGAATGCAGCTCGGGGATTGCAGGCTGCTGCATCCTGGGAGGTAAAGACCATCCTAGTGGGGGGCTGTAGACCGTGTTGGGAACCAAAGAATCTGTGATGTGACTCATGGAGATTATGATTTTGAGTGCACTCCAGTTGGATTAGTGAGTCAGAGGACCACATAGGGGGCTGGAGAGGCTCTTTCCGGCAGAGGCTCTAAACACTGGCGGCTGGCCTGGGAGCACTGATGTACCTTCTGCTTGACTTTGTACTTCTAAGCATGTCAACTTGCCTTTTAATTATTTAAAAATAATAAATAATTAGTAAACATAGTTGTTTTATCATCTGTTTCTGATTATTCCAGTTACCTGATGTCTGCGTCTGTCTCTGTGTCTTTTCTCTGCTGGTTCTTACATGGTATCTTGCTTCCTTTTGTGTCTCATTTTCATTCACCATATTTTGCTCAGTGTCCTTGAAAAATAACTTTTGGTGATTCTCCACCTTAAGATGATGGTTTATTTCTCTGGACAGGATGTGAGTTGGCCCCTGCCAGGTTCTGGGGTGCTTCCAGTCAGGAACCACTTTTAACCAAGTTTACAGCTTGGAGTTCCCTGGACCATGAAGAATATATTAAATGAGGAATATAATAAATGAGCTGAAAACCTGTGTGAAGTTTGGATTATGACCTAGTTTCTCAGGGTATTTGTTATTTTTCCTCTTGCATCATGACACAGCTGTCTTCGCTGAGTTTCTGTGGTGGGAAATGGGTATTTGGTTCTGGTTCACTCTTATCCCAATGGCTTCATCTGCCCTCTTTTCATTCAATGGGCTCTCTCTGGAAAACTTTATTCATTTGTGTGACAGCCAACTGTCAGTGACAGTCAAATCTAAACCCATCTCCCTCTCTCTCTGAGTGCCAGACCCATGTTTCTGACTGCTTTCTGGACATTTCTATGTTGAATTTAATGCTGTTCTCACTTATTTTCTCCCCATATTACTTTTCTCACATAATCTGCTCTCTTCCTGTATTACCAACTAGCTTACTATCTTCAGTATCCACGTGCTACCTTATTTTTCCACTGTAATTAAAAAAAAATTTCCCTTTGACTCATTTTAGCTGCCAATGCCTTAATGCAGTTTCACAAGTATTGCTCATCACAGAACATCTTCCTCATACATTCTTCATTTGCTCCTCTAGAACCACTCCTTTTCCTTCTCGACAGCTCCATTGTGCTCTCTCTGCCCAAGAAACTGACCTTTATGGCCTGTACCCTGTACCCACAGGCACCCTTGTCCTCTGATTTCTACTGGGCTCAGCCAAAGGGGGCCCCGGCAGAAAATGGGGGTACAGGAGGAGAGTGAAGGCAGGATATTATCTTCTTCTTTCCAATCAGGGTCACCACAGATTGCCTGCAGCCCTCTCCTGAAGGCCACAGCTCCTGTTGGACGATGACTGTCTTCACTCAGCCCTCTCTCGCACGCAGCGACTCTGAACAGGTGGCATTCTGTTACAGGGGCCACTTTCCTGCCTATTTGAAAGACTTGCCCCCTTAATCATAGAGGGCTAAGAACACCCAGTGATTCCTTTCCCCAGATTACTCCCCTATCCTTTTTGGTATCCCTAAAGTCTTGTCACACATTTGTAAGTGATCCCTTTAACTCTCTGCAATAATGCCATTTAATTGGGCCACCTGAGTGACCCTGTGATGCAGTAACGCACAAAACCCTCTATTATCTAATTTCATTTCTCATCTGCACACCTCACAACCTGTCGTCAATGTCCCTGTCCGCATATCCAGCCACTAGGGTATGCCGGGCTATGTTGTTCTCCAGGCCTGGAGTTCTGTCACAGTCTCTTGCTGTTTTATGCGATTCCCCACTCCCTGGAATGCTCCTCTTCCTCTTTCCTTTCCTCCTCTTTTTTTTTTTTTTTTTACCTTGTCTGAAATAATCTCTTCTACCTTTTTAGACCAAAATCAACCATTACCTCCCTATAGCACATTGTGTCATTGTCCAAATAATTGCTGCCCCTCCACCTAGGACCATTTCTACAGATCCTATTCCTGTTAGAGGATTATACCTCCCCTCCCATCAGCAGCGGGCTTGTTTACGTGACTTGCTTTGCTGCATAAAACAGGAGTGAAAGTATTGCCCTCAGTTTTCCTGTCAGGAGCTTTAAGAACCATTGCACGGTTCTGCAGTGAAAATGGTAATGATGGTAATGACTTTAAAGGAGGTCTTCCTCCCACCTTGATCCTGGGGACAGAGCAGAGCCACGTTTGGTTCGCTGTGAACTAAGGTAGTGTGAGTGAAGATTCAAACAAACAACACCTCCCATACCGCTTGATTTTGAGATTGTGACTACAGCATAACTTGGGCTCAGCTGACTGTACCCCTGTCATAATAAGAGTTACACAAAGATTTTTCTTCAAGAATTTTTACCTTTCACTATTTTATAATATTGTGAACTGGGTTTGGTTAACAAGGGATTTTAAAATAAATCATTTATCAATAAGATATAACACTAAACATTCATTAAAAGTTATGTTTGAAGAATATTTAATTATGGAGGCCATGTTCATGATGTGTTATTAAAAAGAAAAACACTTTAGCCTGGCCGGTGTGGCTCAGTGGTTGAGTGTTGACCCAGGAACCAAGAAGTCATTGGTTTGATTCTCTGTCAGGGCACATGCCCAGGTTGCGGGCTGGATCCTCAGTAAAGGGTGTGTGGGAGGCAGCCAATCAAGGACGTTTCTCTCTCATCGATGTTTCTATCTCTCTCTCCCTCTCCCTTCCTCTCTCTCTAAAAAAAAAAAAAAAAAAAAAATCAATAAAAATATTTGGAAAAAAGAGAGAAAAAAACACTTTACTAATAATATATATCACGTGATTCCATCTGTGTAAAAATTAAATGTACATTCCCTTTTTATAGTTTTCTACATTTTAAGTGTTGTACTATAGTCATGCATCACTTTTATATTCAGAAATAAAATGCTATTTAAATATTACTTTTTAAGGCCATCCCCAGTTTTCCTAGGTGAAACTTAATATTCTTTCCTCTCTGAATACATCCTGTTATGAGATATTATATTTTTGCCTGTAAATCTCTTCCCTTAAACAATATAAAAACATACCTATCTCATAATGTTATTGGGGAGATGAAAAGAGATAATTCATGTAAGGCAATTTGTATAATGTATTACATATAGTAACTACTCAGTAAGTACTATCTGTTTTATGATCCTATTTTGTGTTTTGGAAATTTTAAAAAATGAATATACTTTTTTGGGGGCAGGAAACAAAAATTAAGTGGCAGAAAGACTTTTGGGCTAATCAGTTATTTCTATTGCTCTTAGAAGGTTGTCATCTTCTTGCATTTGAGTCCCCATATTTTCATATGGGAGGCTAAGGCTGTGCCAATGAGATTTAAAGAACATAAGTGGTTGAAATCCTTTTTTCCTCCCTAAAAATGGGTACATGTCTTCCTTGAGTGCCTTAAGCATTTTAGAGCCCAGATTTTTGAGTACATACCTGTATTCCCTGTTCCTAACATGCTCCATTGGAAGGTGCTACTAGTGCAAATGATATGACAAATATACAATTCATGGGAGATGAATCAAAACCAATTTATTTTTGTTTTCAATTGTCTCTTAAAAATTTATTCAGAGACGGTAGCATTTTTTCCTGCCACTAGATTACCTTTTTTCTGACTCATACATAATGGATATTTTAAGTGTAAAAACACATTTTCAATTCGGAAAGTTTCAGTGTTCAGCCCAAGACATTAATCAACCCTTCATTCTTCATTCAAAGGAAAGGCTTTTCCATGCTTTCTCCAGTTAAGGCTGGAGGCCTGCCTGATTTGGCAGTTGGCCCAGTGTGGGGGAAGGGACTCCGCTTGTCTTCCCTTCTCAGCTCTGCACATGCTACCTGCTTACTTTTTAGATACCATCAGGTTTGGGGAGTAGGAGGAAAGAAGAGGTCAAGGGATAGCATAGGAAAGTTCCTACTATGTTAGTGTCTGGTATCCTTTCTGGTTTTGCACTCTGGCTGGCAGAGGTTTAAAATGAGTATTTTCCTTATGGGTGCTTTTTTTAGTGTATCCCTGGGCTTCATGCTGGACTTCTCTAGACCAGTTCCCGTAACTTGGATGAGACCTTTGATTAGGCTGGTCACTTCTCCCCACTGTTTCTTTGTGGTTCATCACACACATAACATTTTGGTGGCAGAGTCCCCTCACTTTCCCAGGTATCCTCTTGGGCCAGGCCTAAGACTCTCCATGTGGCCCACATTTGGCTGATGGAAAATACCCATACACAACTGACTTCAACATGGGTGGCAGTGTAATTGTCTAGCAAGAAGAATCCTGTATTTAGTGTCCCTGAATTACAGGGAACCAATATTAGGTTCTCAAAGTGGCTTAGTTAAAGCTCCGTCCTCAGTAGTCTTCATGTGAGAGGACAGACAGTCCCCAGCTTTCCCTGTTTCAAGGGTTCTGTTTCATAGCTTAGATTTCTCCAGTGATCTCTTAGCAATTCTTCTTCACATTCTAACCACTTTTAAAATTCTTGATCTAGTTGAGGAATCCCAAAGTGGTAGAAATATTTGTTAAATATTTGCTTGTAAATTTTGCATTTTGGCCTGGCATCTTACTTTGGTATACCAGAGTTATTATGGTGGCTAGGTGGACACTAAAGTGCTGACATATTTTTCTACTGTTTTCAGGAAATGGTGGAGCATATTAGTAAGACATAAGAGTTGAGAGAAGCAGCTCTCTGGCTAGTTGGAAAGCCAATGAGAGGAAGGACACTTAGTGATATTCTAGAACCTAGACAAGCATGGATTTCTTAGCTGTTAGCATGGATTCCTTATATCTTAGTTCTTCCAGTGACTAACTGTAAATTTGGGCAAGTAAATCAATCTCAGGATTTTCATCTGTAAAACTAGCATTATAATACCTGTCTTACAAGCTACCGTGAGGATTAAATGAAAGAATGCATGTAAAGAACTCAGCACAGTGTCTGGCATGTGGCATGGTACTAGGCCATAGCTGGTAATAAATAAATAGGCCATAAACACTGTCAAAATATCATGGCCATGCTCCTGTGGCTTTGTGACTTCAAAACTCCTTGTGGTGATAACCTATAGCTTCTTTGCCTCTGATAGCCACCCTCTCCTCACATACTTTTCTGGTCCTATCACTATCACACAAAGTGAAGTGCTCTATCCAGTTTTCAGCCAGAGGTAGCACCTGGGTATTGGTTCAGATAGAGTCTGAGGACTGGTTTATTATCTCAGGACCGTAATCTTCATGTGGACCCAGCTTCCTGAATGAGTGTGTACACCCTGGCCCTTGCCCATCTGAACTGTAATCCATGTGATTCACGTCTCAGCCTTAATGCTAAAATGACCTTGGATAACTTTTCCACTCTGTTGTTTTTTTTCTTCCCTTAGTACCACTGTCTAATAGGATGCCACATTGACTTAAGATAACAGCTTTGTCATTTGGAGAAAAATTTTTACATGGTTCTGTAAGGCTCTTTCTAAAGCACAAACAATTTTGCCATTAAATCCTGAATGCTCTCTTTAGTTTCATTTCAAGACGGCTTTCCCAGAACCAGATGAAAGTCTTCAAAATGACTTCTGACAACTATCAAATGACAGTGGCATTCCTGCCACCACATTGTTTGTAATCTACAGGAGGGGATGAAAGACATTAAAAAGAGAATGTAACCACTTTCACTAGAGAACTGCTCATTTTGTAAGGTTATCAAACCCCCAAAATTAGCATTTGAATTCTTTCTTTAAAGATTTTTACTATCCAGCTTCTTTAAATATACACTTTGGGGGCAGGGATTATAGTAGTTTCTTATCTACAGATAATCAAGCCCAAACATCTGTTGACTCTAAATTGGACCACCCTAAATTCAATTCAGCGGTATGGCAGAGTAGCTCATTTTTATATTTAAAAAAGTATCTGATGGTTAATGGATGTGATGGTTTGTTTTTTCTTAAGCATTTGAGAAAATGCCTTTAAGCTACAGTGTCTCTTCAACTATAGCAGATAGAAATGTGCATTTAAAATTTTACTTGAGTATTTTAAAAAATGGACTTAAGTTTAGTATCTGCATAATAGACCAGGTTATTTGAAATTTTTCTTTTCAAGTGTTTCCATTATTTCATTGATGTTGTAGGGAAAGAACCTGGGCATCTGGGTGCCCTGAACTTGTCTTTGTTATCTGGCTTGGTGCAGTCTAATCATGAAAACAAGTCTATGATGTCACTATTATCTTCATAGGATTTCATAGAGGGAGATTAGCAGGATTTTCGGAATATGACCATCTTATATAGGCCAGTGAATCTTTTATAAATTAATGATATTTATTCATTTAATAAAATGCTTACCTCCATTTTGTGTCACTAGTGTGAGAAATGATACTCAAACATTTGTAATGTTTTGAGAATCTGATTTTATCCCTGAGGAACTCTATGGTTCTTACCTTACACTCGTGTGTCTCGGGCATGTGGGTTTCTGCAAATGAGGAGAGGCAAAACAAGGGGCTGCAGCACTGAGTGGGAGGTCACATAATGCCTAGCAACTTTTCTTTCAAGACAATACAATACTTAGAATGATCAAATAATTTTTCTCTATGATTTTGTTTCACAGCACTTTTACTATGATATTCCTAGGTGTTTTTGTTTTTTGTTGTTGTATTTCATATACTTGAGTTATATGATCTGTTTTGAATCAATGACTTAACGTTTGTCCTCATTTTGGAAAAATTTTCAGATTACATGTCCTGAAATATTGCTTTTGCCACTTTTCTGGTATCTGTGCTTTCTGGGACTCTAGTTACATGAACACATTATCTTTTCATTGTGTCCCTTATGTCTCCTACTCTTTTTTCTATCATTTCCAATCCTTTTTCTCTTTGTGCTCCAATCTGTATATCCAGTGCACTAATTCTTTCTTCAGCTGTATCCAATTTAATGAAAAGGAGAATTTTTCCGAACACTTGTTTGTTGAGCACTACATGTCAGGCACAAGTCTATGCACTGGGGGTGCACTAGTGGACAAAACAGACAAAAATCCTACCCTTTTGAAATTTATATTCGTGTGGTGGGAGACAGACTATAAACAAAAAATATGATAAAAGTATACTATGTAGTATTATAGAAGGTGTTTAGTACTATGGAAAAAATAGAGCAGGGTGACTGCAATAAGTCAGGCCTCATCAAGAACGTGACATTTTACCAAGGAGATGAGTGAGTGACAAAGGAGAGTCAGGCAAAATCCCTATGTTTTAACACAATCATTCCGCTGCTGTTGAGAATGGATTATAGGAAACAAGACTGAGAAAATTAAGTAATTAGGGGCTATTTAAATGACTCTGGCTCTGCCCATGGTGCTAGCAGAGGAGATGGTGAAAAAGGACTGGATTCTGGAAATATTTTTATTTTGGGATCAACAGAATGTACAAATGGACTAGATGTATAACCTGAGAGGAAAAGAGGTATCAAGTGACTTCAGGCTTTTTTGCCAGGAGCTGAGATGGGGAAGAGTTGTGAAAGGAAGTCAGAAGTTTAGTTTGGGTCATGGTTATAAAACATTCAAGTATTGATGTAATTAGGCAAACCACCATACTTTCAACCACTTTACCCAGTTTTATGTACTCATCAATCTTATTTTATGTGTTGTTCATTCTCTATTTGTCCTATTAGAATATGAACTCCAAGAAAGCAGGCATCTTTTTCAACTTGTGTACCAGTGGGTCCTAGAATATTGCTTGACAAAAAGCACATGATTTATAAATATTTAACGAACCAATGAATGCACGTTGTTTCTCAAATTAGCAAAGTGGGTAGATATTTGAAGTACCTGGTTCTTCAGGGTAGTTGTGAAGGCTAGATATTATGTAAAAACACATAGATTTTTCAAGCGTCGTATAGGCAAAAGTGCCTCTATGTGTCTGTGACGTATAAAATTAATATTGACATCTATATGACTTGGGAAGCAGGTTAGCATAGTGATTAAAAGCCCAGGCTTTGGAGCCAGTGAGACCTTGGTTTGAATCTCAGTGGAGCTATTTTCTACCTGAATGACTGGGAAAATTACTTGCTTTTTCTGTGCCTCCATTTCTCCTGCAGTTTGGGAATAATAATATTACCTTTACAGAGTTTTTTGTGACTATTCAATATAATTATGCTCATAAAAGGCATGGGGGCATATTAAGTGCTAAAAAATCAGAGTTATTATTCTGTCTCCTGGTTGATATATCTGACTGTGAATATTCATAGTGTTTTACAAATGTGCTGTTATATCTTACCCTTTTTTATATCTTCTGTGCAGACCTCATGTCTTCCTCGTTGCATTTTGTTTTGTCCATTCAATAGGCCTTCCCTTTTCATCAGCCTTTTCCCTTGAAGATTAACTCCATGCTTTCATCAGCCTTTTCCCTTGAAGATTAACTCCATGCTGCACATTTTTGGATGATGATACTTTCCCAGGACTAAGGATTAGTGGGAAGGATAGTTAGGGGGGAAAGCAGCCAGATGAGTTAGGCAACAAAACTGAGCAAAATTCAATCACCTGATGTTAAACTCAGCATTAGGGGCTTTCATCCCCAAACCAGTAAACATGCCAGAAATTTTGCTGTGAGGGAAAATAAGTCCTGAGGGTGAAGTTCTGTCTTTTTGCTTTACACAGTTCCATATGGAAAATCAATAAGGTGTTACAATGGCACAGAAGGAATTCATGCAAAGTGAATATGCTGACTGTAACTTGTGACCCCCTCATGCTTATTTTCAGAAAATGTCTTATTAACTTAATTATCTTACAAACCTATAATGAGTGAGTAGTCGGAGGTGAGAGAAGGAGAAGGAGGGCAGGAAGGGAAGGTTGATGTACGTCCAGGATTAACTGGGCTCTGGGCAGGGCTCATCCCCATTGGGAGCCTGCCTGAGAAAGCACATGCAATCTTTTCCTGGGGGGTAAACTCTTTCAGCTGTATTAAATGACTAACAACCACTTCTCCTTGCAATTTTTGTCCTGTTCAAGGGAAATTATTTTTGCTGGAAATTTGAGGTAGTAAAACCATACACACTGCATGTAGTGTGTAAATAAAGTGGTAAAACTAGATTCAGCATACACCAGTTTTGTGGAATATCACACATGCTATTCGGTATACTGTAAGAAGGTCTCTGTCAAGGACCTTTAGAGTTTAAAAAAATGTTCTGCCCCTGTAAATGGTATTCTGGTGAACTCCCTACTGGGATTCTAAACATTTCTCAGATGCCGAGGAAGACAGAATGGGGGCTGGGATAGTACACACAGCTGGGGCCAGGGTGCTCCTGGTGGAGGCTGGCTCTGGGGTTTGTGGGTCTGCCTGCTTGTTGTGTCCTGCATGGTAATGAGGTTGTCTAGACACAATGAGGTCAGCTAAGGTGTGGTGGTTTTTTTATACAGTGCTGCAGAGTGATGCAACAGATGGCATTGTGCCAAAGGACAAAGATCCTACCCTGAGGCGCCGATGCCCTGGGCAGGGAGCACAGGAGAAGAGAACAACACCAGCTTGCCCTGTACTCATTACAGTGAAAAAACTTGACAGGACCTAGGGGTACAAGGTGATACAGGACAGAATTTAACCTTCAGCTCTGAATTTCTTGATATCTCCTGTCTTGGGATAGGTACTCAGTAATTCATGATCCCACTTGCCCTTTTCTTTCCTTCCTCTGACCCCAACCTACCCCATTTTATGAAGGTAAAGGAAGATCATGTATGGGACCATTCATTTGGGCACAGAGGTAGTTGGTAGTCTGGCATTTCTGCCATTTACACAGGACAGTGGTGACTGACTTTGGGGGATTCCTGAGCTTATGTTATTTGGCTAGAAGAGACAAAAATGATTATTCTCACTCCTCCTAGGGAGCTGAATTTGGTCTACTTGGGATCAAAGATTCACAGATGTGCTTAGAGCTCTGTGAACTCCATCAAATTACACACAGTATTTTAATATATGGGCATGTTTGAATTTTTCTGGAGAGTTTATAGTTTCTAGCATATTTTAAAATGTGTCCATAAAGCCATAAAGGAGAATGACTCTGGCTTACATACCCCTCTATGCTTTTTCCTGCCTGTCCAAATCCTATCCATTTCCAAAATCAAAGCTCATTGTTCATGAACCTTCTTTAACTAGGCTCCCATCTCAGCATGTCAATGAAAAAAAATCCCAGCTGTATTAAGTGCCCCCAAAAGAGAGTTACTTGGTGTGTTAGGGCCATGGAGCAGCTGCCATGTGGTCATGGGATCAGGAGAGGCTTCCTAAAGAAGTGGTGCTGGAGTTGAGGCCTGGAGGAAGGGCAGCAGGGAATGAGGCAGAGGGAGAGTGAAGAGTAGATGCTTAATGCATATTTTAAACTAATGAATAAAGTTGATTTGGTTATAGATTCTCAGATATTCCTCGTGATAGTGGTCACTTCAAAGCACTGAAGACTATGTCTAGCAAGAGAATCTTACCTAGAATCCTCTGAGTGGATTCTGCCTACTTAGGGTAATATCTCGCTCTGAAATAAGGACTCATTTTTTGTGACTGTTTTCTTTTAAGTCTAGCTTCTTTTCAGTAAATGTCCAGGCCCCATTCCTGAGATTCAGAATTATTTAAGTGGGTGAGGCCTAGGCATTGGCACTTTTCAAAAGCTTCCCAAGTGATTTTAATGAGAAGCCAATGTAGGGAACTAGCTTACCCATTTACTACTACCCAGTGATCTGAGCATGTTGCTTAATCCACCGGAGCCTCAGTTTCTTTTCTTTTTTTATTGAATTTATTGGGGTGACATTGGTTAATAAAATTATATAGATTTCAGGTGTAAAGTTCTATAATACATCACATGATTATTGTATTGTGTTCACCACCCCAAGTCAAATCTCCTTCCATCACCATTTATCCCTCCTATACCCTCTCTTGCATCCCCCAACCCCTCTTTCCCTTTGGTAATCACCATGCTGTTTTTGTTTTTTGCTTAATCCATTCACCTTAGCCTCAGTTTCTTCATCTGCTAAATGGGAACAGCAATACCCCTCTTGTGGTTGAAGGGATTATCTGCTACATTGCCTAGCAGATAGTAGATGCGTGTGTAATCAATGCTAACTATTTTATTACACGTAGCAATACTAAGTATTATGATTCTTAATATCAATTATCTTTATTATTCTTACTTGCAGTAAGAGAATTTAAGAACCTTATTATTGCCTAATTTATTTTATCCAATGTCTCAAAATATTCTCTTTATGTATAGGTTTCTGCCTTAGAAGGATATATCACTTATTTAATACAGTAAATGCTGGCAACTGAATCTAAACTATCTCTAGCTACTGTTTAGTCTATATTTTTTCATAGGATTTATAAGCACTGGGCACATTGTCTGTTTATTAGTTTAATTGTTGATCAATTATTTTCCCGTATCAGAATACATGCTCTAAGGAAAATGGCTGTATAGCTCTTAGAATGTTACTCCTACACAGTAAATTGTTCAATAAGTTAGTGTCAAATAAATGAATGGATGAAAATAAAAAAGAAGACACAATACATGAATGAATGAATAATGCAAGGGTTTAATATAAATATCATAGGTAAGCAAAGGTAAATTTGATGGCTCCTTCCCCTAAGAATCTTGAATCTAGCCGCAGACACATGAGAAGGTTGGGAGAAAGATAACTGTCAGCTAGAGGTTCAGAGACTGCTTCATGGAGAAGGCGTCTTTGTGCTTAGATTCGGAGGGCGTGGGAGCTGTGGATTTGAGTGGGTGAAGGGCATTCCAGGTGGAGGGACAGCAGGTGTGAAGCCAGGCAAGGGAGACTGGATGGATGCTCACAGGCGGCAAATGAAACATGACTTTTTTTGAGTAATGTCACCTCACCTCTATGCTCATGGCCACCTTCATCCCCATTTGAAGCGTACTTTGTTCTTACTGCAGGCTCATCTGAATTGTCACTTTTCCATTGAAGCTTTTCAAGACCTCCTTACACTCCCTGAGGTTTACCTGATATGAATTTTTATTGTTTTCCCTTTCATTTGGGGCTCACAGAACCTGTTTTACTGCTGCTTATTCTCCTATTGTGTGTCCTATGAAAATAGACAGATGATGAGCTCTTCAAGGGGCAGGGGACAGGGACTTCTCCCTGTGAATTCCAGCTGTGTATATTTGCATATAATCATTACTCAGTAGATACTGGTTGGTTGACATACTTAGGAAAATAACTTAAAAAAAAACCTTGCAAGAAATATTTATTTTCAACTTCTGTGCAGAACTACTGCCTTAACTTCCATTAAGTGAAAGTTTGGGTGGGCCTTGAAGAGCGAGTCCCTTTAGAAATAGAATATTTTAGAGCTAAGATGTGTCACTTGTGCAGGGGTTTATTTAATGGATCATGAAATTGAAGGCCAAAGAACTTGATACCTTCCCATCATCCTGGAGCTAGAGACTCATGGTGATATTTTGGGTTTGAAAGCTTGAAAAGGATTGTAAGACTTGATGCTTTACATTAGCCCAGGGAAACCTCCTACTGGGAAGCCAAAACACAAAGCCTCCAAGAGGCTCCTGAGTATGAAGAATGTACTCACAGACCCTCTAAATAATAAATATTAAAAAATATTTTAAAATATTAATAATATTTTAAAATATTAATAAATATCAAAAAAGTTTTGATCAGGGATCTGAGTCATTCCCTGTTATTCTGGTTAATTACCACAACCCTGCTTGAGGGAAACTATTGCTAAATAATAAAAATAGATAAGGCCCAGGAAGGAAAGTGGGTAACTATTATGAAACTTGAAGTCATTTTAGGAAGATAAATTATATGAAAAGGAAGATCTCACAGAAAAGAAAATTAAGAAAAAATGAAAATACTATGATTTTTTTTAAAGCCTATGCTTAGAAGTAAATAAAAAACAAAACATAATATCCTTGTTTGTAATTCAAACATTTACTTCAGTTCTAATAGATTATTATTAAATTTCTATTTGAAGGTTTTTAAAAATTGCTCCATCATGACCCTTTCAAGCAGAAGAGGCCAATCTTACTCAGTAGAATCAAGGCAACAAAAACTCAGACCTGTGGATTCTCTTCCGCAGAGTAATATTATTTATAATGGCAGTAGCTATGGATCAACCAATTGAACCTTCAGAGTGAACAAAGAGCAGATCAAATGATTCTTAAAAGTTGTAGATCTGTGAATAATGGTTAATTTAGTCACAGGCAGTCTGCTGAGCGGTAACAGTAACTTAACCGTAGACTCCCACTAACACCTGACTTTTCTCCCTTCTTCTGTTGCCTTTTTTCTTACCTTTTTGCACTCTAGCTGTTCTTTCGCTTTACTTCTGTCTTCTACCTCTAACTTTATCTGCACTTTTGTGTGAATTTTTCTTTATTTTTCCTCTCTACTTTTTTCCTTACTGTTTTTGGTGTTGTTTTCATCTCCCCTCTGATTCTCTCCCCCCTTCCTCCTTCCTTCCTCTTTTGCTGTTTCTACTTGAAAAGTAAATGGCCATAATAATATATATTTAGATATCAATTATTATTCATTTAATGGGGCATGGTTTTTCATACCTTGAAATTTAAAATCAGTCCTTATGTATGCTTCTGAGTTTTGGCCTCTTGAATTTGTTGACTCCTTGCTTTATGCCCCTCACAGCACTTTGTGAGCATGTATCACACCAGGGCTGCAGGTGGTGGGGCTAAGGAGATACACACTTCATTTTTCCTGGCCTTGAACTACCCTTCGGCTACTGAGAGAACCAGGCTTGTAAGGAGATATTATAATGCAGGAATATCAAGTACTGTCATTCCAATAGGAACCCCACTTGGGCTGTGGGAGACAATGAAGAATTAACTCTGCTTGAGGGTGGTGAGGAAAGTTCCCTAGAAAAGAATGTACTTGAGGGGAGCCTTAAAACAAGGACAGGGGCGCAGGTGGAAAAGAGAAGAGGGTTTGGGGTTTTACTTCTATTTAACCCTTAACTAATTCTTCTCTGTAGTTGTTAGTGGCTTCAATGAAAAGGTGTTCCGAGTGATAGGCACCTAAACCCCTCGGAGCCTGTTCAGATTGTACCTTGTGGGGGAGAAGACATTCAGATCATTCTGTGAGGAAGAAGGGTTTTGGAGAGTTCTGTTTTGGGTTCCATGGCAGCTGCAGGGCATCATGAGGACACAGAAAATTATCACAACTTCCACTAAAGATGAATTTCCCAAATGGTTTCAGAGAGATGTGAATAGTTGAAAAATAGAATTCAATGGTAAAATAGCTCAGGAAATAGTGAGGTTAAAAAAATGTTATAAGCGGTGTTCAGGGCTCTTCTAATATACTAATATTCACCAAAACATTTTCAAAGGGGCTACATCAAGAAGCATTTTCTAAACTGATTTGACCTTGGGTACCCTTGCCCCTCAACACACACACACACACACATGCATGCACACACAGATGCACGCTGGTTTGGAATTGAGCATTCCTGACACAAAAGCCCATGGTGTTTCCTCTAAACCAAGTCACTAGCGCTTTTCTAACCATAGCAGTTATATGTCTTTCCTCCCCACTTCCTTTCCAGAGCCACTGCTCTAGGAAAATACTAGTAGCTCTTTGAGCTGTGTGACTGCCTACCTGCCTGCCCACAGCCCAGAGAAGAGAGAATGGAGCCCGGCCTGGCGTGGCTCCTTCCAAAGGCTCACCCCTGAGCACTAGCCACTTGCAAGTTGTGTAGCCCTAAGCAAGCCTCATCACTTCTCTGAGCCGCTGCTTCCTTCCTCCACACTTCATCCGCGGTGGTTAAGGGGATGCAGGTGTTGCCACCAAACCTTGGAGATTGTACCTTTGCCAAGGATATTTGGATTTGGTTAGGGAGCTAGAAAATAGGTCTTTCAGAGACAAAAGAAGAAATCTTTTAGAGGTAGATTTTTTTAAGTATTTTGTCACACAGGAAGAAGCTGATTTAGAAATAAATGGGTTAATACTTAGGGGGACCCAAGTTCCTGTAAATCAATACCGCAGTCTGTTTTATCTATTGAGCCTTTGTGTGAAATTTGGTTTCCCAGACTTTGCCTTAGAAAGGGATGCTCAGGGTGGACTAGAGAGTAAAACAAGGGCAAAGAAACCCAATTAGTACTCACCCTTCAGAGAAAGGCTATTTGGAGGGTTAATCTTGGGTCTTAAAAAGTTGGCAGCTTTTTTCCTAGAAAAGTACATTTAGTGATGTTCACAGAATTCATCCAATGCCTCTTGAATTGTTTGGAGCTCTAAACATTTAAGCAATGTTTGGGAAGGTGATAGGATTAAAATGTTTGTGGGTAAACCTACAGCTGTACTTTTTTTCTCCCCCTCAACTCCTAAGGACAGTCTCCTGAGTAAAAATGGAAGTAGAGGAACTAACCAACCAAAGGAAGACCTTTGGCTTTGTGGGGGAAAAATACAGACCTTTTAAATTATGTAATACAATTTATATAACTAAATTTTTTATGTATGGCACCTATGACCTTCATTGCATTATGTCTCAGCAAGATAAGCTATTGGAAAAATAACTCAGTGAGGAGTGAATGTTTCTAAGAATTCTTAATTGCAAAGAAGCACACTGGTCTTTGCTTTGAGGAGAAGGGTTAATGGGAGATTGTTCTGTGTTTTCTTAAGTCTTAAAAGTCAATCTGTGTGTATTTGTCAGAGCCTCCTAGTTATATAGGGGTCAGCCTGCAAACCCCTGGTTAGGTCTAGCTTTGGAAAATGGAAAGCCCAGAGTCAGGACCAAGGAGTTGGAGTTGAAGTAAGATAAAAACGAAAGAAAACAAATGCAAGTGGTATGCTGGTTTCTACTCTTTGTCACTCTCTGAAATATCTATAGTTATAGAGAGCAAGGAATTCTTGAGAATTCCCAGACATTAAAGAGTTTGTTCACAAGATATCATTTAAAGCATGAAAGAAAGAGGTTCCATTAATTTTCTTCAGTTTTGTACTCTACAACTTACCTTCAAAGCTTCTACGTTTCTTGGTTACCATGATCACATTCTGATTGTGACCAGGCCAATAGAACTCAAATGTGTTCCCCTGAAAAACATGAATAAGGTACTTGGTTTCCTGAGAACTCTGTGTGTATAATGGGGGTAGGTGAGGAGGGAGGAGTAGTATTTGGGGGACATTGCCTATTCAGGGAGGGACTATTGAAGGTGTGTGTGCTGTAATGACTTTAAGTCTTCATGGAAGCATCCCTAATGCCCTTAGTGACACAGGAAGACGGGATATTTCCAAGGCCACCAGCCCAGCAGTTACAGAGACATTCCTGGGTTGGTGGGAAGCCCAGCCTCCCTTTCAACTGTCCCAAGCTTCTTCAGTTTCTAACCACAGATCCTCACATCTACACAGCTCTAGTTGGGTGGTAAAAAGTGTAAGGAGCTTCTTGGGGACTGGATGCTGAATTTCTTCTTTTGTTACCTTAGTGGCATTGGAAGTAGTGTCCAAAATGGGGTGCAGGAACTATACAGATCTGAAATGAACACTTCCATGTGGTGGAAGACCAGCTACACAGGGTTCAATCAAGAGGGAACTGAAGCACTCTGGTGATACATGATATTTTAAGTCGAGGGCACAAATTGCTGTTGGTAAACTTCGATGTGTTATATAAGCATCCAGCTTTCTACTAAGATGGTGTAGGACAATTCTATCTAAATATAAGACAAGAGGACCAGTTTTAGTCATTTGATTATTGCTAAGATGGGAAAGAAAACTGTTCATGTTGACTACTGATAAGAAAGAGTGCCATCTAGAGGCCCTGCCTAGAATTCCAGTTCCTTCTCAAGAATCGTCTTTCAATGTGACCTTGAGCTGCAACACTCTGTAATTGTGGTGTTCATGATTGATAATAAGAGAAAGGGAGCAGTAGGCACAGCCATATGGTGACAGAGCCAGGTATTATGAGGACTAAACTGTGTCAACACAGAGCGACAGTCCAGACCTTATTAATTCCTAAATAATGCCCTTTGTCTGTCTTTGCAGGGATGCTTCTAGTCAGTTGAGAGTTTTTATACTCTGATGGTTTGCTTCTAGGCTTTAGACTTTTAAGTTCATTTTTTTTCTTAACAGAATTAAAATGCTCAGAAATTATAAATCTTCTTTTCTTTTGTGTTAGGAAAAGTAAATTGTTGAGATGATACATGTTTTTAAAAAGCCCTAGAGGGAGAAATTGTAGAAAATAAAGAACAGCATGGGAACTCCAAAACCATCTCTAATTTTGCTTGAAATACCTGATTGTATTAATGTATAGGCCATGTTCCTGAGGATTGCTCCCCCAACCCCATCTTGAGTCATACTATTCAATAATATCAAGCAAAGTATTTTCCAACTTAGCACTGATGTTCACTCTCTAATCTGCAGGCCCACAATGAGCCATAGATTTTGATAAGTGATCAAAAAGAGATTTGAAGTCAACACAATATATAATTATCATGCTACAAATATATAATAGGGTTTTCTTAGAAAACCAAAGAACTTATGGGTAATGATTCCACCACGATCGCAGTAATGTGATGGGAAAGAACACTGGAGATTAGTGATCAAGGTGGAAGTCACCCCCAAAGAAATAAGTGAAGTTGGCAACAGACCATGGAGCTTAGAGTCCTTGACTAAGAAACTACTTCTAAAATAAATTGCTTCTCCTGCAACAGAGAAACGGCCACGCACACGTTTGAGTTTAACATCTATAGCTAGATTTTTCTGTTGTGACTTTCACATAAGAAATTTGGACAAACACCTCTGATCTTTAGAAAAAGTCTGGTTTTACTATAGATGTTTCTGGATTCTACTAAAATAGATGAGCTACAAGGAAACAGTGCTAACTTTAGAATCTTCAGTAATAATATTTTTAGAATTTGTTTAAGATAATCCACACCCCTTGAGATGGTTATTAGTGGTGTTCAGCTTACTAATGACACATAAAAAAATTATGGTGTCATTTGTCTCCAAACTTCAGCAGCCAGTTGTAAAACCACAGAGTTTGTTTGCCTCATTCTTTCAGTTAATTAAAAAGAAGGCTTTTTATAGCCTCAAGTGTAGTGTAATTTATAATAGGCCTTTCTCCCTCCTGTTTTTAATTACCATCTTTGCATGGTGATGTTGGACCTTTTCCCTTTTAAAGTCTACTTATGCATAGTTTCCTGAGACTAGCTCTATGGCTGCAAATAGAAAATAAAGAAGTTTTATGTATTTTAGTCATCTTCAGCTAAGCAGAGTGGAATTGCCTGATTGGGATTTATTTCCCTTCTTTTGTCCCCAATGGTAGGGAAAGTCTTCCTTACCAAACAGTGGTTTTCTTTTCAAAATACGTTATTATGAAAGGTTTAGGAACACTGAAATGAAAGCCCAGATATAAGTTAAAATTCTTCTGTCACTTCAGCTATTATATGGAGAAGGCAGAAACTTTCAAGGTTTTATAGCTCTGCACAGAGCTCTTGCAATTTCCAATTCATTGAATTAATAAATGAATGAATTTCTTTGTTTATTGATCAATATAATGAGAAGAATTATAACAACATAACGCATGGGGGATGAAGAAAGAAAAAGCAGAAAGCAAAACATTAGATATTTTGAAACTATAGAATTTCAAATAATTGAAAATCTGGGGTAAATTTCTTGGTGTTAATTTTGCTCAAAGAGCATTAAACGGGTAAGTGCAATGAGTAGGGGCAGCTACTGCCACAGGTTGTGCCACATGCTTCCCTGTGAATTTCAAGGTCAGAGACAGAGCTGGGGAAGGCTTTCAGGGAAGATAATAACAGCACAGTCGGCTCAGGAAGTAGCAATGCAACTTCTAATATTTATATGCTTTCTTCTTTTCTCTTTCCTTTCCTTAAAATGAAGGAGAAACCCAAAATGACAGTGGAATTTGCTCTGAGTTCTCAAAGCTCTCCTAAATAGAATGTATATAAATCTTAAAGTGATAAATGCCTCTGATTAGTTTTTCATTAAAAAATTAGGATAATGTTGTACACCTTGCAAGTTAATCTAAGAAGTAAGCAGAAAGATTACATTTTAATGTAATCAGCACAATGTAGAGATATTATTATTTCCAGTTTAGAGATACAAGAAATTACCCAGAACATTCTACCAAAACCACCACAGTCCACAACATTATGATTTTTCCTTGTATGTACTTTAATATTTTTCACCATTTGTGAAGAAATATTAAAACAAGTTAAATGGTCAGAAGAAGAAAGAAAGAAAGAAAGAAAGAAAGAAAGAAAGAAAGAAAGAAAGAAAGAAAGAAAGAAAGAAGAAAGAAAGAAAGAAAGAAAGAAAGAAAGAAAGAAAGAAAGAAAGAAAGAAAGAGAAAGAGAGAGAGAGAAAGGGAGAGAGAGAGAGACAGAGGAAGGAAGGAAGGAAGGAAGGAAGGAAGGAAGGAAGGAAGGAAGGAAGGAAGGAAGGAAGGAAGGAAGGAAGGAAGGAAGGAAAAAATTACTCAGTAATTCTGAGTAAATTACTCAGAATTAAAAGTCAAATCAACTTTGCCTGCCTGCAAAGACTTTTCTTACTCCTGATTCATGACTGAGATGACAGGTGTGAACAAACCTGGAACGTTTCACTTTCTTCTTTGGGAAGGTAAAATGGAGTTAAGACTTCACCTTGCCTGAGCTTAGCCAATAGACTCACCTATAGATGGGAGAGGCATTGGTCTCTTTTCTCCTTCTAGCAAATCTTCAGGCCACACATGTGCCATGAGTCAGCCTTCACTTCCAAAGGCACCTTCTTGCCTTCAAATAAGAGAGTTACCTTGATTCTCAACAGTTTTATGAATAAAATTTTTATCTTCATGTTTCTATCATGCTATATTCTGCCATTATGGTACCAGCACACCGTGGTTATCCTAACTCTGTGGTTCTAACATCAAAAAATATATATCTGAAATCTGTCCTATACATAGATTTTAGGAAGATGCACTATGAATTTCAGTCTGTACACACTATTGCAATAAATTCAAAGGCTTGAAGGGAAGAAATTCTGGTAATAGAGTTATTGTCTTACATGAGGTTGCAACATTTTTAACATAAATTTTGGATCAGTTTGCCAATATCTGTAAAAACAAAACAAAACACACAAAAAACCCCACAGCTGGAATTTTGACAGGAATTGCACTAAATCTATGGATCAACTTGGGGAATATTGTCATCAACAATATTTAGTTTTTCCATCCATGCACATTGAATGCCTTTCCATTTATTTAGGTCTCCATTAGTTTCTTTTAGCAATGCTTTGCTGTTTTCAGTATACAAATCTTTCATTTCTTTTGTTTATTTTTCACCTATTTAATTTTTAGATGCCATTGAAAATGAAATTGCGTTCTTAATTTCATTTTTGGATTGTTCATTGATACTGTATAGAAATACAATTGATTTTTGTATGTTGATTTCTTTGAACCTTGTTGAACTCATTTCTTTGTCTTAATTTTTTTTTATTCCTTAGGATTTTCTCTATATAAGACCATGTCATCTATTAATAGTGATAGTTTTACTCCTTTTTTTCCAACTTGGATGCCCTTTCTTTCTTTCTTTCTTTCTTTCTTTCTTTCTTTCTTTCTTTCTTTCTTTCTTTCTTTCTTTCTTTCTTTCTTTCTTTCTTCTCTCTCTCTCTCTCTCTCTCTCTCTCTCTCTCTCTCTCTCTCTCTTTCTTTCTTTCTTTCTTTCTTTCTTCCTTTCTTTCCTTCTTTTTTTTTTTTTGCCTCATTTCCCTGGCTAAACCCTCAAGTATAATGTTGAATATAAGTGGCAAGGGTGGATATGCCGGTCTTCTTCCTGATTTTAGAAGAAAGCATCCAGTCTTTTACCATTAAGTATGATGTTAGCTATGGGATTTTTCAGCAGCCATTTATCAGGTTGAGGACATTTCTATTATACTTTTTTGAGTGTTTTTGTCATGAAATTATAAAAATGAAAAATAGATTTTGTCAAGCTTTTTCTCTGAGTCTACTAAGATGTTCATGATTTTTTTTGTCTTTATTCCTATTACTCTGATGTAATGAATTGATTGATTTTCATATATCAAACCAATCTTACATTTCTAGAATAAATACCATTTGATTATGGTGTATAGCCTCTTTTACATGTTACTGGATTTGATTTTGCTAGCATTTTGTTGAGGATTTTTTGGGGTCTATATTCATAAGGGATATTGTAGCTTACTTTTCCTGTGATGTATTTGTCTGGCTTTAGTATCAGAGTAATATTAACCTCATAGGATCAGTTGAGAAATGTTCTCTCTTTTATTTTTTGGAAGAGTTTGTATAATATTGTTATTTCTTTAAACTTTTGGCAAAGTTCACCAATAAAACCTTTTGGGCCTGGTGTTTCTTTTTGTGAAGGTTCTTGATTATTAATTCAATCTCATTACCTGTAATAGTCTATTCAGATTTGCTGTTTCTTCCTGAGTCAGGCTGGGTAGTTTGCATCTTTCTAGGAATTTGTATATTCCATCTAGGTTGTCTAATTTGCTGACATACAATTATTTATAGTATTTTTTTGATCATTTTTATTTCTAAAAGTTCAGTAGTTATGTCCACTCTTTCATTCCTCATTTTCATAATTTGAGTCTTCTTCCCCCCCCCCCAATCAATATGCACTTTTATTGCCTCTTTAAAATGTCACAAATAAATGTGGCAAATTGTTTACCATATTAGTGTTTCTATAGCTGTACAACTTAAATCTCATTCATCAGCCTGCTGAACTGTTCCTTCTTCAGAAACATAGATACCATACAAAAATTTCATGATATCCTTGTTTTTAATTGTTGTGGCCCGCGAATCAAAGGAGCTGAATTTGATACAAGTTCAATGTTGTTTTCTTCAAGAATCAACTCATCTTTCTGGGCTTGAGATACCGAACAAACAACACCTGACCTCATCTGAATCCTGTGGATGTATTTTTTGCCCAAGAAATTTCTGATTTCAGCAAGAGATCCATCCTCCTGAATACTGACATTGGTGGGGAAGTGAGCATACACAGACCTCATCTTGAAATGGAAGCCCAGTGTAACACCCTTGCTCATGTTTTGTACATGACTGCAGATAGCAAGAACTGTTCTTTCCTACTTCCTCACCATTTGTCAACCCAGAGCCTCTTGTTTTTCTTTCCAAGGAGACTGAGTTTTACATTGATGTGGTTGAAGTCCCTTCGCAGGGTGCCTCTGGGGCCCTTCACAATAACTGTGTGTCCCTTCAGAGTGATGTCCACATTGTCCAGAATGTTGACAGTCTGATTGCTGAGAATGGTCTTCATCATAGAAGTAAATGTGGCAAAGAGCTCTTCTCTTCTTTTTTTTTTTTGGTCAGTCTATCCCAAACAGATTTTACAGCCCATGAGTGGGTTTCAATCTTCAGTTTGAAAAGCATGACCTTGGGCACACTGAGTAACCTGCCTGGCCCTCTATTTTCCCTGCATAACATGAGGGCCCATTAAGGGCTTTCAAGTTCTAACATTTTAAGATTCTATTGGATTTCATTCCAGAGGATTGTGAGTTTCTTGTTACATTTCCCCCAAGATGGAGTCCTATTTAGGTAACTGGTACATCGGGAGCAGTGATTCCCATAAAGTAATTCCTTGCCAGGAACATCAGCATCACTTGGGAACTAGTTAGAAATGCTAATTTTCTGACCTACTGAATCAGAGCTCTGGGGTGGAGCCCAACAACTTGGGTTTTTTACAAGCCCTCCAGGAGATTCTGATACATGGTGAGTCCTGAGAAACATTGGTCTGGGACAGCTATCTTCTCTGAAACAAACAGGCTCCCTATATCTCTCGTCTCCTGATTTGAGTGTTTCTGTTTCCACAACTCTTTCTCCCACCCCACTTCCACTTTTTCTTGGGGAAAATAAGTTTTTTACAATATTCTTACCAGTATAATGTAGCAGAGCACTTCAGATAAACTAAAAAGTAATTCCAGTCATTCCTAGCCTAATATGTATGGAGTCTCTGCAGAGAAACCTCAGGGGTCTTGGGGAACAAGTCCAGTATAGAGAAGAATTTTTGTGTCTTCCAGTGGGAAAGACCACAGTTTCTCTTCTCTCCAAGCTCTTGCTCATATCTTCTGCCCAAATGGATGCACTGGAATGCTGGGCTGCTTGGTTGCTGTTTTTCATAGATAACATGACACGTGAGTTGTTCCTTTTTTTGTTTTCATAACATTTTAAATTTCTGTCATTTTAAGTCTTGCCAGCATAGGTATTATCCCTTCCCTAGGTCAGAAAAAGCCCCTTAAGATATCTATGAGGTGAGCAGGGTCCTCTAGACTAGCATACACTGGTGATGGGTTTCTGTAAAGTGCAGTGTCACTAAGACATGTTTGTATTTCTCTGTGTATTTATCACCATTTCACTTCTTTGTTTATAGAATATAGGTGAAATTTTTATAATGAACAGTCCTAAACAGCTAAAGGAAATGGATGATATTTAGTTTAAAATTCTTTCTTAAATCTACTGTATTCTGTGAATTTAGCCATTTTGATTTGTTTAAAGCAGTTTTTCTGTTTCCATAACCCTGTGATATTTATCGTGTAGTGGAGAAGTCAAGAGACCTAGATTCTAATTTGAAAACTAGAAAATGGTAAATTAGCCACTAACTTGCACTCTTGAATAAATCACAAATCATCTTTGACTTTCAATTTCTTTATCCATGAAATATAGATAATGCCTTCTCAAACCTATTCACAGCATTGCAGTTGGAGTTTAATTAACTAGTTCAACATATACACTGCCTCTTATATACTAGACTATAGGAATAAAACAAAATTGGAGGACTCCTGTCTTATTGGGGCATATATTCCTATTGGCAATATAATTATTAAAATTTTTTTTAAAAGGATACAATTCCAGGTAGAAGGAACAGTAAGTCCAAATCTCTGAGTTAGGGGTGTGCCTGGAGTGTTCAAGGACCAGAAAGGGAGCCAGAGTGTGTGGACTGGAACTACATGTGGGAGAGAAGACATGTCTGGTCTTGAGGTCATTGTCAGGACTTTGGCTTTCGCCCTGAGTGAGATGGGAGCGATCACAGAGTTTGGAGCAGAGAAGTGACATGATTTGATTACTTTCTAAAACAATCACTCTTCTTTGTTAAAGAACAAACCAGTGGGGTACAGAGGTGGAAGGAAGAGACCAGTTAGAAGGATAACAGTTGTTTTCTGCAGAAAAGTAGCCAAGAAGGTGGTGAGAAGTGGTCAGATTCTTGACATAACTTTGAAGGTCGATTCAACAGGAGTTGCTGATGGATTGGCTGTGTAACTTGAGTGAAAGACAGGAGTCAAGAAGGACACCAGAATGTTTAAATTGAGGGACTGGAAGGATATAGTTGTCTCTACATTTCTGCCTTCTCCTTTAATTTCCACAACTTAGAGCAGAGATCTGTAGATGTCTTCTTTAAAATGAGAACATCCGTCACTTGCTTCAGGCCACCCTCAGTCAACAAAAGTTTGTATCTCAGAGTGCTATTTCCATAAGCTTCACTGCGGAAAGTGGTCTAGTAGGCAACTAAGTAAGTTTGGAAAATGCTATGTTTTCCATCTCCTTCAGAGACTTACCATAAAGGCTCTGAGAAGGTCTGAAAAAAAAAAAAGACTCCCATTTTACTTTGTTTAATTTAGTATAGCCTTCCTTTATTCGACTTCGAAACATCTTTGATTAATCTACTTTCTACTTACTTTCCAAAGAACGTACTAAGCTGTATGTTGAGAAATGCTGAACCAGGCAACCTTTACCTCCAGGGCACCTTTCAAACCTCTTACTGTTGCTACATGTATTTTCCTCAGACACACTTTTGCCATATTATTCCCCTCTCAAAAGTCACATGGGGATCTTCTTGTCTATAGGAGGAACCCTGGACTTCTTGGTCCACACTCAGATTTGTCCATGGTTCAGCTCCAGCCTTCCACAGGCAAGCCTGGTTCTCAGATGCTCTGAGTGGCCTCCAACTCCGATCGATACCTTCCGGTCCTTTCTCTGGTAAATCCTGGGGGGCCATCCCACAGCTTGTCTACTTAAATATTTTCTGCTGTCCGGCCAGGCGTGGCTCAGCGGTTGAGCACTGACCTAGGATCCAGGCGATCGGGGTTCGATTCCTGATCAGGGCTCATGCCCGGGTTGTGGGCTCAATCAATGACTCTCTCATCATTGATGTTTCTATCTCTCTCTCTCCTTCTCCTTTCCTCTCTCTGAAATCAATAAAGATATATTGAAAAAAACATATATATTTTCTGCTTATCATACATTACCCAGCAGAGGGGCTATTTTTCTGGGAAGCTGCCTGTGACTCCCCCCTCTACCCCCTTGGCTGTGGCAAATTCTTCTGTTAAATCCTATAGCACATACTGCTCATGATATTCATATGGTTCTTAGCATATATTGCCATGTGTTAATGTTAACACTTAAAATTGTGTGCTTTTATCTCAAAATATATTCCCTCTAAAAACCAAGAATTTTCTTTTGGTCTTCTTTATGCCTCCCATGACACCTAACCTAGTAACTTGTTTACTCTGTTTATAGACATGTTTATAAATATTTGCTGAATACAAGTGAGCTCAAATACTTTCTAAGAGTATAGTCACAGGATTTACTACTTTCCAGATTTGTTATACTTTCTAAATGCCCTGTTCCTGACTCTCTTCCTTCCATTCTGCATGCTGGTGGCCTTGCATATATTTCAGCATGTGCATTTCTTCACACAACATGCTGATAACTCTGTGACGAAAGCAGGCTGGGGTGTGAGGAACACTGGCGCTTCAGCACTTCAGGTGGTGGGAAATCAGAAAAACTGAGACCAGGAAAGAACAGGTTGCTGGGGAAATTGAGGCGATTGCAGGCCTGGTCTTTATGGGAAAGGCAGCCAATACTTGTGTGTGTGGTGTATATGATCACTGGCAAATGTGTGCTTGCTTCCACCAGCAATTGTGCATTTGAGGGAATTGTATCTCTGGAGGGGCAGCGGCAGTGAGTCACTGCCTGAGGGATCCATTTATTAAAGCAGTGCATACGCCAAGACTAAAGGATGTAGGAAGCGGGATTCAGCTTCCCAGGGAGGGGCTTGCAGGTGTCAGGCAGGGCATTCCAGCTAAGCAGTCCAGTCGGCTGTGCTAATGAGGACCTGGATGCCCGACAGAACCCCTGCATACACAAATTGGACCAGCAGCAACAATGAGAGTCAGAGACTGGCTAGGTGTGCTCAGAGCTCATCACAGGGAGCAATTCATTTCTAAGCCTTTGGAGGTGCACAGGGAAGTGTGCCATTTATACCTGTGCCTCTTTAAGACTCAGTTTACCTCCTCTGTAAATTAGGGAGCTTAATGCCTACCTTGGAGTGTTGTTGGGGCAATTACATGAGATAATTTACATATTGTGCCTTGCTTAGCACTAGGCACATAGTAGGTCCTCAAGAAAAGTTTTTCCTCCATTCTGTGTATCTGCTGCCAGTGGGGCCCTGAAGCTCCTGTTGTATTCATTATTAGCTCAGAAAATGGGTAGACTGAGCCTGCAGATAAATCTATCAGTAACAACAAGGGCTGTATAGGCCTGGGGAAGGTGGGGGCAGACAGGTAAGACAGCTAGCTAGATATTAAGCCCGAAGCTCAGCATGCTCACTCTATCCTTTGGGAACAAACAAATGAAAATAAGTCAGCTAAAAGAGCAGCCAGAAGAGAAATAATAAATGATATAAATAACAAGCACGTTAGTGCTGACTAAGTGGCAGCTACTGCTCTAAGCACTTTACTTCCCCCAACAAATATACAGGTAAAAACTGTCATGACCTCATGTATTCATGTGACACTGACGTGTTCGAAGCCTAGGTTATGCAGCCAATAAGCAGCAGAGCCTGGACTCAGACCAGAAAGGAGAATTCCCTGATGATTTTGGATTTTACATTAGAACAAATGATTAGAGTAGATGTTTACAGCTTTTAGAGTCAGAAAAGCCTTGTAGAGCTGAGAGAACCTTACCTAAAGCTAGAAGAATGGATTAAATCACTGGGTTCCCACAAACCACTGAGTCTTTCGACTAAGCTAGACTCCCTGCATCAGAATCACCCAGAAATCCTATTAGAAATACCATCTTCCCTATCAGTGGGGGGCTGTAACCCAGAAGGGTCCTGGCAGTTTCAGGAATCAGTGTTTAAAATCCTGCAATGTGGTTCTGAGAAGCAGCTGTACTTGAGATCCCCTCAGCCAGGTGGCTTTTCAGGTTAGCTTCCAGGTCTCTGGCTCAACTCCACTACCTTTATTTTCATTTTGTAATTTACAAAAGTAGGTTGTGGGGCTGAGATATGCTCAGATTGGAATGATGATTTCTTTTGTCCCCAGTTACCTTGCAGATTCAGAGGCTGCAAACTGCATTCTAGCATTTTTGGTGGAGACAGAGCTGAGGATCACACACGCAGCAAGGCCCCTGGCTGACCACTGGATGGCATCCCTGTCCTTCCTTTCCTTGCAGGATTTCTGCTTAGCATTCACAGCTCTTGTTAGAGTGCTCAGCAGCCTCTTGCCAGTGTTTGTCCTTACAACAATGAAATGCAATCCCCCAAGCCCTTTGACCAACAGGGGAAGGATTTCACACCCAAGAAGGCCCTGGTGAATGGACAGATCAGGCACTTTTTAAGGTGAAGGAAGGTTTTTCATTTTACAAAAGCAGCCTCACCTATTTCATTCTGGGATATGTTCACAGGTCATGTTGTTAGTGACAGAGAATGAAGATGTTAAAAAGAAGTCTAGGAGGAGTGATCAAATCAACAGTTCCAGCCCTGAAAATCTCTGAGCTTATAATGCAGGTTAACAGGGAAATAAAATTTGTTAATATCCAATTTTAGAAGCAGTTGTGTTCAGGGAACGTTTGTTTGTTTGTTTATTTGTTTGTTTGTTTTTACTTACTGCCCCCTAGTGGAAACACATTTAATTTTGTTAAGATATCCAAGATAGAGGGGAGCAAAGAATTCAGTACTATTTCCAAGACACATGAAGTCTTGGAAAGGTAAACAATTTTCTTATTTGGAAAGGTAAATTGAAAGGGGTTAGTCATTTTCCTCAAAAGACAAAGATTAAGCAGAATCTGCCATTTGGCTTAAATTTCTACATCATTCATATGATCAGAGGTCACTCAAAAGCCTGACATTAGAAAAACTGGACACTGAAACGTGTTAGAACCATGCATTCCTGCTTTCCATGTTTTTTGTTTTGTGTGTGTTTTTTTTTCATTTAAATATGTGCTTAGTGAAAATATGGGATTTAAAAAATTATTTTATATTCTGATCTTTGGTTTTTCCTCAGTCTCCTCATATTTTATTAAATATTTAGCTTTCTTATAAAGTCCAGAATATCCTTTGCTGCACAACTTTGCTTTGCTGGAAGATACTATGATTGTGCTGTTCTTCCTTTGAGTTTGTCTTGGTGACAAGCTGTAGTTCTTACTAGAGTCTTGTTAATGCACTCGGAGGAAGGCCAAACCTGATTCCTGGAATTGAACCTCAGACTTGCCATGGAGAAATATGACTAAATCCTGGATTTAGAGGAAATCTTAGCTCCGGGGACTGTATGGTATTTGGTGGGAACAGAGAGAGCTGGACAGCTCCCAAAGCTGCTATCCATGTAGCATTTTATTGATTGCAGTTTCTTTGGTTGGTGTTTTCAGTTCCAGAATAGCAACAGAGAGAACACCTAGCAACCAAGAGGAAATACTGAATCTCTCATCTTTTCCCTTCCTTAAGAAAACAAGTATTAAATTACCTTGCCTTGCCTTGCCTTGCCTTTCTCTTTCAATATTTGGTAAGTTTGCTTATCACATTACACTCCCTGCACATGCATGCTATAAAACTGACCTATTTATTGTCCCAGCACAATACCCAGCACAATCAAATCACAACCAGCTCATCCTATAGAAATCACAGATGGCAGAGTCATCGGTTGTTTGTGGGTCTGCTCCCCTGCTGCATACCCTGAGCTCCTTGGAACTGGAAACAGTCTCATTTCATTTTTGAGAGAGAACCAGATCACCTTGTATAGACTTTAGAGATGATCGCTTGGATTGTGTCCCTATGGAGTCTTGTAGATTTGTGGCTGTCAGATAAATTTAGAAAAGCCAGAACATTTTTTTCTTGTCATAATGTGTGTCATCTAAATGGCATTTATTTGAAGGCTCAGAAACTATCAATTACACAGAATGCTTTTTGAAGCTCTCATGCCATGTAAGGTGTAACAGAGGAAATCTTGGGTAAGATAATAACTAAGAATTATTGAGCACTTGCTATGAGCCGGACACTGTTTCTATTTAATTCTCACGGCAATTCTGTGAGGTTAGTATTCTGTGAGGGTGACAGAGTTTTTACCTCTGCAGTGGTTCACGGGAGGCATATAATATAAAAAAGCAAATCCATCTTGCACATAGGAGAACAGTTAGCCTGTCAGCCAGGCCATGGAGTGCCAATTATAGTGGAGAATTCGCTGGAATTCAGGCTCTGCTCTTCCAGTCTGCAGGTCTCAACATTTTGAACAAGAAATCCACTGAAGGGAGGTATGAGGCTGACTCATGAACTAGATTTGGACACACCCACGTGCACATGCACAGTGTCAGGTGCAAGGATCATTTGTTTCAGCCTGACTCACCTACCACCTTCCCTAAAGCAAGCTGTGTGGGAAGCTGTGGTGAGTCTGGAATTGGACCCAGAGTGAGTCAAAATTTTAAGGAGGCTTTGGGTCCTCTCATCTAGCGAGAAGTGGGGCTGGCCAAACTCTTTATCTCTCTCAGACAGTGGTTGGATGAGCACTACCAGTGTTTGTCTCCTTTTAATTTCTGTTATACTTACAGACCTCCTGCTGTTCACATGATCTTTCTTCAAACACAGTCTAATGGAATTGCTTAGATTTGTGCTTAGCTAAATTACAATCTCATTGCAGCCTCACTCACCTCCTTGAGTCTCCCCAGCTGCCTTCGAGGGAGTTTTGGACATTCTGGATTCCCTGCCTCACACCGAGGAAATTTCTGAGTCTGTTTCCATAGATGACTGATCATTGCCATGGTACAGGGATCTTGCCACCTTTGACTTTCAGTAGGCAACTCTATTTTAAAGTTTTTGAAGAGAACTCATGATATTTCCCATGAACAAACAATGGTATTGACATGCTATATATCCTCTATGTTCTTATTGAAGGGTAATGGTCCCTTTAAAAAAGAACAGTCTGTATTCAGAGCAGGTTAATCCTGCTATGTTCTGGAAACCTGGCAGAATCATTAATAAGGGAACCAGTTGTGTGTAGATTTAAATTAATCAGCAAGCATCCAGCAGCTAGAAACCTAAGGGGAGGGGAGAATCTTTCTCCTTGAAAAGAGAAAATATACTCCCCTCTCATTGGGAAAACACACACACACTTATGGAGAAACAGACATATGGCATGGCCGTAATCTTTCCTCTCTTGTGGTTTCTGTCAAGCTGTGTGAGAGGAAAAGTTTAAATCTATGAGTTGCACCCTCCGGAGGATGGTTTCAGACTCTGAAGGATGGAGAGACTGAGGTGGATTATATTCACCGATGTGAAGAGACCTGTTTTGACTTCAACTATAAGAGCACAGGGAGCCACATTCAAGGTCCTGTTAAATTAGGTGAGAGCAGAGCCGCAGGAGGGGAGAGAGAGAATGGAGCAGGCTGCCTGGAAATTGGGGTTTTCCTGTCACCAATACTATTGGTCAGGCCTTTTCTAGGAGTGTGGACTGGTGACAGCTAAGATGAATTCTGACTCAGTAGTTTTATTTTCTCTCTTTAGTTAAGGCAATGGAAACCAGGAACAATGAAAAACTGGGAGCCTGACACTTGAGGAAGTTATTTAGGGCCTTAGATATTTGAATTAATTCAATACAAGCCAAAAAATTTCAAGATAAATTAGGAAGCTATTTTGAAATAAGCCATAATTGGTTGAGATTTGCTGAGACATCTAAGTTACCTCTTTGAAGTGTTATATATTATTTAACCCTAGTACTCTTTAATATTAATGCTTAACTGTTGATTTAATTACTCCTGTTTTTATTTTAAAGGCATAAGTTAGTTGGAAAGCATGTAGCAGCCTCTTTGGCTTTAGTTATTCGGTATTTAAGGAAATTTTCTCCATACGAATCAAGAGGACATCGCACAGGGGATAAGACACTGAGCAGTGTGCCAGAGGACATGCATTCTAGCCCCACCTCTGCCCCTTACAGGCAAGTTCACTCGGGACCAGTCCTCGACCTCCCCAAGCCTTGGTTTCTCGTGCATAAACCAGGTATAAGAAAAAAAATCCATCTTGCCTGGACCACAAGGTTATTGTGACATTAAAATGAAATAAAGTCAAATCAATTTAGAAGTGCTTGGAAAATTAGAAATTATTATAAAAATGCAGTTCTTGTATTTTGAAAAAAATGCATTTTAAAAATAGATTCACGCCTCTGCTACCATCTTTGTGGTTTGGGAAAAGTTGCTTCACTTCCAAGGACCCTAATAGTTTCTTCATCCATTAAATAGAGAGGAGATGTCAGCCATTCAGGGAACTCAGGCTACAAGGCAAGAGCAATGCTAGGCTAGCCGTGAGGTTCATACTGGTTTGGGCTCTCCTGGCAGGGAACACACTCCACTTTATCTGGGTGAATTAGTCTTCTGAATAAACCGTTCTTGATTGAAAGGATTCTGCAGCTAAACAGAAACATAATCTTAGGAAACCATTAGATTAGGTCATTCAGAATTTCCTTTCAAAAGTCTACACTTGTATTTCTGTTATTATTTTTGCTAGTGTTATTGTTAATATTATAGCATCCCACCCCCACCCCCGTTGGTGGCAGCTCACTTAAAAGGCAGGCGCAGAACTCGAAAGAAAACGTCAGCTCTTGGAAAGCTGGCTAGCTTTGCAAATCTAGATGAGTGCGTGGAGAACACACCAAGCTTTTATTTAGGTCAGCCTAACTGACTAGTAAAGGTGCGTCACTGCTCCAGTAAGAAAGTGTCTGTTCATCCACATGTCCTGGTCACCAAGAGCCTGTTGGGGACATCATCACATTAAAAGAAGTGGTGTTTTTGTCCAGGAGCTTCCTTCCTGAGGCGGTATCAACACCCATCCTCTAAGGTTCACTCTTCTCCTTGACTCTGCAGGGTGCCAGTCTCACAATGCTCTACATTTCAAACTGCCAAGAAATTGAACATTGTTTTAAAAGATATTGATTTTACTTATATGTGTATATTTTATAAAATTGAGAAAAGCTAAGTGGGGGTAATGCAGGAGGCAGCTGGTCAATGTTTTGTTAGCACATTGATATTTTTCTCTCTGTCTCCCTTCCTCTCTCTCTAAAAGTCAATTTTAAAAAATCTTAAAAAAAAAAAAAAGACTCCACAAATAAATGATAAGTCTGTGGATAGAACCTGGTAGTAGGAATAAGTGAAAATGTAACAAAGAGGAATATTTATATCAGGTCCCATGTAATGTGTGTGGTTAATCTCACATATCTGTCTATGGATTGATCCATCAATCTATCCATAGATAAGATAGGTATACTTTGGGTTAATATAGTGGAAAACAAGAGTTGAAATCTATCTATATATAAGGAGCAGACCAAACATTATAAGGTAAAACAAAATGTTGTTATTATTTTTAGCCATATATCTCCAAACTATCAGCACCATTTCAGGTAGCATTAACCCTTTTGGGTCAATTAGAGATTAATGAAAATACTAACATGAAATTTACTATTAAGGCACCTCATTGACTTGAATGACTTAGTACTGATTTAAATTATTCTTCAGAGTCTTCCAAAATCTTCCAAGACGTTTCCAACTTTTTCTCCTTTGAAAGGATTTTACCCACCTGTGACACCTTGTTATTTTTCTGCAGATTATATTTCTCCATTGTAATTACTGCTTCTGTTCCTCTAATTAATTCCACAGTTTCTTCAGGCTATTGTAGACAAAAATTACAAGCTTGATGCTAATATTACTGGGAAATGTTTAAAATATTTTGTTAATTTGAACCACAATGTACATAAAAACTATAAACATTTAAAATATATTTGATATTTTCTTTAACATTATTTAATATCATATAACCTCATTGTACTATAGTGAAGATCATTAATACAGTGTTTACAAAAAAGGATATTAAACACGGATTAAAATAATGGCAAAGCAGTTAGGAGTTGAAATTTTCTAGCTTATTAATATTATGTTCTTATCTCTTTCCTCCAGTTCAACACAACCTATAAGGTTGACATGGTTGTTATTTTAAATTGCTTCTTAGTGGCTTTTGCTCTAAGACTTGCAATATCTATTAAAAATCTTAATGAGGGGGATTACAAATCTTCTTGGCAAAGATAAACAACATAAATGTTTCGATTAAAATGGATAAATTGAAATGGGATTTGAAGCTGGGATAACAGCAGCCAGCAGGATGGAGACTTATTTCCTCTTGAAGACAAACTTCTACCACTTCAATATGGAGCCTGGAAGTCTGGCCCCAAACTCTTAGAGAAAGTGGGCTGATTTCATTACATGGAGGAGGTTTTTGGCATATATATCCCTTTAAGGAAAACATGTCCTACTTGCTCTGATGCAGGGACATTTCACATTAAAAATTTGCTTTTTATTATGTTGCTGAGTTTTTGAAACTTAATGCATTATTTTATTTCTGTCATTTGGAGAGCATATAAAGAAAGCTAATTAATGCACAATCATTTTTTATTTTCCTGCTGATTTTAAGAAATGGTTCTGAGCTACACAGCATGCAAAACAGGGTAGACCCAAGGAAACCTCTCTTGAATGCAACCAAAGTTTGGCTTAACATGTGTGTGTGAACACTTACACCTATATAATATACATATATAAATAACTAAGTGAAAACTTGAATCATTTTACATGCTATTTTATAACCTAATCTTTATCATTATTTTATGCAATATGCAATCTTCATGTATCTGAATACTGCATCATCTTTGTCTGTTACATAGTACGTACAGTACTCAATTTTTTTCAATGAGCTTTTATTTTTGTTTTATTTTTAGCAAAGTAAGTAAGAATTTATTGGCTGCAGCAACAATATTCTTAGGACAGTGAAACAAGGAAGGACATAGAAAAAGCAACAGGAGAGCCCAGGTGGGGTGGCTTTGACTCACTGAGCTTTTAATGGCTATGAAAGACAGGAGATTAAATATATATGAGGAGATTATAACAGTTGGCTGCTTGATTTACACAATTGTTATATCTTAAAATAAAATCAAGGAGGGAGATGAAATATATGACCTCCAATATTCTAAAAACTGATATATATATGTCTTATAAGATCCTGCCAAATCTCTGAAGTACCCATTAGCATTTTTTCATACTGATGACTATTTGGAATACATTTTCTTCTTCTACAAATCTTGTGGTTAGGTAGTTGGGGGAACATCTGAAGATTCAAAATAGGTTTCTGGTGGTATTTATGGCAATTAGTCAATCAATAAATCAAGTTGCATATGTATACCCATCTTATTATTATTTTTTAAATATATCTTTATTGATTTCAGAGAGAGGAAAGGAGAGGGAGAGAGAGAGATAGAAACATCAATGATGAGAGAGTCATTGATCAGCTGCATAGCCCAGAACCCGGGCATATGCCCTGACCGGGAATTGAACCCTGATCTCCTGGATCCTAGGTTGACACTCAACCGCTGAGCCACACCCGGCTGGGCTGTATACCCATCTTATTGTCAGCACTTACTAAGCATTGAAAGGGATATAAAACTGAGGAGAGACATGATTGGGACTCTCTTGGTTGATCTATTGTAATCAATCTTACCCATTTTTCAGAGCTTAGTTCAAGTCATATGTATTGACCTCATTGATCATATTTTTTCTTTCAACATTTCAGTCCAACAATTTTTGCTCACATACCTCACAGGGAAGAGGTATGACTTTGTGATTTGGCTCTTGCCTCATCAACTTCACACAACCTGTGCTTCAATCACACAAATCTACATACAGACTTCTGAAACACAATGTTTTCTCTAAGTTTTTTCTCTCTCTTAAATTATTTTCTTAATTCCCTTCTCTTTTTGGTGAACTCTCAATTATGTTTCAAAGGTCAGCTCAAATATCATTTCCTCTGGAAAGCCTTCTCGGGACCTCCTTGGGTAAAATTAATCATTCCCTCTTCGGAGCTTCCATAACACTGGTATCTGGCTATTTTTTTTTTTAACACTTATCACAGTTCTGTGATTATTATTTGTTCATGTTTGTCTCCCTAGGTATAATTCATCTTTCTATTTATAGCACTGAGAGCACAATTCCTGACAACAAGAAATACTTAATATAACCAGGATATGACTGGGCCTCCATGGAGAACTTCTGCTTTTGAACTGGCATCAGCATTGAGGACAAACTCTGCATTCACGAAATCCTCAGAAAACAAATCTAACTTCGGAAAGCATTAGCAGTAATATAAGTTTTATTAAATATTTTGGGAAAGGAGAGAACTAGGGCTTTACATCAAACACCAAATCACTAACAACTTGATTAAAAATCTTTACCATCTTTTTTCGTATTTCTTTTTGTCAAACTTCTCTTCAGCATCCTCCAAGTAGAGGGAACACATCAGTGTCTTCATGCAGGTATATAATGGTGTTGGTGTTGGTGGCAGATGGATATAAGTTGTATATCAAATGGGTACATTTTTTAAAAGCTTAAACTGTTTACAAATGGCCACTTGATAATTATGCGAGGCCTTCTATGACCTGGCCCCCTAACACTCCAGCCCCAACTTTTGTAGTCTCCCTCTTTACCTATTATGCTTGCAGTTTATAGTGCATCCCAGGATGTCTCACTAGTCATGTCTCAAATAGTGAGACTATTTCCTCACTCATGTGCTTTCCTTTTTCAGTAATTCAGCGACCCTCATCTTTGCCTGAATAATCTCAACTCATTCTTAAATTTCTCTAAGAATCTTACCTAAAAATGGCAAGTGTTCCTTCTCTGTACACTTATGTATAATGGAGCATTAGTGGGAGAAACTGCTTTACAGAAAAAGAGTAAAGCATGAGCAAAAATCAACATGACAATGAGCATGTTTTTGCTACAAACTAGAAAGAAAACATGTAGGGAATAGAGGTGAAAATATTGATGTGCTCTGCTTCACAGTCCCGCTGGTCTGTGAGTTTCTAAAGGTGGACAGTAACTCATGGATTTTTATCTGGTATATAACTGCTTAATAAATATGTGTTGAGATGAACTACAATCTATCTCAAGTAGAATGTAAACTTTTTGAGGGATTGCAGCTTCCATGATGCTTACCTCTTAGCTCTTGATGTACTTGGCTAGATTTATTATTCAACAAATGCTTTTTGACTGATTTTATAATTTCTCTCTATTTTTTTTCTTACCAAAAATTGCAAATCATATCAATAGAGATAAATCTCTGAAATGTGTTTCCATAATAAAAAATGTATTTGAATAGTTCACAATGAATTAAATTGTAATAGGTCAATTCAAAATTTGCAGCTTGTTAATGGCAATCTTTGGCCTTACTTGACTCAAATCAAACCTGCTATTGAGACTAGATCTACTTTGTCTTGATCTATTTTTAGATTGTTATGTGGGGACTTTTTGGTGATCAGGATATTAAATTTGGTGCTTTTAGAAAAGTTTGTTATTGTTTAAAGAAATAGGGAAGCTATTTATTTTGTATAGCTGTGAGAAAATCCCTTAATCACTTTGAAACTGTTGTATTATGTACAAAACTGGAGATTACACTTCTATAGCTACCTGAACCATATGACTCACTTAGGTTTCATTTAGTTTAAAATATTTGATTCAGCTACCTTGATTATCTACATTAGGGATCAGGAAAGTGTTGCCAGTGGACTAAATTTGGACCACCACTAGTTTTTGCAGATTCAGTTATATTAGAACAGAGCTACTCTCCTTTATATGTTGCCTGTGGCTGCTTTCAGTAGCAGAGTTGAGTGCTTGCAACACAGACCCAGAGACTGCAGTTCACAAAGACCAACCTCTCTGATCATATCCCATTTTTATTTATCTACACTGATCAAATACATAGATCAAATAGTTGCTGCTAAAGACTATGTCCCCTCCTCTCCCAGCTCTCAAAATCATGTGTTGAAACCTAACCCCCAATGTGAAGGTGTTTAGAGGCTGGGCCATTAGAAAGTGATTAAGTTATAGGGGCTCCGCCTTTATAACAGGAAGTGTCCTTATAAAAGACCTCAGAATCTCCCTTACCCTTTCTGCCTTATGAGAACACAGCAAAATGACAGCTGCCAATGAACCAGGAAGCAGGCCCTCATTAGACAGTGTCTCATCAGAATCTGCCAGTGCCTTGATCTTGGACTTCCCAGCCCTCAAAACTGTGAGAGATATATTTCTATTGTTTATAAGTCACCTAATCTATGGTATTTTATTATAACAGACCTAACAGACTAAGACAGTTGTCAAATATCCTCTTGGGGTTTTATATTTTCCCTGTGTTATACAACTGAAACTAATGGTAATAAAGCAAAATAAATTTAATTAAAAAATCAAATGTTTGATCTACATAATACTGAATATCCCCATATTTTTGACAATTGGACTTTTCATTTCTATCTGGATGCTGGTGTGCAAATGGCTCTGGGATGTTCCCTTTTGTAAAATTTGAAGATCCAATAGTAATGTTCTCTATTATTAAAAGTGAACTTAAAAGTCTTGCCTCTTCTCTCGTGCATGAGAGTTATTTATTACCTTACTCTTGACACCTGTGCAAGCCTCAGTTACTTTAGTCTTATGCATGGCCTATGCCATAGTTAAAGCAACAAAACTTGGAGATCCTTCTTATGTTTGATTGGAGATTAAGTACTGAGAATATCAGTTGAGCCTTTTATCTAGATTAAAATAAATATGAAGAATATAGGGGATCCCTGGCAAATGTGGCTCAGATGGTTGGAGCATTGTTCCCTATTCCAGAAGGTGGCCGGTTTGATTCCCAGTCAGGGCGCATGCCTAGGTTATTGGTTTGGTCCCTGGTCTGGCAGCTGATCGATGTTTCTCTCACATAGTTTCTCTCTCTCTCTCTCTTTCTCTTTCTCTCTCTCTCTCTCCCTTCCTCCTTTCCTCTCTCTAAGATCAATAATAATAAAAAAAATGTATAGGGGAAACAATAAGAAAATCTAATTCTGAAAAAATAGCTGATACTTATACCCCCAACCAATGATATCATTAAACGAAAACTATAAATCTGCAGTCAAACAACAAATGTCTGCAATGAGTTATCTCTCTTGGCAGAAGCATTAGGAGCTATTTAAGAACTTTCAGTCAGATGCATAATTTGAATATCTTTGAGGAAGTATGGTATTTATTTTCATTGTATTCTGACAGCCTACCCATGTGATTATGCATTATGATTATTCTTTTCAGAGCCCTTATCACATTTTACAAAATTAATGCAGTTTATTTGCCATCATCATTTAGTAAAAATTGAACATTTTCAATCAGTAGACCTAACCAAACAAATAACCTTAAATTCTTTGCATGTTTTTCTATCTGGGCAGAATTGAGTGATTTTTTAAAATATTTATTTAAACAAACAAAAAAGGAAAATGGAAATGGAAAAAAACACAACAAATTATCTACAAAAGTAAGTGGGATGTCAAAAATAAAAACTTTCTGATACTCATAACCATTATGGTAACACTGAAGGCTGTTCAGTTAAGCAGACAGGTATTTTTGAAATAAAAAAAATCTCAATATTTTTTGCAGGTCACATTTGCCTTGATATTTCCCATTGTGTTTCCATCTTTCTGGAGTCTGAGTCATTCCCTTCCATAGCTCCCCCAATCCCCACAATGACTGAGTTGCTCTTCTTCTGGGAAAATGGGTTTGAGAAAAGAAATATTAGACCTCCAAAAAATATTGTTAAAAACTGAGCTAATATTTGAAATATATTGAAAGTACAATTTGGAATTGGTCTCAATCCCCTAGTTGTTGCCTCCTTGTCAGCTCTGCCTCGGCAGGTTGGCCTCTGTTTATTTAGAGGTTGGCATGATGGATGAGCTGGTACCAGGCCAATGTGTTTAAGTAAAACCTGGGAGTTCCTAGGCTAGCAGAACACAATTCATATAAAGCCTTGGGAACATCCAGCAGCTGCATTGCTATTTGCACCATCAAGGAAACTAATTGGCCCAAATCACATCCTATTTTTATTTTCAGGAGAGCAAAAGAAATAATTTGAGAGCACTCTCTCAAACTTTGAACCCAATTCTTATTCAAGCAGAAAACTTCAAATTTTCTTCCAAAAAACTGTAACAGAAACACATGGAGAATTTATAGTGAAGAATACTCTAGGCTCCAAACTCATTACAGACTTTCCCATCTGGCCTGAGATGGTAAAAAGAATTACCTTCATTTCACAGGCAAGAAAATAGAGGTAGAGAAGAAATAAAGGATTTCAGCAAATTGGAAAGGTAGGAAATTGAGCTTCAGTCTCTTGGCATGCATTTATCCACCCTAGAATAGTCAACTTCCAGCATTTGGAGATTCTGTTTTGTTGCTGCTATGTTGTTGTTTTTGTTTACATAGCCCAGATGTCATTGAATGCATGGGTTTTACAATAGTCTCACTTGGACATCTGGTCAATAATTGGAACTTACAGTAGAACAACCCATTTAGTCTTTGCATACTTTTGATTATTAGAAATTCACCTTTAGATTGAAACCTCTCTGTTTTATCTTCCTTTCAGTAGTTTTAGTAGTTCTACTGCTTGGAGCTACATAGGACAAATTTAAATCTGTGTCATATCCATGACATTGGAGTATTTGAAGATGATCATTGCATTCTCTTTTGGTTAAAACGTCCTGTGCCCTTCAGCTTTTCCTCAGTCAGTTGGGGCTCAAGGCTTACTGTTACTGTTTTATCTTCCTGAGTTCCTTTTAATTAAAAGTTGTTTTTAAAAAAATGCTGTCTAAAACAAAAATATAACTCTACAGGAATTGTCTGAACATGGAAGTGTAGGCTTATAAATTTCTTTATCTAGATTGCTTGCTTCTGTGAACATCATCTTACATTAAAAACCCCAGTCCTCATCTTGTGTTTCTCCTTTACTCACACTTCTACTACACTCACAACACTTGTGACACCAGATGGGTGGGGTTTTTTCCCCCCAAATCAAGCAATTCTGCAACATCAGCTGGGTGTCCTTACAATTTAACTCAATTCTGACATTGTCTACCTAGAGATAGTGTCAAATCCCCCAGGCTAAGGGCTAAGTCCAATGAGACTGCCCCTCACTTCTGATGCCAATCACAAGTAGTAGGTCCTCAGGTCACCCACAACTTCTGTCTGACTTGACTATAAATCAGATTCCCATGACTACCTCCCTCTCCTCCATGTATTCAATTATTTGCTAGAACAGCTCAAAGAACTCAGAGAAACACTTACTTACACTTATCAGATAATTAAAGGATGTGATAAAGGAGACAGATGGACAGCCAGATGAAGAGATACATGGGGCAAGGTCTGGGAGGGTCCAGAGCACAGGAGCATCTGTCTCTGTGGAGCTGAGGTACATTGCCTTCCCAGTACATGGGTGTATTCACCAACCTGGAGGCTTCTCAAATCCTGTTCTTTTGGGATTTTTATGGAGGCATGGTCAATCATTAATTCCATTTCCACTTTCTCTTCCCTCTTTGGAGAATGGGGGGAGGGTAGGGATAAGAATTCCAAATATCTAATTATGACTTGATCTTTCTTCTGACCAGCCCCCATCCAGGACTCACCTAGAAGCTCACCCAAACCCACTTTATCTGAACAAAAGATGCTCCTAGTGCTCTTATAAATTAGGAAATTACAAGGGTTTCAGGAGCCCCATGTCAGGGATGGGGTTGAGACCAAATATTAAAACAAGAGATGCTCCTAGTGTTCTTATCACTTGAATTTACAAGGGTTTCAAGAACTCTGTACCAGGAATGAGGGATGAATAGCAATATCTGTTTCTTATTATAAATATCAATATACAATATCACACATCTGTCTCACTTTTTCTTTTGAGGGCTCACATTACTCTCTTTACTCAAACTCAGTTTATTGTTAATTAAAATCCTTAAGATCTAATCATATGTCATGCTATCGTGTCATATTATTACTTCATCTTTTCAGTCTTGGTTGCTTTCCCACCTAAAAGGCATACACATTTATTTCTGTTGAACTTTATCTTATAAAGACCATTTTTTTTTTGGGTCCAGCTTCACAAACACTTTGAAATTTGATTTTAAGATTTAACATGCTTATTATCCATCTTAAGCTTTGTGTTATCTGAAAATGTGATGAGTTGTCATCCAGACTTAGAAAACTTAAGAAGTAATGCCAGAACTAAAGGGAAGAAGACCTTCTTACATATCTGTATCCATTGCTTTGTACCATTTGAGTCTCAATATTGAAAAATTGTAATCTTCCACCTAAACATTCTTGTTTCTGTTTCAATACTGACAAGATCATGGCGATTGGCCTCATTAAATCTTTTGCTAAAATCCAGGCATACCATGTTCATATTTGCTGTACTTCCTGCATCCTAAGGTTATGTAGTAGTCTTTTTTTTTTTAAATACACCTTCATTGATTTCAGAGAGAGGAAAGGAGAGGGAGACAGAGGGATAGAAACATTAATGATGAGAGAGTCATTGATCGGCTGCAGCCCACAACCTGGGCATGTGCCTTGACCCGGAAGCGAACCCTGATCACCCAGATCCTAGGTCGACGCTCAACCTCTGAGCCATGCCTGGCTGGGCTGCCGTAGTCTTAGAGTAAATAAATTAGATATATTGGCCATAACTTGCTTATAATGGACCTAAATTGAGTCCAGTAGTTCTAAAGGAAATGAAACTTTGTGGAGAGTGAAATGTAGTGAAGACTCAATAAAAATTATTAATTTTGGCTAAAATATTATCTAACATTTTGGGTTTTTAAGTATTTTTCAACCTGCTACTGAAATTTTCTATTTTATGCACTTTAATTTATGAGAAAATTAAGCACACAGGAAGCTGATAGTACAAGTATTTTTAAATAATTCTAATGAAGTGTACACAAATTTTTTGGATACTGAGAAGCAATATCTCAAACAGCCAGAAATATAGACATCTTGATCAGACCTTTTACATCCTGTGGAGCTACCCATCCATTAAGAGAGAGCAGAGATACAACCTATGGAATCTATCTGATCTGTGGGAAGCTGGTCAATGAATTTCTAGGAAAGAATAAGAGGGAATATTTTTAGTTAGCCAGAGGAAGATTCCTATTGTCAGTCTGCATTGCAAAGGGAGTAAGAGGGATTATTGGCCTTATTTATTTATTTTTTCTCTGCTTGTTTCCCCTGACTCAGCAGATGTTTGTTCTGTTCTAGTGGGCATGAGGAGGAAGATAGAATGAGTCTGCGATTCTGAAGAACAAAAACCAAAGACCCATATAATCTTTGGGAAAATCCTTAGATGTCACTAAGTTCAACTTTCAAAGTCATAACTGTCTCTATTGAGATCCCTGACTAATGGGCATCTGATCTTTACCTGAACACCTTGTGTAGCAAGGAACTCAATATTAGTAAAGGGACTACTCTATTTTTAAAAAGTTATAAGTATTACAGAACTCTTTTATATGATGAATGGAAATTTGCTTCCCTATAACTTTCACCCTCTACTCTTGGTTCCATCTTTTGTGTGAAGATACAGTAAGCTTAGTGTTTCCTTTATGTATCTGGAAGCTCTTTAGGTTTTACAGGTGGATAATATAATTTTTTTTAAAATTGGATATTTTATTTTATTTTTTTATTTTTTTAAAAAATAAAGATCAGATATTCTTTTTTTTTAAATATATCTTTATTGACTTCAGAGAGAGGAAAGGAGAGGGAGAGAGAGAGAGAAACATCAATGATGAGAGTCATTGATCGAGCCCGCAACCCGGGCATGTGCCCTGACTTGGAATCGAACCTTCATTGCCAGGATCCTAGGGTGACTCTCAACCGCTGAGCGACGCCCGGCCGGGCTAAAAGTTGGATATTTTATTATGGACATGAATCTCTTCCCTCTGCCTGGGTCCAGAAAAAGGGTAGGGAAGGGCATGCAACTCCTATGGAGAAAACATAGCAGTAAGAGAGTTGAACTTGAGATCAATGGACTTCAATTTACTTCTAGTTATTTAAATGTATTTTAAAGTCTCTCATCTATATGCCTCAGCTTTACCATCTATAAAATGAGACTCAGGGTATTGCTTCTAATTGATTCAGAAGAATGTTATTGGGACATTATGAGGGATGCATACTAAATATCTTTTTTAAAAATTATGTATTTTGTACATATACACACTTCAGACTCAAGAAAAAAACCAAAAGAAGCTGTGTCTGTGCCCCTGACCAATGATCTGTATTCTCCGTCAAGGCTCCTTCCCAGTGCCTGATACAGTGGAATTCTTTCCTCTGGGCTCGCCCTGTCCTAACTACATCTCTTCGTTCATTCTTTTCATCTCCAAGTCTCATTTACTTGATTTTTCCTTGAGTCTCAGCCAAAAGCTCTAAAGCCTTCCTTTTAATTTTTAGGTCCTCCTGTTCATTCCCAATCAGCAGTCACATTTCTATTAGAAAAAACAAACAAACAAAAAAACACTTAAAAAATTTCAAACCATAGCTTCTATTCTGTTCAGTCCCATCCTGTTTCACTATAATTTCAGTGTTCACAAATATATTTAATCCCTAATTAACATGAAGTAAAATACAAGCTTCTTTTGGGTTTGCCACATATCACCTTATTCTTTCTTCTCTCTCTCAAACCGCTTACTTCTGCTCTATAATCCTTGCTCCAAATCCTGCTTTTATATTATAAAAAAATAATAAAATAAAAATCAAACACCTATGCCTTCTCCTGCTAAAACCTTATTTCTAGATTTTAGCCTCTGTAACTGCTCAATACCTAGTTCCATTTCCAATTTAAATCAGTCTTTCTAAAGGAATAATCCTTCACTAGTCTTTTAATCTGCATACTGTGAGTGTAACCAAAGGGCTTTTAAAAAATAAAAACCAGAAAGCTTTTAGAATTGGTGGAGAGAAGCGGCTGTACATTGAGGGTTCTGAATCCTGTTGTTTAAGAAACTCCAAATCTGGGCTTCCTGGAATGTCTGGGATGAGCCCAAGTTATTCAGGCCTTACCATGATCCCTTCCAAGGCATAAAGAAGGCTGAGGCAAAAAGGAAAATGTGTATCCTAACAGACAATATGTTTTTTCTGCTGTAATATCATTACTGGGGATGGTAATCACATTGCTCTGAAGAGAAAACAGATTTCCATTTTATTTCATGGTCCTAATGAATAGATCTCCATTTATGCTCCTACTGAGTCGTTCCAGGGTATGGGCTCTTCTCTTTCAGAGTAGTTAGAATAATGGATGATCTTTTCTGCAATTACTTGGGAATAATTAAATCTGTGAATTTTGCTGATGACTCTAACAGTTGGGCACTCAAGCTTGTTCCTGGAGGTTTATTATATCAATCGAATGGCAGCTCTCCTGCCTAGACCTGCCCCTCCCTATAGATGAGTTTATGGATTTATGGTACAAAGTGCCCTTTTCAGAACATCCTCAGTACAACTGAGAACAGTTAAGAAGGAAAAGGGAAGCAAATTTCTGCTGGGATATATTCTAGTTGTGCTTTTATTGTGTCTGAGGAAGGGAGAGACCTGAAGAGATTCCATATGAGGGAAATCTGCTTAGCTAGGCAGTAAACATCTAAGGGGAAATAGAACATCTGGGCATAATCAATAGATTGACCAAAAGTAACTTGAGGACAACAGCCTTTTCCTGTTCCCTTTTGTAATCACCTAGCATGGTGATTAGCATATGGAAAGATCTCAAGCAGAAATTACTGAACTGAGCAAGGCCTGGGAAAATCACATTAAAACTAGGCACCTTGATTCAATGTCTGTTCATATTGTCATAGTATCATAAGGTTAGAAGACTACCTGATCCCCTCTATTTGGATACGAGTATTCCTACATGAACACAGATGAAATTGTCTATTCTGATCTAAAATCTTGTCTGAATGGCTATCCTCAGAAACCATAAATATTTCTAATAGCTTGAAAATTATTCCAAATTCCTAATCCAAACCTGCCAATACACATTACTCTTGTCTGTTTTCTCCTGCTCTCAGTGGAAAATCTTTTCCTTCAAATATAATACTGTAAAAAAACCCAGCTACTGTCTAAAAGTCTTCTCACTTCTCTCTCTACTTTCTTGGAGAACAGTAACAACAATAAAAAAGCAGAAGAGGGTATAATTAGAAATAGAGTATAGGAAAAAGGAAAAGAGGAGAAATCATGGCTTCTAGGGGACTTTCTTCCTCTTAGAACAAAATGAAAAGAACAAGGAACTCTAGACTTCTGACATAGTCGGTGTGTAGTGTTTGTCTCTGCTCTCTTTTCCTGGCCCTATGATTCTTTTTAAGAAGGGCGATTGTACTAAGTGTCTAGTCTGCTTCAGAGGCAACAAAATATCAGTTCCTTCCTCAAATCCCATCATTGTCATTGCTTTTATCCTGACCAGTGCTGAGCTCCGCCCATCTTACATAAATAATCTAAAATAAGACAGAGTGCCCTAGGAGTGTGCCTCTATATTACTACATCATATACATCGTGATGCCCTGACATATCTCCACGTGTTACCTTGCCATTTCCAATCACATTATTTCTCATTAGAGAGTGAATCTCAGTTGGCAAAGGTGACTCTTCTTTGATTCAGAATATTAATTTTTTACTCTCTTCCATCTTGATGATCTCTCACAATTGAGAAACAGTATTTGCTCACCCCAAAGTTGAGTTTTCACCAGAAAGCCAACTTTTTTTCCCCCTTTGCCTGAACTGGATATCTGTATTTAGATCACATTTGAAGGAATGAAGGTAATGAATCTTGGTGAGATCCTTCATTGGCTATTTTAAGGTTTTATTTTTGGGTAAGTGGGTAAGAATCATGTAAGGTGAATGATAGAAAAAATTTAAGCTGTGGGGGAAAAAGTCTCTATTAATATCAATTAACTGGTTCTTGTTTTGTCACTGCTAGAAGGTATGAGTTTGAGCAATTATTTGGTAAGATCATTCTTTTAGTTGTAAACTTACAGAAGTAATCTTAAATATTGATTTTCTCTGTAACAGAGTGGGAATATAAGAAAGGTCCAGAAAAGGAGGACTACAAAAATAAAAACATAAAAGTGAGAATATCTTAGAATATTCAATATCATAGAATATTCAAGGGTGTTTGTGGGTATAAATATTCCTGGTGACCAAGCCTGGTCTCTAGGACAGAAGTTCTCTAAGTGTAGCTCTTGGGCCAGCAGCATCAGCAACTCCATGGAAATTGTTCAAGGTGCAAATTCTTGATCCCACCTCAGACCTATTGAATCATAAACTATGAAGTGAGAATGTTTCTGATGTGAGCTCAGGTTTGAGAATCTCTGATCTAGTGCAAGACATTCTGCAACATGTAGACCTGGACTCAAATAACACCTCTATCACTTGCAATCTCCAAATTTTGCATAGATTACATGACCTCCCTGAACCTTAGTTTTTTATCAACAAGAGGTGATAATCTTTTTCCTACTACTGTTGTGGAGATTATATAGCTAAATATACTTAATATTTATTTAATACTTACTATGTACCAAGTGCTATTCAAAGGGCTTTACATGCAATGACTCATTTACTTCTCACAGTAACCTGATGAGACATGACATTTTACAGATGATCAAATGGAAGCAGAAAGAGGCTAAATAACTTGGTCAACCTCATATAATTTTAAGTGGTGGAGACAGACTTGAGCCAGTCAGAATTTAGAGCCTTTTCTCTTAACCACCTGCTATTTATAAGGTGCCTGACACATAGTAGGGACCTAATACATGTTCATTCTCTTTTCTAGTTCATCTCTTTGGATGTCATTATAATTAACTATGAAGAATTCATTAATTGCTTGTTTAATCTGGTTATATTAATAGGAAAAATTTAACTTTAATTGAGTGTAAATTGAAATCAATGGAGATTCAAGTTAATGCTCACTATATGACGAATTCCTGGGCATTTGAGGGAGCCAGTATTAGGAACCCTAAGGTCTTGACTCTTTCTCTCCAACTCTCTCTGCTTTATGAGTTTAACATGAAAGCATTAATTGGAAGCTAGGTCAGTCGTTTGTAAATTTTTGGATCCAGGTTCCCTTTGCATTCTTACAAATTATTGAAAACCCCAAAGAACTTTTGTTTATATATGTTTACCAATCAGTATTTATATATTAGAAATGAAAATACATATTGTCAAAATGATTATGTTATTTATTTTAAAATAATAGATGTTAAGATAACATATTTAATGAAATATAACTACATTTCTAAAAGAAAATCATTAGGAGATGAGTAGCGTTTTTCTAAATTATTACAAACTTCTTTCATGTCTAGCTTAGTAAAAGACAACTAGATTCTCAACTGCTTCTGCATTCAATCTGTTGCAATACCACACATACAGGCAGCCTCTGGGAAACTACCCTATACACTTGTGAGAGAAATAATTTCTTAGTGTTATAAAACACTATTTTCTTATAATTTCTTGGTATTATAAAAATAATTTCTTAGTAAATAATTTATTGTATTATAAAAAAATTCTCAGTATTATAAAAATATTTTAGTATTATTATAGCTTCTTAGTATTATTATAAAAATAGCAATTTTTATATCACAGGTCCCCTGAAAGGGTTTTTGGATTGCCAGAGGTCATTGCGTCATACTTTGAGAGCCCTCTGGGCAAGTTGATAGTTGGATGGAAGTACACAGTTAATCCAGAATACTCATACTCTGATTTTTTTTTTTTTCATTTTAGTAATGATTTTGGGGCACTGGATTATCAGCTAAGAATTAACCAAAGTGAATTCATTTACCTGAAACTATGCCAGGAACCCCAAAGAGTAAGATACATAATAATGTAGCACAACTGCAAAGTATAAACAGACTTTATGTTGATTAGCTTATCATTAACTTTAACAGCTGAATAAAACTGTTTGCAGCAAAAATGGAAATAGAACAGAAATAAGATAGTGAAAAAGAAGATAGGTGAGTTCCCACTACAAAAAATAAGATTGTGTGTGTGTGTGTGTGTGTGTGTGTTTGTGTGTACTCATTGCTCGTAAATATTTCAGAATGCCTGAAAAATATACCTGTGTCTACAACATCTACCTGTGTTAGGGAATATGTAGAAGTTTAGTATTTCTGTTCTTATTAAACAAGTGTGTACTTGAAATTGAGGTTAAGAAATATCTGAAGTTTACTAATAGTAAAGTAGATCTGTTCCAAGTATTATTTAGGCACCCATCTTTGTTCAAGAAAATGAATAGATGGCTCCCCTTGACCTTTGGGAAGCTTATTTTTAGTCAACAAGAATGGTGTGAAGTGAGGATGACATGATGGAATGAAGGGAGTGTTTACTGACATTTGCTTTATATCTAGGCAGTCTAAAGAGATTTAAGGCAGCAATTATTTATTCTCTTACCTCCTGTATCAAATAAACAAAACTTGCACTATGTCAAGAAAAATATTTAAATAAATTTACCTCAGCATCTGTGCTATTTTATATGCTGAGTTTCTTAAACTTTATATTTTACATGTGACTATAACATACTTATCAACCACTTTTGATGTTAACAAAGATAAACTATTGTTTGCTATATAAGTATAGAAAAAGTTTAAATACTTTGTACTAAACAAATATATGATATCCCAACTCAATGTCAGTGTCACTGTTGAGTCTGGTAAAATCACAATAGGTTAAGCAGGATGACTCATGAGATAATAATGTACAATTTAACCAGAAGTGGTACATAAAAAATATATACAATGGACATAACTTTTAGTATAGTATAGATTATATTTGGCAAGTTTGGTAGGTATTTTATAAGCACATCTGAAATTTTACATCATCTCCAACAGATGGGAAATAAACAGTAACAGGAGCTGTTAATTTTCTTTAGTATACATGGGGAGAAAAGGAGTAATAATGTTAGGAAAAACATATTGAGGCTAAAAAACTACATGAAATGTTTTTAAAACTCATTTTCAAATCTTGAGAAAAAGGAAATAAAAAGTAAGTTGAAATGTTTCAACATCTGTTATCAGTAATGGCAGCCTTAAAAAATCCGTCGCTGGTAGGTAAGAAAAATATTTTCGGATTAAAATACAGCCAGCTGGTTTTTGAGATGCTGGGAGCAAGTTTTTGCTGAGTAGATAAAATGGAAGAAAACTTAAAAAAAACTCCAATGTGAGGCAAATAAAGACAAAGTTCTTCAAGTCACAAATACTGGTTTAGATTTGAAAGCAAAAGGACACACACACACACACACACACACACACACACACACACACACACACACACACACACACTGAACCAGGCGAGGACACCTTTCATCTTGTTACCTTTGTTCAAAAGTGTAGTTCAAATTCTCACCATCTTTTGCTGATTTTGCTACTTGCTGCATCAGAAACAAATATTCTCCCGCTATGCCTACCCCTCCATGTTTCCTCCATGCTGATCCTCTTGCAAATAGATACAGTCATGTCATTTCCAAGCTGACTAGGCTTTGCTGGCCCTGGTTGCCCCAGCATGGCCTGTAAGACCACTTATGACCAATAAACTTCACAAACTTCATCCTTGACTATCCTTGGTGTATCTGCTGTATAGCTACCACATTTTTCATATACTGAACCCTTTGAATTTTTTTTATTTTGCACATGCTCTTCCTCCAGTCTGGAGAAATGTGCTTCTACATGAACTGCTTTATTTATGAAGATCCTGCTCATCTCATAATATTGACCAAATATTGGCCAGATATTTCTTTCCTGGAAAAGTATCTCCATGTCTCTCAGGCAAGGTTTTCTGCCTCAATCAGTAGTCTACTCATGACTCTGTGGAAGTGTTTATTATATTGTGTATTCATTATAATGTTTACAGTTTTGTTAAAAAATAACCTGAGGCATATTAAAAAATTTAGTCTGTTTGAGCAAAAATTGATTCTAATTGGGCAGCACCAAACCAGAAATGGTTAGGAGGGTTACACCTGCAGGAGCTTTGGGAGAGATTTTTATAGAGAAAAGGCAGAAAAGCAAAGTAAGGAAATTATTGATTGGCTATAGCTTAAAGCCTAGTTGGCTGTTTGTGATTGGTTGTCCTTGTGTTTCAATTTTGTAAACTTGAGGCATTTTTAGATTTTGGTTTGCTATGTAGGAGTGAAGCAGAACAGAATTTGCCACCCCAAAATACTCCTGTTTGGAACATTGATTACTTTAAGCTGGTCATTTTTAAGAAATACAAGTCTCAGGAAGAACCTTTGACCTTCCCCCTAATGACCTAAAAGGGATTTAGATAAAGGACGTGCTCCAAGAAGGGAGCTGTCATTACAGATAACTATAGTTTAATATGAACTAGTGTGTGAGAAGGAGGAGCCTAGGAAGGCCCCTTTGATTTCAGTTCTCTCTGTGCCCCATTGTTAAAGATGGCCCAGCAAACGTTCCTGTACCAAACATTTGCTTTTCCGTCTCAAAGTAAAGTGCTTTCTTGCTCTTTGAATTCTCAAATCACCATTCCTCTTGCTCCTTAGATCAAGATGACATATAAGCCTTACCTGCCTAATTTGTCCCCAGGCCTCACATTCCTATGAAAACCCCTGTTTGTACATATGTAATTAAATTTGGTTATTTTCTCTTTGGTTACTCTGTCTTGTGCCATTTTAATTAATGGGCCAGCCAGAAGAACTAAGAGGGGAAAGGGGAAATTTTCTATTCCCTCATAGTCACCTTAGTATTAGAGCTATCTCAGTCTAATGGCCTCCTGGTTTAATTAATTTCACACTTTCCCCTGGATTGTGGAGTCCTTCTGGACAGAATCTTGTATTTCCATCTCTGTAACCCTAAAAAGGGCACTTTCTTGGTGATTAAGGAATATTTGTTGATTGAATGCTTAACTGTTGAGAATCTCTGAAATGCCTTTAGCAGTCATGGAAGCCTATTATTCCAAAATCAGAAATGAGGTTAGGAAAATAAATCCCCATGAGAGGATAGTTGTGGTGGTGGTCAGATTAAATTGAAAGCAAAGGCCAAATGCCCCTCTCTTAAGAACTCTAAGCAGAAAGGCAGAGAGAAAAAGGGAGATCTACTAGAAAGGGTGACAGCAGAGTGGGGGAAATTCCACAGAAAAGGGTGACTAAGGACAAGCAAAGGGAGAGAAGATCCTCTTTGTTTGTATTAAATTCTATTCTCTGAAGGACAATCTGATAGAAGCCTTTAGAATCAGAGGGGGAACATTTCATTTGTAAATTGTGCTTAAAATTGCTAAGTGCTTTGCTTTTATAAAAGGTGGTAGACCTGGCAAAGAGTTAATGCTATTTTAAAGAAAGGTGATAAGAACAGATAACTGTAATGTAATTTTTCATCCAGATAAGAAAACTCAGGGAACATTATTGAATGCAGATGTGAGGACATTTGTGTCCCCTCTGTGATGCTCCTTTGGCTTAGTCAGTTGCTCACACTGACCCATTCTGTCTTTCGTGGCTAAAGACAGTATCTATTTTCTATTTGGGACCACAAAGAGCAAAGAGCCTGCACTGTAGTTTTGGAGATTTGAAGAAGCCTGGCATTCTCTCACTTTCAGTGCTGGCTAATCAAATTGCTGGGTGACGGGTTGGCAGTGTCTTCCATCCCCTCCAGGCTTTCTAGCCTATCCACATAGCCCTTGACCTCTAGTCTTTCTTGTTCTCTCTCTGACTCCAAGGTTAGAATGCCCATCTCAACTAGTATCAGACCAAGCCAATCAATTAAGCTACCAGAGACTGGGTGGGCTTAATCTCTTTCCCCTCAAACCAGGAATTTTTCTCAAAGAAGACACATTGGGAAGAAAACTGTTAGTAGAGAGGAATGAATTACTAATAATGGGCTTTCGAGCCTTCACTGGGGGAAGGATTTGCCCTCTAAATATGCAATGCGGCTGGTGGCTTAGTTTGTCTAAGCATATGGCAGACCTTCCCCATTATCTTTACGTTATCTTTGTGTATAGTTCACATAGGTACTGAAAAGAATAAAAAAATATGTTCACATGTAGGAAAATACTGAACAGATCAAGCTAAGATAAAATAAATCCAGTTTTACTTATTTGGCTAATGAGAGTCTACTTACCCAGGGTGAAAAGGGAAAGAAAGCCTGTGCCTGGCTCAGTCAACACTGGGAGATGGAGGTAGGCTGACCTCCCATCCACGCGTGAGGGGCTTCTGCGCGGCAAGGGGATAGACAGGCTTCCGCTGGCAGCTCTCCTCGTACCCAGGCTCTAATGAAGCTCAGAGGAGCTCAACTCTGCACAACCAATTGAGCTGTGCCTTACTCCCCACTAATGCCTATGAATCTAGAAAAGGTAGCTGGGGAAGCAATTAGAGAAGGGAAAACATTTTTTTCAGAGTCTAATTGCCTTTTGTACAAAATCAGGCTTTTGTAACTACTGTTGTTGTTGTTTTTCTGGGTTTTCCCCCAGCACAGAGCCAAAGGAAATAAAGCAAGACTTTAACATCAAATTTGTGCTTTCAAGTTGTCAGAGGAAGAAATAAAGTGTATAATATATAGGATATGCAGCCTTCAGATGAAAAAGCCTGCACACACAGACCCAAAACACAGGTTTTGAATGATAAATTTTCATACATATGTATTTTGGTTTTTTATGTTGCATTAATTCATTTTAATTTAACAGATATTGACTATGTTCTGTTTGCAAAACACTGAGTTATAGGTGTGAAAAGAAGAAACTGGCCTTATATTTTGGGAGCAGGTCTAATGGAGCAAGAGCCACAGATAAGAATCTCCAACACAAGGATTTAGCAAGGATGCATAATAATTATGACAATGCAGTAATTATCACACGCCTCCAAGCTCATCTCATCCCCTCTTCCCAGCCCATTTGCAGGGTCCAGTTCTATCCTGCCATCAGTCTGCTTGGCACAGTGGCGGTCTAACAGTTCCTCAGCTTGCCTGTCCCTTTTGCTTCTTTCCCTGGGTCTTGTCGGAAGCAGTGGTATAGAACACCTGTGGGAAACCCCTGACCTCTGCTTTTATAATGTGGAAATGTAGGGAGTTTAAGTGCGGGGTGAATGGGGGACATCTTTGATCAATCAGGAACAGGAGTTGATGGATGAATTTATTCCTCCATTGTTATCAGGACACACAATTCTGAGGCACATTTCATGGGATTCTCTGGGAGTTTTGGTGAAATCCATCTTGTCACTTAGCAATAGTAATCAATCCTGCTATTGGGTTTCCATCCTTCCTATATTCCTACTTCCTAAGCTTACTTCCCAAATTATTTATTTATTTTTAAATGTATCTTTAGTGTTGAAAATATTACAAATGTCCCCTTTTTTCCTCGTTAACCCCTTCCACCCTGCACCCACTCCCCGCCCCAGGCCTTCACCACACTATTGTCTGTGTCCATGGATTATGCATATATGCATAGACCAAATAATTTATAGGTGCATTTTCTTCAGGCTACACTTTCAAGGGAATCTGGGGTAAGAAAAAATATAGTATTTAATATTTTTGAGCATTTACTATGTCTAAAGTATTACATCGAGTACTCTATGGTGAAATAGCTGAGTTGATTCAGATACTTCTTATGGTAAGAGGAAGCATTATTATTCTCATTTGGCGAATAAACAAACAAGTTTAAAAATTTAGTAACTGGCCTAAGGTCATACTGTTGGTGACAGTGCCCAAATTTAAATGCACCTTTGTTTAATATTAAAGTCTGAACTCTCATAGCAACAACAAAAAGTTGAAAGGTATGCGGTTAGTCTGGTGGGCTTTGTGGTGCTCTCCCGAGCGCCTGTCCTCTTTCTCCGTGTACAGGCATGTGGTTTGGGTGGATTTTGGCCTGGGCTCCAATTCTCAACTTCAGGGGAGGCTCCTGACTGGTCTAAACCTAATCAATCCCACTATTCTTGCTATAGTGATTGCTTCAGATATATCACACTGCCACCCACTGAAACATAGCATTTCCCAGGCCATGGTTAGCAATAAGCTTAGGACCCGAGTTGCTCCCAATTAGAGGTTACTAACTGCTTAACATTGTAGTGCTCAGAGCTCAATCTCTGGACCTCTTCTCTATCTGAACTCGCTCGCTTGTTGACCTCATCTAGTCTCATGGTTTTAAATACCACTTGTACACTTCCTGCCAATGTTTATGTCCAGCCTAAGCCTCTTCTTAAAACTCTAGACTTATTTTTAAGTCAACTCCACTTTTAGACATTCCCACTTGGGTGTCTAATACACATATAAAGCTTAACATGTCCAAAAGTGAACTCCACATCCATCTCCGCTAATGCCAACTCCACCTGTCCAGTTGCTCAGGCCAAAACTTTGGAGACACCCTTGACTTTTCCCTTTTGTTCACCCCTACAATCACTCATCCACACATGCCTGGCTCTACATTTACTGGAAGGAGACTCTGACTGGGACTCCGCCCTGCACTACCACCGCACAGCCCCAAAATAATTTTCCCTCTGCCTTTCTAGGGTTTTGACTGAGACTCCCTATAACAAAAAGCAGATTAGCAGGAGCAAAACAAACAGCGATTGAGTAACACGTGTACTTCCTATACACATGAGACAGGCCCAGGAAAACTGAGTAACTCTGAGAAATGGCCCAAGCCACCACCTTAAATACCAGGTCCAGCTAAAGAGAAAAGAAGATGGTAGGAGGGGAGGGTGGCTGCGGGGGAGAGGGGGCAGTTATAGGAGGTTACCAGGAAAAGCACAGTAAACAAGGGTAAGGTTTTTATGCAGATTTAGGTCATTGCCTTCTCCACCGAAGAGATTCTAGAGGTTTAGAGTCATCCTCCTCTTCCTGGCACAGAGAGGAAGACACCGTCACAAATGGAGATTTCCCTTATGAATATAAATGTCTCTCACAAAAGGCTAACTTTCACTCAGTTTTCAGAGCTTTTCCCATGTCTGCTGTTTCTTAAAAAATAATTAGCCTAAAATAATCCTTATGCCAAAGAGACATATTTTGGAGTGGCAAATTCTGCTCCCTTTCATCTGGATTCTTGCCCAACTGGCTCCTCTGTTTTCCCGCAGGCTACCTCCTACTTACTCCTATTATAGCACTCACCTTACCTGCTTTGACACCTTTATTTAACCTTTGGAAAACGCTTCTGTCATTCAAGTGGTTATGAATTCAAGGCTGCAGTGTATATCCATCACCAGCATCTCAATTAGGCCTTTGGGACAAGGTAGTTTTTTGGTGATTGCTGAGATGCTCTGGAGGCTTACAGAGCAATATTTAAATAACATCTGTGACAGGGAAGAGGAAGCTGTCTCTGTCCTGAACTGACTCATATCCTGAGAGGTCAAATAATTACTTGGGACCATTTTTATTTATTCATCTATTCCTTGGATACCTCGATATAGGGAAAGAGGTCTGGGTTAAGATTTAAGGGAGCTGATATTACTTCTGCCTAGTTAAATTTTCCCCTTAGATAAGTCACTTATGTTTCCGAGTTATTTAATCTGCTCATGTGTAAAATGGGATAAATAATACCTGCTTACATACCTTACAAAGCTGTTGTCCATTTGAAATGATATAATTTATAATGGTAGGTTTTTAACTGGTTCCCATGAAATCCTGCTAAAAGATATGTGGGAACTCCCATATTATCTGAACTGTATGTAAAATTGTGTTTGTGTATGTGCATAACTCTCTCTTTTTTTGTGGAAATAGTTTATATTCCAGTTTTAATCACCTTCTCAAGATGACCCATGTGGGTGTGCAAAAAATAATTTTTCTCACCTTTCTAAATTCTTCTGGCTGGGCTAACAATCAAATTAACATGAGACAGATTAACAGAAGAAAATAACCAAATTTAATATGTATGTACACTTGAGGGTGGTGCTGTAAGAATGTGCAACCTGAGGACACTTTGGGCAGTTGAGCCTATCTGCTCCTCTGAGCCAAGGAGAAGGACGGTTGTGGCTTGGAAGCAGATCCTCTATCTAAATTACTTTTATTTAGGCAGTTGAGGGGAAGGTCAAAGTGTTTTTCTGAGTTGTTCTTTTCTTAAAAACAACCAGCTTAAAATAACATCCCAAAATACATATTTTGGGGTGGTAAACTGCTTCCTCTCACCCAAAAGAGATCAAGATCTTTTGGTAGAAGTACTTTGTAAATTATAAAATACTATTTACATAAAAGTATCATCTACTGTACTCCTTAAGTCATCCTCAGTGGTCTTGTTGTGTATGGGGACAGGGACTCTGTAGTAAGAAATTGTGACTTTGGTCTTTTAACCTAACAATGAATCAATAAGCTTTGTGTGTCCATAACCAGTTAGTAAGGTTGGTAAACATGACTTCACAGAAAGTTGTCCAGCACATATAGTTCAACAATCCTAATGCTGCTCTAATCTAGACTTGACCATGAAGTTCTGAAGGCCATTGGGTAACGACGACTAAAATATCTGAATCTCTCTCTTATATATCCCTTTCTTCCTTCTCTTCTCTAGACATTTATTGAATGGCTGGTGGGCCTTGCACGGCACAGTGCTGGCATCAGTTCCTGGAGGAGCCCTGTCCTGTGAGTGTGGAGAGGGCACACCTTGATCCCAGGAAGTGAATGCAAGACTGGGAGGCTGAAGCCTGTCTGGAAGCCCAGCTCTGCTATTCAAATCACTCTGTGACCCTCTCTGTCTGTCACTTAACCTGCTGTGCTGCTATTTGTTCATCTGTAAAATTGCCTTCCCTCTTGGGCTCCTTGTGAGGATAAAAGAAAATAATAGGTGGCAAAGTGCACTGAATAGTAGAAGTCTAATACAAAATCAAAGTATTATCATTTTAGAAGTTTATCCCTGAGTAATGCTGACACCGACATATGGAAGTTAAAGCTGCAATTAGGGGACTGCTTCATCTTTAATCCACCAATAATAAAAGCATTCTTCAAGCAGTGACCCAATTCCAAGTGCCCTACGGTTATCTGCAACTTTTCTTCTTGGTATAAGTACAGCAACTCAGAATTTTTGAGGACAGTTCTGATATCAACTAGTCTGCAGTCTTGCTTTTTTAAATATGGAATCAGAGAATGTATCATTAAAGCTATTAGGAGCTTTATTAATGGATGTAGGCTGGTGTGATGGTTTTGTTTAGTTTAATAAATCTTGACTGAGCTCTGCTATGGGACAGATCTCAGAGATACAGAGATAGGAAATATACATCCTAAACCAGAGGAGACATATCAAGAAAATGTCTTCAAAGTGATGGGAAGATTTTTAAAGAGAAGAGAGAAAGGCTTGTGGGCCCTGATTATATGTCTCCCACCAACTGAGGGGCTGTGAAAGGCAGGGAGGTGCATCACTCAGCTCTCCCTTCAAAAGAAAACTTGCTTTCTCAGAGAGTGCACTTCCCACCTGTGACTCCTGCAGGATCTGCCTCACTGTTTAGGCCAAGGTCATGCTTTTCCTGAGCAGTGATGGGTCCCAGAACATGCCACCCAAAAGTACGCTTCTATCATATAGATTATTTTGAGCCAAAAGCTATTGAGAACAGCGGATGCAGGAACAGATCTAAGGGGTACAACTTCTCCTTTCTTAAAAAAACTTTACATTTATAAAGGAAATTTCCATTTAAAAAGGAATTTTCCATTTGTGAAAAAAGTGTATCCTCTGTCCTGTGCCAGGAAGCGGATGACTCTTAACAACTCTTACCAATGGAGAAGGTACCAACTTAGATCTCCATAAAACGCCTTACTAGACAACCCTTGTTTATAAGACTTTTTCCTATAAATTGCCTCCTCTGACTAGAAGCCCAAATGTCCTTTTTCTTTCTTTATCCTAATATGGTTTACAAGCCCAAGTTCTAACTATCTCTTTGGGTTGCTTATCACTGGGTGCTCCTGTGTGTACATGTGGGACACACCTGTAAATAAATTTCTCTTGTTAATCTATCTTTTGCCAATCTGCTTTACAGGCCCCAGTTAGAGAACCAAAAATGGGTAGAAAAAAAGATTTTTTTTTTCTTCTCCTGCAGCAGCCATAACCATTGTCTGAATATGACAGGTGTCAAGTGGGTTATCCTAAATTGTAAAGCTTTACTTACAATTTAGCATTGGACTGGACATAGGAGGTGAGCAAGAAAGGAGAAAAGATATCAAGATAAGGTAATTAGGGGATGGCAAAATATAATTTGATTTGAGCATTGTATGTATATGTTAAGGAGGTTATCTTTAGCGTTGACAGATTTAGCAAATGAAAATATAGGATATCCAGTAGAATTAGAATTTTAGGTAAACCACAAATCTTTTAGTATATGTATGTTCCTTAGCATATGCATTTCTCAAATGGGATTGCCAGAGTAGATTGCCTGTTAGAGGAGTCCTGTATTTGATTCAAAAAGGAAAAAAAAAAATTTAGTATGAGTACATCCCAAATATTGTATGGGATATATTTATACTAAAAAATATTCACTGTTAACCTAAAATTCAAATCTGTGTGACCTTTATTTTGACTGGCAACTCTAGTTATGGTATTCTCTGCTTAAAGAAAATCTGTTGAAACACAAATCATGCCTTAATTCATCAGAAAGACTAGTATTTTAAGGTTGGATTATAATTTGAGATTCTTTAGTCTAACAAGTTTATTTTTAGATGAGGGTAGGAAGTGTTTTGTTTGGGGTCATAGAGCAAGTTAGTCTCAGAACTAAGTCTAACCCCTGAGCTCTCTGATTCACAGGGTAGAGCTCTTTCTACTCCCTTACTCAGTCCCCTTCCAAAAAAGACACATTTCTGATACTGTGTCTCAGCACTATTCTTTTAAGTTTCATTTGACTCTTCTTTCTGTCCCCTGTCTTATCAAATAGACCTTCATCATTAAGAGGCTTTTTTATCTTTGTTGACAGACCGCTTGAGTAGTTAGTAAGTAGGCTTCACAAAATGACAAATCTGTCTGCTTGGGTTCATATATCTGTTTCTATTTCAAGATTAAAATAGTTATTGAATAAAATTCCAAAAGTATAAGAAAGTCCAAAGAATAAAAGAAAAATTACCCATAGTTTTCCAAAGTATTCTGCAGAAAGATTGGGCCAGTAAATAGCTGATGAGCAATGCATGGGAGGATACTTTCCTTCACCTTTATCAACCATGACTGTTGGCAGTTAAAAAAAGTGTTCCTAAGAGAAGTAAAACAATGATGTATGGTTATTTAATTTTTATTTCATTGGTAACAAAAAAGAGGTTGAAAAATTTTCATACATTTGTACGTTTTTAGAGTGAATTGTGAATTTTTCTTTTTACTTGTATGTGTCTTTTTCCCATTGGAATGTTCATTTTGTAACTAACTGGAATTTAAAAAATATATTAAGATTCTTAATCTTTTATTTTATTGCATGCTCCAAATGTTTTTTTCTAGCTTGTCATTAGCTTTTTACTTTTATTTGTGAATATTATTATGCAAAAATTCTGAGTTTGTATGTAATTAATTCCATCAGTTTTCTTCATCATCTTTGAACTTTATGCTGAGAAAGACCTTCCTTCATTTGCAAACTGTAAATACTCATCTGTATTTTTTCCCCCATTTTTTTAAATGAACAAATTGTTTGCATTTATTTAATTCTTTCACCCAACCTGAATTTTTTTTGGTGTGCAATTTTCTTCTTGATTTGGGGGATCTGGGCATTTTAAACACATTTAAAGAAAAGTAATCTTTAATAAGAACAGACTTTTACATACAATCATTTCCTCCGTTTTTTGCATATAAGAAGTACATATGCAAAGAATGTATAAACCTTGTGACCCCCAGGGCCATTTCAGGAGAGAATCCTTTTTTAATGTCTTAGTGCTTCAAAGGACCTTTGAACAAAGAAGGTTTTTCTTTTTCTATTGACCTATTACATTTGCATAATCTTTTCTGATGTCACATAGAAGCAGAGAGAAGTCGTGTTATAGCATCAGAAGGCAGAACTAGGACAGATGGGTGAAAGTTACAAAGGCAGAAAGAAGTCAGCTCAAAGTAAGGAAGACAGTGCTGCCTGGAAGTCACTCTTCTGACCTTGCAGCCACATCTTTGATCAGAGACTGTGCGTGGCTTTCTTCCGAGAGATGCCCTTTAGGCTGCTTTGTGATTAGAGTTAATGGGCAAGTTCTCCATTATCATGAGAACAATTCTTTTAGTCAAAAAATTTAAACCTCATTGTTCTAGTTAATATTGATTATCTTAAAACTAGGTGCCAAGAGAATGGTTTTATTTTGCTCACCATTTTGTGGGTCAGGAATTAGTGTTAATTTTGGCTTGGGATCTCTGGACATTGCAGTTAGGTGCTGGCTGGGCTGTATCATCTGAAAGCTCTACTGGGCTGGATGTTCCAGATGGTTCAGTCGTGTGGCTGGCACGGAATGCTGGCTGGTACTGGTAGATCAGTGAGGACTGTTGACTCCTACATGTGGTCTCTTAAGCATGGTGGTCTCAGGGTTATCAGACTTCTTAAGTGGTACCTGGCTTTCCCCAGAGCAGGTATTTCAAGACAACCAGGTAGAAACTGAATGGTCTTTCCTGATGTTGCCTTGGAAGTCACATAGTGCCACTTCTATCTTACTGTGTTGGTTCAGCAGTCACAAGCCCACCCCAATTCAAGAAGAGAGAATATACACTCCATTTCTTATTGAAAGGAGTGTAAAAATATTTGAGACCAGTTTTTAAAACTGCCACATCTATTGGCACATGTTTTCTGTTTTCTGCCATGTTTCCTGGCTTCTCATCTTTGTGATTCTACTGTGCTTTGTTTCAGTGCAGAGATATAACACGGTTTGAAGGAGTTTGCCGAAAAGGGATATGGACCCTCTGTCTGTTTACAAGACATTTCAAGCAAACCATTTGGAGACTTTTTCATTTCAGTTTTACACTGAGTTACTATCTTTAGATTTGTTGAACATCAAACAAATAATCACACTCTAATTTCACTGTGTTCATTATTTCTAGACAAACTCTCACTTAGCTAGGGAGAGATGTTGCAAGTATGTTACATTGTTCCTGAGCTCCATTTAAATTTTCTACCCTAGAGTTCTAAGGTTGACCTTGGTTGCTGGTCCATAACTCTCCAGGATGACAGGCTGAATCTGCTGCTCCTTCACGGATTTCTGGGATTGACCCTTTGTGACTCCGGACTTGGTTCAGTATTTGGTCAGAACCCTTGTATAGAGGTTACCTGATACAAGGAATGCTATAAAGAATTCCTTCCCTGGGTAGAATGTCCTTTCCGTTTCTATATTCCTTTTATACAAAGCTTTTAGAGGCTAGATAGGCTAACCAGGCAAAACCCCAAACATTCAAAGTGGAGACCACTGAGTTACAAATAAGCTTATGTAATTCAAGTAGCCTCGCTGTAACCTGGAAGCCGAAGAGTCAGGCAGTCAGCTTCTGCATTTGCTGTCTGGCTGCGTCTGCAGAGCTGTTGTGCCTGCTTTAATTAGGGCACGTTTGCAGTTCCAGAGGGGTATGAATGCAGCATCTATTTTGTTGGTTTATGTCCCAATAACATCACACTGACCTAGGGTTTATTTGAATCAACTGCTCTGGAGTGCGGATGGCTCTTTGTTCCCTTGCTCCGTGCAGCCTGTCAGGGACCCACAGCAGTGGAGTGGGAAGCAATGAAGTTGTGTAACAGCAGCTGCAGTGCTGAGCTGTGCTGCATCTTTTAAGGGGGTGGCAACCACGACCACAGGATTGGCTTAATGAGACAGTGAAAACTGGATGTGGTGAGTTAAATCTCCAATTTTTTTTTTTTTTTTGACCTACTTTAGAAGCCTTCCTGATGTTCAAGTTTTTTTTTTTTTTTGTTTTGTTTGTTTGTTTTTAATGAGTAAATGGGCTGGGCAGAAAACTCTAGCTATAAGGTACATCGTAAGTTCAATTAACCATTTTGAAGGGCTATTTCTCTCAATAAAACATACATTTGTCAAATGTTTGCCTTGTGGTATGTAGTCATCATCTAGGGATCAGACTTCTCTTTGTAAGCAAGAACTCCCCTATTTACCCTTTGGCTTCCTAATCTATCCATTTTGTGCTCACATAATATTATACCCAGCCCCTAGGTTACCTCAACTTTGAGATTGTTTTCTGCCCTAAACAGAAAAGGTATCAAAGTTCTCTGGCATTATCAAATGTTGGCCCAACCAAGGCCCTTCTCCTGAGACCTCTCGTGTATTTATTAGTCACTTCTTGGTTTTAGACCATCCTGCGTTGGTGGTGGAAGCCTGCCCAGCGCTCCTGCCGTTGCCCTCCTATGTCCCGGTGTAACACCAGGGATGCAGCTATTGCACACTGCTCAGCTGTCAGATGATATTTGTGTGGCAGGCAGACATTCAGGAACACTTTCCTATCACAGTAATAAAGAGCAGAGTACATGCGTTTCTCCCTAGAAGCCAGGAATTGGGTAGGATCGTGGGTTTTTTAAAAAATCTTTTTGAGGTCTACAGTTCATTAATTCATTACCAGTACTACAGAAACCCACCCATGTCTTCACTATTAGAAAAGTGACTTCTAATAGCCTAGATTAATTCCGCCTCTTTAAAAGCTTTATATGAATGGAATCATATGGTATATATGATTTTGTATCTATTTTCATTCAAGATTGGTTCTGTGAGATACTATAATTTATTTACCCATTCTGCTGTTGATGGGCATTTGGGTAGTTTCCAGTTTGGGGCTAATATAAATAATGCTATCATGGCCATTTTAGAATGTCTTTGAACATATTTCTGCTGGGTACATAACTAGCAATGGAATTGCTCAATCATAGTGTCTGCCAATGTTCAGCCTTAGTAGGTACTGCCAAATATTTTCTTTTCTTTAAAAAGAAATGTTTTTATGAGGGTATTGTTGGAATATAATATTATATTAGTTTCAGGTGTACAACATAGTGATTCAACATTTATATACTTTATGATGTGATCACTTCACTGAGTCTAGTAACCATCTCTCACCATGCAAAGTTAGCATGATAGTAAACATTTTCCAAAGTAGTTGTAGCAATTTATACTTGCATTAGCAGTCTGTGAGAGTTAAGGTTGTTCCAAAGCCTTCACAACACTTGGTATTGTTGGTCTTTTTTATTTTAACAATTTTGATTGCACAAGTGGCCGCTCATTGTAGTTTTAATTTGCATTTTTCTGATTTTCGTATTTTGTTGCCTACTTGGGTGTTCTCTTGTGGAGGGCCATTTCAAGTCTTTGGATCATTTTTCTATTGGATTTTCTTTCTTTTTCTTACTGGATTATAATAGTACTTTTTATAGTCTATGTGTGTTGTGAATATACTTTTTCACTCTGTATGTTGCCTTTTCACTCTCTTAATGGTGTCTTGTGATAAACTGAAGTAATTAATATTAATTTAGTTTTTGCATTTTAACTTTATGGTTAATTTTTAAATGACTTATTAAAAGATTTTTCTACCTTGAGCTCACAAAATTTTTGTTGTATATTTTTCTTTAAAATATTTTTTCCTTTCTTTTCACATTTAGTTGTACATTGCATTCAGAATTGATGTTTGTGTGTTTGTGTGTGTGTGTATTTTTTCTTTCTGTGGATATTTAATTGGCTCAGTACCAGTTTGTCAAAAATCCACTCTTACCCCACTGCAGCATAGTGTTACCTTTGTCATAAACCAGATGACTGTAAATGTGTAGGTTCATAAAGGTTTTCAACATTGAGCTGAAACCTACCCCTTCCTCCATCAAATGGGAACCATAACAAACAGATACTTGACGTTGAAATATAACTTAAAGGTCTTCTAGTCCAGTTGTTCACAAAGTGTGGTCTTGGAGCAGCAAGAGCAACAGTTCCTGGGAACTTACTAGGAACACAAATTCTAGGGCTCTACCCCAGACCTACTGAATCAGAAACTCAGAGTAGAACTCAGAAGTCTATATTAACAAATCCTCCAGGTGATTCTGATTCAAGTTCAAATGAGAGAAAATCCTAGCGCATCTTCTATTTACAGATGAAGGCCCTGAGGGCAATTCAAACAATGTTTTTTCCCCCCATTGTTGTTGTTGTTTGTGATTGTTTTAGTTAATTAGAATTAATTATGAAAATATATTAATTTTACTGTTATGAAGGACATTTGAACATTTAAAAATATTTGACATTTCTAACTTGAACAAAATGGTTAGTACACTTAGTACAATAGGAATTTATTGTGAGTGAAGATTTTTAGAGGGTGGGTTTAGAATCTCTTTCCCTGTGCCACTGCATGTACCCAAACATAGTTTCGGCCAACAGGGGGAAATGCCCCAAAAAAGAAAATTGATGAGCTAAGAGATTTCTCCAGGATTTTCCAAGCTATTGTTTATGAAATGTATCCATCCCTTGAAAGCTTTTCAGACCTCCTTTTGGTCTGAAGTATAATTTCATTGGTTGAAGGATAATTTCATTATCCTTCTCTATAGATCTTAATATTTAAGTGAGTACAGTCCCTATTCCCACAACCAGAGATGGAAGCACCTTCTAGGTGCCAGGCTCTGTGAAATGCTGGTCTCTCCGAAGCAGCCCGTTGGTGGATTATGTAGGGAAAGCTCCTGCTCAGGCTCTCCATCTGCATGCTCACCTCCTTCAGTTCCTAGAACGAGTTCTCATGCCAGAGGCATCTACAAGTTCCTCATTAGAAGGAGAGATTTAGCAGATGCCTAGAAGTCATATGAATTGTTGCTCATTACTTCTCTTCTTGAAACCACGTGGTAGGACAGGTGTGTGCTGCATGGAGACTGCTCTCTGGAATGCAGATGAGATGATCTGGGAATCGTCTCCAAAATACTTCTAAACTTCCTGATTAGAATGAGCTGAGAAAAGAACAGAGAGGCTCTCAAGCCTTTTCAGACTAAGCTCAACTTCTGCTCCTATGCTTGCTGGCCAGTTGATATTTTGCCACTCATTTGCCTTACTCTAAGGCTGTATCTTCAGAAAAGGCAGTGTAGGAAATATGCAAATCAATTAAAAAGAGCAGGATTCTCTCTTTCTCCTGCTCTTCTGAGAGTTTAGGGCAAACATTGACATCTCTTGCTTTCTTGTGTCAGACTGTAACTATTTCTTAGAAACTTAGCTCTGTGGGACTTTCTAATGAAATATAAGGCAATATTTCCAAGACCGCACATGAAAAGGAAATCCTAAAGCATCAAGTATTATTAGTATTATTGTTACTAAATTTTATCTTATTTTGGAAATTGCCTTTCCCCCGATTGCTTCTATTTTAATATGTTAGCTTTTCATAACCTTCACATTATTTGTTTGCCGAGTAGGTAGAGTTAATGCTTCACATTTAACAGAACTTTTCATCTTCAAAGAATTCTTCAAATAAGCTAATTGAAAGGAAGCTAACAGAAGAGTACAAAATTAAAATGTAAAAAAGAGCCTCTAAACATGGACCTGGAAAGATAATGACAAAAAGCACATCAATGAAAAACATATTTATGAAACTGAATTGAAGGTTTGTAGCCAAGTCTGGATGGAGGCCGGGTGCCAGTAAGGATTATATGCTTGTCGGGTGTGTATGCTCAGACACTCTCTTGCATTTTATCATTTAGGGTGCTTATTTTCAAAAATTTTTTAATATGTTTTTACTGATTTCAGAAAGAGGTAGGTAGAGGAAGAGAGAAATAGAAACATCAATGATGAGAGTCATTGATCAGCTACCTCCTGCAGGCCCCCCACTGGGAATTGGGCCCAAAACCCCGGCACGTTCTCTGACCCAGTATCGAACCTCAACCTCCTGGTTCATAGGTTGACGCTCAACCACTGAACCATACTGGCCATGCATTTAGGGAGTTTAAACTTTAAAAAACTTCCACTTTTGCTACTCATTAACATTGTAAGACCAACCCATTGTCATTTTCTCACTCTCTTGTTACTTGTAGCCACAAATGGGTAAATGGAAGCTCATTTCAAGGTTAGAGCTAGATGCTTAAAGAATATCCAAACTCTACTCTTACGGAGAGTAGGGCTCCATTTGGGTGAACGATTGACCTGGCTTTTGTAATGATTCTTGGCCTTTTCGATTTGCTGGTTTGAGTCTGTTGGCACTATGCAGAGATATTTCCCCAGCTCAGGATGGAAGGAAATAGCATATTTGAGTTGGAGAGCTATAAGGATCTGTAAGTAATGTGAGACCAGATTCCTTCACTACTCTACCCCAGTGTCTAGCACATTCTCCAGCTCAGGGAATACACTCACTTGATATTTATAGAGTAAATAAGAAAGTTAATGAATCACCTTGAGTCCCTTGTAAAACTCTTGGATGGTTAGTATGAAAGGCAACCTATCATGATCCTGTGCCTGTTTTAATGGGAGACTTTTAGAAAATATAATTCATTCAGCAGTCAGGTGTCTTCCTGTGTATTATGATTACAAAGTCCAGGTGTGCTGTTAACCCCATATGAAATATTGGTTTTCTCATGGAAGCCTCTTCTGTAGCCCAAGCCATGAAACTTGGCTAGAATGCCTCATTCAGGAAAATAACACCTTGTTATGCATAAAACCTAGACTCTCAATGGTTGGTAACAGAGGGAAATGAGAAAGATCTTTGAAGGCTCTAATTCTTGTCTCCTGAATTTAACCTGACTCTTGGGGATCTCAAGTGACTTAGGCCTGGCACCTCCATGTGGACCTGCTATATACTGCCACCTTGTAATATTCTGGCCACATATGGATACCGGATTCTAAATTATTGCATAACAGAGCCAAGGCAAGGCCAACAGGGAAGAGACAGACTCATGTTTAAGTTCCCGTGTGTCTGTTTTTCATGGTCTGACTCTGGAAAGGTCACTTTACTCCTCTGAATCTTGCTTTCTTCATCTATGGAACAGGGAAGCACATAATGCCCATTTCCTGGGACCATTGTGAGCACTGAATTAGAGGAAAGAGTGGCCTCAGCAGGAAAATAACAGGATATAGCAAAACGAGCCTAACACCCATGTAAGAGGTGCATGTAAATAGCAGCAATGGGGACATTTCATTATGTCTGAAACTTCTTCTCATTGTTCTAAGATTTTCCCTATTACCTTCAAATGTGCTCTCCCACACTCAATTAAGAGGAGTTATTTTGTGTTCCATCCTCTTTCTTAAATTCCATCTTCTCTAGTAGAATAGCTCTTCCCCCTCAAACAGTAATATAAACCAGGAGACGGCAACAGTGAAGAATAGCAAGGGGGACCTCCATGGCATGCCAGATGGAAGGGGCATGACTTGGACACCATTGAGCTGTCCTTGCTCCAGGGCAAATTCTGACACCCAGGGGCCCTAAAGAGGAGGAAAGGCCCTTTCCCTTGGTAGAGCAGATTCTGTGAGGGTCTTCAGCAATCCTCATACCACTGCCCCATTCCAGGAAAGATTAGGAGCATCACAGAACAGATTTCACTTGGAAACTTTTCTGTGCTTATCTCAGGGAATACAATGGAAATAAGAAATTGAAAAAAATAAAGTACATTATTGACCACTGAGAGTTGCTTCATAAAGTTAGGGCCTATAGAAAAAGAGCCTATGAGGAGGCAGATTCCATAGAGATTAAGGCAGAGACTTTGGCTTGTAATGGCCTGGGTTCAAATCCAGGCTGTGCCTCTTAGTAGCTGTGTTATCTTGGGCACATTCCTGAACTTGTTTAAACTGTAGTCTTTAAAGGGGTGATAATATCTGTGTTAGCATAGATATCTACCTTATACAGTGGTACCTCGGTTTTCCAACGTCTTCGTTGATGAACATTTCGATTTATGGACGCCCTAAACCCAGAAGGAAATGCTTCGGTTTTCGAACCCGCCTAGGAAGTCGGACATGCCCCGCAGCTTGCGCTGAGCGCAGGATCCTGAGGCCCAGCTGTCGGCTGTGGATCCCTCGGTTTTCCAACGTTTCAGAACAAGAACGGTCTCCGAACAGATTACATTAGAAACCCGAGGTACTGCTTCGTGTAATACTATCTACCTTACAGTAGATACTGGGACGGCACCAAATTGCATCTATCTTACAGGTTATTATAGATTAAACAAAACAACGTATGGAAGCAATTGGAATTTTACAGCACCCATTAATAATAGTATTTTCTCTTTACTTTCTAGGACCCAAAGGAACTCCTAGCAAGGGAGTTGGGGGCCTTTAAAAGCTCAGGCAGATGCTGAGGGGGTCAGGCAACTGTTTTGGCTTGGAAGTAATGGCTCCAGCTGGTGATAGAGACTGTTCTATAAATTTATCTCAGTGCTGGTGAGAAAGGTATGTGACTCCCTTTTCAATTCATCCCCTTTTTGTGGCATAATAGCCTTTAAGTGACTTCATCTCAAAAATGTAGTTTAGGGGCATGTATTCTCAGCTGGTGTGATGGTTAATTTTATGTGTCAGTTTCACTTGGCTAAGGGGGGCCCAGATACCTGGTAACAGGTTATTTCTGGGTGTGTCTGTGAGGGTGTTTGTGGAGGAGATTAGCGTTTGAATTGTTAGACTGAGAAAAGAAGATCACTCTCACCATGGTGGGTGGGCATCATCCAACTAGTTGAGGGCCTAAATAGAACAGAAAAGCGGAGGAAAGGCAAATCCATTCTCTCTGCTTGAGCTGGAACATCCATCTCTCCTGTCCCTGGACATTGGTGCTTCTAGTTCTTGGGCCTTTAGACTTGGATTGGAATATAAACTATCCACCTTCTCCACCCACTTTCAGGCTCAGACTGGCTCTTACTCCATTGGCTCTCCTGGTCCTCAGACCTTCAGGTTTGAACTGGAATTACACCACTGGCTTTCCTGAGATTCCAGCTTGCAGATGGCAGATTTTGGGACTTCTCAGCCTCCATAATTATTCAAATCAATTCCTCATAGTATCTATCATCTATCTATCACCTATCTATCATCTATCTATCTATCTATCTATCTATCTATCTATCTATCTATCTATCTATCTATCTATCTATCATCTATCTATCTATCATCTATCTATCTATCTATCTATCATCTATCATCTATCTATCTATCTATCTATCTATCTATCTATCATCTATCTCTATCTATCTATCTATATCTATCTATCTATCTATCTATCTATCTATCTATCTATCTATCTATCATCATCTATCTATCTATCTATCTATCTATCTATCTATCTATCTATCTATCTATCTATATCATCTATCTATCTCTATCTATCTATCTATCTATCTATCATCTATCTATCTATCTATCTATCTATCTATCTATCTATCTATCTATCATCTATCTCTATCTATCTATCTATCTATATCTATCTATCTATCTATCTATCTATCATCTATCTATCTATCTATCTATCTATCTATCATCTATCTATCTATCTATATCATCTATCTATCTATCTCTATCTATCTATCTATCTATCTATCATCTATCTATCTATCTATCTATCTATCTATCTATCTATCTATCTATCATCTATCTATCTATCTATCTATCTATCTATCTATCATCTATCTATCTATCATCTATCTATCTATCTATCTATCTATCTATCTATCTATCTATCTATCTATCTATCTATCTATCTATCTATCTCTATCATCTATCTATCTATCTATCTATCTATCTATCTATCTATCTATCTATCTATCTATCTATCTATCATCATCTATCTATCTATCATCTATCTATCTATCTATCTATCTATCTATCTATCTATCTATCTATCTATCTATCTATCATCATCTATCATCTATCTATCTATCTATCTATCTATCTATCTATCTATCTATCTATCTATCTATCTATCTATCATCTATCTCTATCATCTATCTATCTATCTATCTATCTATCTATCTATCTATCTATCTATCTATCTATCTATCTATCTATCATCATCTATCTATCATCTATCTATCTATCTATCTATCTATCTATCTATCTATCTATCTATCTATCTATCTATCTATCTATCTATCATCATCTATCATCTATCTATCTATCTATCTATCTATCTATCTATCTATCTATCTATCTATCTATCATCTATCTATCTATCTATCTATCTATCTATCATCATCATCTATCTATCATCTATCATCTATCTATCTATCTATCTATCTATCTATCTATCTATCATCTATCATCTATCTATCATCTATCTATCATCTGTCTTCTATTGGTTCTGTTTTCTGGAAAACCCTGACTAATGCAAGTGGAATAAATAAATCCAGGAAGATCTACCTAGCTTAATCCACTCAAAGAGGCCTAGGAATAGTTTTTTGTTTAGCCTATTCACAGTACTTACAGGGTCAGGGTGGCTTAAACCCACCTATAATTCAAGGCAAACAGAAAATATCTTCTTTAGAGAAGGATCTTCTTAAAATCAGAGCTTATCCCCTGTGTCTGTGATTCTGAAAGCTCAGACTCTAGGTCTTGCCTGCTTAGACCATTGGAGCTTTTTGTTCCTCCTGATTTTTCTATCTTATATGGGGTCAAATTCTCATATACCAAGTTCTTTGGCTTTGTCATCCCTTGGCCTTTCTGCCTTCCCACAGAATCAGATCCCATTGCTGTTGTATCATTCAGAATTCAGTTTAGAAAACAGAAACCACTGTAGGTATTTTAAGCTACAAGGAATTAGATGTTTCCCAAATCACTGGGAGACCTGGGGAAAGAGGTTGTAACCTTGGACTCTAGGGATGACTCCTAGAATACTTGTATTGCCTCTGAGGCATCCACTAGAACAATCAATTCCAGAAGACACTGGCAAGATTGCAATCTACAGATCAAACAGCTTCCACCTCTACCACCACTGCCATTGGTGAATGGCTCCTCAACAAGTTGGTGATGGAATCTGGCTGCCGTCTGCCCTGTATATGCCTCCTCACTCCCAGGAGGCTGTAGAATGAACACTGGAACAGTGTGGTAGAAAACCTTCATATTTCCATACTCTGTTCCCCCAAAGGACTTGCTTCTGTCTTTCCGATTTCATCCACGTGCATCTGATATGTGAAATCTAATTCATATCCAGCATCTTGATTGCATGGGAGACTGGAAAATCTGGTGTTCAGCTTTTTTGTCTCTGCAGTATAGGAAGGCACAGTAAAGGAATTCCAGAAGGTAATTAGCTAGTACCCAGAAAGGAAGATAGAATATTTGGGCAGACCGGGGGATTGAGTTCAGGTTGTTCATCAACTAAAGATTTGGAGTAGGATGGTTACTAGGCATCCAGAAGTGAGGGAACAATCAAGAGAGATGAAAAACCAGCTTTGGGAAACTAAGTGGCAGACGGTTGTGAGCCTAGGTAAAGAGTATAACCAAAGCTTGTCATGATTAAAAAAAAAAGGGGAGGGTAAAAGATATGTAGGCATAGTGACAGAAATGAAAATTGACCAAAGCCAGCCACTTTTGGAATTGTGGACTCTTGTACTTTGTATGTTGAGAACCTCAACATACCTCATGTGTGGGCAGGCCTGAGCCTGCAGGTAGAGGGACACAAGCCTGTTTAGCTGGAAAAGGAAAGGAGAAAGGCAGAGAGTAAAGCAGTCTGGACACCAAGTCACAGATCCTATCTGACCCTCGGAACCATTCTGGCTCCTCCTACTGGCTAGAATAAGTTGGTACTATAACCATACCCATCCCTCCTACTTTCTACAGTGCTTCTTCAGGACACAAACTCTTCAATGTACTATACTGAGGCCTATCTAATTCTATAAAAGCAATGTTGCTGTGTTTTGTGTGTACTGGTAGAATATACTACAGGTTTATATGTGGAGCTGACTCAGTAATAACACTTATTAACTATCCCCTTATCAATAAAAACAAAATACTAAAGGCCTTTTAGAAGCATATTATGTAAAAATTTCCAAAGTAGAGAAAATAATTTATACCAACTGTAAAACAATAGTTAGCATTAAAGTGTAAATATAAGAGATAATAAATAAAATGAATTTACATCAGATATACATGCAAATAAGTACACATATATACATGTATCAGCATGTGTGCGCACACACACACAGAAATAATTTTATATTGAGACAAAGTACAACAACAACAACACAATTTCATAACCTGAATTCTTAGGACTTAAAAGGTAAAAGGTAGCAAGCAGTATTCACATGCCAAAAATTACATCCTTGGCAAAATAAGGTCTTTTTATGAAAGGAGTTTTTCAGCAAACACATTTTGACAATTGACACCCTGTGAGCACCATTTGTGAAAAACATTTTTTTTTTTTTTTTGCTGTAATTTGATGAAGCAGGAAGTGGAAATCGATAGGCTGTTGCCAAATGCATTCTTTGGCTATACCCGTCTTTCTCTCCTTTGCTCCTGTTATGTAGTAGATAAGAGATAGGAGGAGCCCAGAACACAATATATAGATTTTTTTTTCTCCCACTAGCACAACAAAAGAAGGCTACAGAACACTTTTAACTCCAGAAATGTTTTCAGCACCATGCTGTAGATTTGCTATGTAGCAGAACAGGCTGATTTCAAGCCCAAAGGTGGGCTGGGAGTTTATACGATCCCCCAGAACTTCAGAGAGAACCTTCCTTTTTCACCCGAGTGCTCATCATTACCTCTCAGAGCTGCTGGTTTCCACGACAACCAGGCCAATGTCTAGTTCAGTTTTGCAAATACTTCCCCAAACCCATTAGGCCTAAAATCTTCTTTATACATTCTCAAATCTGCCTTATTTCGTGCAACTTTTCTACTACATCTTCTCCCTTTAATCTTCCTCAACTTGTGAGATGAAGAACACAGGATTTTATAGCAGCAAATATACTAAATAGTCATACAAAGACAGAAGACACAAGGGACAGAGACTAAAGTAGTAACCAGGTCTGCTGCCTGAGTGTTACTTCATTTGTTTCATCTTGTTTTAGACCCTGGGATGTGGGTCCTGTGTGTATTTACTTGGCTATTCTGAGTAGATATGTTCCAAGAGGGTAAAATAAACAGTGATGATGCAGTGCAGTAGCAGGGACATTGGTTTAGGAGTGGAGATCTGAGCTCTGTCTCTGAGCTTCTGTCTCCACGACCTTGAACTACACTGTAAAAGGAGGGGTGAGGTACAGGGATTTTTCAGCTTTATCATTCTATGACCTAGTATGAGCAGGACTAGTCTACCCACCTTTGAATAAATAGGTGTTTCCCTAATGAAATATTCTTTCAAGTTGGAGATTAAACACACCAACCCTAGTCTTGATTTAAGAATAAGATATAAAAGACAATCTAGCTAGCCCTGGTTGGTGCTGTTCAGTGGTTAGAGCATCGGCCCATGCACCAAAGGGCCCTGGGTGGGATTCCCCATCAAGGGCATGCACCTTTGTTGCAGTTTATTCCCTGGCCCTGGTCGGGGTTTGTGCAGGAGGCAACCAATCGATGTGTCTCTCTCACATCCATGTCTCTCTCTCTCTGTCTCTCTCTCTCCATCTCTCCTTTCCACTCTCTCTAAAAATCAATGAAAAAATATCTTTGGGGGAGGATTAACAAAAGCAAACGAACAAAAACAATCTATTACCTCTCAGAGAGAGCACTTCTAAGTATTCCATTAAAAGGGCCCTCTTTGTTTCACAGTTCAGAGTAGGAATGGAACTTTTAGGGGCATTTCTAAATATATAATATTTGTCTTTCATTAGGTCTGTGCTCAGATGTACCTGACAGATTTGTTGCTGATTTAAATATTTCAAAATCATTCTACATCTATTAACTAAACTGTTTGTAAAAAACCTTATCAGAAAACATGCTATAAAACAAACCCAGTTTCAAGAGTAGTTGGCCCAAAGTATAAATATGTTTATTTCTCCTGCAATTCTGCTCACCTCTGGACATACCTGACATCCTAATTATCTTCAAACAACCACCAAACTCAACACAAAGTAGCACAGCAAATGACCCCCTTGAGGGCCATTTATTTATATGTGACCTCCATTTATAAGTGACATGAGTCATTTATACATAATGCAGTGCACGGTTGTCAGATCACTGTTATTTTCTTAATAACACATCTGATATTTCATTTTCTTACCGAAACTCTGTATGAGAGCGAGTTTCACAGTAGACTTGATAGAGATGAAACCTGGGGAGCCTGGGGAAGAAGTTCTGAGGTGAAGAAATTTGCAGCCTTGAAACCTTGAGGATGCTGGGTGCCTGGTTGGGCTAAGAGATCTTACTGAGTGCTGTTTGCTCCAACTAATTGGGGGGAAGTCCTACTTTTTATTTTCCTTGGAGTTAAGAAGCCTTGGTTTATTTCTGTTTTGTGATTTCTGAACTTCCTAATTACAGTGTATTATAAATATCAGAGGAGAGACTGTGAAATAGGGAAATCATACATAAGTGTTTCATGAAATCTCCTAGCTATGGGCACTTGCAGAGTGTTTTCTTCAAAAGGCCTGAGTCCCTTTTCCTAACTCTAGGCAACCCACACCTGTTGATACACGTAATTTGACTGGATTAAATTTGAAGTCCCTTGTCATCTTAGTGAGCCATGTTCAGATGCTTTTTTAAAGTGTTTCATTTTATCATGAAAATGCTAGGTCACTGGGAGTGAATAAAGGTCAGTAGATATAGAAAAAGTATGGCCTTTGCAATGTTGGCGACAAATGGACATCTTTTCATTTTCTTAAGGTTATATGTATTGCCTAGGAAGTAGGAGGTGCTTCTGTATGGAAGATTAAGGGTTTCGCTGAGTGCTTTCATTTTTCACTGTGCTAGGTCCTAACAACAGCCATTTGATTACATTTAACTCAGTCTCTGTCAGCTTGGTCAAAGCACACACACACACACACACGCACACACACACAAAATATAAAGCCTGCAGAGCATTGTTTCTAAGTAGCACGAGAGCTTTAAAAAATGAGCTAAAGGCTCAATAACTAATCAGTTTTCAAACAACTGCATTAATCCAAGAAAGAAGCTTTTTCATCACTAATGTCCCCATAGGACAGGGGATATTCAGCATTCTGTCGCCATTTTGCAGACCTTTGCCTCGGAAGGTACTTTTACAGTATAGCTCAATATTTTTGGAGGAAATTCTGAAAGAGGCTTATACATCAAAGTGCAAGAAAGCCAACTTAAGCTTTAGAATAAATACCCAAATCTCTTATCTTTTCATATTAGTTATTTGCTCTAATCCTTGCAAAGCGACCTCTAATAGTGAGGGGAGGGGCTGGGAAATGAAGAGGGAGGGAAACTCCTGGATTTGAATATCAGATTAAAAACAAACAAATATGAGGATCCCAGCATTCTTAAAATGTGAATTAGAGAGTGAGAGTAGGTAGAGGGAGAAAGGAACAGTGTTCAAAAAATCTATACCGTCTTCTTATAATAAAATCATATCTCCAACAAGAACATTTTTTCAGGAAGGTTTACTGTAACTTAACGGATGGGTTCTGATTACCATCTAGAGAAATAAAGACAGAGTCATTGTCATTACACCCCCATGTTTGTGAGATAGAGATACAAATAGTATGTAGCATCTACTACATAGTTTTTTTGTTGTTGTTTTTTTGTTTTGTTTTGTTATGAATTAAATTTGGTTAATACCAATATATGCCAAATGATTAGAATAGTATCAAGTACATTATGTATTGTATAAGAGTTTGCTATTATGATTATTTCCAATAATATTTATAACTGACATTTAATGATTCATTAATACAGGGTCTCTCAGCCTTGGCACTGCTAATATTTGGGATGGATAATTCCCTGTTGTGGGGCTGTCATGTGCATGGCATATCTAGCAGCATCCCTGACTCCTACTATTAGATGTCAGTAGCCTCCCATTCTGTCTAGGGGTGACAACCGAAGATGTTTTCAATATTGCCAAATGTCCCCTGGAGGGGCAAATTCACACTCAGTTGAGAAACACTGCCTTAATATATCCCAGGCACTATTACCAGTGCTTATGTATCTTACCCATTTAATAGGTACTATTTTGATCTCGATTTTATAGATGCAGTAACTGAGACAGAGAAAGGCTAGGTAATTTGTCAAAGTCCCACAGCTTAAAATGGTAGCACCAGCATTCATGTTATAGTAGATGTTATCCACTATGTTATAAAGTGTGTGAAGCTCTTAGCAGAGCAAACAATAATTTTTTATTATTATTTCCAAGGTAGTGTCTTATTTTCATTTTGGGATATTGATGAGGCTGTTAGATGAGCTCTAGAAACACAATAATTTTCATGCTTGGCCTCTTATTACCAACAGACTCAACTAAAACACTTTCTTGGTAAGATAATGGTATGGATATGTTAGAGTTCCTCGAGTTTTCTGTTTACTTCAGCTGTCAAAATAATGTCTTTTTGTCACAATTAAACAAATACTTTTTGAGCATCTAAAGGTATGAGACACTGTGCTTCAAAGATTTAAAAGACTGAAAAAGGCTGATTCTTGTAGTAGAACCTGGAAGAGATTGCCAGGACTTGGCTTTGAAAATTCCTCCTTTGCCCCACGGGTGTCTTTAGCAAGGAAGCCTGCATGTTTGTATAGTTACCCCTCCCTCCAGGGAGCACCAGTCCTGGGCCAGGGCAGTGAGTCTGCCAGCTGGTAATTTATTTATTTGTTTGTTTATTTATTGATATATCTTTATTGATTTCAGAGAGAGGAAAGGAGGGGGAGAGAGATAGAAACATCAATGATGAGAGACTCATTGATCGAGCCCGCAACCCGGGCATGTGCCCTGACAGGGAACAGAAGCCTGATCGCCTGGATCCTAGGTTGACGCTCAACCGCTGAGCCACACCCGGCTGGGCCAGCTGGTAATTTAAATCTTAGAATACCAGAGGGCCTTCATCCCTCTTCTAGGATGAAGGTGTGAGATAGAACTGTGGGCTTTAGTGGTGGTTAGGTTTCCACATTGTGCAGCAAGGCCACCTGCAGTGAGAGATGAGCAAAGGTGAGAGACAGAACCTAGGAAGTTTTTAAATCCCTGGCTTCAGCTGTTTCTGAGCCTAGGCGCCACTTCTGAGCCTCATAAAGAGGGATTATTCAGCCCATCATTAGAAACCCTGCTCCAATGAAGTCCTCCTTTGCAACCAAGAGTCCTAATTAATATAGTACCTATTATCAGGAAGCTTGGAGAAGCATTTGGTGGAGCAGAGCAGATCATGGAGGCCTTTGTATGTCAGCTACAGGCAGGACCTGCGGAATTCTTTCATGGAGATTTGATAACTCTTGAAGCATTATGAAGGCTGAATTGGTGAGGTAATAGATTGGGTGCTGGGAGACATTTTGGGAGCTACTGCAGAAGTTTAGGGAGAAAAAATGGAGTTTCAAAGAAAGACTAAGGTAAATTGGAGAAGAGCAGGAGGCATTGCAGAAGATTCTCTTAGTACATAGTGTGATATAGGAATCAGAGAGTTGAGGTTAATATCTGTGTTCCTTTGGGAACTTGGGGTACCTTAAAAACCAGCAAACTCTAGCTAAGCTGTAAGTAACTAGGGAGATATCCTTGGAAAGACAGGGAACCACACTGAAGATGAGCAATGCATTCATTCAACTAATATTAAGAGCTTACCTCATGCAGACACTTTTCCTAGTGCTTAGATAAATGAGAGGACCACAAAAACAAAAATCTATGTCTCCTGGATCTTACACTCTAAAAGGAGGAGAGATACACAACATGTGCAGACTTGAAAGTATCAGAGGGAGAGGTCAGTGGAAATTTGCATTGAAAATCAGGTCCCTTTGAGAGGAATGTTTGTCTCTCTTAAAGATACATCTTAAACCAAGACTTAGTAGACACAGGAATCCTCTATCCTCAGAATTGCATTTACAATTTCCTTGCATTTTCATTCTTCTCTAAACAGAGCATCAGCACCTATTTTTATAGGGGAAGGAGATGCAGGGTAGGTAGAGAGAGGATGTATTATCTCACTACTGCAATCTTTTTCCTTTGTCCTGGGAGTTATCACCATCTTCTTTGTGACTTCCTGCCACCTGTCATAAACACTGGAGATATCTGTCTTTATCACCTATTATGAACATGGGACTGCTCTCAGATTTAGGGTCAGTAGGTGCAAATAACCAGAATTACATAGATTCTACATAACTAGTAGGAAAAAGGGAAAGTGCATTAAAAGACAGTGCTAGAGCTCAGCCTGTCACCCAGTATCTTGGCTTAATAGATATGAAATGCAGGTAGGAGCCTGGTATTACTTTGTAGGCCAACACTGTCTATAGAACTCCATGGGGTGGTAGAAATCTCTGTCGGTGCTCTCCAATACAGTAGCCACAAGTGTCTATGGAACACTCGAAATAAAGTTAGTGCAACTAAGAAGCTATACTTTAATTTTGATTAATTAAAACTTAAATAGCCACATGTGGCTAGTGGCTACTGGATTGGCCAGTGCAACCTAGGCCCTTGATTTTTACATGAAGAGTCCAGAATATTCTCCTAACCCTAAACAAAGCCACTATAACAACATTTGTCATTCATTTTAAGATGAAAACTTCTAGAAGCTGAATTATATTTTTAGGCAACTCAAAACAGAAATGAGTTCTTCTTAGCCTTCTGGATTGAGAGCTGAGAGTGAATGGGCTTAAGTGTGTCCCCAGTTTATGAAGAGGCTAGAAAAGGAGCCAAGTTTAGCTGTTTTACTCACAGCAAAATTTCACACTGTCCAGAACCACTTCAGGAGCAAGTAGGTTCTTGGTGCCACTGCTGGTGAGGTCAAGCTATACCCCTTCTGGGGGTTTCTGTCTGGAGAGTCATATAGGGCGAGGGATACATGTGGATGGCTGAAAAGCAGGCTCTGTTTTCTCTTGTTAAATTGCCAAAGGCACTTCCCTGTACTTACAATAGATTCTCCTACCTTTTATTTCTTCTCTCCTCTTCCCCTAGGAGAGATAATTGGACTGTGTGATTTCCATTAAATGTAATGTGCCACATGCAGATGAAACACAATAGCAAAATGCATTAAGATAGAATCCCTTGGAAAAAAATGGTCTGGGTGTTTTTCCATTTGTTAAAATTAGCTACCAAATTATTTTTGTTTTTGCACAATTAAAAGCAAAAGTTTCATTTACTCTTCTTCAAGGTCTTTGCATTTCATACTCTTGTGAACAAATGATCTTGTTTTTATAAGAGAAACTTCACAATCATTTTTTGTTGTTTTTGTGATGCATATGTATATATATCTCTAATATATTTGAAAACTACCTACACATATTCACATACTCACCAATAGACCACATAGTGGTGCTCTAAACCTGCCAAAATCACACGGAAGAGCTTTGCAATTGTTAGATGAAAGTGCGGCGAGTCTGATTGCAGTCAGAATTCTCTCTGAAATGGACCACTGATAAGTTTCCTTTAAAAATATGTCTTCCGGCATTCATCATTTTGCAAGATAGATCCTTTGTACACACTCTAAAATGATGAGCTGAACAAACAGCTCTAAAGGAGAAAAAGCCATTTGAGAAAGCCCTGCCTCATCCATAAACCTGAAATAACCATTTTCTTCCCCTCCATAACTATCATATTATTAGGTTTTAATTAAATTCATGACACAGCTCAGTGATTAGGTTTAGGAATCACATGCTCTGGACCATAGAAAAAATGAGTTCAACAGTATCTATTTCAGGCTCCTTATTTAATTGGCCGCCTAGTCCCATCCTCAAACCGTTTTGGCTGACAGTTGTGCCTGGGTCGGCTATAAAACAGTTCAGAATGCCAGGTCAGAGAGTTCTAGTAGTAACATGTGCTATCAGGAACTAAGCAATCTACTTTATTCTTTGGGGATGCTCGGGCTTTACCAATTAGGAGAGGAAGCACGAACAGTGAAATCTATGACATAACACACATGTAAAAGTGCAGTGTGATAGAAACAACCCTGCTCTTTTGGCCAGTCTGAATGTGCTGGAGACTATTGTATGTTCCAAGTCAATTGTCTTTTTTTAATTTTTTTAAATGACTGGCCTTAGCTATTACTGTTACATCCCTGTGGGACACTATAGTTCACATATAATTTAATTTTGTTTGTAATTGTGGTAGTCTGTGATTGGGAGTGGCCAGAATAAACACTGTTTGCTTTCTTCTGGTGACTCAGGAAATTGTACTTTGGTAGGCATTTGGAAAGGTTGTGTCTTATATTTTGGATGTTTACAAATCAGATGGTCTATGTATCAGTTGTCTATTGTCACGTGAATGCTGTGAAACACATAACAACAAAACTCAATGGCTTAAACACTTATCATTTATTCTCATGAATATGCAGGTGTGCTGGGTGAGTATTCTGGCATTTGGAAGGTTTAACTGATCTCAGCTGGGCTCCTTCAGGTACATGCAGTTAGAGGGAGGTCTGCTGGCTACAGGCTATTCTAGAATGAAACAGCTGAGTTTTCCTCCAAGCGGCCTCACATCCTCCAGTAGGCTAGTCCAGGCTTGTGCTCATGGTAGGAGCTGGGCTCCTAGAGAGGTAGAGATCAGAAGTGTGCTAGGCCTCTTGGGACCTAGGTTCAGAGCTTGCACAATGTCTCTTTTGCCACATTTTATCCAGATTCAAGGGTTGGGGAAATAGACTCCACCTCTTGATAGAAGAAGAATCAGGGCTATTTTGCAATGAATCTACCATAACCTGTATGCTCTTACAAAGGTAATGGAGGGAATTGAACTCTAAAAAATACGGTGCCAAGCTTGTAGTACCAGTTTTGAGATTTAAACCTTGCCCATTGCTACCAGAGCATATGGAATACTTAAGAAATAAAAATGAGCAATCTGAAGGAAAACAGTAGTAAAACTTGACTTGTTTATTACATTGATCACCTTAAGTACTGAACTAGAGCAATGTTTGTCCATATCTACATTGTATTTCATAGCATCCACAGGTTAGCTCAGAATTCCAATGAAACCAAAGTATTATCCATCGAAATAAGAATCTATGTGATCAATAAAGCTGTATAGTCATAATAATGGCTATTTTTTGTGACGTGGATAAACCAAAACCAGAAAACCATTAAGGTAGAATATTTGCAATTTTGGCCCAAAAAAAGGGTTCTGTAATAAAACTGTTAAGTCCAGTGACAGAAAGTAACCTCAAAGGGTGATCTAATCATAAATTTCAAAATAAGCCAGTTGTTAGTAGTCATCACTCCTCAGGCATATGACTTTTAGCAAAAGGTTTATCTTTGCCTTAAGCAACACCTGTCCATTGTTTTTGTGCAGCTAGGTTAACACACTTTTGAAATGTCAGAGTAATCCTCTTTTTCAGACTCCTTGGAGGCATAACCACCCCCAATGGAGCACATAATCTTGTTATCTATTTTGTGGTCCAATCCTCATCTTGCTTTCTCCCACCTCCATTTAATCTTTCATATTGTTCCCTCATTGATTCCAAATGCATAAAAGAAACTGCAAACTGTCATTTTCTGAAGCATTTGAGATCTAGCTTCCTGACAATTGTTGTCAGTTTGGCTCAAATAAACTCTTATAAAAATACTCTACAGATTTGGACATTCTTAAGTTGACAACAATAAGGTCCTTCCTGAAGGAATTTTTAGAATCCTGTTGCATCAAGCTTTATATAACACAGAGATTTACATCTTAACCCTGGCATACCAACTAGGAGAAATATGAGTTACCTAATAAAGAACAGGGTTAGCCTGTGTGACAGGTGTTAGTTCTGTCTGCCAATGAGTGGCGTTCATTATTATATTGATTTCCCCTCTGTTCTCAACATAAAACTATCCAAATCCCAACACAGGGGCAAAAAATAAAACAGCCATTACTTCTCTAGCAAGCCTTTCTTTTTGTTATTAGGTCACAGTTTTTCATATATAAGCTGATGGAGGCTGGTAGGTACATGTATGAACTTCTACTTTTTATGCTGTAATTTCAGAATCACTTAAATAAAGATGAACTCTAGGATGACCCCTTTGGTCATTTGGTTTAAAAATTGGTAGCACATTAGAATTAGCTGGGGATTTTTTAAAATACTTCATGCCCTGGCCAATTTGGCTTAGTGGTTAGAGCGTTGGCCCTCGGATGGAAGGGCCCTGGGTTCGATTCTGGCCAACGGCTTGATCCCCGACCCTGGTAGGGGCGCATACAGAAGGCAACCAATCGATGTGTCTCTCTCACATTGATGTTTCTCTCTCTCTCTCCCTTTCACTCTCTCTTAAAATCGATGGAAAAAATATCCTCGAGTGAGGGTTAAAAAAAAAAAAAAATACTTCATGTACCCAAGGCAAATAAAATATAAATTTCTGGTGAGGTGGGGGCTCAGGCATTTGTAAATTAAAGAAAAAAAATTCCTGGTGATTCTAATGTTTAGCTGAGGTTGAGAACCACATTTTAAGTGAATGATCAGAGGACACCATAATCATTTGATTCAAGATTCAAGCTTACTCATGCATCCCTTGCCTTATTCTTATTTTTTATTTTAGTCTGCAAATACACAATGTTGCTTGAACATCTAGATTAAAAGTTAAAAATCCAGTAAGTTATCTTCATGTATACACACTCGATCACTTTACTTTTCACTCAGCTGCTTAGGTTCTTAGAGACAGATGTCTAAAATATATCCATTGTTTCCCGCAACTTATGCATTCGTAGGAAGAATTTAGGAAGACTTTCTCTCTCACAATCCCTTTTCAAGACATAAGTAAGATCATAAGTTATGATTCGTAGACTGTGTAGACCAAGTCTGGGAGGCCTGAAGGTAGTGCAAGCTCTCTTCTGACTGCTCAGCACTGCTAAAGAAACAGGAAGGGAAAGAACAACAGGAAAGTCTCCTTTCTCAGCAGGCTAAGACAAAAGATGAAAAAGGACCGGAGAGCTGGACAGAAAGTTTGCCCTTAGTTGTTTTATTTTAGAAAGATTACTTTAAAAGATTATCCTGTCTGTCTCAATATACATAGAAAAGAAAGGAAAAATGGTGAGTACAGGCTTTATAGTCACTGTACAGAGTCATGAGGAAAAATCTGCTTAACCACGTGCCAGCTTCCAGAGGCTGAGACCAATGGCCTGGCTGGCAAGAAGCTCGGTCTTTTGCCCTCCAAACAAATGGGGATAGACTGACATCCATTGCTCAGTGTTTTCTGGAAGCCTCAGTGTCTAACAGACTTGCTCAATATATTGATGCACAGCAATGGAAATAGAAGTTAACAGAGTGATTATTGTATGGCCTGGGCTAGGTACTTTTTCATGTATCTTATTTAATTCTTATAGCAGTCCTACAAAGTAGGTACTGTTATTATCCACCTTCTGGACATATAGAAATGAATAATTAAGGAGATTCCCAAGGTTATTTAACAACTCATCTAGCTGGTGAGTATATTGGTTACCTAAACCTGTGTTATTTTAAATAATTATACAATGTTTCAGATATGCATATAGAAATCTGACCTTGCTTAAAATTCAAGAAAACTCTGATGTTGTAACTTCTTTAATGTTTTTTGGCAGTGAATGTGCTATAGATCCGTAACACACACACATGCACACATTTAAGCTACTTCTCTCTTTCAGTGTATTACTTCCCTCCCCATGACCAGAAAAGTTAAGTGAAATTGCATTTTTATATTTTCAGCCTCTCCATTATCTTTGTTTTCTCTAAAAACAATGTATTTTTTTTCTTCAGGTGAATTCTGTTCCTTTGCTGTCTTTGTCTTTCAGGACTTGGAAGTTTGAGACAAGTGCTTTAAATATATGCTCAGTCTATTTCTAGACTTATGAGCATTGAAGAAGTTAGGCAATTAATTTGGTTTGGTGTTTTCCTCTCCTTAGAGCCAAATTGGTCTCCAGTGAAATGGCCTTGCCCCATAGTTCCAGTACACTAGAATTCCTTGTTAGTGAATCATATTTCTCATTCTAAGGAAGGCTCTTGTTTTTGGATCTCCCTTGTGCTATCACTTAGGCCAGCTTGTGTGGTCCGCCATGCTAAGTTGAATCTCCTGGAACAAAATTTGCTCAATGAGCTGTCGTCTTGACAAAAATTTGGATGTGTTTTCAAAACAGCAAATGTGTATTTCAGAAGCCAATTTTTGAAAGGTCAAAACATTGCATTTTCAAAATCTGGACTAGAGTTTTGTTTCTACTTGCTTGTTCTGGTACATTTAGTTATGTTTACTGATCTCTCCTTAAATTATATATATATATGTATATATGTTTATATTTCTAAAATTTAGTACATGAATTCATTAGAAGGAATACTATCAAACCAAATTGTGCCATATCCAGTCTTTATGTACAGTTGGAATATAACTAGTCTCTGCTAGTGAGAAATCATGGGTACACATAACTTGGTGGAGCAGAAACCATGCTTGTTATATAGGAATGGCTGTTGGAATGGCTGCATATTATGCCATGTTTGGTTCTCTTCAACAATCAGAATGCGGTTGCTCTATTGTACTGTAAGCTACTTTAACTTGACTATATGAAGATCTATTAAAGAAAATGATTACATCAACACGCATCATTTGGTACAACAGAAATGAAGCTACTGTATTAGAACATTTTCTTACAATCAATGTTTCTCAATTTGCCTCGACATTTACTTTCAGCAAATGTCTAGCTTTACCTTGGCATTTATCTAGCAACAGGGAACTATTATCTTGTGACAGTGTTCCAGTCCAATGACATTATCTCTCATATGTATATTTTGAAAAATATGTGCGGTAATGAGGAGCATATTAGGAAAAGGCAAAAATAATGAAATAGCTAGGCAAATGACAGTGTTACTAAGATTAAAATTCAGTAAGATGAACACAAAGGAAAAACATGAAATATATTTTGAAATTTGCATCAATAAATTTGCCCACATGGTCCCTAACGCCTCTTATTTAGGTCAAATATTTTCTTGTATTTTTCTTCCTTTTGTCTTTTTCTTGGACACCAACAATGAGAGCTGTGCAAGTTTTGGTGAAAATCTTCAAACATTTAATGATGAGATCCTGAGAACTTCTATTTTATCTCATCTGAGACACATTGTAGAAGAATGTGTACATATATAACTCACTATTTCTTTATTCTTAAGGAAAATACCAAAAGTTGGACAAATCAGTCAGTCAGCTGTAAAGGGGACTTCAGCCTATGCTCATGGGTGGAGAAACTTAGAGGCTACTGATTAGTAGGGTTAACTGTTGCTTATTTCATCTCTCAGGCCAATTTTGTCTTTTCACCCCCTTATTTTATTTCTTATTATATTCCTTTGTTTGAAGGTAAATGATTTCCTTTAACATAAACACAGTACATGCACAGTAGATATGTGATATTTGTGTTTCCAAATAAGCAACTTGACTTAAAGGTATGAGCAATAGATTCTAAGGAGATGTGGGTTCTAATCCACATTCTATAAAATGGAGATCCTAGTCTATCTGATATCTTAAGACTTTCCAGTGCTATCACTCTGTGAGTGCACAGTATGCTTCTTTCTGTAAGTCATTAAAGCATCAGAATTATAGCGTCAACAACACTGACATTCTGATAAACTAAATTGTTATTTGAATGACTTCCCTTGCATTCTGTTGTCTTTCAGATATAAATCTGTGCATTTACTCATTTAATACTACTATTAGAGTCAGACCAAAGTACTGTAGCTATCCCAAGTTTTCATTTTTCTTTACCATGTCAGTGAACTAGTTACAAACAACATTGTTGTGGTTTTTTTGCTCCATCCCTCCCCCTCACTCCCACCAGGGTCATATCCCATGTTTTGCTATCAGGTTGCAATATTCTACATCATGTGAATTTGATAACTGGGTGTGTCTCCTCCAGAGCAGTAGAAACACATTTTCATAGATAAGTGGCACTCCGTATTTGAGGAATAGAATGAAGCCCAGGATTTTTGAAACCTTCTCATTTTTCATGTAGATGCTTGGTCATTGTTGTTGGATAAGATAATATGCCAAGTTGAAATAACAGCGCAAGTAATATTGATGGGGCTATGATATGATTAATATCACAAGGTATCAGGGCATTATATAAAGAAAGAAGAGTGCTGAGTTAAGTCAAACTTTTCGTAGGTGTTCCTTTTAGAGGATTACACTTTGAACCTTTGGCTCCTTTTATTATAGAGGAATCTTTTACCAGATGACCTTGACTCATGAACACACAACTCTGGAGGAAATGTTACTAGAACCAGTGAAACTAATATAAATAGAAATCTTGTTTTCTTAAATGGAGGTCTTTTATTAAATGAGAAGCATTTCTAGAGGAGTCTACTGTTTTAGAATTAGAAAATAAAAGATTTTTAAGCAATGAAGATAACTTAAGTGGGGTAAATAGAATCAATTAATTCTCATTTTATCAAGACAAAATAATGTATCACTTCTGTACTCCTGTAGCACATGTAATTCCATTGTATCTATGTTACCAAGCACATTTATTGAATTGTATACCTTTATAGTTTTGCAATTTATTATCTCAGAGATACAAACAATTAAAGTTCATTACCTACCGATAGAGACCAAAGTAATGTTTAATTATAAAATAAAACTGAATTTACCCTGATTTTAAATCAGCAAATCTCCTGTTTGCTTCATAATCACCAACAGAACAATTCTGTAAAATAATCCTGTGGCTAATGACTTTGGATGAAATTCAAGGTGAATCACCTAATAGCCTCATTAACTCAGATCACTGGCTGAAGCTATCCCACATTCAGATTCGAAGGCTTTCAATGCCTTACATACTAATCTTAAAAGCAATCACAGTTTCCCATAAAACCCAAAACACTGTTTTAAATATGATTTGGTTCATTCTTTTAAATAACTGTTAATCATAGTCAAATTAGGAGTTGCCTCTTTTGATTGAGCAGTATTATTAAAATCAAAGAAAGAAACTAGCCATAACCCATTGCTTTGACCCACTAACTTGTCCATGGTGTGGTATGTTATCATCCAGGGGCTCAGGCTGTTGAGAGAAAAGCCTAGGCAACCTGATGGCAAACTCTTCAGTTCTATTTGACTCATTCTGGCAAATATTTTTTGTAAGTTTCTACTGGTTTTCAAGGCTGTAAGAGATAGAAAGGTATATAAATTCTAGAAACTATCTTTTAAGAGTCTATTATCGCACACATATAATGATAATATAAACTAAAAATATAAATGCAATAAGAGTAATACAAAATAAAACTAGAGTTTAAAGAAGGGAATGATGTCTTTTAGCTGGACAGGTCAGAAAAATTTCAGGGACTAATAGGATCTGAGAGGCAAAAATGGGGGAGTAACAACAGCACTAGCAGAAGTGGTGTGGATCATATGTGGGAAGCAGATTGTAATTTTGATTTGGTGGTAGGCTCTAGCAGAGGTCTACAAACATTGTCTATAAAAGGGCTAGCTAGTAAATATTTTGGGATTCATGGGGCATCTGATCTCTGAAATAACTACTCTGTGTGTGCAGCATGAAAGTAGCTTAGACAATACACAGAGACAAGGGTATGCATGTTAATAGTTGACATAGAATATAGTATAGAAGGATGAGTTTGGAGCTAACAATACATAAATGAATGTTTGGCTGTATTCCAATAAAATTTTATTTACAAAAATGATTGCAGTCTGGATTTGTCCCTTGAGGTGGGCTGTAGTTGACCTATGCTTAGTTTAGCAGCTCAAAATATGTGTCAGTGGGAGATGAAACAAACTGGGCCAGATTGTTAAGTATCTTGAATATCCTGGTTAAAATTTATGCTTAAGTCAGTGGTAAATAGAGAGCCATTGCTGTTGTTGAGTAAGAAAAATTTAAAAACTAGAGCTAACACTTATTTCATGCTTATTAAATACTAGGTACCGGTAGTATATACTTTCTAAGGATAGAATCTGAAATAACATTGATTGGCTAGTGGGGGGATTTTACTTGAATTGGCATCTTTCTACATACTCCTTATATTATATAACATGAGCAAAGCTTTTGTACTAAAGACTATTTCTCAATATGCACAGAGAACTTTGTAGTTTATTAACATAAAATAAATCAGTTAAATGGGTATTTATAGTATTCCTATATGTGCCAGATAATGTGCTATTAAGGATGCAGAGATGATAAGGCAACAGGCCTTGCTTCCATGGAGCTCAATCTAGTAGAGCATAAAGATATGCAAATAATTATAGTGTTAACTGGCATATAGCAGAATATGCAATCTGAAATTGTGCTAATCATAAGGAAGGGATTCTGTTTAAGGAGGTCAAGAAAAGAACCACAAAAGAAATAATATTTAAGTTGGGTGTAGAAAAATATTTAAGCATATGTCTCCAGAGGAAAAAAATGAGAGTATTCCAGGAGATTATACAAAACACTAAGGTATCAAAGCGATTAAACGTGGTCACTAGTTCAGTGTATCAGCCTTAACTGAATGTAAAAGTTTTAGCTAAGCATAACATTGTTAACTAGGTAACAAAAGGCAAAAGAGAAATAAGTTAAAAAGAACAGTAACTTACTACAGAAGTAATAATTGTAGGATTTAAAATTGGAATCATTAAAATCTAGAAATTTGGAAAAGAGGTCCTGTAACACTGGGGCTCAGATATCTGAGGAGGGGCAGTCAGGTAACCAGTACTGGGGTCTCTGAGGGGCCTACTATGAGGTTGGTTCTGCAAATGGTAGAAAAATTGCAAACAGAATTCAGCTGCTGTTGAAGAAACTTCCACTTCTGGGCAAAGAAGCATTGCTAGGGTGATGTTCACAGTAACAGGAAGCAAAGAGGAAGTAAATAGGAAACAAACAAGGAGGAGTAATTTCTTTCCTCCTTTGCTAGTCTCACAACCTCCATCCATTGTGTCCCCTATTGGCACAACTTAAAAGGCCAAATCTAGGGAATCTAGTCAACAATATTGTAGTAACTATGTATGGTGCCAAGTGAGTACTTGAAATATGGGGGAGAGGGGAATCACTTTGTAAAGTATATGATTGTCTAACTGCTATGCTATACACCTGAGACTGATACAAAATAATGTTGAATGTAAACTGTAATTGAAAAATAAAAATTTTTTAAAAGGGAGACTCTGGCAATGCAGAAATACTATTTGCAATCCCAGGCTCAGCATCAGAAAGCTGACCATGTAGAAGGGTGGGTTTGGAGCCGAGAGACAGAAGTGTAGTAAGTAGCACTTTCAGTATATCTGGCTTATAAAGTATGCATTTGAAAACTAGGTAGGTTGTGTTGTTTCCTACCAGGTGAGGGGTTTGGACTTTGTTCTGTAGGCAATGGAAGCTATCCAACAGTGAATGGAAGAATTGATATAGAATCATTCCTGGTTTTATAGCACAATATATTCTCAGTCTTGGCAGAAGCTTGCCTAGTGTTCTGTCTTCAGAATGACTTGGTAATAGTAACAAGTGTTCTGTATGTTCTTAAAGAGCTACGTTAATAAGTGATGCTAAAGCTTGGCATAACAGTGGCTTAATCATGTTTTGGAACTATTAGTGACTATAGTATTAAATTTGTTTTCACTGAGGGGTGATCCACTGCTGACTCACATATACATATACATATACATATACATATACATATACATATACATATACATATACATATACATATACATATACATATACATATACATATACATATACATATACATATACATATACATATACATACACATACACATACACATACACATATACATACACATATACATACACATATATATGTATGTATATGCATATGTATATATATATGAGTATATGTATATATATATGAGTATATGTATATGTATATATACACATACACACACATACAGAGAATTTCTTCCCATTTCAATATTTGTCCTATTTGTAAATTGAAGCTATTTCTAGTTTAACTGGTTTTGAACATTGAGCTGTCCAGGGTGCTAAATGCTCAGGCTGGGCTGTGTATTTTCTACACAAGACAGACAAGTTATAAGAACAAAGGAAAGAAGAGGTAAGCAAGTCATAGCAAGAGAGATGGGCAGAACAGAGATGTGTGGTCAGTGAGTGTCCAAAAAGATTAACACCTTCATTTGTCTTCTCCAGAAACGTTACCCTGGACCTAGGAAAACTAGGAAACATTTAAAAGAGTTAGGAATTGAGCAGGGATCTTATTTTGTACCAAGAAGGACTAAAAAAGAATTAAAAGAGTTAAGAATGGAGGAGGGATTTGAAGGAGAACTGTTCTACATAATTCAGTGGGTAGGGATAAATCCCATTCTTTCTCATTAACTTGATTTTTTAATACTAAGGTCTTCATATAATTTTAATAGGGGCATTTAGAATGTGATGGGCTAGCAGAAGATGGAAACTAATAAGTAAATTCAAGATTGTTAACATAGACATACTGATGGTCTTTGTTAGTCTCAAATGGCTACCCTATTCTTTTCTGTGACAAATCTTTTAAAATAATTATTAATGCTTCCAAATAATCTTAAAAGAACTAAAAATTCTGAAGCAAAATTATTTCTTCAGTAGCGAATATTTTTCTATGTCTAGTGTGTCATCGTTTAATAGAGTTGATATTAATAAATTATTGCAATAGAATCTAATAACAGTAGATTCCTATGTGACAAGAACAAATTTTCATTGAAATGAGAACATATATTATGTTCAGAGACAGGGGGCTTGAATTGAAGATCACCATTCTTTTAAAATAAAAAATAATGAAAATGATACTTGAAAAGAAAAACATGTCAAGTGGAGGCATGCTATTAAGTATAGATTAATTTTTAAAACTCTTTCCTATTAACTCTTCATGCTAGTGGGGATTTAATATATTGGTGCTTACCACTAAAATGTGTCATAGCTTGTTAGATGACCTGCCTTGGAATTATAGATAATTTGGCTTGCTTTGATTTGAAGCCTTTGATAGAAGCTTGTTGATTTCTTATAAACAAATAAATACCATAAACTAAAAACCCTAATTAAAATATACAGGTAATGACCACAATATGAAGCTATGGTATGAAAGATGGGTGGAGAAGAGACATCGCTGGCCTTTGGAGTTGAGTAAACAAATAAGAAGCAGTGTATATGGAACACAGGAGGCATTTGTCCACAATGTTTGTATCCACTTTGAGAGGCAGAGACAGAGCCAGGTGGGATGGTGAGGCAGAAGCTTCCAGGAAACTCCAGGAGGCATTGGGTGGAGGGACTGGAATATCTGTGACTTTGTGCATCTGCATCTCCATGGGGGCTTCGCAGCTGTTTCCATGGAAGCATCCTCATTCCTGATGCTGTTTCCTTGATGCTATGATCTAAACATTTGTGTCCCTCCCCCCTAAATTTATACGCTGATCCTAATGCCCAATGTGATAGTATTAGGAGAGGGACCTCTGGGAGGTACTTAGGCCATGAGGGTGGGACCCTCATGAATGAGATTAGTGACCTTATAAAAGAGATCCCACAGAAAATCCCTCACGCCTGCCACCAGGTGAGGATACAATGGTAAGTCTGTGATCGGGAAGAGGGTCCTCACTGGATGATGCTGGTGTCCTTATCTCAGACCTGCAGCCCTCAGTAAGAAATAAATTTCTGTGTTTATAAGCTACCCAGTCTGTGGTATTTTGTTATAGTAGCCTGACAGACTAAGGCACTTGGGTTTACTGCAGTATTACTCACCTACCTGGAAAAGCAAGACTGGCTAAATAATTGATGGGCCCAGTGCAAAATAAAAATGTGGGCCCTTTTTAAAAATGATGAAGAATTTCAAGGTGATAACCACGCAGCATTAAACTAAGCATGGGGTCCTTCTTAGTGTGGAGCTCTGTGCATCTACACAGGCCTCCTGCCCATGAAGCTGGCCCTATTGGAGATGGAGTTAGGATTTGTTCATTCATTTTGTTAATCCACTATTTTGCTAGCATGTCTGTAGCATCTACTATGCCATGGCTTTGTGGTCAAAGCTAGGAATACAACAGGGAACAAAACAGGCAAGTGCTCTGTTCTTAGGAAGTTTGTATTTTGTGTATGTGGTTGTAGATATTGGGAGGATTAGATGATGGGGTTATGGTCTTTCTCTAAACATTTTCAAATTATGTTTCAGAAGTCTTGAGACTACTAGAGTCAACACAGGTAAATACTTAGGCGTTAATATGCATGTGAATAACACTGCCTGCTCCAGCAGTTATGCCTTTACAGTCACCCTAGAAACCTGTCATCCTAGGAGCAAGAGAAAAATCCTAAACTATTTCTAGTCTTTTGGGCCCATCTACCTTTACTTACCTGTTTGATATATGATCATAGGTTTCTCTCATCAAGAATCCCTTCTAGAGCAAGGGATGAGAAATACAACACATTCATTTGGGTTTCAGTTCTTAGGTCCCTAAGAGTATTAACATAGTTGATTAATCAACAGGGATTTTCAAAGTACCCGCTCTGTGTCTGACACTGTACCAGCTACTGTGGAGGCCACCAAACTGGTATAAAGCTTTTTAGGAGATTGGGCACAGGTGACAAAATCAGAACCCTTTCCCCTCCCACCCAACATTTGGGTCCAAGTTTGTAGTAGGAGAAGACACCATGTGCCCTTTGTGACCTCAGTGGTTTGAATGTGATCCAACCTGGAGACATTAGATTCTCTCTCCTGGAAACCTAAAACTTGGACTCAATTTAATTATCCTTTGTACTCTGGGAGGTAATGTAAATAAGGGCTAGGGCTTGTTTATTTGCTTTTGTGCATTTGAAAGCAGGAAAGTCAGTCTGAAGTAGGGACAGAAAGAAGGAGAGAAGGAGAGAAAAAGCAAGAGACAGAGACAGACAGAGACACCGACACACATACACCCAGAAAGGTGTAGGAAAGGACAGAACGAGACGCACATGGATGCACGCTGAACACAGAGAGACAGAGATAGACAGAGAAAGAAAAAGAGAGAGAGAGCTGAGAGGTAGAAGTGGTCTTTTCACTGATATAGACCCTATGTGACTTTATTATCAACTATGTGCATGGTGACCAAGATAAGATTCCAGTTTGGAACCAAGGAGTTGTTTATTTCCATAACCCGCAACACATTACCCAGACTTTACAATTTTTGGATTCATTTTTGGATTCACTACGGACATGGCAGTATATTCTTTTTCTTTTTTCCATATTTTTTTCTGTTTCTTAGACAAACCTTCACAGCTGTTATTTATTTGGGTTTCTTTTTATAGCTTGAAAAATATTTAGGCATGTTTACCACAAGTGGGAATCTGCAGGCAGTTTATGTAAACATACATATTGGCACATTTCTTTTTTGAACCCTGTTAATAATAATAATATGCATATTAATTTAATTTTTAAAATAGAAACCTATTAATATACCATAGCAGTTTATAATAACTCCTTTCTTTTCATCAGGCTCTTTCTGCTTCCAGTTTTAAGTCTTTGAAAACGAGTGCTGTTCTTTGAAAGTAACATTTACGTAAGATACGGTTAAGAAGTCAAATGCCAAATAACTAACTACAAACTCTTTAGTTTCTATGGAAATAACTAAGTAAAATTTAATTCCCTTATTAAGCACGTAAAGCTTAAAATGATTCATATTAAATTGACAAATAGCTGCCCCTTATCAGAGGAGAGCATCGTCTAGCTTGTCGCTTCATTGCTGGAATTGCTCTGCTTTGCTTTGCAAGTGCATTCCCTACAAAAGTGCAGAGCTCTTTTTCAGTCGGGACACACTGAGCATTGGATGGCTCCTTATCTAGTTGAATGTCACCAGTACAGCTTCCTTTAAGACTGAAGGATGGATCAACACAGGTCTCAGAACAGGGGTGTGTGAGTACAGACCGTGCTCCCCCATGGTGGTGGGTCATTTGTGGGGATTTCGTGTTTACTCCTTGCTAGATAAATATTTTGTTTATCACATACTTGTTGGAAATGCTCTGCTCTGTCTATGGGTCTGCTTTATACTAAATATATTATCAAAACTTTTCAGACGGAACCAATTAAAGGATTGAGTGCTTGTAGAACAGCAGGCATGTCACCAGCTCTACAAGGAACCAAATACTGTGGTTGAAAGAAAACCTTAGAAGTCAAGGTGTTACATCTTGAAACAGACCAAAATTACTGACTGTTAGGTGAATTATCTTTAAGTAGGTAATCAAAGGATAAATCCAAATAGCTCCAAGGAAATGTGGAGAACAGAGATGTTGTATATGGCATTGATCTGAAGGTTCAAAAGTCTCAGAAGAGTTTTTCACACCTAACCCCAAACAGAACCTTCCAGATTCATGACTGTCTGTTATCCTATAGTCTGTGGATTTCAAGAGTTATAATGCTCTTTGGATAACCTTGAACACACGTGTTTTGGGATCTGTTGCACTTCTATCTAGTGTTATGTTTTTAGAATTTTAGATTTTATTTTTCCCTCTTTTAAAAAATTAGCAGCAGTATATTTTAGAATAAAAGCCAGTTTTCTAAATTATATCTCCCTTCCAAATTGATACAAACTATTTGTTTAAAATGTTCAAAATCTGTTTTTGGTAAATTTTTTTGACATCATTGTCTCTCCTTTCTAACCAGATGGCATGGCCACATTTAGAAGGAACACATATAAATAAAGCCAGTGTTTCTATAAAGTCAGGCATAATAAAGAAAGGGAGAGGCCCACTGATCAGAGGAAGCCTGTCATACCACTTTTGCAGGTGTGTGTAAGTATTACAATGAACACTTTTAAAAAGTTCTTGTGGGGACCACCATCATTACTTCCTGTCTCCATACCTTTATATACTCTCTTCCCTCTGTCTAAAATTCTCACCCCCATTAGCTTTTGTTGTTGTTGTTGTTATTTTTAATTCTCACCTGAGGATATTTCTTTCCATTGCTTTTCAGAGAGAGGGGAATGGAGAGAGAGACAGAGAGAGAGAAACATTGATACAAAAGAGACACATCAATTGGTTGCCTCCTGCACAGGGTGGGGGATTAAGCCTACAACTGAGGTACATGCCCTTGGCAGGAATTGAACCCGGGACCCTTAAGTTCATGCAGACACTCTAACCAGTAAGCCAAACCAGCTAGGGCCTCACCCCCAGGTTTGATTGCCCTGTTAACTTCTATTCATTCTACAAAACCCGAATCAATTGTTACTCCTCTGTGAAGCTTCTCCTGAACTCTCTAGAAAGTGGTAGTCACTCTCCTCAGGACCAGCAACCGATTATGATGCAGATTATTAATGCATTATAGTAGTGATCACTTGACTCTGGAAGTCAGGGAATATGCATTAATCATCTTTGCCCCTTTAGTACCTGTAACTGTGTCACATGGTAGATGCTCAGTGCATACCTGTTGAATGACTACACAAGGGATTTAGTACATAAATTATGGTCTGGCCATTTAATAGAAAACTTTGCAGGTATTAGGAATCGTGTAGGAAATGCTTCTAATATATGTTAAGTGATGACTGCAGGTTATAAAATAATATTTGCAGTATCATCCCAAATATGTTCATAAATACACATATTTGGAAAGAAAAAGGCTCTAGAAAAACATAATTGTGCTAAAATATTGCAGCGTTTGTTTCTTGGTAGTAGTGTTTCCAATGATTTCTTTATTTCCTGAATTTCTACACTGAGAATGCATTTTGTAGTTAAGGAAAAAATTAATTATAAATAGAAATGCAAGTCATTTAGTAGTCCTGTCTGGATAGAAAGATCCCTCCACGCTCTTACTTGGTGGTCATTTTTAATCCCATGTGGCATTTTACTTTTCTTGACTAGGTAGTATTTTGGATTGACGACTACCACTGCTGGTCTAGAAGCTAGTTGTACAAGTGCATATCAACTGTGAATTCTTTCTAGTTTAGGAATGGCTCTGATAAGCATAAATTAGAATAGAACATATGGATATTTTGTCTAAGAGCGCAGTTTAAACTGGGAGATAAAACAAGTGAAGGCAGAGAAGAGAGGAAGGTTAGGGTTCGCTGAATCACTCAGGTACTTAACCCTTCTAAGATGTTTTAATTTTCAATTTCCTAATGGAAAAAATCCTAACATAAATAGCAGCCATCTCCACCTTTCTATTTTGTGCTATTATTTTGACTGTTGTTTTTATAAAAATTGCATTGTTGCCATTTCAGAGAAGGATTAATACCCCCACATCTCATTACTGTACAATTGTCCCCTGATGGTTTCTTTGTTTGCACATTGTAATTATGGAAAGCATTAATTGTTCACAAAACCAGCATTTCTCATCTTTATTTTTTGCATATATTTCAAATAACAATTATAAGTTTTTCATGTTTTGTATAGTGAAGACTGTGTGTGTGTGTGTGTGTGTGTGTGTGTTTTCAGCATGACAATGTGTTTGTCTTTTGCACTGCCCTGCACAGGGTTAGAACAATTTGTAAATAATTCACATTATTATTTTGGAGCAGAGCTGAGTATTGGTTTCAGTGTAAATCTCCTCAAAGCACTTCTTGCCATAGTAGCAGCATTTTTTTTCAGAAATGCCATAATTCTGGGTTGCATTTGTTACTTCCTTTGGCAACCAAATGTCTCATCATTGCAAATTGATGGTAGTAAAATTGACCTTTATTATGGCTTTTTTATTCCCTTAACTCAGAAGGATTTACAGCGTTTTATTTTGTTACCACATTGACTGTTAATGGGAACTATAAAAGAATGATTGAATTCTACATACCCTTTTTATTTTCTAATGGCCATGGCATTATTGACCAACTAGACTTTTAGATTTTAAGATTTCTGTTGGACAATTCAGGAAGAGTTTTGTAAAACCAACATTTCTTCTTTTTGAGAGATGCGCATTTTGCTGTGTTGTCAAAATAATTAAATGCTTGTTATAAATTTGTGCACTTAAAATGACAAAATCAGGAGCTGTAGAATAATGGAAGAAACAAAAAATTCTGGAAAAAAAAACCCCACTTCCCAAATCCTTACAAGGTAATTCAAACCGCTGCTTCTGTAAATAATGAGAATTTAATGAGCTCATATTCCAAAACCTCTCATTTCTAAGTGCACGATGCACTTATTTTCATATTAATTATCTTTCTCATTGCATTCTTAGGATGTGCTCACAGAGAAAAGGTGACATTCTTTAGGTAGGAAGTGACAGCCTGTGGAGGCCCATCCTTGAGCCGGTCAGAGCTCCTTTCAAAATGGAAGGAGGACACTGGATTTGCAGTCCTGGGCTCTAAGGGCCGAGTCTTCTCGTGCAGTTCTAGGAGAAAAGGAGAGCGACTGTTCCTGGAGGCGTGGCAGGGGATGGACGTGAGGGAGCTGCTGTGAGGGCCTGGGCAGGTTTTGTGCCTCAGCCCCTTACAGCTGGCTGGGGACTGGAGACAGCTAGAGCCTGAGTGTGAGATGGCGGTGACTGCAGGCAGGAAAAAGTGACAATTTCAGTCCACAGGCTCTGTCTCTATTAATAAATCTCTCAGTGAGGATGCCTGTCCACTTGCTGCCATTTAAACCAGTAGTATTTTTTTTGCCTTTTTATTGAATGTATTGGGGTGACACTGGTTAACAAAATTATACAGGTTTCAATTGCACAACTCCACAACCCACCATCTGTGCACTGTGTTGTGTGTTCACCCCAAGTCAAGCCTTCTTCCATCACCATTTATCCCCCCCCCTTCCCCGCCTCTCCCCCTGGCAATCACCACACTGCTGTCCTGGTTTATGAGTTTTTTCTCTTTTCTGCTCAATCCCTTTACCCCCCCCCCCCCGCAGTGTCAGCCTGCTCTCTATCTATGAATCTGTCTCTATTCTGCTTGTTAGTTCATTTTGTTCATTAGATTCCACATATGAGTGAAATCATATGGTGTTTGTCTTTCTCTGACTGGCTTATTTCACTTAGCATAATGCTCTCCAGGTCCATCCATGCTGTCGAAAAGGGTAAGATTTCCTTCCTTTTTATGGCCAAGTAGTATTCCATTGTATAATTAATCACTAGTATTGCATTCATTATCAAAAAAATTTCCAGTTTTTAAAGAGGCAGATTTTACAATTATGTACTCTCTTCTTTCTACAATAACATTTCATTTTCTAAATCTTTTAACTTTTAAATGTAACCTGAAATACCACTAGATAAATACTTGTTTATGCTCTTGAATTGGTTTTTATATTCATGCTATGCAATTTACCTTTTAATTTAATTTTTAGTTTTAAAAACGTAATACATTTGCATAGTTTAAAACAAAAACTGTTCTAGAGTTCAAAAAAGTCAATGTTAGGAGGGAAAAAATCTGCAAAAGTCTCAGAACTCTCAAACGAAAACAAAAATAAAAATCCAAATACACAATACTAAAAAATTATTTAAACAATAGAACAAAAGATATACTGAGAAGCATTACTTTCTTCTCTGCCCCTTCTCATTTTCCTGCCCCACATGCCCTGGAGAGAGAATCAGTAGCATGTAATTATCCATGTTCATGTACCACTGCTAACTTAACTAACTCCATACTGAAAAACACTTGGGCAGTTTCCAAATGTTTGTGATTACAACCAATCTTTCAGTGAATAGGTTTGTGTATACATCATTTGTCATGTGTGCGGTTATATCTGTAGGATACATATTCAGGTTTAGAATTTCTGGGTCATATGCTAAATACATTTAATATTTTGTTAAATATGCCCCAAAATTGCACTCTGTGGGACACTCCCAACACCAGTGCATGCAAGTACCCTTTTTCCCACAGCCTTGCCAATGGAGCATCTTATCAAAATGTTGATTTTACAAAATCAATAAGCAAAAAGGATATGCTGGGATATTTAAATGTATATTCTTTTATTATGAATGAGGTTGGACATCTTTTCATATATGTAAGGTTAATTTATATTGCCATTTTTTGGTTAACTGTCTGTTCATGGCTTTTGCCCATGTTTTGGTTGGGTTGCTGGTCTTTTTCTTACTGATTTCTAGGATCTCTTTAAATATTGAGAATATAGCCCTTTTGCTATGATATTAATTATTAGCATTTTTTCACATTTATCAGTTGACATTTGTCTTTGCTTACAGCGGTGCTGGTTTTTTGTTTGTTTGTTTTACCAAGCAGACATTTGTAATTTCCATGTGTTCAAATTTCAATCTTTTCTTTTATGATTTCTGGATTTTAAGAAACATTTAACAAATTTTTCTTGTGTTCCTTGTAATTAATTCTTAATTTCTTAGCTGGATTTTTTTTCCCTTTCTATTTCTGTCATGAGGTCTGTGTATTTATTCTATATCTTCCTGGCAGCAGGAGGTTTATATCCTGATCTCTTCACAGTTTCAATGACTTCTTTAAGATTTTCCTTAATTCATATTTACAACTTTCATCTTCTCTTTGGCAACTTTTATAGAGGGTTTTCATCTGTAGGGATACAGCATTGCTCTTTTATATATTTATATTTACGTGGAATATATTCCTTTCTTAATGCTCATTATTCCCTGGATTACCAAGAGAAGGATTCTGTGGTGTGGGAGTGTCCAGGCACTTTGAAGGTTTACACCTCAAGGACCTCACTCCTGTTGCTCCAGAGGAAGGGGAAGGGCTCTTCTTAATAGAAACTTAAGCACTCCCCCAGCCTCCCTCCCCACCTTTGTGAGGCTGCACAGGAGCGGGTGTCAGAGCACAGACTCTGGAGTCGGACTTCCTGGCTGAATACTGGCCCTGTCACTTGTTCCCTTATTAGTTGATGACCTTGGGCAAATGTGAGCCTCAGTTTCCTCACCAGTAAAATGGAGATAAAAAGAGAACTAATATCTTAGGGTTGTTGAGATGAAATGAGCTAATATATGCAAGTGCTCAGAATAGTGCCTGATACCTGGTGTTTGCTCTTGCTCTGCAGTGGTGAGCCAGTGGGAATGAGCCCCGTGATCTCCATCTGCACTGCGTTTGCTCTCGCTGACCACAGCACCCCCTGCTTGGTTCAGGGGGACCACAGGCTTCCTCCTTTACACTGTCAAAGGACATGGCTCTTGCTCACCAGAGGAAGCAAACACTTTTAGAAAGTATTTTTGAAGAGTCTGTCTGAGATTTGCTCCCAGTGGGTCTCCTGGACATTCCCTGGATCTTTGCTCTCTGTTTCCATCACCAATAGTGCCCTGTGCTCACAGCAGCCCCTTCTCAGGAGATACCTTCTCTTTCTGGGAAATGGCATTTGCTGGAATGTTCTGAACTCTAGCATCACTAGGACCCCTCCTGATTTTCCTGGGGCATATGCGTGACTTCCCGAATAGGCAGCTAAAACTTGGGACTGCCAGCTCCCAGTCTCGACTTTGTGGGTATTATCTGAACTCTAGCCTCACTGAAATTTTGTGGTTTTCTTCATTGTCTTTGTTTCTTTGGACGATTTCCAAGAAGAAGTGGGAGATTCCCAACTAGGCTTCAACTGTTCTCCTACTGGCAGTGGTGTCAGTTTTGTTTTTTGTTTTTGCTTCCCCCGCCCCAGGTATTTCTTTTAAGGACCTGGATTGGAATTTTGATTTTTGGCATTTCCCCCACAGCACCCAACATAATGTAAAATAAATGGGCAATTGAGTGAAAGAATTTCTGGCTGGAGCACACTCCTCCTCTGGGTTCAGATCTGCAGCACAGGATTCCAAGGGGCCACTGGGGGCCTAGGTGCCCAGACTCTTTGCATGATGTTCTCTCTGTACTTCAGTGTCAAAGTCTTTGCCCTGTGCAGCTTCACAGAGCCCAGGACTGCCACAGAGCAGGGGTTCATGATCTGGAAGTGACAAGAAATTTTCTATCTTTGTGGTTCATTCCAGTTTGGGGAAAGAGGGACTCCCAGGGCATTGGCTAGTCTGGGAATTTACTGGGTTTCGCAGTAGTATTTATATTTTTCATTTTCCTTTTTCCCCATCAAAGGTTTTTGACCATTTACATTGTGCTAGGTACTCGGCTATAAGGATAAATGATTTACATAACCAACCAATGTTCTCTTCATAACAATCCTCTGAGATCATAGATAAAGGAAATAGCTACAGAAAATTTATCCACCTTTCCCAAAGACATATGGCTAACAAATAGCAAAACTGGAATTTGAATTTAGGCGGTGTGATTCTAGAGCTCTGTGGCCAACAAATGCTTGGTTCTCCTTTGTCATTTTTGTGACACTTATGGGAACCAAGGACTGCATGAAGAGCCCCAAAATTACATTTGGAAATTAGACAAGTGGATTGAAAGGAAAATAGGCCTGTAGAAATATTAAGAAAGCTCTATTTGGGTTAGGAGTAGCGGAGGCAAATGCTGCTTTGCGTATGATCAGAGAAATTGGATTGCTCATGGCTACAGCGTCAGTGCCTTACTGCATACTTGGTATACTTTTCTAAGCACTTCGTGCATTTACTGATTTGACCCTGGCAATACCTGTATGGGATGGGCACTATTATTTTGGCTTTGTCCAATGAGAAATATGAGGGCAGAAGGAGCAAGTATCTTGCCCAAGGGCACATGGTAGTAAGTGGCCAGGCTCAGAATATTTCCCAGGTGATAGGGCCCCGGAGCACGCTTCTTACTCGCCATGCGTTGGCCTTGCTCTGAGATGGCAGGCAAACACAAGGGACCCAGGGACCCAGTGGTTTTCATCCACCCACGGTGGTGGTCACTAGTCAAGAGATTTGCTGCATGGCATGGACTGGAACAAAACCACTCTCCTTGTCTCAAAAGAGAATAATGAACACTTAGAAAATCACAACCTAGAAATATGTGTATTTTTGTAGAACATGAAGTAATTCTCAGGGGAATAGTAAGACCATAATTTCAACTAGAGTTGTTTAGGAACTGTTTTCATTAAAGAGCATCTTCACCTTTCAAAAAGAATTACATATACAAACTGTAGGGACTCAGCCACTTGCAGTGTGATACGTTATACAGATATTTTTATGATTTCCCAAATGTCCGTAACCTTTACCTCTAAAGCGTATTCTCAGGCTTTCAGCCAGTAGTGATTTTCTGTTTCTACAACAATCATTTCAAAAAACAATATGCTTCCAGTCAGTGAGGTCAAGGAATATTAGTTTATTTTCACTGCAGTCTTTTGTTCTTTGTTGGTTTAGTTTCTAGTGATTTGTCCACAATAACAACACGTGTGTCTTGGACAATATCTGAGGTGGGGGGGGGGGGATCAGAAGATAGTTAATTACTTAAATGACCTCTTTCTTTTTTACACTAAAGAAAGAATTGTTCCCCAGTGCAGAATGGCAAAGATAAAAAAAAAAAAAAAAGGTATGAAGGCTGAACACATCTGTTTCTTTGTTTGCTTTAAGAATAGAAGTCGCTTTTTTCCCCCCTGTTAATTTCACAAGGTAAGGCTTCATAAAGTAATTCAAAATAATGACACGTTTCCTCCCCACCTCTGATTGTCCTGCTCTCTATTCAGGCTTCAACAATTAGAAAGAGCCTTTTGTGTGATGAGTGCTCAGCTTGGCCTTTATAGATCTACACCAGGAATATGGGCTCTGTCCTAGAAGGTTTACAATCTAAAGTAGTTTATATTATACTCAACTAATTGAAATGTGAAATATTCAAAATATGTCCTATCATTTTTGTTTGCAAAACAAATAGCCATCTTGACATGAAATTAAATTGGCTGATTTAAAATGTACAGCAGGTATGCATATATAAGTATGTCCGTGTGTATACATGTTATTTATTATTGAGTTGCTTAGGGCATTATATAGCCATTATATCAACTGTGGATGAAGGACAAATCAATTTTGGGAAAAATATTCTAACAATTGCATCACCATGACTAATTTTTTAAAGTTATACTAATCCAGTAGTTGGAAAATTGTTGTTCTCTTTGAACTTTGGCTGATATGTAGATGTAACTGAGGTGACGTTTAACTTATAGTAGTTCAAATAAACTGATGTTGAAGTTAATTATTGAATTTTTTATATATTTTATTTTTGTCTCAGAATTTTTTTTTCTATAAATTTCCCCTTTCCATCTGCAACCCTGTTGTGATGTTTAAGTAGGCATTAATTAGGTTTTCCATTTTGTTTTAAGTAGGTGGCACATTTAGAAAATTGCTGGAAGATCTCATTTCGCTATTAACTAGTGGAGCCATATTTATTCACACCCGAGGCTTTCCGTGGACACATGGAGTTCTCTCCCTCCTCTTTTTCAGTACCTTTATCATTGACTCTGTGCCAATCTGAAATGTCCACCCCAAAACAACAACTAACAAAAAGATTTTGGGGACAATCTAATAAAAAACCCAACCCTAGGCTCATTCAAATAGTCAGGTGCTAGGTAACATAGGGACTACAGAGAAATATATGTGTAGTCTTTTACTGCTAAAATATACCCAAAAGAACAAAAGAAGGTGGAGAAACAGTACTCTTAGCCAATGAACAGGAACCAGAAATTCAAAATAAAGCTATAAAGTGCCAGCTGTGTGGGGTACAGATCAGGTGTGGGTGGGAGCTGCTCATAGGAAGACCACTGCATTGTGACCAGGGGACAGTAAGGCTGGGGAGAGCCTCTCAGAAGAAGGGGGCCTTATGCTGGATCCTGAAAAAGAGTAGAATTTAAATGAGAATTAGTTTCATTCAATTTAGGCAGAATATTGTTATGATTTATGCTTGTAGACTGTTCCAGCTAAATGCAATTTCCAGTTCTTTAAAAGTTCATATTCATTCTCTGTCCAACCACACCAGCCTCCAAACAATATCGAATCAAAAGAAAGTTTCAATCTTTCTGCTCTTGAATTATTGAACAGTCTGAATATTCCCCAGGCCTACTCTTTCTGAAAACACTTTCCTACCACATGCAACTGGCTGAGAAAATCCACTCGTACGCAGTAGATTGCTGCTATTCATTATTCATTGCCACGCGATTGAGTTGAACAACCTACCGAAGAAAAACTTGGTTCTGTAGGGGGAAATGTACAAAGTCAGGGAACTAAATTATCTTACTCTAAATGCTTTGTAAAGAGCAAGCTTTATGGTCCTCACTATTTGGTCTGTGCTGAGGAAAACAACTTTTCTCCAATGGAAAAAGCCATAAAGGACAGAAGCTATGTGATCCAGTGTGTTCAACAAAAGTTTGAGTTGTAGACTCTGCCAGCAACACACTAACTGAATAAAGAAAGATCATTAAAGTATTTATGGCCCTCGATCAAATAATAAGCTTTTATTGAGTAGCTATTCAATAAATACCAGGGCTTTTAATTTCAAGAAAGGCACATTTTACCAGGATGATTGTCACAGTGCATTGATTTCTAATGTTCCCTTCTGCACCCAGTCGGGGTGAGTAGGCTTCTTTGACATCACCATCCCTGCAAACCTGGGGTGGCTTGTGTTTTCTTATTCCAGGAGAAAATGTTGGGCAGGTCCCTTAGTTTCTTTGTTCACTCTTAGGTAATAAAATGTCCAATTCAGCCTAATACTCAATCTCCATGCTGTCATCGTCCAATATTAAATGTCTCCCTTCCTCAGCTCTCTTCGCTTGTTTTCTCATTTCAACTGCTCTTCTACTTCCCATGGTCCCTCTGAGTTGGGTGCCTGGGAGGTGCATTATTTTCTCAAAATGACCCAGTCTGATCCTTGGGAAATTCACTGTTCCTTAACTTATCAGGTCAGAATAAGCACCTTTCCCAAAGCAGCCATCTCTCTTTGTCCTGACATCAGACCACCTTGAATAAGCGAATAGGAGTTCCTGTGTTCCTCAAAGACCAGAGCTCCTCAAAGTCCTGAGTAGCTCTCTTGAAATATCCTTCACTTGGCTTAAGAGAACCCCTTTTATCTTGCCCCATGGTAGGGGGCAGGGCCTCACAAAACACTGACAATTCTTCCACCAGCCTTTTAGCCTCCCTCTAAAATTTTTAATCTTCTATTATATAGTTTGATTGTAGGTAATGAACTAATGGCTAAGGAGTTAGTTTCAAATCTCTTAGCACATATTTTATAGGTGAACTAGTACCCCAAATTAGAATGGGGGGGGTATTTGAAATATGCTTTATTGTTCTTGGTCTTTGGGACAGGAAAATTACAGCAAAAAAGGCTTTGCATTTAGCATTATGTTACATATTTGCATTTTCCCTCTTAGATTAATAGATACTATTTTAATAAGTTAACTCTTTATAATTCTTTGTTGATGGTGATAAAAATATTTTCTACTAAAGTTCACTCTTTATCTTATAGCAAATACTTCACTGCTGTCTAATTTAAATATGTTAGACAGTTTTCTCTTACAAAAGAGACAAATATACCATATTGATAATCATCTGTGGAAATATCTGGCAGTAATTTATTACCCAGCAGATATTATTCAAAATAATTAACAGATTTAATATGTCATTTTGTGTTAAAGGTGACATGGTAACAAATAGTAAAAAAGAAATTTTGAAAGAAACTGATGCTATGGAAAGAACTCTCTGAATATGAAATTTTTATTTATGTTTTTATTTATATTTTATATTCATATAAATGTGTAATATATTTCTATAATAATATATTTTATATTATATTTATAGACAAATACTAACATGTAATATATATTTAAATGTTAAATATATAATATATAAATATTAAATATATAATATATATAAAGCAATATGTGTGCCATATATATCTGTTCACTTAAATATTTTAGAACTTTAATTTTTTCACTAGTTCTGAAAATCTTCCAAAGAAATAGATTTGTATATATGTGTCTAAATAGCTTTGTTAAAAATGTACATGTGCTGTATTCTCCAAATGGTTTTCCAGCACAACTGCATAACATCAAGGAAGATGAAAATTTATAAACTGAATTTCACAAATGTGAAATTGGTGGTTGGAATTAAAAAGTGAATGCCATGATTCAGTAATCACAGCCAAAGGCAGCTTGGTTCTGTCTTGGTTCCATGTGTCTTTCTGAAGTGTCTTTTTCAGCTAAGCAAACCATCGTAAAATTAGCTAGGTATGCAAAGAGAGTGAATTTTGAATCAGACCTTTAAATTACTGTCTCCCAAAATATTTTCTAATATTTTCCAAATAATAAAATACTGAGTTACATATTTTTTACTAAAATATTATTAATAATAATTTATAAGTGGCTGAAACGTTTTTAAACCGATAATGAAATAATATTTAAAATTATGGTTAACTGTATATCATTATTTTTAAAGCTTTTTTATGTGTTCTACATTGATATGTTATCAGTATAGTATTCATGGATAAAATAAATAGGCTAATCAATAATTTTATATGCAAGTAGTGGGGCATGTCCCCAGTTTTGGCTAATGTGGTACATCACAAGAAGAAAAGGTTTGGAGACCACTGATCACCACTGGCCTCCCTTAGCTGGAGAGACTGCTGTGCCATGGAAGCACTCTCTCCACGTGGTTCTTTACTCCTGTTCCGCGTGGCCCCCACTGCGGCTGCCCAGCACGGCACGCAGGGAGCACCACCGTCCCACTTTTGTTTCTTTTGTCCATTGTTGTCTCTGGCTATATTCTCTCTATAGCCTTCCTTCCAGATATACTAAAATATTTGTAGTTTTCTAAATGGACAGTAGTCTCTCGTATTTCTGCTTTCTCTACATTTTTGCAAATGTTGCCACCTCAGCCTGAAACTCACTCCTTTCCCATCACCATGTATCCCCTCCATGCCCCCTTCCACGCCACCCCCTCTAATCACCACATTGTTGTCCTTGTCCAAGAAACTCATATTTTTATCCTATCACTTCTTTCTCCCTCACACCTCTAGCCTCTTTCTGCACCTGAGTGACTTTGACACATTCCTCAGGATGTGCCTCAATTCATTTTTTCTGACTCCTGCATGGCACCTATCACCCTACATAAGGTAACACCTTTCGCTAAGGTTCCTTCCTCATTAGACTGCAAGTTCCTTGTGGAAACAATATTTGTGCTGTGTCTCTATATCTCTGGAAACTTGGCTGTGTATATTAATATTTTATAATAATAATAATAATAATAATAATAATAATAATAAATAATAGTAAACATTTGCTGACTGTGGACCAGGCACTTTATATAGGTTGGTTTATGTAAGCCTCATAATAGCTCTATGAAAGATATATTATTATTATTAACTCCTTTTTACAGATAGAAAAACTGAGGTTCAAAGGATGTAAGTCATTTACCCAGAGAAACACTGATATTAAGTGGCATAAGTGAGGTTTAAATTGGGCAATTTAACTCTAGAATTATACCTTTATTAAATCTATGTGTAGTGCACTGAATAGTGGACCCAAAAACATATGTCCAAGTCCTAACCCCTGATACCTGTGAATGTGACCTTATTTGGAAATAGGGTCTTTGCATATGTAATTAATGTAAGGATACCAGACCATCCCAGATTATAGTTACCATCCTGAATTCTGGTGGGACATAAACCTAATGATGGAAACAGAGAGATAGAAAGAAGAAGGCCATATGAAGATGGAGGCAAGGATTGGAGTTATACTGCCACAAGCCAAGGAATGATAGGAGCTACCAGAAGCTAGAAAAAGCAAGGAAAGGTATTTGCCTAGAGTCTTTGGAGAGAGCATGGCCCTGCTAATACTTTGATTTCAGATGTCTGGCTTTCATAACTGTGAGAGAATAAATTTCTGTTGTTTTAAGCCACCATGTTTATGGTAATTTGTTATGGTAACCCTAAGAAACTAACAGACCAATCTATTTTGGTTTTTTCTTTTTTAGGTCTACAGTGGGCCTAAGTATTTGCATTTCTTTCTTTTTTTTGCTTTTTAAAAAATCTTTATTGTTGAGACCATTACAGATGTAGTACTTTTAACCCCACTGATCCCCTCCACCCCACATCCATCCCACCCCCAGGCCCTCCCCACACCAATGTCCCCGTCCATGGGACATGCCCATAAACATACAAGTTCCCTGATTAATCCCCTCCCTCCATCCCCCCCCCCCCACCTTCCCTCTGAGATCCTTCAGTTTGTTCCAAGCTTCTATGTTACTGGATGCACTTTGTTCATCAGTTTATTTTGTTTATTATATTCCACATATAAGAGATCCTTTGGTACTTAACCTTCTCTGACTGGCTCATTTCACTTAGCATAATACTCTCTAGTTCCCTCCATGCTGTGCCAAAGGCCAAAAGGTCCTTCCTCTTCACAGCTGCGTAGTATTCCATGGTGTAAATGTGCCACAGCTTTTTACCCACTCATCTACTGATGGGCACTTGGGCTGTTTCCAGATCTTAGCTATTGTGAATTGTGCTGCTATGAACATAGGGGTGCATAAGTTCTTTGCGATTAGGATATATTCCTAGAAGTGGGATCACTGGGTCAAATGGCAGGTCAATTTTTAATTTTTAAGGAAACTCCATACTGTTTTCCATAGTGGCTGCACCAGTCTGCATTCCTACGAGCAGTATACTAGGGTTCCCCTTTTCTCCACACCCTCGCCAGCAACTGTAGTTCGTTGATGGTGCCATTCTGACAGGTGTGAAGTGATACCTCATTGTGGTTTTAATTTGCATCTCTCTGATGATTATCAACGTTGAGCATTTTTTCATATGTCTCTTAGCCATTTGTATGTCCATGTTTATGGTAATTTGTTATGGTAACCCTAAAAAACTAACAATCTATTTTGATTTTTAAAGTTGTTAAATAAATATTTCTGAATGAATAACTGAATGCATTTATTGAATGTGTCTGTGTTCCAGGCACTCATGGTGGACACTGAGAATAGGAAGATTATTAAAACCTGCTTGCTTATCTAAGATCTTACTGTCTAATATCTTCAAAGTCTTTCTCTTATGCTGTTTCTCTCCTGGTTGAGCTCTGTGCTATCTTTTGCCAAGTCTAATACAAGAGCTTGCTGACACTTCTCTTTTCTTTCTTCTCTTCAAATTACCTTTACTATTTCTGCTGGAATTGTTTTTACAAAAATATTGAAATTTCATTTTTCTAAAAGTATTTAAACTATTGTTTCTTTTGACTTCAGAAAATAAAGTTTAAACTGTTAGCATATCATTTAAGGCCTCCTTCATCTAGATCTTTCCATCACCTCTCTTCCTACATCCCTTCAGATAACCTTTACATCAACCGAGTGTCCATCTGGTCTAAGCCACCTCATCTTGGACCTGGATCACCAAAGTTGCCTCCTAACTGGCCTCCTGCTGTGTGAGGACCGTGTTACTCCTCTGTGTGGCTCTGATTTCTTATCTCAGAGTAAAGCTCCAGTCCTTTCAATGATCTGAAAGGGCTGTTCCTATTCCTACATGACCCCTTATTTTCCTCTGCTCCAACACCCTGGCCTTCAGGGAGGTCATGAGACATGCTAAAGACAGTCCAACCTTAGGGCCTTTTTGCTTGCTGTTTCCTTACCTATAGTGATTTCCTGAGAAAGTCCCTGGCAACTTCCTCTTGTGTCTTTCAGTTCTTTACTCAAACTTCACCTTGTGAGAGAGGTTTCCCTGGCCTTCTTCTCTGCTTGCAGTTTTCTCCTTAGCACTTGCCACTGTCTAATACATTCTCTGTCTTACTTATCTTATTTGTTGTCTGTCTCTACCATGGAAATGTTAGCACTCTAGAGGCAGGGCTTGGTGTCTGTTTTATTCATGGTTGTATCCCCAAAGCCCAGAACAGGGCCTGGCACATGGCAGGGTACAATGCATATTTGTTGAATGAATTAGTTGTTTGAAATACTGAATAGATAAAGTTTCATCATACCTAGAGAACACTTCAGCATGGACCTGTAAACAAGGGAAGGATGGATCTGAAAAGGAAAGGCCTGAGTCCTAGAGCTGGAAGTCCCCAGCTGGGTTGGTTTGGCTCTCCTGAAATGGACTTGTAGATGCTGAGGAAATTGAATCTGATGGACAGGATTCTGTCATCTGAGTCTATGCGAAGAAACAATTGGGGGTAGTCCTGTCAAGAAGTCCTGAGGGTATGGGTCTCCTGATGTCTGGTGCAGCATAGCAGCAGTGTTTGGAGATCAGGGACATCTACCGGCAGGTGGCAGCATTCACTTTATTAGTCTGGGGCTTGGGCAGGCCCTCAGGCACTAGGTGAGGGAGAGAAAAGCAGATGGCATGACACTGCTCAGAAGGGTCTGTGTAAGTAGGTGTCTGGACTGAATGACCCGCTGGTTACAAGCCTAAGGTTCTGAGTATAAGGAATACGTTAGAATTCTGTTCTAAAATCTGGGATACCTTGAGGGAGTCTAGGTTCAGGGTAAAGTTTTGTTATCACCCCTAGAGGAGCAAGGCCAGAAACTAATAGGAAAGAAATCTGAATGATGAGTCCCCGGGTGGGAGGCTCAGTCCTAAACACCTTTGATATAAATCCCAGAGGTTACAGGATTGAGATGAAAAGTGGGCTGAGAGGAGGGATGGCAGTTGGTAGGCAGACAGGTCTTTGGCACTCGCCTTGTTCTGATTCTTTGCCGAGCAATGCTTTCTTGATCATTCTGTGTCTAACGAAATGAAGTGCATGTGGCCAAGGAAGGCCAAATTCAACCCACAGCTATATTTTGGTTTGAAAAATTGATTTTGAAATTCTTTCCATGGGGCACCAATGTCAGTTTGCTGCAGGCCCGGCCCTTGTGCACCTCTCATATTTATGTTACCTGGCTGGCCCTGAAGGCATTTCTTTTTCCTTCCCTTAATTGTTTTTCTTACTCTCCGAGGCCCAGCCCAAGGCTTTTCTGACTTGTTTGTCTCGAAATTAATTGCTCTCATTATTTATTGCAACTTTGTTTAGCTCCTTGTATTGTTCTTTGCAGTCCAGTACCTGCTTACATATTTGTCTGCCTCTGAAGATAGAAAACTTGAGGCCAGGAACTAGTTCTGAGTCATCTTTGTGCTTCTTCAATGTCTCATACAGCATCTTGAACGTAGAAATGCTCAATAAATATTTCAATTGAATTTATTACTCAGAGCAATCTTTGGTCATCCTGAAACACAAGAATTCTTCGGCGAGTCACCATTTCATCCATTTTTGCATCACATTTGTTATTTATGTCATCATTAAAGTCAATCACAGAGAAGGTGATCAATTTGCAAGTGCTCAAGCCAATCAGGCAGCTTGATGATTCAAATTACTGAATCGTGCTGGTTAAGGTCAAATGAGTAAGCTAATTGGATTGGATGACCACTTTTAAGTGAGCAATCCCTTTCTCACCAACAATCTCTGAATAGCTGATGTAATTTGGTACATACAAATAATTGCAGCATCCTGTGACTTCAAAATAAGACAAACTGTATTTTGGGATTTGTGAAGACACAGTTCTAGATGTATTTGCTATGTTCTATTTTTTTAAGGGGCCTTGGGGCATGGGGTAAGGAGAGAAAAGAAGGATATAGTGACAGAAAAGCTACAAGCTTTGCCCTGGTCCTGGACAACTGCTAGCCTGGTGCTGGAATGAGTACAAGAGAGGTTTTTCTCACACACACACACACACACACACACACACACACACACACACACACACATCTGTCTGCGTTGATAAAAAGGTAAACCTACAAATCAGAAGGAACACTCCAGTGGCAGCTTTGATCTGCTCTCTGCTCTTGGAGGGGGTGGGATTGACATGGGTTGTGCTCCCGAGTCTTGCACTTGCTGCTGCCCTATTCTCTAAATCTAGTCTTTTCACTTACATTGTTCTGGTGACAGCTAAATGAGCCACTTTATTAACTGCAGGAGTTACATGGAGGGAGAGACTAACTTATTAGTTAATAGGATGGGGAATAATAGTATGTGTCAGTTACCACCTTGCAGCACCTTCAATTCTCTTGAACCATTAACGACTCTTCCTCACTCCCCACTGGCTACTTTAAATTAAGTAAAATAATAACAATAAACCCACCTTTTAAAAAGTGAAGTCACATTGTCATTTGCCAAAGTGTCAATTATTCATCCGAAGAATGGGAACTTCAAACATTTTTATTTGTTTGGGAAATGAATCATACCTTTTCTTGATAAAAGTTTTTCTGCATAAATGTGTTTTGCTTAGACTGGTAATAAAATAAACTTGAATTCCCTGAGCTCACCCCACTGACGGTGGTAGAAGACAATCTGAAATGTGCTAGGTGACAGGGGAACCAGCCTGGGTGAGCATAATACGGGAATCCCATAACAAGGGATAGACAGTTGATTATGTTATTTCTATTCAAGTATGGCATGATTAGTTACCTTTTTTTTTCGGTTATGTGTTTTATTTTTGTGCAATATTCAGTGTGAGAACCTTCTTTATTCAGTGGGGGCAAACTGTAGATGCTCATTTAATTGACATCTTGAAGTATACATTTTACTTTTCTGGCTACAGCAGAAAAGGGCAACATATTCCATTTCACTTATTTCCTTTGGATTTATTGGCTCTCTTCTGCCCTCAGGGATATGCATGAAATCCAGGCAACTGTAGTTATTACAAGGCTTTAGGGAGAAATCGGCAGTTGCAATGGCGATAATCATACAGTAAATAAAAGTACAACTTGCCTTTTATGTAGATTTTGATTTGTTGTATGTGAATAAAGGATCGAAGTAAGAGCCAGGATGGAAATCAGTTTCAAAGGTGACAGCGGCTGCTGGGTCTCTTATTGTTCTGGGGATTAATCCCATGTCTTTTGTAGCAAAGTGGGTCTATAGTTAATAGAGAAAACGCTACAAAAAATGTGCCTTTCTCAGGGGTGGGGGGAATCCTCAGATTTAGAAGCTGTAATAGAGCTTAAAGACTTTCTAATCCAACTCATTCTACAAATGAGCTTAAAATGACACTCAAAATAGTTTCCCCAAATTACCTAGTGAGAATGTCAGGACTACTTGGATGTCTTGGCTCCGAGTCCAGTTCTGTTTTCCCCAGACCACGCTCAGATAACCTGCCATATTTCTTCTCAAGGAGAAATGCAGAAGGCCCCAAAGTGGGTTGCCTATGAATACGCAGCTATGAGAAGGTTGAGGTGAACCGTATGATACCAGGTGAGGAGGGGCCAGCTTAGAGGGCCGTCTTGCAGCACAGCCCCCATCCTGCCTTCACTCCTGTCAGCATCCAACAGCATTTGGGCTGCAGGAGGGAGATGGGTCTTTGGAAGAGGGGGATTCTAGGTGTCTTACCTTATCCCAGAGGGAGTGGAGATGCTGCTGGCCTTTTGATTCTCAGGATCCTACATTTACCTTTTCCTTGGCCATACTGTCTGCTTTTCATTCTTCTATGCCTATGACATTAACATTATTCTTTAAAAAAAATCACTTCTAAGAGTTTCCAAGATAGCATCTGGAAGCTTTGCAAACCTTCTCCGTCTGGGTTGCTTATTCTGCCAACTTCCCTTAACTCTTTTGGCTGGTGTAGTCATTTGACTTTTCTGCTGGGCAGGTACTAGTAATTTGGGGGGTCCCTAATTAGATTCCAGCAGCTCAATTCTCTGGTTCATTTACCCTGAGCCACCTTCAAATTGAATTGGTTTTTTTCTCACCGCCAACCCAAGCAGCAGTGGATCCTGGGGAATTACACAGAAATAACAGCCTCCTCTCCCCTTGCCCACCTCTGACTCATCTGCCTGCCCTTTCGTGCCTCCTTCACAAGCACATGCTCTGCGCCTCCTGCTTCAGCTGTCTGAGCTCGTTTCCTCCATGAGCCATCGTGATGTACAACACGTACAATCTCAGGACCAGATGAATGGTTTTCCATTAGAAGTACACTGTGCCATCTGGGGCACCTGGGAAGATAATGCCACAAAGACGCCCCCATCTTTCAGACCCTCGGAAGGGAAGATTTGTACTGCTCTGCCTCGCTCGCCTGGACCGCCGCAGTGCACCGGGCTGCTCCCGAGCCCTGACACCCGCATTGTCTGCCTTGTTCTCCGCAGTGCCTCAGCGCTGTGTGGCTTGGGGCAGGCGGTCAGAGAATGAGATTCTGTGTGCACCAAAAGGTAAAACACCATGACAATGCAAAATGCCCGCACATGAAAGGATTCCCTCAGTTAAAGCAATCAGGTGAAAATAGTTGCCTTTAAAAAGGGCCTAACGAACAAGAGGACCGTTTTCAAAGAGCAGGGCCCCTTCGCTGGGCCACAAAATGAGTGTGATTTTTTATTTTAGCACATTATTTATTTCTTCTGTGATTGAAAGTGATGGGTGGGGAGAAATCTGGGTTGCAGCATACAGCCTTCTTCACTGATTTCTTTTGTGTGTGTGCATGTGCGTACCTCTATTTCTTTTAAAAATTGTTAAGACAATGCAGTTGCCTTAAAAAAAATCCTGATTAGTATTCTGCATATGGTACAGTCCTTAGTGCAGTGGATATATAAAATCTATCTTCACTTTCACCGCCTGTCACCTGAGAATTTTAGAATGATCCAACTTTGAGATTTCAGGAAGCAGCCCTTCTGATTCTCATCTTTACGCCCCCCCCCCCCCCCCCCGCATTGGCACTGCATCTACAGTGAACTCCAGTCCATTTTTATTCCTTTGTCAAATGCTTTTATTCATGGGAAACTGAAGGCACATGTTTACTAGGGATAGAAATAGAAACACAATAAAAACCAGTTTGATAGATGATCTAGCCTATTCTTCACACTTCCCTGTTGTTTTATTGATTTACAGAACACAAAGACCAATCTGAATTTACATTGCTTGTATTTCCCCTGGTCTCAAAGGACTTGTTCCCCTTTGCTCAGATTAACCAAGCCCGTTTTTTTTTCCTTTGTATCCAGTAGCCTCTGTGACAGTCGAAGAGCCTGTCAACTAATCAATTTATGCTGCAAAAACTAATTTTTACTTTAAACAAACATCCTAACATCGTGTTGACACAATTAAATGATTTCTGCATTATACCATATATCTAACACACACCCCAGGGAGCAGGTAAGAGCTACAGCTGAAATCACGTGCACGTGCTCCTGCATCAAATTAAATATTTTTCCCTTAATCCTACCACCAGCAGCTGTTAGGTACCGTGGCTTATTGCATATGGCCTACATAATGAGAGAGATCCAGGCGTTCCGGCTTCTCCACTGAATGCTGAGTAGCTCTCTTCCCCCAAGGACATGAAGAGTTACTGCTATCGAAAGAAGTTCTCATCCCAAGGAAGACTCTCAGCATACATGTTAGGAGACGAGACGAGGGAAGAAAGCATTTAAAGACGGAGCTCCTGCCTTGATTAAAATAAAAGGGACTGGCGCTCTGCAAGGACTTGAAACTGGCCACCTCCCCAGAGTCATGGCAGGATGAAGAGGGAGAGAGGGTAGGTACAGGGAGAGAGGAAGGAGCTCTCTGCTCTCTCCGAAACCTGTCAAAAAATTAGGTCAACATGATTTTGTATTTTAATGAAATAACTTAAGGGTAAGCTGAGACTCGGAGGCCGCTAATACTTTTATGCTAGAGTGGCTTGTCATGCTTGACGTAATGTCTGGCTCTGCATGGGGAGTATGGAAGCTAATGTTCTCCATGGCTAATCGGCCTGTGGCTGCTCCTGTCCTTTTAAATTCTCGGTGGCTGGTGCATCAATATGGATGTTCCCGCCTCTAACAGTATAAACACAGTGCAGTCCGCACATCATCGTTTCAATTGTCAAAACAGATGAAAGGATTTCTGATACTCCAATTAAACCAACCTGGAAAAATCATTTTAAAATATGCTCCATAAAATAACCCGAATGCTAAAGAACCATAACCTTCCAACTGTTTCCTCCGGCTACATCATCAGCATATCTCCCTTCCCCCCCAGTCCTTATCTGATTTGATTACTTTTAGAATGAATTTGGTTTTAAACATGAAAGCTGAGGAAGCTAAATTGGAAGAATAATGGCTGGGCGTTTTATGTCATTTGGTTGAAATTGCAGGTGTGGGAGTGAGGCCTGGTCCTCTAACTCCTGCTTGGCTATTTCCCATTTAATTTCCCGAATTCGAAATGGATTGCTGGTTCCAAATTACACTACACTTAAGGGACTTGCAAAGAATGCTTGTGATTTAGGATCTTATATTATTGTCTTGATGAGAAATTATGCAGACACACTCACAGCCCTACAAGAAAGCTACTTCTTGTAAAACAAGAGTATTTGACAAACACCAGGAAGCTGAAGATGATAAAACACATTTCAAGCTCCGTTTCTTATAAATCAAGAGGGGGTACTGTGTCAGTGGGGCCTGCAGTACTGAATGATGAAGAATCAGTGCCAGAGAATATATACTAGAGCAGCGATTTCCAGCCTTTTCCATCTCATGGCACATAAACTAATTACTAAAATTCTGTGGCACACCAAAAAATATATTATACTTTTTGCTGATCTGACAAAAAAAAATAGGTATAATTTTGATTCATTCACACTGGATGGCTAGTGTTGTGTTGACTGTTGTCATTTTTTTATTTGACAACTGAAGGGAAAAGAGGTCAGTGCCCCTGACTAAATAGTCAGGCATTGCATGTTTGAAATATGCTTGGGGCACATGGGTTGAAAATCACTGTACTAGAAGATCAAGGTGGTCAGAAAGAGTAATAATCGTGGCCTGGGTAACTAGAATAAAATTCTCTCACTCTAAGCCACATATGCTAAGGGATAGTTTCTAAATAGCAGGATTACAATTATGTACTTTGAAGTACCTGAAATAACTTGTATTACAATCAACATTATTTCCTAGTAGAAGGGGTATTGCTAATGAAGGAGCAATACTTGTCTTTGATTTTCAGTAATATTTGCTTTAAAGAGATACATACTTTAATTCCAAAGTTTTGCTTTTTACTTTGGCTTTAGCCCCTCTACTTTAATATTAGTTTGTACCTGTAATATTGATATGCTAGGATATGTTAGATATTTTATATAGTTCAGAGGTAAATTCTGAGTGTATATTTCTTCTTTATTCCTGAACAATATTTTCACTGGATGCAGAATTCTGGATTGATAGGTTTTTTGGGGGGTGGGGTGTCTGGCTGTTTGTTTTTTGTTTTTGACATTAAAAGATGTTGTTTCCACTGTATTCTAGCCCCCATGATTTCTGATGATAAATTTGCAGTTATTTCTGTCATTTTCCTGTATGTAATGTATTGTTTTTATCTAGTTACTTTCAAGATTTTTTCTTTATATTTGGTTTTCCTCAGTTTGTTTATGATGTGTCTTAGCATGGTTTTACTTTGCCTTTGTCCGGTTTGGGATTCATTTAGATTCTTGAATCTTTAAGTCTGTGTCAGCAATTTACTTTCATATGATTCACCAGGAAACACTACACTACCTTTACAGCTATTATAGATTTCCTAATCAGGAAGGGAAATTTATAGTACATTCCTGATATTAAATTTTAAAAAACTGACACACTGAAGATATTCCAAAGATGAAAAGTATAGTTTTCAATTTTTAAAAGATAAAGAGGGGCATAAAAAATGTATACAAATAAGCAAAGAACTTGTCTTCTTTTTTATAAGAGTTTAAAAAATGTATTATAATGAAGGTGTTAAGTACAGAGAGAGTTAAAAGGATCATCAGGAACCAGAATGAATTCACTATGGAAACATTATATCAAATAAACCTAATTTCTTTTTTAGATAGACTTATTAGGCTGTAAAATTGAAGAATTAATCACAAGTAACATATTTTTCAGCAGCAGGATAATAGGTCAGATTTTCCATACTATTCTTTTGAGCAAAAGGGAAAAATTTGGCGAGAATATTAACACTATAAATGTATCATAACTGGTTTGGCAGGAGTACCAAAGGAGTGCTGGTTCATCAATTGATTTCAGCCCTGGAAAGCTGTTTTCTTTTTTTTTAATCATCTATAATGACTTCTGCTTTAAATCTGGGAGAAACTAGTAAAGCTGGAAGATATAATAAATATTTTCGATGACTGAATCAAGATCTACAATAACATTTACCACTTAATTAGGGCCTACAATATATCAGATCTAGTACTGGGAGCTGGAGATTAGAGCTAATCTATGAATCTCCAAGTTACCCAATCTCTCAGCAGGACACAACAGAGTTCAATGGTAATCAATTTTTCTTTCTCAAAACTCTCTCTTCCTTCCAGGGTATCATTTTCTTATGGTTCTCCTCCTACTCCATTGACTGCTCTTATGCTTTGGTTTCCATTGCTTTCTTCCTAATATTGGAGGATCCAAAGACACTCTTCTTTATTCTTATTCTCTCCTACCAAGTGTCATGACTTAAACACACCTATAGCTTTGAGCTTCCAAATTTATATCTCCAGTCTAAACCTTTCTCCTGAACTGCTGGCATGTGATTTCCACTGCCTACTTGACCTCACCATTTGATTGTCTCATAGGCATTCCAACTTAACACATCTAAAAAACAGAACCCGAATGCCAAGCCTCCACTTACCAAATTTCCCCTCTTGCAGTCTTCCTAATTTACTAAATGGCACCCCAGTCTTCCAATTGTCCTTCAAAAGATAATTCCTAAATAATAGACATTTCATCTCCTACTAATAAAGGAAAGTGAGACTCAGAGAAGTGAAAGGTCTTTGTCAAGATCACACAGCCAGCAATGAGTAGTATCAGTGTCAAACCTGAGCTGGCCTGATGCCTACTGCCTCCAGATGTTTCCAGTCTTTAGTAATGTTACACTGAAGTTTTTTGCTTGTGTCAAAACTTTAAAAAAAATTATAAATATAATTCAGGAAAATGTAGTTCTGTAGCAGCAGCCTCTGGTAAAGGACTTGGTTTAATATCAATGTCCTTCTGTAGGAGGTAGCTTCCAGCATGGGATATTTTAAATCTGGACTACATTATTTGAAGAGTGGTCTCTAGGCTGATGGAGTTGCCAGTATAGTATACTCTATACTTGTGAGAACAAACTTGTAATATTCTGTTTTATTCTGGGGGCAACATAATTAGAAAGAGATGTCAAATAAAATTCAGTGAGAAAGCACCAGGGTAATAAGGAAGTTCAAGGTTATGACTAAAGATGGATTCTAGAAGGCCTAGAGAGAAGATGGCTTGGAAGGCACTATGTTTAGGTCTGCATTTCAGTTCTATCCAATAAGATACTGAATGAAATCCTACTATGTGTCAGTTGGGCACTGTCATGTGCTCTAGAGATACAGGGATTGAAAAGCATGGTTGTTGCATCCCAGTATCAAAGAATAGGTATAGAAGTTACAGAGGGATAGAAGGCTCTGTCCTTTGCCAAAATCTAATGGAATTATTCAAGGGTGAAATTAGCTAGCCTTTTGCCATCACTAAAGATATTCAAGCACATGCTGCAAGTCTACTTGGTACAGGAAGAAGGCTGTGGAATTAAATTAGCCATCGTATGAATGATTGAACTACAGAACCTTTAAGCACTTCCAACCCTGAGACGCTATGATTCTTTCACTTGTGCTATCCCTGTCCCTCAATACCATAAATAATTGAGACATAACTGCAAAAAATTGCATGTATATAGCAAATGTAAATCATTCACTTTCTTGGGTCAGATTTATCCTTTCTATTTCAAATTTACATCAATTAGTGTGTCTTTCTTCTGTCCTACAGAAAATTATAGAAAACATACACTAAAACAGATACACCTATCAAAGTTGTGAGTGAAAGGGGTTGAAACACTTGAACAACTGTATGTGTTTATATTTTTGTTCCCTAATTGCATCTAATAGACCCAAATAAAAATTTTATAGATAAAGGATAACCTTAAGGTACTTGGGAAATATCTCTTTTTAAAGTTTATGTGACAATAAACTAGGAACCAGCATAATTTTAGCATTTAATTCTGTGCCCCTGAAAGATCACTTTGCTCAGATTAAAACAACAGCACTCTTTCTGATCATGGCCATCTCCAGTGTTCTCATCATTTTAGCAGCAGGTGAGCTCATTCCTTTCTGTGAATTTTACAAGTCAAGACATTCTGCAAGTTGATTTGATCAGGTGGGAAAAAAGCATAACAGTGAACTGACAGAAGACTTTTGCAAAGAGTGTGGCAGAATTTGATCAGTTCCCATGGTTTTATAACAACAAAGGAAAATGTTAAGATTGAAGTTTTGGGAAAAATGATAAAGGCAGAAAAGGGCAAGGAAACTTATTAATTCAATATACATCTTAAACTCTTTTGAATATGGTCATTCTAATAAGCCATCTATGTAGTTTAAGATCCTAGTAGGCTTTATTTTGCAAGGTATTGTACAATGGCTGTATTACATTTTAAATGGATGGTCTCTAGGTTGAAGGAGGTGACAGAACTGCAATATAAATCACACCAAGCTATTTAAACAATGATTCAAAATTGACCAATAGCCAAGTGCCCATATATACATTATCAAGCAACTTCTCTATGCTGCTGTATGCAATTCACATAACCCCAAGAACAATTCTTGGAAGTTGATATTGCTACTGCAGTTTTACACATGAGAATATGTAATCTTAAATAATGTGCGACACTGAGTTCTTCTGATTCCAAGTCTGCTGCTCATTCCAGAGAATCAATGATAGCAAATTAGAATGTAGATTGAGAGTCAATTTAATTTAGTGCTGATATGATTATTTGGATATTTTACCGCTCCTGATGCATAGGCAAACAGGACTAGCTGTGCTCTTGCAAAGATATAATAATACAAACAAACAAAAAACCCTGAGAAGTCAAACTGCCTGCCTTGGAAGGATATTAGAGAGTCCAATGCTTCTTCTCATCTCTAGGGTGTTCTGGATTTCAGCCTTCAGGCTAACACTATTTCTGGACTTGGGGGGGGGGGGGGAGATTGGTTATTCAATAGTTTGGAATGGGGAGGAACATATCACAAATACACTGAGAGATCCCTAGGAGAATTAAAAATTGGATTTGGATTTATGTCTAAGCTGACAGACAGGGATGGCTCCATACTTTTCAGGGCCCAGGACAAAACAAAAATACAGGGCCCCTTTTCAAAAATCAGAAAAGAAACACCATTAAAAGAACTAAATACATGCCCCGGCCGGGCGTGGCTCAGTGGTTAAGCGTTGACCTAGGATCCAGGCGATGGGGGTTCGATTCCCGGTCAGGGCACATGCCCGGGTTGCAGGCTCGATCAATGACTCTCTCATCGTTGATGTTTCTCTCTCTCTCCCTCTCCTTTCCTCTCTCTGAAATCAATAAAGGTATATTAAAAAAAAAAAAAAAGAACTAAATACAAAGCTCTTTTCTTTCTTCTGTGGTCAATCTCTTGACTTGTCACAGAATTTTTTGTTATTTAATGTTCTAAGTTTAAAAAATTAAAATGTTAAAGTCTGTCTATTTTTATTTATATTGTGTGCAAGGCAAGTTTTAAATGCAAATATAAGAACATTTAACTTATATGCAGAATCACTGAAATTATACAGTTCATACATGCATATGTATTTTGTTCTTACCAGAAGAGTAGAAATGCTGCACAAAACTAACTCAGCTGTTTTCATTTCACTTCTTTCTTTGCTCACATTCTATCTCTACTTTCTTAGTTTGCCCTACTAATGAGTAAGGGAAGACTGAAAGGAAAATGAACTATTTTATAAAGCTATCTAATAAAGGAACAATGATCTTTTCCTTTCCATTTAAGTCATCATTTTCAGTGTAAATTGTTGGCTAAAACAGGGAAGTGACACTAATTAGAAGGATATAGGTTTCCTTGGCTATTTGTGTTGTCTTCTTTCTGTGTTCAGAACAAGTTCTGTGTTCAGAACAAGTATGGCTTCATGGCGATGCCAGCAGTCCTGCTTACTCAGTTATAGATATAATACACTTGCCTTGGACTTGACTTCAAGTCCCACTGAACTCCAAGCATTGTGGATCTACTGGGACATTATGAATGTTACATGCTAATGGGTGCAGAAAGTAACTTCCGTGAACATGCACATTGTGTGGATCTACTGTGCTCACCCACATGCCCCTTTTTCCCCTTGAACTTCACTCATACAAGTCCAAAGATAAAATCATTAAGAATTTCAAGATGGCAACAACAGAGTGTTAACCTAAGGACAGGGCCCTTCTAACCCTGGGGTCCATGTAACTGCAAGGCTGGCAGACTTATGAAGCTGGTCCTCCTGCAACAGAAGAAAGAAGCCAAGATGTTTGGTGCCTGCCAAGATGGAGTAGGGCCAACAACTAAAGACTGGTTAAAATGCAAAAACTAACTACCTAAGGACAGAAATCTAAACAATAGCAGGTGGGTTGAGGAGGGATTTCAGACATGAAGAATAACTAGTAAGGTAGCCGTGAGTGGTCAGTCCCCCACCAACTAACTCCTTTATGCCATATCTTTGACCCAAAAGCAGACCAAATTAGGGAATGGTGCCCACAGCTAAATTTCTGGGAGAAGCCAGTTTTTCTGGCTAGAGACCTGGAATGAGGGGCTCTGTCCTGTCATCCTGAGAGACTTGGGAAGATCACTGTTTGTTCCCTCCTTTTTTTCCCCTCCCCTGGTCCAGCCCCAAGGCTAGCTCTAGTCACAGACGTGCACTGCTGAGGTGGCAGTAGCAGCACACAGGCACCTAAAATAAAAGCTGAAGGAAAACCTGTCCTTCTGGATTGAATTATGTAGGAGAAAGTCCTTGTTTGTAGGAAATATACACCAAAGGATTCAGGATGATTGGGTATTACATTGACAATGACTCAATGTATATTTATTTCTATACCTATCCATATGCATGGAAAATCTGAGTTCACAGGGATGCGATTGATTCTAATCCAACACCGCATGGTCTATTTTAGTATGCTCTTTCTATTTATACCTTCCTTCTTCAATAGTGAGAAACTTGGTCCCCATCAGTCTTAATATTTTCACTCCTTTTAGCAACCCTTGTGTATGTAGTGCCCTGCTCACCTTGTTTGGTTTGTGACATCCCTCTGTGGTTTGGACGCCTCGCCTGGATGACCTCCTCACCCCACGCTGGGGCTTAGACAAACCCCTGACTATTGCCTTCTTGACCCTTCTCATTTCTCACTCTCAAGGGCCCCAATATTCAGTTCTGAGAAATCGTGGCTCCCCTAACTACTAGCATGGATGGTCCCAACTAATGGCTTTTGGATTACATTTTCCAGGAAAGGAGAGAAAGGAAAGAAGAACTTTAATTTTCAAATGCTTTTGAGTCACTCTGTCCTCAAGATGATAAGTATCCACACAGGTATATAATTTCTCTAGCTCTTTCATATAGTCTCATCATTTAGTAGAATCCCACGTGCCTAGCAAAGTGCTCAACATATAGTAGGTTCTCAAAAATAGTTATTTATTCACTTAATGTTGCCATGACCAGGATTATGATCTCATCTACACTCAGTACCTAATGACATAATCTCTCTGGTTTGGTTAAAACTCAGAGACCAGCACTGGGTTTGCTGGGATGGCAGAATACTTTCCAGGAGCTACTACTATTTGCTCTGTCAACCCCTCTAATAGTCACTGGAGGAAGTGGGCTAGGGTGGATATCACCTTTAGGAACATATTAAATGGGACTTATGAACACTTCCTTCTAATGGGCTTTTTATAATCAATAGGGTATACATTTCAACTGGTGTTTTAACCATGAGTATCAGATCATCAAATCTTAATGATTATTATTTATTCTTTTATATTTTTATAGTCTCAGTTTTGTCTGATTTATTATTAGATCTTTAGTGTTAGTTATAACTCCCTTTAAAATATTTTTTATCTAAAATAATTAAATATTTTAACTCTTGTTGTTTGGGGGCAGTCATACATGATCCCTTCCTCAGTAACTGACTACACAGTTAAATCTGGGAGTGTTCTTATGTACTTATTTTAAAGTTGTCTTGATGAACTCAACTGGGAATGCCTATTCTAATGAGCTATAAGGTCTTTAGCCCCAAGCCTATTATTTCTAAGGTATGTATTCTTTATTCAGTCAAAGCCCCAGTCATCATTTCAAATTAGGGATGAATGGAATTCCTGTTCCTCTAAGATTTCTAGTTTCATGCCCAGGACTTCTAAATTCCTAGGAATTCGTGCTATATTTTCCCTGGAAGTGTTAATTTGTTTCCATGTAGAATTTGGTACCAAATACACAATTTTCATTTCAGAAAATTCTTTGTTACATATCAAATGCATATGGCACTTAGCAAACCATCCTGTTCCCCAAAACTTGATTTTCTTCAACACTATCACAAGTCCTTTCCTTCCAGAGCTGTGAGTAGTTTTCCCTTGTTACACTTGAAAATTCTTACTGTTCTGAGCATCTCCTCTAACACATGAACATGTGCTTGGGGAGATACTTCTGTCTTCTCTGGGCCTGGTCTGGGTGCAGCACATGGGTATTCTGATCAAACATGCAGGCTGTGGAGCGCATAGTCCAGAGGAGGTGAGAGGAGAGGCAGCATGTTATGGAGATGAATTAAAAAGCAGGAGAGAGCATCAGATGGATTTGTGAGCTAGAAAGGGATAGGCAGAACTGGGAAAGCCAGATCACAGCTGAGATGAGCAGAGAGTGGGAGGACTGTTTGAGCCCCACAGGGGATTTTACCAGAACGCTCCAGGATCTTCAGATGAAAACAGGATGGTTGCTGTTAAAGCTGCTGACCCACTGTGGGCACTCATCATGTCATCGTGGGGTGCTGACTTCTTTTTTCTTTTCTTTCTGTGGCCATGTTGCTCTGCTCTCCAATCTCATGTCTGATTTCCTTCCATTTCCTCACTGTGGTGTCATGAAAAGTGGGTGCTTGCAGTAACTTTAATATTTTTTTCTGCCTTAAGAGAGTTCCTGCTGCTAATCCTGACCAGCTCCTCAAGGGCACCGCTCATGAGAGTCTGCCCTCTGGCACCCTTGCTTCATCCACAGCTTTCATCCTGAATCCCTTGCATTGACCCATTTCACAATCACTCCTATCTTCTGATGTTGTTACTATTTCCCATTTCTGACCTCGTTTCCCCCCTCAGGCCATAGCACTATCTTTCCAGCAACAAACTTTGCTTCTTTTCTTGACTGTAATTTAGGCACTGCCTCCAGAAGTAAATAGCCAACCTGGTCAGCCCAACCTGAAACTGTCCATTAGCAAAGCTCCCGTGGTCTCTGTGCCCAGGGAAGGCTCTGAGTTCTCCAAGTGGGACCCAGCTACCTCTCTTCTACTGAGACATTTGTCATCTTCTTGCATTAGTAAGAGTGTAGAGAGGGACACTTCAAACAGAGGGATCAGCTATAGCATTTACCTCTCTCAAGGTGGCAGTTTGCCTCTGGCAAGAAGACAAACAGCACACCCTCTGCAGGGTACTAGAATTGATTCCTTGGGCTTCCCTACCTATGTGTTGTCAAGTGGAATTATTTTTCTTTCTTTTTGTTTAAATATATCTTTATTGATTTCAGAGAGAGGAAAGGAGAGGGAGAGAGAGAGATAGAAACATCAATGATGAGTCATTGATCGAGCCCGCAACCCAGGCACGTGCCCCGACCGGGAATTGAACCCTGATCGCCTGGATCCTAGGTAGACGCTCAACCGCTGAGCCACGCCAGGCCGGGGGGAATTATTTTTCTTTATGGTTTTCCCTGTTGGTTCCCTTAATGGATTTCCAGAAAACTAGATGTATAATACAATTCCTCTGCATCCTGTTTCCATAAAAAGTTAGCTTTAAAATTTTTTCTTCTTCATGATGCCTCTCATTCCTCTCTTATTATACAGGGGCAATTTAAAGGGACAAATTTTAGCAAATTACAACTATCTTTAGCCTTCTGGTGCATTGCAGAAGGTCTATATTTGTCTTCTATCCACAGACAATGCAAAGAACCTGCATAATCTTGGAAATGCACAAATAATCCATAATCTTTATTTTCCCTTTAACTTTATGATTTTTTTCAAGTCATTTCCCATTTTAATGGTTAACAAGAAATAAAATGAAATACTTAAATTTTATTTTACTTACCTTCTCATTCATAAGAAGAGGTAAGAAGGATGCATGAATGTATTCAAGAAAATTTACTGTGCATCTCCTACTCACCAGGCACTAAACTAAGAAATGGCTTCACAGAGATGAAAGAGCAGTCTGTTTTCCAGGAGTTCATGGCCTAGTGGGGATGGGGACCTATGTACAATAAAATACAACATTAGTATTGAGAGAAGAGTATTTTAAGTGCTGTGAAAACATATGAAGAACATGTAATGCAACTGGAGGGAGAAAGGAGCTTAGGAAAAGCTTCTGAGAGGTGATGATGCCTGTGTTGAGTCAGTTAAGAATTAGAAGGGATTGACCAGGTGTAGGAGGATTTCAGAGAGAAAGAGAACATCACTGACTAGGGTTGGGAGCAAGGAAGGCTGAGAACACTGCTGAGATTGCAGGACATTTGGCCTGCGTAGAGCATGGGGAATGCAGAAGTGCTGAAAAAGAGTGAGGGTGGGAAGAAGAGAGGCTGGAGCTGGATCATGGGGTCTCGCATGCCCTTCCTATGGCATCTGAGCTATAGTTGAAGGCCTGGAGAGCCATGGATAACATTTAAGCTGGAGAAGGGCATTATGATCTTGATGGGTTTGCTTCAATGTGGCAGATGGTTTAGACTGGGACAAGTCTAGAGGCAGGAAGATGATTATTAAATTCATACAAGGATGAGTTATAAGTTAAAGAAAAGATCTGAAGGAGGTTAAGGGGGTATAATTGACAGATTTTGGTCCCACTCTGCTAGTGGGAAGGTGACAGACATGGAGACATAAAGACTAATTCCCAGATTTATCTTTTTCTGCTTAAGTAACTGGATAAACTTCATAATAATAAAGGTATTCTATTATTTTAAAAGTGACTGACATATATTGAGCACTTTCTATGTGTTAAGTAGTTTAAGTATATTGCCTTACTTTATCTTTAAGAGAACAGTATGAATAGATACTGTTACGCACATTTGACAAAAAGAAAAATGGAGGCATAGAAACTGCAAGCATCTCTTGCAGGATCACATAATAACTGACCAAACTGGGATTTGAATACAGGTGTAGACACATCCAGAATTTGGTGTTTAAGCATTATGCTATTTTATCTGCAAGAGACAGGATGGGTTCAGGGAAGGGGTAATGGATGCAGGTGGATCTCCATCCAGCAAGCAGTTGTGATATGGGTTTGAAGGTCAAGTGATCTGATCTAGGGACAGATATCTAGGGAAGGAAGCCAGATAGACAACCAGGAGTCCCCTGAATTATGACCTGCCATGCTCCTGAGTTAGTTTATCATTTGTTTTTCCATAAAAGAAGGAAGGCAGGATCATCTTCAGCAGGGTCAGGCCAAGCTGTCACAGCCTGTTCCTTAGCCTCAACCCATCTGGTCACCATATGCCTCTGTGACAAGAGTGGGTTAAGTTTGCTCTGCTTTCTCTTTTCCTTATGATGATTCTTATCATGAGAACACATTAATCTTGTGCTATTTTCTGTTTTCATTACAATCTTTGTCACACAAGTGGAGCATCAGAATGTTAATGCCTCATATCTTCTGTGAAGGATAGTAGAATTCTCCATTGCTTTGACCTTTCCAATGTTCTGTATTTCGATTGGGTCTGGAAGTTGATGATTAATGATAATTACAATAATTACACCAAGGGACTCGAAATATAAATTACCAAATGTTCAAAGGAAGCCACTTGAAACCTTTAATAGAAGCTTGAACAATCTCTGTCCAAATGTTCGCACTTCCTCCATCAGACATCCCTCGGTGAGTGGGTTGGGAGAGATTCAGCCTAGGTTGCAGCCAGAAGAATAAAAGAGCTGTGATTTGTGAGCCATGTTTTAGTTATATGAAAGGGAGAAAAAAAAGAAATCAATTTTTAAATCAATAGAATGGTCCTTTGCCCAAATAGCTTTGCTTAACAAAGAGTGAGCATTCCATAAAACAAGACTTCTCTTTCGATTCAGATCATTAACTACGATTCCCATTAGGCGGGAGGTGCCACGGGGAATGGGGATATTTACTTGTCTCCTCTGCTCTGGTTTCTTGGCTTTAATTTTAGGGAGGTGTAGCTTTCCAGTGTGGAGGGGTTAGGACTCAATGTGGCCTTTGTACCTTTGCCTACAGATGACACCCAAGTCCAGCACCGATATTAGTACAGTCATATTCAATGTGAACCTTTGCAGTGGGCAAGGTGCAGATTCCCTGGGGCTTTTTAAAATAAGTAGTAAGAAGTATTGGAATAGGTGTTTATTTTGAGACCCCTGGTTGTTTTCTTCCTGCTACAGTAAATTCTGTCTTATTTTGTAGCACCAGAACAGCATACAGAGCATCCCCGTCTCTATCCAGGAGGTTGGAGAAGTTGCCATCATGCCACGCTTCCAAGAGAAGAATTTATGATGACAAAGCATCTGAAGATATCTGTGGGTGGGTTGCTATGAAGTGTATTTTATATGATGATGGACTGAAAAGAGCCACCTCTTGCTGCAGTTTAGATATACTTGGATACAGACATCATGCCTGCCTTTGACTATGTCAGCTTATGTTATAGTGTACAATAATTCTAACTAGCATCAGCCAGACTCTTCACATTTAGAAGTCTATGTAGTGAGAATGTTGTAGGAGAGTAGAAGAATGTCTGGGGGGAGTCTTCATGGTGTCATTCTCTAGACATATATAGGACACTGAGTTTTCATTGAGGCCAGGATAGACTGAAACTGAGTGTTACGTATGAGAGCCTTTGCAGTAGGCAAGATGCAGATTTTCTGACTTTTGTATTGTTTTGTTTTTAATAAACATAGTAAGAGATATGGCACCCAGGACAGGCCTTCTGGGTAGTAGACAGCAGCCCCCCCTCTTGCTTTTTCTATGGGATCTGTAGGAGCTGGAGAGCACCATCTGTATTCTCAGAGGCATGCTGCAATTGCAGTTTTGAGGAATCTCAAGTCCAGGTAGGCTGACCCCCTACTTCAAACTATGGTTGTAGTATTTTGGGATGTGATTCCTTTTCCCAGGAGATCCCATTGGATTCCAGAGCTTTCTAATGAATCAGTCTGGAGCATGCCTAGACAGTTTCAAGAAATACCTAATTTTTAAGAGTATTTTATATTCATGAAGAACATGGCACTGAATGTGTATGTGCACATATGTGTGCCATGCATGCATATTTCTATGTATCTTAAAATATCCCCTTTGAGAGGTGTCACACTTCATTTTGGCCTATGTTATGTCCCAGTGGATATAGGTATGTGATAGGAGTTTTAGTCCATGATGTTAACTGGGACATGACCATTTGAGTCAAGTTTTGTCATCATTACCACCTCTGTCCTATACTTCGCTTTGGTAGCAAAACAGAGCCTTAGAAGGATGTCTTATCCTCAGCCTAGATGCCTTAATAAATCAATGCAGAAGCATTTGGTAAGTTCCTCTCTTTAAGTGGAGATACGCTTTTTGGAGCTTTTTATTCTGCAGATATATATACTCAGAGCTTGTAATCATGAACTCGAGAAAATTCAGTCTTGTGACAGTTGATCTTGTAACCTGGGCAGTTACTGCTATATTAAATTGCATTCTGATTATTTGGAAAATACAACGCTTTTGATTAGCTATTGAGGTCATGTTTGTGGGGTCAAGTATCTCATTACACTTGTATTTTCTTCCAAATGGATTTGTACCTTTATTGTATTCTGCTGCTTGTTTTTCTGGCTATTATTATAGCCTATATTGCAGCCTTAAAGGAACTCTTATTCCCACTCCCAGAAGTTAAAAGCAACATTGCTAAAACAATAAGTGGATCTAATGAAAAAGTGAATATACTAGTTTCCCCTATTATGTGAATGTGGTGTGTGTGTGTGTGTGCGTGTGTGTGTGTTCGCTGAGAGAGTTAGTTAATACATATTTGTACCTGAAGGGAGAGTGATTGAAGGAACTTCACTCTTGTCTTAAGAGAGTGAACAGAAAGAGGTTTTAGATGCATAAGAGAAAAGAAGTGTCAATACCATGGGTAATATGTGGCAATCCTGGGCAATGTGCAAAGAACCAGTGCAAATGCTACAAGCCAATTGTTGTTTCACTGCTGCCTAATGAGTTTGGAAAACTACCCAACGTCTAAGGTTTTATAACTGCCTCACTCAGATTTGATTTTTATAAATAGTCACATTTTTCCAACCCCTGTCTCCACTCCCGTTAGTAATATTGGTCAATTTATACATGTCGAGTGGGAAGTACATTAATTTAGATTCCCTGAACATCTGCTGGTCTCTAGATGGACTTGAACTGAAATTAAAATCATTGAGTCACTCACCCCACAAATATTTATTGAGCATACCGGGGTCTATGCAGGCTGTCACTTGGCTCTCCCAGCAACTAAAGCATTCGGGGAGAGGAAACGCCCAGGGGAACTGTGAAAAGAAAGAAAAAGCCAGTTGGAGCAGACCCTGGAGAATTCACTCATCTCTTCCTTTGTGACTATTACTGTTCCCATGACTTTTGATCTGATGTGGTGATTAGATCCCCAACTTGTATTTGAGGTTGGCTTTTCTGGGTTTGTCTTTCCTTGCTTGCCTACCTGTGATATCTAGGTTCACTCCTCCACCTTTAGCCACTGCATGTTTCTATTCAGACCCACTCGATTTCCTGACTCAGTACTCCAGCCATACTAAGTTCAAACCCTACCTTCCATCTCTTCGTCTTGATACATGGAAGTTGACCTGGGGATGGGGGGCAGAAGGGGAGGAGTAAGATGAAATCTGTGCTATCAAGTAGCTGTAAACTAGGTGCTTGTTATCATGAAACAGGACAGGCTCATATTCTAAATGAGGGAGAAACAGCATGGTCCCAGTGTCCTTGGCTTGTTCTGAGGCCATGTCAATTTCCGTGTGACTAAAAGGCCCTTCTGCCATGGCCTGTCTCCATGTCCTTAAGTCCATGCTGATAGTACTTGGACGTGACCATGGTTCGTTGCTGGGCATAAACTAAGCTAAAAGGAGAAAGAAGGTGAACTTGTTTCCGATAGTGAATAGTGGCTCTGCAACCCTGCTTTCGTTCTTTCCTGCCCATATCCGGGGTGTGATAATCACCTGCTCATTGATTCAACATCTTCTGGTGCCCGGAGGAAGCTATTGGAATCAATTAAGGTCATGAGGGTTCTATTTGTGTTCCATTGCAGCATCCGCAAAGCGATGCCCTACCTCCACGAAACAGTCAATTCAGCTACCAACGTGGCCTCTCTTAAAACTGAGATTAACTGACTCATTGTGTTTCTTGGCATTTGCTTTCATAGTATTGTTGTATCAATAACCCTGAGCTCCTTTATGGAATGATCACTCTTTGTCAGTGCCAGTGTCCTGTTTGTATATGTGACACACATTTACCAAGTGCTGTAACATTTAAAACTTACAGAAGTTATGCCATGTGTGCATTTTGTGTCATAGTTGTAGTTTGTGGACCCATAAGAGATATCAAATAATCATCATCACTAGTGAATCCTCCAGCCCCAAATTACTCAGCTCAGTGAACGCCTTCAGCAGCCTGGTTCTTCCTTTGCTGTCCTTCATCGTTCGTAGACGTGACATTGACATTCGAGATTTATATATTTTTCTCATTTATAGGGCTCCCGATAGCTTCCTTCTTCCTTGGCATTCTTTAGTAACAGCATTCACTTTGTGATTCCTCTGAAGGCTAAAAACTCAAAACATTGAGCAAACTGCAAAATCAAAGCCAAAGCCCCTCATACTCACGATCATTAATCACCGCCGGGTGTGCGTGTCAGAGCTCTGTGCCGCTCTGATTTCGCGCCTGTGCCCCTCGGGCAGAAACCTCGTCTTATTCGTGTCTTCTGGAGCACCCAGTACACTGCCGGAGCTCCATAAATAATTAATCTCACCAATAATAATGGGAAGCAGAGGCTTCCAGAAGCCTTCCATTCCCCTGTTTTGTGAAACTGGTGTTACGGTATTTTTACTCTCAAAACAATGATTAAGCAGCTTTGGCACATTTTATGTTTGGGCTAAATGCGATTTTGCTAATGCACCATCTCAGTCCTCCCTCCTGCAACACTCGTATTTTAATGATTTCTAATTAATATTGTAATATTTCTTGAATAATTCATGGTTTTAAACAAGAAAGGCTGGCATACATTTGTGTCAATCTGTTTGCGTACTGCAGTGCTATGCATGCAAACAAACACAGTCTGCTTCCCTTGGAGACCAGGGGAAGGGGCAAGAGAAAAGAGAAAGCATGGGGCTGGGATGCTCATCCCCTCCACTCCCCCCCCACCCAGGTTGCCTTTGGAGGTTCCCCAGCCGACACCTTTGTCTTTGCCATCACCCCCTTATCATTTCATTTTTTCTCTTGACAGGTGCCTGAGGCCCTCAAGCTGCCCTCCATTCCCCCAACCTTCCTTTCCTCCCTCCCCAGCTGTTCCTGGGGCTCCATGTTCCCTCACTCCTGGCCCCATCTCAAACTTTTCTTTTCACCTCTCTGGACATCGCTCTGGGCTAGGCACAAACCATAACCTGAGAGACTAGTCAGGGCTAAGAGGAGAACTAGTGGCGGTGGGCTCATTCATGTAGGCAACACGTGTTTAATGAGCATCTGCTGCCTGCTTGGAACCACACAAAATCTGAGGGTACTAGATGGATTAGTTATCGGATGATCTTGGCTGAGTAACACCCCCCCCTTCTTTACAGGGGCTCCTGAAGGATCCACATGGGACTCTCTGGAAGCTTTAGGGAAATTTCTTTAATGAAGACCTTCAAGCCACCTTCTGGACAGCTGATGATTCTACCTTCATAGAGCTCAGGCCACAGTTGTGATGTGGTGGAAGGCCATAGGTGCGTTTTTAAATTTGAACTTAAATTTTGATTTTCAGAAAAATTCAACCTAGGGACTGAAGGAAAGGTTTTAGAACAAAGGCTTGGTCCCATCCTGACCCTGCCTTTCTTGTCCAAACTCCACATCATGATGATCTCCTTCACTTTATTCAGGACTAAGTTCACGTTCTATTAAATTAAACATAAAATTACTCAGAGACCCTGAAGCAGGAGCCAGTTTCCATACAGCCCTTTCTCCCCCTCTTGGATGTGGGGGACCTGCTGCTTTAGAGAGCTGTTTCCATGGGATATCTGCTGTCAAGTGACTTTCAGTTCTCTCCTTCTTCCTTGGGGCTGGAGACTTTAATATCCATTGTTTCTGCCTGCAGTACGGCACTCTAATGCTGTGCTGACCCCGCTGCTGGGCCATTAATGTGTGTCACTGTTAATTAGCAGCCAGTGGAATACCCCAGCCAGCGACATGGCTCACTGAGACGGTCATGGTTGTTTTGATTGCATCGCTATTGCCAGGCGAACTACCATGTGTACTAATGATTTCCAAGTAGGTAGCAAAAGGGTAGGAGGAAAATGGCTTAATTTGATTTCCCCCCACTATCTCTAAGAGTAATTTTACTGGTGAAAATACTCTGTGAGGCTTCAGCTCCTGAATTCCTTGCGGGCTTTGGAAGACAGATTGTTATTAACTGACCGACCGTATCGAGGTAGGGAGTGCTGGTGATTATGTATATGGTATAATCTTCCCTGAAGGGAGATAACTTACCTGCCCTTTGATGGACACAATCATCCTGCAGACAGAAGTGTCACCCATTGCTGATTTTTGTCTAAATAACACTGAGAAGTGGAAAGTGGAGTTGAAAGTAAACAAAGTGGTAGGAGGAGGTGCTGCCAGTAGGCAGAGAAGTTTGGCTTGTCTCTGCCCACAGGGCATAGGAGGGCAGAATGGAATTTAGAGATGATTATATCTTCACAAGGGAAGTGGAGCCTGTTAATAACTGACATTTTCAGAATGCACATTTTCCTTCTCATTTTCTCCCATATCCCCCAGAAACTCATGTCTCTAAGCTCAGTTATACTTCACCATTAATGGGCAACTGATGTCCATGTCCTTATCAGTACATTTCCTGTCCCCACCTATTGCATTCAGGGACTCTTCCAGACTTCTGTCCTCAAACTTGGTCCTGTCACCCCCTCTCTCACTTTCATCATTTAGGTGCCTGGGAAGAACACTCGCAGGATTTATTCCACTCTTTAGAACCATCTCAATTTGCACCCATCTTCCACATATTCAAGACAATTCCTGCCTCCAAGATTTGGAAATACTCTTAGCAACTTTGGGTTGTGCTCCCATTTCTCCCTCTCCTACATCTTCATCCATGCCAGCCTCATTGTTATCTCTCAAATTTCTCTCATTATAAAAGAAAAATCTGAATTTTACCTTCCATTTTCCTTGAGCTAAAAATCTGTATTTCCCCTTCCCTTCTTAGGAAAGTTTCTTGAGATAACAATGCACAGTGTTCCTTCAACAATTAGAGCTAGGCATCAGCCTCTGTCTCTGTCACTCCCCTAAACTGCTCAGTAAAGACCACAGACAACTTCCTCATAGCCAAACTCAATTGGCCATGTTCAGCCCTCATCTGACCTGGTTTCTCTGCAGAACTGGACCCAGGTCACCACTCTCAGTCCTGGGAGGCTCTTCTCCTGTTTGGATTGGTTTTCATGACACTTCTCTCTCTAGGATCGTTCTCTTCCGCCTCTGGTGGCCCCTTATCAGCTTTGTTTGTGGCATATTTATTCTATTTGTCACTTAGATGTTGGACTCCTTGAGGGCTCTATCCTCTGCTCTCTTTTTAATACCTGTCGACTTTCGGAGAAATCTTATTCAAGACTTTAGTTACCACATACAAGCTAGTATTGTCTACTGACCTTTAAAAATTCTTTGACTCTCTTCTTAGCATTTTACCTAAAAGATGAGACTTTTTCATCAGGACCCCAAATCTTCTCCTTCAAATCATTATACTCAAAAAGCAAAACAATCATCCTTCTCTCTGAAGCTAAAATCTGATCTCCCTTCTCTATTTCTTGTCCAGGGACTGACAACCATCTACTCAGTTGCTCAAACGAGAAACCTGGCTCTATCTTACCTCTTTCCCTCATTCATCACACACAGTGTATAATTAAGCCCTTTGGACTCTGAATTTCATTACCTTCATTGTTACAGCCCAAATTTACATTCTCCTAAGTATAAAATATTTTTTTTTAACTTTCATGTCATTTTCCTATTTAGAATTCTTGAATTCTCCTCAGTTTCCCACAAGATAAAATAGCTGTTTGGTCCTTTCTACTTCTCTGACCTCATTGCCCACCGCTCCTCCTCCCATATCGTATGTTCCACCAAGCCATGTGCAGTTCCTGGGTGATGCTGTGCCTTTTCATTTCTCCATACTGGATCTCCTACCTGAATGCCCTTTTCCTGGCCAGCTCCTGTTCTCCCATCTCCTGGGTAAAAATCTACCTCACCTGTCAAGCTTTCCATGATTCCAAAGTGAAGATCGAAGGCTCTTTCTGTATTCTATGCTCCTTAAATTCTGGGATTATTGCTATTATCTTTTGTTTTATGTGCTTTTCCACCTAGTGGACTGAAAGCATCTTGAAGGAAAGCATCTTTTCATATTTGTTGCACTTGCTCACTGACTATCACAGTGTGTATGCTATATAAATGTATATTGAAGTTACATAACTATTCCACTCCTCACTCAAGGTCATTCTGTGTTCTCATCAGCACTAAATTGACTTTTTATTATAGTAAGAGAAAATCACCTACAGTTTCCAGATACAGAAAACTGGGTTGTAGATGTGTCCTTGTATCTTAAAAGGTATGTTACCTGGGATAAAATATTTCATCTTTCTGGTCCTCAGATGGCAGATAGTATGAGATCAAGATTTTTAAATTGTTTCCTGAGGAGACCAGTGTTTTCTTGAAGGCAGGAAGGATATTGAGGTTGAGGGACTCTGGGCCCTCCTTGTTTCTTTGTTTCAAAGGGCAGCTCTACCTTCATCAATTTTATATATTGTGATTCCATGTAGAATTTTCTTTAAATCAAAGATTCCACCGCTAAAATATAATTTGGAAACCACTTCACAGGCTTATCTCTAATTCTCTTCCAGCTGAAAAAATGTGGTTATGTGAGCTGCATAGTAATAGTGGCCTGACAAGGCATATTGCCTGGAAGCACAATGAAAAAACATTACATAATCTTTGTATAAACATTCAATTTTACACTTTCTACAAAAAAGGGAGAAAGAAAGGGGTAAGAGTATAAGGAAGGAAAGGAAAGCAAGAGGAGGAAAAGGGGAGTTCGGAGGTCAGTGGAAGGGATGGCAAAGAGATAGAAAAGGTGAATTAACTACAGGCAGGGGAGCCCATTGCTCTTTCATTCCATGAGCATATGCCACGGTGAGCACGCATGTCAGGGTGCAGGTGAGCCAGGCAGAGAACATGCTGTTCCCGGGAGCCGTCCAGAGTGTGAGCATCTCATAGTGCTTAGTGTAAATCTAGTATTTGAAAATATACATTGATTTTTTTTTTCCTGCAATGCAGACCTAAAATACAAGCCAACAACTTCATTTAGTTGTTTTATCAAAGAACCGGTGGTTCTGTTCCAGAGCTGAAGGACCAACTGCGTTGGACTTTGAAAGGCACTGCTGGTCTCTCACATGATGGTGTGTGACTGTGTTTTTTGTGTAGTTTAAGGGATGTTCAATTTTCTGCCTGGAATTGAACATAATATACAAACTCCATTATGTGTCTAAAAGTCTGGAGTTGTGTGGATTTTCTGTGTTATCTCGAATCATCATGAATTTCTTTTTATGCAGGAGCTGCTTTACATGTAAACTGTAACAATGCTTATTTACTTGGCATGATAGTAATTAGGGTACAAGGTAGAATGTGCTGGAATCTGTGGAGGAGGTACATAAATACTGGGACCAAGCAGAAGCTGCAGACAGTGGTCATAATGTCAGCTCTGATTTATATCAACACATTTAAATGCAAGAAGGAATGTTGATGCTAAGAAAATTAGATACATTAAATATAAATATGCTAAAACAAAGCTCTTTGCATTTTTAGAACCATAGACAAAACAAACCTGAAATCTATATCCTGTTTAAATGTCCTTGATAGAAAAGTAGAAATTCTGCCTAATCATGGAATTGAGAAAAAGACAAAGCCAGATTCCAAAGAACTGAAAAAGAAATGCTAAATGGTGATTTTATTATACAGAAATATTTTTACTGAGGGCGTACATTTTGAAATCCCATTGAAAATGCTATGTAAAGTTGAATTGCCCTCAGACTGAAAAATAATATGGAGGACAGCTGGAATTTCAAGTTGGGAAATAGCCTATTTTTTTTAGCAACCCAATTTCATAGTCAAACTCATTGGAAAGCTCTCCGAAGTTTCTGCTATTCTTTAAGAGACTTAAATGTTGTTGTCAGTTTCATTTACGGCACTTACCTATTAACACTCTCTTGGAAAATCTAGAATGGTTAAGCAATAGCAGATTTGAAATTTATTATTTTGCTTTGTAAAAAAAAAAATGTTGCCAGCTGAGAAAGAGATTGGGTATAAACTTTTATTAGAGCAGTTTATGTTTATCATTCCAAAGTCTTTAGAATGTTAACATGCTCCAAGCCATAAGTTAAATCAAAGGAAAACCTTTCAGAAGGAGCAAACCAATTTATTTTTTGCAAGGCATAAATCCAGTTTCACTTGAAACCATTAGAGTACATTGGAAAGCCATAAACTTTAGAGCCACATTTCAGAACCTTGCTTTGCTCAGACAAAGCTAATGTGACATAATGATTTGAGGAGCACAGAAGAATTCATATATGTGAAGTGGACTCCAATTTGTAGTTGGCGCTCCCAAGTCCATTACACCTGGTGTCTTATAATGAAGGAGGTGAGTCAGTTTCTTGTGAGCAGATAGACATTGTCCTAATATGTGTGTGATTCCTCCTGGGAACTGACGGTCAGGACATCACTCCATTTGGAACATCATCTATCTTCTGCTTCCTCAAACCTTACCTTTGGTTCCTTCAATATTCTAATAATTACCCGGGTTGCTGAGAGCCTTTCCAAATTATGTTTGTTTGTCTTTTAAGATGAAATAAACTTTGTTTTTAAAACAGTTTTAGATTTATAGAGAAATTGCAAAGATAATACAGACTTCCCATACCCCTGCATCGTTTATCCAGTTATTAATATCTTAATTAGTATGCCATACTTGTTATAATTAATGAGCCAACATTAATACATAAAGGAAATGGCAATAGATAAGTACCTATCAATAATAACCTTAAACATAAATGGATTAAGTTCCCCAATCAAAAGACATAGGGTAGCTGAATGGATAGAAAAACAAGACCCAAATATATGCTGTCTATAAGCGACCCACCTCAGAAGACACACAGGCTGGAAAAAAACAAAAAGTCCTTCTGAGGACTTTAAAGGAGAGATCAAGAGCAATACAATCATAGTAGGGGGCTTTAAGACCCCACTGACTTTACTGGATAGATCTTCCAGACAAAAAATCAACAAGGAAACTGACTCTAAATGACACACTAGATCAGATGGATTTAATTGACATTTACAGAACATTTCACCCCAAAGCTGCAGAATATGCATTCTTCTCAAGTGCACATGGGACATTCTCAAAGACAGACCATGTGTTAGGACACAACACACGTCTCTACAAGTTCAAAAAAATTGAAATCATATCAAGCACCTTCTCTGACATTTACACCATGGACTACTATGCAGCTGTAAAAATGAAGGATCCCTTACCCTTTGGGACAGCATGGTGGGACCTGGAGAGTATTATGCTAAGTGAAATAAGCCAGTCAGAGAAAGACAAGTATCACATGATCTTACTCATATGTGGAATCTAATGAACAAAATAAACTGATGAACAAAATAGATCCAGAGACATAGAAGCATGGAACAGACTGATGAATCTCAGAGGGAAGGGAGGGGTGGGTGGGTGGGTGGGGAGAGATTAATCAAAGAATTTATATGCATATATTCATAACCCATGGACAGAGACAATAATGTGGCGAAGGCCTGGGGGTAGGAGTGCAGGGCGGAGGGGATCAATGGGGGAAAAAGGAGACATTTGTAATACTTTCAACAATTTAAAAAAATGACCCAATATTAATAATGGGCTAAGTTCCATATTTTACTCAGATTTCCTTAGTTTTTATGTAATGTCTTTATGCTGTTCCAGGATCCCATCCTAGCATTATATTTAGTCATCAGGTCTCCTGTTCCTTTTGGCTGTGAGTTTCTCAGACTTTGCTTGTTTGGATATCTTTGATGTTGGTTTTTTAAAATTTATCTTTATTGTTGAAATTATGTTTTAAGTTATGTTACATCTCCTTTTCACTTCCCTGATTTCTCAGCACATGGGTTTCTTTTAAAAATAATCTCTGATTGTTTTGTCTCTAAAGGTATATGTGGATTATTTTGCTCCTTATTTTATATGTCAATCATTATGTTTGTGCTGGAAATTTTATGATATGACAGAATTTCCCAGGGCACATATCTTCACTTTCCTTTAGCAAAGCAGAATGTATAATGGATACACATGAGATGTGGGTTCCAACCATCTTCTTAGTCATCACTCAGATTGCAAATTTCTGCCTCCTCAGAGATTTCTCCCCAGCCTTTAATAGGTCCCCTTTCTACACTCTCAGAGTACTTGGTATTTGACTTCAAAGCACTTATCAATGCTGTGCCTTTATGTTTACTTGTGTGATTATCTGAGTAATGCCTGTCTTTCCTATTAGACTATCTGCATCATGAAGGCAAGACCCATGATTGTTTGTCATTTTAATGCATCTTACATCACAGGCTCTGGCACATAGTAAGTATAAAATAAAATAAAATTTAAAAGGTAAAATAAAATATGTATAGGTTTCTATGACTGTTCATACTTTCCTATAACTTATAGGGCAGTATGAAGACTATTTGATAAAATCTTTTTGAACAAACGTCAGTGTCTTTTAGAATTTTCAGGGTTGAAGATTTCCACAGAGAAACAAATTTATAGATTTCTGTGTCAAAATCTCAGGCAGTCCACAATATATGGAGCCCTTAGGGAGGTGCGTCGGTTCTGGGGAGCAGGGTGCAACAGCAAGAGAGAGTCTTTGGAGTAGGAGGGGTGAAGGAGGGAGTGTGACAGGTGCTCCAGAGAGATGGCAACCTCAGATCCCAATTGCAATGCTATATTTAACTGTGGGCATTCAGCTTTAAAAGGGATGATGAAAAACTAAAAAATTATATGGGGACAATAAAACCTGGTAATGTCATTGAGGAATGTTTGGAAAAATACAATTTAAAAGAGTTCAGGTTGGGGAACAAGTCTAATTGTCTCCAATTATTAAAAGAGTTCTGATGTAAAAGAAGGATTAGCCTCTTATATGGCCCCCAAAGCAGAATAAGAAAAAATTCGTGGCTGTTAAACCGAGTAGTTGGCATTGTCTGAGGATGGAAGAGAAGCCTTGTGACACAGTGAACCTGTTCCCCTGGCGTTTACCCAGAGTCTGGCACTGCACTGGGAGCAACACTGACCTGGAGGAGAGGCTGGGTTCTAGGGCCCTGGGGCACCTAGCAGAGCCCCGCCCTTAGCATTAGCCACCGTGGATGGCAGTCACCCAACCTGCAGCACTCAGCTCCTACTCATTTGTGGAATGGAAAAAGAACCACCTATGTCACAGGCTCTGTGAACACAATATGACAATTTATAAAATTTGAAAGCTCATCATGACTCTTAAGTGTGTACTGGGCTAAATAAATATCAAACATTATTAAATGAAGATGACTAATTTTTTCCTGTCAAAATTTGACTGTTCTACACATATAAGCCAGGGCTGTCATTTTCTCTTTTCATATGTCTTTGATTCAGTCCCTTCCATCCATTGCCTAACTCCCCATATTTACCATAACTTTTTTTTTTTTTTTTAAGAATGTTGTAGCCTGTACTCCAAATGCACAAAAGATCAACAAGTCCCCTTTTTGGGCTTACGGGGAGACTTGCAGTTAGGTTTCGGGTATTTGATTATGTTTTGGGGAGAGGATTATGGATGAAAATAATGCATGCTGTTCCTGGGTCTGTTTGTAAATCTTGCTTAATTATCCATACTTCATGTCTGTCTTTTTCAGAAATCTTGGAGGCCACGTGGTTAAGATGTCAGTCAAACAACATAGAAATAGACTAGTTCCCTGAGCCACTATTTGGAGAGTAATCTCCCCACAGAGCTAGGTGATACACATCACACTGATTTGAACAAAAATAAACCTTTCTTGTATTAAACCCCTGAGATTTCAGTTTTACTTACCGATTTATTTTTTAAAAAACACAGCAGAAATTAGTACCAAACAGAGTGGTGGCTTAAAACAACCATCTCAAACCTATGCACTGGTTTAGTGTTGGGAGGTAGGCTGCCCTGACATGGGAGTTTATCATTCTTCTTATAACCTATTCCATGCCTAAGCCCCAAGCCTGGGTAACAATATTATTTTTAGTCCCTTGGCAGTTATTGAGGTTAAAGGGAAACTTAAAAAAATAAAATAAAATAATAATAATAATAGCATCTGTTGAACCCTTACTATGTGCCAGGCACTGGGCTACAGTACATGCATTACTTTGATTAATCCTCACAACAACTTTCCAGTGGAGACACATTTCCCCCCTTTTTACAGATAAATAAATTGAGAATTAGAGAAACCCAGCTTCCAAGTTATCACACCCACAATGGGGCACCTGGAAAGTTAAGTTTTCCTCATTCTAAATTGTCTGGGGATAAGTAAGGAGAATATCCTAAAGGAAAGTACCTACTAACCTGACTTACTATCTAGATTAAAACTTAACCTAGTAAACTGGAAAGGAGTAGAACTCACTGGGAATAGTTAATATCTTGGTAAAGCGATAGATGCATCACTTGGTGATGTTTCAAATTGGAGAAAAATTCTCTCTCTCTATCTCTCACACACACACACACATACACACGCACAAGCAACATATTAAGACAACAGAAATCTTAGAAGTCTCGGTATGGGACCCAAAATAGAATGCATAGGATTTGGGCTAGAACTGTGCTATCCAATATAGTAACCACTGCTACGTGTCTACCAAGCATTTGAAATGAGTCTAGTTCACACTGAGATGTTCTGTAAGTGTAAAATACATACCAAATTTTGAAGTTTTATTACAAACTGTAAACTATCATGTTAATATTTTTGTATTAATTAAAAATCTAATGGTATTTTAGATATAGTGGGTTAAATAAAATATAATATTAATTTCACCTGTTTATTTCTATCCCTTTAATGTGGCTAGTAGAAAATGTATTTATTTATTTGTTTATTTTTAATTTTTAAATTTTATTTTTGTTTAAAGTATTACAGATGTCCCTTTTTCTCCCCAGTGACCCGTTCCACCCTGTCCCATCCCCCTCCCCAGTCCTTCTCTCCACCATTGTCCATGTCCTTGGGTTGTGCATATATGCATATAAATTCTTTGGTTACTTTCTCCCCCTCCACCCACCTGCCCTCCTCCATCCCTCTTACATTCCTCAGTCAGTCTGATCTATGCTTCCATGTCATTGAATCTATTCTGTTCATCTGTTTATTAAATTTTTTAGATTCCACGTATAAATGAGACCATGTGATGTTGGTCTTTCTCTGCCTGGCTTATTTCACTTAGCATAATTTTCTCCAGGCCCATTCATACTGTCCCAAAGGGTATGAGATTCTTCTTCTTTACAGGTGCATAGTATTCCATGGTGTAAATGTCCCACAGCTTTTTTATCCACTCATCTACTGATGGGCCCTTGGGCTGTTTCCAGATCTTAGCTATTATAAACTGTGCTGCTATGAACATCGGGGTACATATATTCTTTCAGATTAGTGTTTCAGTATTCTTAGGATACATTCCTAGGAGTGGAATCACTGGGTCAAAAGGCAGCTCCATTTTTAATTTTCTGAGGAACCTCCATACTGTTTTCCATAGTGGTTGTACCAGTCTGCATTCCCACCAGCAGTGTACTAGGGTTCCCCTTTCTCCACATCCCTGCCAGCACATGTCATTTGTTGATTTGTTTTTCTTGTTTCTTGAGATAGGCCTGTAATGCTATGAATTTTCCTCTCAGGACTGCTTTCACCATGTCCCATAGATTTGGGGTTGTTGTCTGTTCATTTTCATTACTTTCCATAAAGTGCTTGATTTCTTCCTTGATCTCATTGGTAACCCACTTATTGTTTAATAACATGCTATTTAGCCTCCATGTGTTTGAATATTTTTGAGTTTTTTATAGTGGTTGATTTCTAGTTTCATGGCATTGTGATCCAAGAAGATGCTTGATATTATTTCAGTCTTCTTATATTTGTAGAGACTTGCCTTGTGACCTAACATGTGGTCTATTTTTAAGAATGTTCCATGTGCACTTGAGAAGAATGTGTATTCTGCTGCTTTGGGGTGAAATGTTCTATAAATGTCAATTAAATCCATTACGTCTAGTGAGTTATTTAAGATCTGTGTTTCCCTGTTGATTTTTTGTCTTGATGATCTGTCCAATGCTGACAGTGGGGTGTTAAAGTCCCCCACTATGATTGTGTTGTTGTCAATCTCCCCTTTAAGTCCCCCAAGAATTTTTTTATATGTTTAGGTGCTCCTATATTGGGTGCATAAATGTTTATAAGGGTTATTTACTCCTGCTGGGTTGATCCCTTTAGTATTATGTAGTGACCATCTTTGTCTCTTGTTATGGTCTTCATTTTGAAGTCTGTTTTGTCAGAAATAAGTATTGCTACTCCAGCTTTCTTTTCCTTTCCATTTGCATGGAATATTTTACCCCATCCCTTCACTTTTAGCCTGTGTGAGACTTTTGCTCTCAGGGTCTCTTCTAGACAGCATATATTTGGGTCCTGTTTTCTTATCCATTCAGCTACCCTGTGTCTTTTGATTGGACCATTTATTCTGTTTACATTTAAGGTTACTATTGATATCAACTTATTGAATGCCATTTTTCCCCTTTATGCTGATGTACCTTTCTCTCACTATTCCTTCTTTTTCTTAAAGCAGTGCTTTCAGCATTTCTTGCAATGCTGGTTTGGTGGTACTGAACTCCTTTAGCCTTTTTTTTTTTCTCTGGAAAGCTCTTTATTTCACCTTCAATTTTAAATGATAGCCTTGCTGGATAAAGCAATCTTGGTTGCATGTTCTTGTTTTTCATTACTTGGAGAACTTCATGCCACTTCCCTCTGGCCTGAAGAGTTTCTGTTGAAAAATCAACTGTCAGCCTTATGGGGGTTCCCTCGTAGGTCACTGCTTGTCTCTCTCTTGCAGCCCTTAATATTTTCTCTTTGTCCTTGACATTTGCCATTTTAATTATGATGTGTCTTGGAGTAGCTCTCTTTGGGTCCCACTTGTTTGGAACACTCTGTGTTTCCTGAACTTGTGTGGCTTTCTCCTTCGCCAGCCTAGGGAAGTTCTCTATCCCTTGCTCTCTTTCCTCCCCCTCTGGCACTCCTGTAATGTGAATGTTGTTTCGCTTCATGTTGTCCCAAAGCTCCCTTAGACTGTCCTCATGCTTTTTAAGTGTTTTTTCCTTTTGCTGCTCTGATTGTGTGATTTTTTTCTACTTTGTCTTCTAAGTCACTTATTCTATCCTCTGCTTCATTGAGCCTGCTTTTAATTCCTTCCAGTGCATTCTTGATATCAGATACAGCATTCTTTATCTCTGTCTGAGTTTTGTTTATGGTATGTATCTCTTTTTTCATGTTTTCACTATGGTCCTCTATCTTATCATCTAGTGTCTTCTTAAGTTCCTTGAACATCTTCATAATCAATACTCTGAACTCCATTTCTGATAACTTGCTTAACTCCATCTCATCAAAGCCTTTTTCTGGTGATTTTTCCTTTTCTTTAATTTGGGGGTTATTTTTTGGTCTCCCTATTTTGGTAGATGATAGTGTTTGTATCTATATATTAGAAATATTTGCTGTCTCCCAGTCTTGTGGGATGGGATTTTGTATTGTGGGTCCAGTAGAGCCCAGAGGCCTGTTTTTCTTATACTTCTGAGCTCTTTGCTCTAGGCGTGTCTCTCTTGTGGGTGTCCCTTTTGTGGTTTCTTTATGTTCTCCTGTTGTGGTTGGGTCTAGATTATTGTTGATCAGTCCTAGGGAGGACTCTCCTTTCAGGTTGGCTAACTGTCTCAGCCCCAACCTCATCATGTAAGCTGTTGTATGGGTGCTGGCAAGGCAGGACAATACACAATTAAACTTCCAGGAAACAAGAGGTATCTTACAAAATATCTTGACAGTCATAATGAAAACAACCCATGTGAAAATAGAACTGGGAGAGTGAAGGGAGAACACACACACACACACAAAGCTTAAAAAAAAGAAAGAGAGAAAGAAAAGTAATTCTTAGAGAGAGAGAGATGTATATTGTTCATAGTGGTGAGAATTTAGAAAATATAATAAACTAAAACATAAAAAATAGAGAAGCTACTGGGAGATAACAGAAGCAGAGAAAAGATTCTGAAAGAAGGGCCAGCAAAAAATTAAGGGAGAGAATAAGAATAGGATAATAGTTGAAAATGAAAAACTAGAAATACAATAAGGAGAATAAGAGAAACTAACAATCGAACAAAAATACAGGAAGACAGAAGGGAGGATAACAAAAGAATGAAAGAAAAGTAGAAAAAGAAAAAAGAAAAAAAAGTTATGCCAATGGATCGACAGGAGAGAGAATGATATAGCCCAGGCAAAGAGGGAGAGATTTGGTGGAAACTATAGAGGAAAGCTGTAAACTTGGTTATAATGATAAAGTCCCAGTCGTTAAGCAGGGATATCAAGAAAGTCTTGAGAGTAAAAGCAATGATAAAACAAAACAAAGCAAATAACCAAAACAAAACTAAAAACAAGCTAAGCAAGATAAAATGCTTTATAAAAAAGAGAAAAAAAGTTTAGTTAAAAAATGTTTTTTTAAAAAAAATTATTATAAAATTTAAAAAAGAAGAAAAAACAAATTTTCTCTCCTTTCTCTTCTTCCTAAGGAAAAAAGAGAAAAAAACAAACACACAAACAAAAAACAAACAAACAAAAACAAACAAACAAAAAACCAAAACCAAACCAAAAGAAAACAAAAAATAGAAGAAAAAAAGACATTCAATCAGGTGAGTTTCTTCTGGGCAGCTTATATTGTCTGAGGCTCACTGTTTTGTGTGCTGATTTCTGCTCTGGGAGGTACTTGTGTATCAGCCAATGTGAGGAGCTGTCCAGGTTTGGCTCTGGTGTCCCTAGGTAGATGGTTGATCTGAGGCTCTCCATGGGCCACCTCTCTTGTCAGCTATTTTGCAACCTTGTCGTTGCCTGGTCTCACTCCAGAGTCTTCTGTACAGTCTTTAGGGTGCAGGGTAGCTAGTGTAGCCCAGGGTATCACTCCCCTTAGAGGTGTCGCTGTCAGGCACTCACTCTGTGGGAGTTAGTCTCTGCTCCACCGCCAGCTCTTCAGTCCCTAGCCTGTCCTCTGATTCTAGTTCCCCAGGCTCTGTCCTGCTGCAGCTTCAGACTGATTTCAGCCTGTTGCCTTTTCTGTATGGGCTGGTTCAGCAGCCTGGGCTCAGTGGGTTCGATTAAAAAAACATTCTGGTGAGCCCTCTGCCTGCCCAGCCCCCAGGAGGGGTTTCAGCTTTTCCTCCAGCTCCCAAGCAACAGTCCCTGAGAGTCTTATTCTTGTTAAGTCCTCATGTGAGCTGCTCTCCCTCCCCCTCAGAACTGTGCCCTGTGGGGGTGTCTGGGGCCTCAGTGAGGGGGACCGCCCCTTTCCTATTGGGGGCGGTGCTCCTGGCTGCAGGAGAGGCCTGCAGGCTCCGCCCCTCCCTGCTCAGCTCTGATTGGCTGGTTGCACCAGGCCTGCCCCTCAAACCATCTACTGTGCAGACCCCAATGGCAGCCTTTGCTGGTCTGTCTGCGCAGTGCATGCCAGGAAGGTGGGAGGCAGTTCCCTGATCAGACTCACAAATGCACAAAGCAACACACAAGCAGAGAGTCCACCCTGCAAGGCCCCCTTGCCCTTGCTCCAAGGCACCCAGAGGGAGGGGACCCAAAGTCAGCTCCACGCTGCTCCCCACACCGCTGGTCTCAGCAAAGCTGGAGCTGCTTCATGCCACCACAGCCCCCCCTCAGGGCTGGTGACAGATCTCAGCCTCTTCGCATCAGGAGCTCGGGGTGGGGAGGGCTCCTCCCCTCCCCCATGCCCCGCAGATTCAGTGCTTTCTGGGGCTCAACACAATGCCTCACAGGGAGGGAGAGGGCCCCATGTGTGGCCGCTCAGCGCAGTCCTCTGGTCTCTTACCATTCGGGTGCCACAGACCTTGGGACAGCCTTCCCTATGGTCGGCACCCGGAGTACTAGACGTGGGTCACAGCTGCCACTAGCAGCTTTGTTTCCTAGGAAGGCGCCGTCCCCTCCGGGACTCACCAATCCCCTGGGTCCCTCTGCCCTGTGCGTGGGGCACTCCCTCCCCTCTCTGCTCCGGGTGTGGGGTCCCCGCTTTTGGATGCCGTCTGCACTCCCAGGGGGACGGAGCTTGGCAGCCTCCAAGCCTCCGGGCTCGGAGCCCAGCACAGGTTTGAGGGGAGATCCCCCTTCCTACGCCCCTGTCTTTTACTGGACTCTGTGATGTCTCCTCAGTGCTCCCCACTCGCACTCCGTCCACTCAGGTATGTTTCTCTGGTTTTTCCAAGCCAGCTGCGTAGGATTTTAGGAGTAAATTGAGTCCGTGGCTGGGAGCAGAGGGCCTCTGCTACTTCTCACAGGGCCGCCATCTTCCCCTCTAGAAAATTTAAAATTATATCTATGGCTCACATTTTATTTTTGTTGGACAGTGCTGTGTTAGAGTGTCAGGAATTGTAAAACCCAAGGTAACCTGTAGAGAGTGTTTCTATTCTAAAAATAGTTCAGATTTTAATGAAGGCAATGCTTTGGGTCAGTTTTGGAGAGATTTTTCTGAAACCTTCATTTGGTCTTTTGGTCTTTTCTTCTTGAGTAACTATCCTGGTCTCTAGCTATACAGACTATCTCAGATCTTCTTATAAACAATACACTTGCTTATGTCAACCCCCAAAGTAGCCAGACCAGTGCTTCTTAAATTTAAAGTGCTGAGAAATCATGGCGGTGGGAAGAGGACTTGTTAAATGCAGAGTCTAAGTTATTATGTCTAAGAATGGTGCTGAGATGATGCCAAGACTGCAGCCTGGGGACCATTCATGAAGAAGCAAGAAGCTATGGCACAGAGCCACCAGGTATCAAAATTTGGAAACAAAGAAGAAAAGTGAGATGATTGTTATAAACCATCAGAGTGAACCCTCTGTCCTCAACTTACTCTTCTTTCGACTCTCAGATTGAGCTGTATCTATAGAAGGTGAAATGAACAGGCCACAGCACAACTAATCTGCTCAATTTTACTGTTGCAAAGATTGATGGAGACCATTGTGTGATCAATTTGGTCATGACACTGGATATCAGTCATGAGTATGACTGAAATGAATGGAATCACTTTATTCCAATCTGGTTTTCTTTCAGTGTGCAAACTTAGCTGATCTTGAAGGCTGGGGTCAAGGAAATCAGCACTACACCTAAATCCACTAACCTTCCTGAGATAATTTATTAGGGAAAAAATCAGCATATTCATGCATATTAGTTATTACGTGGGACAATCAATCAATTTGCCTGCCTTACTCATGTTCTTTTCTAAGAGGGTATGCTTACTTCCTGTTGAAGTTAGAAAGTGTCACAATTTAATATTTATAATAATAAAATTTGTTATAATGAAATCAATCCTCAAATTAATTCATGAAATTGGCTCAAAAAATAATTTATAAAGGAGAATTAAGGAAAATGTTTGGAGTAGTTTTACAATATTGGGAATTAATTTATATTTTTCTAAATGGTTACTTAGAAGAAAAAATTTCTTTTGTAATTTAAAAATATTTAAAAATAATATTAAAGTCTCAATTTATACTTCTTTGAAGTGTGCATATAGTCAGTCATATCATAGTTAAGAAATGAATTTTGCATGACACTTTGGGGTTTTTGAGGTCCTCTGAATGGAAACTTTAAATTCCTGTGACCTTGAGTCTCATTTTCTATCACTCCTAATGTCAAAAACTTTACTGTTCTTTTTCTTGTTACTTCTGCAGTGGTCTCCTTATTTGAATTCAGATCTGGTTCAAAACATTGGCTGCTACTTTGACCTACACTGACATTTCAAAGGCTGAAGAATAATTAGTGAAATAAAAACCTCATAATTACTTTCTAACACACACCCACACAAAGCCTTTTGTTGGGCTGGCAGAATGGATTGGGATTTTTGTTGTGTTGTGTTTTGTTCTAAATGATTGAGCATGGAGCTAAAGTGAAGTGACAGACATTTCTTGAATGCACAAAATAATCTGAAAGCTAAGATACTCAGCATTTCACCTAACGGTATTGAAATCTTACTTAAGAATCAACCTCATTTAAAATCCAATTCTAAACTTTAAGCTCTAACAAAAAGAAGTCTTTCTTTGGAAATCACTTTAAAATAACATATAATACTATATTAATAACAGCAGTTTGGTTAATTTTTTGTTGGCTTTTGGCTAGGTTGGAGACTAAACAGAATTATTCTGATTCAGATATTAAGATGTCTCCAACTATTAGTTCAACTCTCCTAGGAAAATTTTTTCTTTTTCTTGTTAATCCTCACCCAAGGATGTTTTTTCCATTGATTTAAGAGAGAGTGGAAGGGAGTGGGGGAGGGGAGATAGAGGAGAGAGAAAAATCCATGTGAGAGAGATACATCAATTGGTTGCCTCCTGCACACACCCCCACTGGGGCCAGGGATCAAACCTGCAATCCAGGTACATATCTTTGGCTGGGAATCGAACCCAAGACCCTTTGGTGCATGGGCTGATGCTCTAACCACTGAGCAATGCTGGCTAGGGCAAATTTTTCTTTTTTAAATTAAATTTATTGGGGTGACACTGGTTAATAAGATTATGTAGGTTCTAAGTGTACATTTCTGTGATACACGACCTCTTTATTGCATTGTGTGCCCACCACAACAAAGGAAACTGCCAACAAAACAAAAAAGCAACCAACTGAATGGGAGAAGATATTTGCAAACAACAGCTCTGGCAAGTGATTAATATCCAAAATATATAGAGAACTCATACAACTCAACACCAAACAAACAATCCAATTAAAAAATGGGCAGAGGACCTAAACAGGCATTTCTCTCAATAAGACATACAAATGGGCAACAGATATGTGAAAAGTTGCTCAACTTCACTAGCTATTAGGGAAATGAAAATCAAAACTACAATGAGATAGCACCTCGCACCTGTTAGAATGGCTGTCATCAGCAAGACAATAGCATGTGTTGGAAAATTTTTCTTACAGTATAGACATAATGTATATGTTTATAAAACACCTGCTCTTTCCTTTCTTTTGATTTGTTGGTTTGGCTTAGACTTGTGCATGTGGATCTATCCATATTTATTGTAACCAAGTGAGAGCTTGCCTGTACTTAGCTTCTCCAGTCGAAGAAGAGAAAATCAGATAGATAACACCTATTATGGGGTGGGTCCATTATGAAAGATTCATCACTGGATCTTTGTGGTGACATGTTGTTTCTATAGGAAAAATATAATTGTAGTAGGTGGACAATTTGCTTACAAAAAACCTTTCTACAGTACTACTCATTTGTAAGTTAGGCAGTTTGTCCTGTGATTCTTTGCAGTACAAATTTTGTTTTGTTTATTTTGTTTTAGATTGTTTTTTAACTTTTGTTGCTTGTACTATTTACAGAGAATGCTTATAATAATAGATAATGTAATAAATATGTTGAACAAACGTGCTCATTTTTTAAGTAAAACACAATCAAAGTGGTATTTCTCAAACTTTTTGATCTTAGGGTTCTTTACACTGTTACAATGACTGAGGACCTTGAGATGCTTTTGTATATATGTTATATCTATTGATTTTAGAAATTAAAGTGGAAGAATTTAAAACAATAACATATATTACATGTAAACAAAACAATATATTTTTATTTAAACATATTTTTAAAAGATTAGTGAGAATGTCATTTTTTTCCTTATATGCAAATTTCTTTAATTAACTTGATAGAAGAAAGCTGTTATATATCATAGGTCATATAGCCTTTGGAAATTTCTACTACATGGGATAAGACTGAAAAAGATGCATCATATATTAGAATTATTATGAAAATAGTTTTGACCTTGTGGATTCTCTGAAAGTGTCTTGAGGATTCCCCTCAAAGTGTCCTAATACCACACTTTGAGAACTCTTGGTCTGTTGATGAAACAAGAGTATGACTGAAAATGCTTATGCTTAGTGAAATAACCCAGTCTGAGAAACACAAACATCACATGATCTCACTTATATGTGGAATCTAAAGAACTTAATAAACTGATGAACAAAGTAGATTCGGTGACATGGAAGATGGATCACACTGATGAATCTCAGAGGGAAGGCAGGGGTGGGTGAGTGGGGAGAGATTAACCAAAGAATTTATATGCATATATGCATGTCCCATGGACACAGACAATAGTTGTGGTGAAGGCCTGGGAAGGCAAGTAGTTGTGGGGTGGAAGGGGTTAAGGGGATATCTGTAATATTTTGAATAAAAAAATTAAAAAAAAACAAAACCTCAGAAAGATCTAAAGTGGCAGTTCAAACAGGAAAAGTTTTCTTTAAGAATCTCAAAGGTGTACCTCACAAATCCTCTCATTAAACAATAGGGCTCCTATGAATGTTAAGCATGTTGACCTAAAGAAGCTTTCCAAGAATCTTTAGGTAATGAAGGGCCTATTTGTGAATGTGGACTTTGTGTAGTGGAAGAAGCCAACTGCTTCATAGGAAGCCCATAGAATTTTAAGGGAATTATATTGTGCTAAACACTGTCACCTTGAATTAAAATGGACAGAGTACAAAATGGAAAGAGGCCTTTGCATCTCTGAACTCCTATAGGCAGGAAACAGGCTGCGGAAACTATTCATTTGCAAACATTGGCCATTTATCATGGAAACAGAAGGGTGACTCAGATGATGGCGATGGAATGAAGAGCCCAGAGGGCTGAGCCAAGATCTGTGAAGATCATTTACAAAGAAAGAATAGGGCCCAGACCTAATCAAGAAACTGCCAACACATTCCTGGCAGGATTTCAGAATTTTTAACAAGTGATTTCTATGTATCTACTATTTCTCTTTCTCTTTTTCTATCTTTTTTTTTCTTTGGAATGGATCTACAGCAGTCATCTTATGTCTCCCCACCATTTTATGGTACCTGTGTGCATGAATTTGTGTGTTTGTGTGTGTGTGTGTGTGTATACGGATATCTTGTCTCTTTAGCTCATAGGTCTTGAGATTGAGAAAGACTCTACTCAGGAGTAGAGGAAATACAACCAAGGAGCCTCATTTGCATCTGGACCTTATTTATATAATAAGAACCTAGATAGCTTTGCTATAACAGAGTAAGACTTTTGTAGGTTCTTGGATTGGCTGAATACATTTTACATGTGGGAATAACATGAGTCATTTAAGATCATGGGACAGATTTGGTAGTCAGCCTCCAGATTTGCTTTTATTAATCCTTGCTTCTTGGTCTTCATGCCCTTATATGTGTATTCTCTTGTCACATGTAATTAGGATTGGTCCTGTGTGACTAGCAGAATATGATGGAAGAGACAATATTTCTTCTGAAGCTAGGCTATAAAAGAAATTGAAGCATCAGCTTTGGTATTGTGAATTTCTCACTCTGGGTGAAGCTAGCCACCCGGTGGACAGGTCCAAGTGGAGAGGAACTGGGGTTCTGGGTCATAGCCAGCAGCAATCTGCTAGTCCTGAGAGAAAAGTAGTTCTGGGAAGTAAATAATCCATCTTAAGCCTTCAGTTGACTGAAACTCAAGCCAGTATCAGACTGAACTGCACAATATACCCTGAACCAGAACCCCCAAGCTGAGCTGCTCAAAAATTTTTGAAGGACAATAATTATTTTACATTGTTTTGGTGTGATTTTAAAAGATAGCAATAAGTAATTTGTACATAGGTCAGACAGGAAGTCTTTTTGCTTAACATGGAATGTGAAGTGGGAATACTGGTGACAATGGTTGTGATTCAGACAGAGTAGAACAGAGCTCCCCATATAATCAAGGCATGGCTCTAGTTCCACAAATATCCAGGGGCCTGAATCTTTCAAAGCCTTTTGAACTTTCTGGGACTTAATTTATTAATATTGAAAATATAAGACATTATTAATTATATGATTTCAAAGGATCCTTCATAATTTGAAAATACTGGATTTTTAAAATCTACTTTAACAACAAAACAAAAAAAAAGCTTAGAACATTTATGGCATTTTCCTCTATTTGGAAATTTGGTCTAATTTCCACTAACTTGAGTGAACTGCAGTACCTTATAACATTTCTTCATCTCTCATCAGTTGCAACCTTCCACCCAGATCCAGTATAACTGTAGGGTGCTTATTCCCACAGTTGAGAATTAAAAATGCAGCATATCACCAAATTTATTTTTAATTTAAAACATACAACTTGACCTTAAAGTATCACATCAGCAACAGCCATTGATTTTGGCTGTTATTGTTGGAAAATATGCTGCAAACCAACTAAATGTTGAAGAACAACAAATAAAGGTGTAAGATAAATGGAATAAGAATTTTTGGTTAGAAAAACATGTGATTAATTTCAGCAGCGTCATCATGTTAATATTTGTAATCTGATCTGGCAGATTTATTTCCAATTATTCATGTTTATTATGTGTGTTATGTTTTACTCAACTATGGGTAAATTCTGAAGGTGATTTGGGCATTTAAACAAATTTCTGCCTTTATACAGCAAGGAAAGGCAATGAAGAGGAAGTACTGTCCTTTCATATTAGGATCTCTTTAATTCAGCAATAAATATTCAACAAAGTGCATGCTATCTTGTGAAAAGGTCACTTTGACCATCTATTCCATTAAAAATATGTTTATTTTACTTACAGGTGTCATCCATTAAGACAGGCAATTGACGTTTTAGCTGGTGGCCTTTGTCAAAGAAATAAAACTTACCTTTAATGGAATGGAAGTTTCTAAATGACCCAATCTCAAAAAGTATACACTTTGGTGAATATTTATTTATTATAAACTAGTCAGCTTAAAATGCAATTTGTGCTGCAGAAGGTGATCTGGTTATTTATGAATAGCATTATATCAGTTGTGTGCATCTAATTAGAAAAAATATTTGAGATCCTTGAGAAAAGTTTGCAGGCATTTAACAATTTAAAAATTTTTTCATTTTCATTTAGCTTTTTTCCCCTTAATGTTCTTTTTATGCTTGTGTCTTTTCCCCTGCCCTCATTTATTTTGTCTTTGCATGTTATCATCTCCCATTTTTTTCATCTTTTCTTTCCTTATTAAATTTTTTTTTAAAAGTATGTCTTTATTGATTTCAGAGAGAGGAAGGGAGAGGAAGAGAGACAGAAACATCAATGATGAGAGAGTATTGATCAGCTGCCTCCTACATGTCGCCTACTGGGGATGGAGCCGGCAACCTGGGCATGTGCCCTGACTGGGAATCAAACTGCAGTCTCCTGGATCCTAGGTCGATGCTCAACCACTGAGCCACACCGACCAGGCTCTTTCCTTATTAAATTTAAATCATTCTTTTTGCTTCCAGGAAAAATTCAAGAGGTTAGACACATTTTCCTTATACCTCTGCCTCTTCTGTTCCCTCTTCTGCTCCCTCCTGCAGTGTCTCCTTTCCTTTTGCCTCTCCATGTCAGACAAACATTTTCCCATTTGTTCCAGGAAGGGCAAGTAACCACACCTTCTCAGGAGTGGGCTGGCTCTCAATCCAAAGAAATGTAGAGGCAATATCTCAGCCAAAAAGGAAGGAAGGAAGGAAGGAAGGAAGGAAGGAAGGAAGGAAGGAAGGAAGGAAGGAAGGAAGGAAGGAAGGAAGGGAGGGAGGGAGGGAGGGAGGGAGGGAGGGAGGAAGGAAGGAAGGAAGGAAGGAAGGAAGGAAGGAAGGAAGGAAGGAAGGAAGGAAGGAAGGAAGAAAGAAAGAAAGAAAGAAAGAAAGAAAGAAAGAAAGAAAGAAAGAAAGAAAGAAAGAAAAAAAGGAAGAAAGAGAGAAAGAAATTATTATTCCACAACTTTCAAATGATTAACACTTTAATCTTAATATTTCACATCCCATTTGATTTTGATGACGTTCTAGCAATACAATGATCATAGTTAGATTTTCCCATGCTACTTAAAATCAAATTAATAGCTGACTTTGCCAACTTTTTCTTGCTTGATAGAAATTAGGGAGCTGTCTTATCACATGTTTGGCCTGGCCAATTAATTAATGGCCCAAGGCTACTTTTAATTCTGTGAAAACCCTAAAATGGACTTTCTGTAGTCATACAGTGATAACATAAGTCTGTGGTAACAAAAAATTTAAAATCTCAATGGCATAATACAATTGGAGCCTATTTTTTTGTTTGTTCTTGTTAATCCTCACCTGAGGATATATTTTCCATTGATTTTTAGGAAGGGAGGGGGAAGGAGGGAGAGGGAGAGGGAGAGAGAAAGAGATGGAGAGAGACACACTGATTGGTTGCCTGACAGGGGCCTGGGAGGAACCTGCAACCCAGGTATGTGCCCTTGACCTGGTTTTCATGACCTTTCAGTGCACAGGCAATGCTCTATCCACTGAACCACACTGGCTAGGGCTAAAGCCTATTTCTTTATTAACACAATAAATATTCTTTCTTTCTCACTGTGGGTTAGCTGGGGCCTTTGGGTATTATAGTTACTCAGGGACTCAGGCTAATGGAAGCTGTTTCTCAACATATGCTTCCATTATTTCTGTGGTGAGTACACTGGCTCTTAAGTGTCTCATCTATGGGTGACACATGATTACCTCTGTTTACCTTTTATTGGCCAAAGAGAATACATGCCCTCACTTAAATTCAAATGTGTTGGGGAGTGAAGTCCTGACATAAGCCTCAAAGAGTTGAGAATAGGCCAATTATGCATGGCCCCATTCGCTACACAGGACTCTGACAAACTCATGAAGTCTCTGGAATTGGGGATCATGGGTTCAGATGTGACCATACAATGAAAAGGCCAGTTCTTTTACTTGGTTGCAGTTTGGGTTATGAATGCTGGATCATATACCATTATGTAACAGTGACTGGAAAAGAACCCCTGGGAGTGGTTCAAAGTGAGACACTGGCAGTCTATAATGTCACCATAAGCTGGGACTCAACTTTGTTTACACAAATAAGATGGCTTTTATGCTGTAATCTTTAAATTTTTGGATCAAATTGGTGTAATTCCTGTTGTTTAAGTGGCAGGCCCCTGGATTATTCCTTTTGGTTTTGGCATTCCCGTGGGAAGGGGAGCACGTGCTTGTGATCTGAGAGGAATAACTAGATAACATAGCAACTCCATGTCTTCACAGCTTTATAATCAGCAGATACAAAGGTAATCACCTTTTCTACTAAATAATTTCCAGTACTTTATATTTTGAACTATCACAGAAAATGGATTTCTCTTCTGTTATTTATTTGGTTGGATAGTGCTGATAAGTGGTGGGCATGCTTATATTTGTATATTTATATTGTCGCAGTCCAATCATGATTTATAAAGTTTTATATCGTAAGTTTCAACATGGAAAATCATATCATTTGCAAATAATATTTTTTAAAGCCTACTTTTGGATTGTTTGCTTACTCTTTTTGTTTCATCTTTATTACATTGGCCATAATTTCCAAAATTTTGTTAAACAAAGATCAGGTACTAAACATATTTACTTTGTTCTTGACTTTAAAGGAAATGCCACTAGTATTTCCCCAAAATGAGTGTTGTAGCTTTTTTCCTATTTCTCTTCATCTTTGAATTCTTTAAAACATCAGTCATGTGTACTACATTCTATCAAATGTTTTATAAGGCATTTGATTTTTATTGTTTTTACCATGGATTTGATGTACACTATTAATTATTTTATTCCTTATTAAATCTTTTTGGTTTTGCTTTCCTTTTATTACTTGTAAAATATTATTTTACTTTTGTTTCTACTTTCATTTAGGATTATACTATTGACTATTTTGAGTCAGGATCTCATTTATTCATGTTTCATTTAAGGATATTTACTATTATGTTGTTTTTGTGCTATTGTGGTAAGATTGTAGTACTGGGGAACTATTTTTTTTTTTTTTTTAATGTATCTTTATTGATTTCAGAGAGAGGAGAGGGATAGAAAGATAGAAACATCAATGATGAGAGTCATTGATCAGCTGCAGCCCACAACCAGGGCATGTGCCCTGACTGGGAATCAAACCCCAATCGCCTGGATCCTAGGTTGATGCTCAACCGCTGAGCCACGCTCGGCCAGGCAAGGGGAATTATTCTTGATAATTTGGGAGGAACAATACATTATGTAAGGCTAGTGTATTGATGAAGTTTCCACCAGATAGAGAAATATAAAATAAAGACAAATGAGCTTGGAAGTAGTTTTCTACAACCAGTTAGGCTAGATTCTGCTACTGTCCTTCCTAATTGGATGCAATATAATCATAACATTAAGAGAAAACACATCTTCCCCTTTAGAATTAAGCTAAAGTAACACCTGGAGCTCAGAGTATGGAGATGACTTTCAAAAGTAAGTACATTCCTAGTAAAAAAACTTTTCTTTTTAAGTTTGGAATATATTTGTAAAGAAAGTAGGCCACATTTTTACTTTGCTTTTGAGTCTTGTAGAGTTAGTAAGTACACTAATTCTGATTAGTATAACCAATTAAAAATCTGACCTTGGAGCCATTCATAGCCTGGGTTTAGTGAGTCAGTCACCAAGTTTGTAGTGTTCAGTAAGTCTGTGTGCCAGCAGGCTGCTAGCTGTGTAACTGAGAGGCAGTGAGAGAAAGTTGTTCCTGACTCCAATTCATGAAATTACTTAATTATAGGAGCAGATACTTCTGAGAAAGAGCAGGGCTGGTGTCAATGTTTTTAAAAGAGCTTTAGAGTAATTAGAAAGAAAGACTGGTTCCAAAGGAGACCATCATGCTGGGAATTCTTTTTTCTCTTTATTTTACTCCCTCCATACCCTTTTCCACATCCACCCCCCCCACACCCCCTGTGTTCACACTTTTCCATGTTCATGAGTTCTCTCTTTTTTGCTCAATCCCTCCACCCTCCACCTCCCCCCCACCTCCCCCAGAGCTGTCTGCCTGCTCTCTATCTAGGAGTCTGTCTCTATTTTGCTTGTTAGTTCAGTTTGCTCATTAAATTGCACTTATGAGTGAAATCATATGGTACTTGTCTTTCTCTGACTGGCTTATTTAAAAAGACTGATCATTTAGAAATAGGTTTTAAGCTGACTGCCTATTTCAAATGAAGAACAGATAGTAGAGCCACAGGGTCCTCTGAATTAAAAGGATGGTGGTTCTTCAGCTTATTGCACATTAGAATGAGCTGAGGGGCTTGTAGAGCTCCTGATGCCCAGACCTCATCACAAGTTAATTAATTTAGAATCTCCTTTTGTGGGACCCAGGCATCAGCAGTTGTTAAAGCTCCTCAGCTAATTCCAACGTGCAGGCAAGTTTGAGGACCACTCCTCCAGGATTCTTGGAATCACCTTGGGGGTGGAGAAGAGTTGCTTTTACAAAGTTTCCTTGTCTTGTTCTCATCTAAGGTCTTGTGAATCAGAATCTCTAGATCTGTGTCTGAGCTACTAAAAAAACCCAGTTTGAATAGTTAAAAGAGCAGGCTTGTTATCTAGGGACCAGAGTATAAACATAGCTGTAATTAACTGAGGTTCTCATGAGAGCTAACTTTTCTGATAAATGCTGGGAAATAATGACAAATTCCCTCTTTTAGGGTTGAATTAAATATTATGTATATTTAACATGGAAATGGATGATCTTATGTGACAACTACAATTGTTTTCTGAGATAGTGACAAGGATTATTGGCATCATTTGCACAGGTGATAAGAACTCCAGACTGCTAGAAGTGAAACAACTATCTAAAAAGTACTCACCTTTGGAGACATGCCCTAAGGTTTTCTGTCCTCTAGATCACTACCACCTCATTTTTAATGCGTGCATGAGTGTGTAACTTCTGGATTTCTATCATGTAATAGGTTGGTAATCTACTATATACGCTATAAGGTCTCTCAAGATTCCTAGAACACAGGCAAACAATCTCCCTTGAAAATCATATAGGGAAATTATGTGTTATCTTTTAATCTTTTACTTTTGTTGACTGAGGAAAAGTTGATAGATAGAAGTAATTACAAAAGACTCTAAAGTTAATGTGACATATGAAGGTCAAAATAAAATTACCAATAATAGTTATTCTTTCTTGAGGAGGCACTCTGTGCAGGTGATTGTGATAAGAATTTTCTATGCATTAAGCTCACTTATGCCGAACATTAATGTTAGGACAAAGTATTAGTACCTCATTTGTCAGCTGAGGACATTGATGCTCAGAGAGGCAGTGTGTTCTTTTCCAAGATCATGAGATGTTGGTGGAAAGGAGATTCTAATCCAGGTTTGCTGATGCCATAGCTTGTGCTCCAACAACTGAGCAAGTAGCTTCAGTGTATTGCTAGCAGTTAGTGAAGTGGCAAACTCTTTGGGAGAAAGTACATGCATATCTTTATGCAGACGCTAAGGAGAAAGAAAGCAGCCATTTGCACTGGGTTGTTAGCTTCCTGATCGGGGCCCACGTGTCCTTATGTCTTTATGTATTACACTCAGTAGGGCCACGGTTCCCAGACTTCGGTATGTATCAGAGTCACCTGGGTAGCTAATGAAGAACACTAAAGCCCAGGCTTGCTGAAATAGGATGGCGCCGTTGTCTGTGTGTTTCTACCAAGTGCTTCACATTACGCCGCTATCCATCAAAGTTGAGGAACCACTATAATGGGTGTCAATCAGTGAATCACTATGCAAGTGTAATTAGTTCTGGAAAGCAATGCAGCACTGAAAGTAAAATAAGTAGTGGTAAATATACAACTGCATAGAGATATGAGAATAGGTATGTATGTCTATAAAATATTATAATGCAAACTTTCTTAGACCGTGCTCTATGGGACACAAGTTCTGGAAGCAGTTAATATATGGTCTGTGGCTAGAATATGAGGCTGATCTATTTGAGACATGCTGTAGGCCAGACAACCTTCATGAATATGCATAGTTCTCAATATAAAAAGCTCCAATAGTCCTGAAATAAGAACACAATTTTTAAATTGAATTAGCTAATTTTTTATTAAGTAATTAATTTTTATTAACCCATGTACACTTATAAATTTATTATTAACCCAAAGTTATGTAAACTTATTTTTATTGCCTATCTATTAATATCCTAAGGGTACCAAGTTTGAGAAGCATCAGTATAACATAGTAATTTAAAGACATGAAACACCATTTAAGAAAACCTCCTCTTTGAAAGATATGTGGCCATTCTTGATATACATAGAAATGCAAAAATGTAGTGAAGTACTGAAATATTAGCAAGTAGGAAGTTTATAATAGAGGGACATATTAAAATAATAAGAAATATTTTAATGAGATGTGTATTTGTGATGCAGTGACAGGATGCATAAGATACAAGAGGATAGTGAGATATGTACCTTCCAAGATTTTAATGAGATTCATGAAGAGTTCTGTGTAATAAGACATATATGTTAAAAAGCTGCAATGAGGTGAATATGTGAGATGCTTTAATGAGCTGTCTCAGGAAGTGTCCTTCAAGATGGGCATCCTTCAGGGCTGAAATGAGATAGGTGAAAGGAAAAGTGTAATGAGCTGGTCACGTAAATGAGAGGAAGTATAATTAGATGCATAAAAGAAGGAAGGGAGAGTATATAAATTTTCAAAATATGTAAGATAATGGGAACTAGGTTTTAATGTAATAAGATGCAGAAATGAAATGACAATGAGATGCAAAAATGGACTCATGTAATCAGATATGTAAGGACTGTGTAATGAGATGTGCATGTTTAAGGAGTGTAATGAGATGCAAGATGGGAAAGGTGTAATGAGAGGAGCAAGTTAAATAATCTAATGAGGGGCATGAAGGAAATGATGTCATGTCACATGAAAATTGAAGAAAGTAACGAGATGTGCATTTTTAAGGACTGTCACAAAGTTAATTAAAGAAACAAGGAGAATGATGCAACGGAGGAATCAAATCTTATTATTACAACATGAAAACACAAAACCAAAAAGTGATGAGAGGAGGTGTTTCACAACCACCATTCCCAAGACAGTTCTCACCCATGTATTTATTTTGACCTGGCGGACATTTTTGCTGCCCAACCACATACTAAACACTTTCTGTGGGAATATAAAAATATCCATGATTCTTGTCCTCAGTGGTCCATAGAGGCATACAGGTATGTAGCTATAAGGCAATATACCATAAGTAATAATCAAATATTATGAAAGTTCAGAGAAGGGACATTATTTTGGATCAAGGTATTTTATGCATGACCTTAAGCAAATGTTCCCTTTGGTCTCTTCAAGTTTTATAATTCTAATTATTTAATTCCCCATTTCTTTGATCCTTGGGTGTTCTTCCTATATTACCTATTTTTATACAAGTAGATCTTAGCTTTTTTATAAATGTCTGGTTCAACTGTCTCATCCTCAAAGTAGCCTATTCTAATTTCTCTGCAGCTTAAAAACAAAAGAAAATAAAAATGAACTTTTACAACACTTTATACTTTTCTTATGAATTATATCATAATATATCATATTCTGGTGAGTAATGGATATTAATTATCTTCCTGTCTGTGTGCTCCACATGGTAAAGGCTAGATCTGATTAAACTTTATTTTACTCATTGAGACTAAAACTTCCCAAGGTAGATGCTGATTAAATAATTCTTGAGTGAATGAATGATTAGGTAGGATGTATATCCCGACATACTCTATTTGTGAGGATGCAAATAATATACATTATAAATAAACAGATTCTTGCCCGGCCGGTGTGTTCAATGGTTGACAATCAACCTATGATCCAGGAGATCGAGGTTTGAATCCCAGTTAGGGCACTTGCCCGGGTTGTGGGCCTGATCCCCAGCAGGGGGTGGCATGCAGGAGGCGGCAGATCAATGACTCTCTCGTCATTGATGTTTCTGTCTCTCCCTCTCCCTTCCTTTCTCTGAAATTAATAAAAATATATAAAAATTCAAACAAAAAAAGAGATTGTTAAGACTGATCCATTTACATTAGATAGAAGTTATAATCAACCCACTTGAAGAGAAGGCTTCCTCACACAATCAGAATTCTTCCATATAAAAGAAATCCTTTCATTCATGAGTTTGCTAAGGAGACTTGGTTCTACCATAAAGACGCTACCCCTATAAGAGCGGGCCCAGCCTTATTTTTCTCCAGACATCTGTTTACTTCATTTCTAAGCACTTCAGTATTTTCAGGAACTCAAGTGCTATTTTAATCAATCCTGGAAGAAAATAAGAGCGATTCATTACTGAGCTCATCAACCTGAGGAACTATTGTTTCATATGTCATTCTTGAGAATTCTTCATTGCAAGACGGCCTTCACATGATAACAAGCCCAGATGGAACTACATTGATGTAACTTTTTATTTTACTTCAACGTGTCTTATATCTAATTCACCTGGGAAGTTGGCTGTGGAAAGAAAACCTTTAATTATTTACAAACGATGCAGCTGTGAGGTACCCACTGCAGTAATCCTAATAATTTATATAGGATTCCCCCCCTCCCCGGTCATGAGTATGATGAAATAAGATTTATAACCGATCAAAGCCCCAGAGACAGCCACAGATCACAACACCTGAAGCATGTACTTGTTGTCAGATGGATGAGAAAATCCATCTTTACTCCACAGTACATTGACCTTCTGTTTTCTCTTGCTGATTCTCTCAGCAAAAATATGCCTGCTAGCTTGGTATTTGTGGCTTCAGCAATTCCTCTAAATATCTAGGATATTGATTATTTTCCAAATTGTTTTTCAGGTTTTTCTCTCAACATTCATTCTCCTGACCTTTCTACTAATACTGATGACACTTAGATGCTTCTCGAACCAACTTTTTCCCACACAGGCCATTTCTCTCCTGCTCTGGACATGTTTATTCTCTGGTCCCACCATGGAGTGGCTTATTTCCTCCCATCACACTGAATAGCAGCTGCAGCAGGAAAAGTTCTGTGAACGATACTTTCCTCTTGAGTGATCATTTTGCTTTCTCTGTCGAATCCAGACCCCTCATCTTATTTCAGACATCCATAGAAATGGTACCCTCTGACTACTTCTGTCCCTGCGCTTCCTGTAAATAGAATGTGCAGGAGGACTCTGGAATTGTTGGGTAAAGGTTATCTCCGCCATTAGTACAGATGATATCCATCTACTCACTTGCCAACAACCACTGTGCCTGAGCCATCCTTGCTCACCTGCCCTGTGAACCCTAAATTCAATAGTTGTGGGTTTGAGAGCGCAGTTTTCTTCCAGAAGCAGGCAGGGCCAATTTGATTCTCAGGCTCCTGCCACACCTGGGTCTCTGGGTACTCACTGTCATCTCATTCTCCAAACACAGCAGTCAATATAGAGCAGTAGTCCGGCCTTTAAAGAGAGCAAGTTGAGCTTCTTGATTATTTAATTTTGAACTTTGGCCTCTATATTAGTGACAGAATCTCTGCCAAATTTTTAATATGCTATCCTTACTTGTACTGCAGCTTTAATTACTGGCTTATCATATACTCCTTGCAAAAGCTCATTTCTTGCTAATTTGCTTAGTACTCCAGTTCCTCAAAGAATGGAACTTTGATATTGTACCCTTAGAATGGACTGAAAGCACTTCTAAATACTAACTGCCCTATATTTTAAAACCCACAGTGTTATGTACTCCTGTACCAACTCTCTGATAATCTTAACTAGTTCTTCCTGGATATTTAAAAAAGATTTAAAAATTATTATTACAGAATTATAGTTGAAGAAGGTCACAGTTGAAACTTGAATGAAATGGTTTGAGAAATGAAGTGATAACTTTAAACAGAAGGAAAAATAAAAAATATATAAATCTCTTGGAGCAAAATAAGATACTTAGAAAAGAGATACAGGCAAATTAATATACCAATAATAGGAGTATGAGAAGGAAAAATGGCGAATAGGTGGAGGAAAGTAAATAATTAAACAATTATTAGAAGAAAACTTCCCTGGATATTTGTGAATAGAAAACACATGTAATAGACAATCTGATAAAAATACTCAAGAAAGTATTCTAACTAAAAACATATGACTTAAATAAGAGTCCTCCAGAATGAAAAAGATGTAGTATGAAGTATAGGAAAAGATGAACAAAGACATATAGGATACATATCTCTCTCTGTCTCTCTGTCTCTCTGTCTCTCTGTCTCTCTGTCTCTCTCTCTCTCTCATCTCTACCTCTACCTCTACCTCTACCTCTAATCTCTCTCCAAATAAATAATAAGTGATAGAATATATTTAACTCATACTTCAAAGGAATAGACTTGAACTAAAAATACAAAACTATCTTAGCATGACCTAGGACATTGGAGGAGGTGGGAAGGAAAGTAAAAGTGTTCTAAAGGTCTCATTCTATAGGCATGAGTCTGAAAAACTGTGGGGGGAAACAGTGCATCTCAGTGAGAAGAAATAGTTGAATAGTTGGTATATTATTAAAAATAGAAAAATATGTATTTGAATATGAGAATGTGAAAATAAGGTAAACACTAGGAAGAAGAAAAATACAGAGCTCACACATTGTAAAGGGGAAAGATAAATAAATTACACGTTGAAAAACTCATCACAAGAAGAAAGAAAAATAAAATAAGACAGAAGGTTGAAATAAAGTTTACCAGTAGATATACTAAAGGTGAGGGACCTGATGGGCTCATAGGAACAGGGGGTTCAGTATGAATGTTAAACAGGGTCAAATCTGAGAATTAAAAGACTAAACAGGATAAAGAGATTTTCTGATCTCTAGAGCTATAATTTATAATTTGCTCACCTCCTTAACATAAATTCAGGTGTGGTTGAAAGGGACTTAGTAATAACAAAAGACACCATCATTCTCATCATTTAGAAAATTCCAAGCATTTTAGGAGCTCTGTGTCAGGAAATGGGGAGAAGACCAAATATATATTATTACTTAGGATAAGTTACAATATCACAGAAGGCACTGGGTCTTTGGAGAATCACCTATCTGCAGGAAGCTTAAACCATCATGAAGGTTTGTCATTCCTACAATGTCTTGATTTCCTGAAAACTTGCAGTGATTTTCTTTGACCTTTGATCTGTCAGGTATTCTAATTGTTTTGGAGATACCTATTTGTTCATATTAGATTCCTTGCTGCTTGGAATTCCTAGAAAATACCAAGACATGCAATATTGTTTTAAATTGCTCTAGCGAGAGGGACTTTAGTAATCTGTCTTCTTTGAAATCCAGATATTATAATTTGTATAATATAACTGCAAATAATGATTTGACAATAGACACGTTTTTTTTGAAGCACAACATTTATGAAAATTGAATATATACTAGGCCTGGAAGTAAGTCTCAAAAATGTCAAAGAATGTCATATATCAGCTCTCTGACCACAATGCAAATAGGTTAGAAGTTTATAATATAAATATTTGAAAATGATTATAATTATTTAAAATCTTTCCAAATAAATAATGGGTCCAAAAAATCACAATGGAAATTAGAAAATAATGAGTGATTCTGAATAAACTGTATGTTAAACTATGTAGGATGAAGCTAAAGTGTTACTGTGTTGCGAGTCATTAAGATGACCCTCTGGCTCCATTTCCTAGGAGAGTAACAGACTTCCCATATAGTTGTAGTCATGGCTATCAAGAAGCAACTGAAAAAGCTTAGGGGTCAAGGTTTGGGGGAAACCAAGAACAAGTTTCCAAGAGTTCTTTCTCAGTGGAATAACACAGGACATGCTTAATTCACCCAGCAAGGACTTTTGACAACACATATGAAATGTTGCCAATCAAGTAATCTCAGAGACCAAATGATTAGGGTTTTTATTGGGACCTGGTCCCATGGGTACCCCTTACTGAGCAAGAACCCAAATTCCAGTCCCCCAAATAAAAGCAGGTGTTCAGAACAAACTGTTGTGTTTGTACAAACAGTTTAGGCATAGTGAGTCACTCTTATCAATTAATGGCGGGAATTCTCCTAAAATCCAGGTCCCCAGGCAAAGTCCAACCTTGTAAGAAGGGCTTTCAAAGAATAGAAGTCAGGCCTGCTGTGATATCTCTTGTCTGCAGTTACTTAAAAGAAAAATACATTACCTTAATTGCTTGTATGAAAAGTCATCCAAAAGAAGAAATTAGAATAATGGCAAAATTCCCCTTTAAAATACATGAAATGAAACAACGAAAAAAAGATAAAGATTAATAAAATAGGCAACAAAACTGGAATAGAATCAACCAAGCTAAAAGTCGGTTCCATGAAAAAAGACACAAATTAACTGCAAAGACTAAAGATAAAGGGAGCAAGAAACATAGGGATGGAAATAGAAATGTTACTATAGACAGAATATTTAAATAGTAATAAAACTATATGAATAATTTTATATGAGTAAATTATTGTGGTTAAATAAAGATTGCTTGACACTTTGTCAATAGACCTATGTCTGTTGTCCTTAATTCTGGGAAGGCTCTAGGATAACGTGACCAATAGAATGTGGAGAATGATGGTGGGCTCCTTTTCTGGACTCAGACTTTAGGAGACTGGCAGCTTCCATTTCCTGTTTCATGGAGCACTCATGCCAGGAGCCAATCCATCTTGGTTTATTGAATCCAAGCAATTCTGTGGAGATACCCACATGAAGTCCAACAGCCCAGGTCAGGTCCCAGAAGAGAGCTTACCAGCCAGGTGAGTGAACCATCTCAGAAGCAGACCATCCAGCTTCAGTTAGCCTTCCCAGCTAATGTCATGTGGGACAGAAACAGGCCATACCACTAAACCCTTCCCAAACTGTAGATTAATGAGCACAATAAATTATTGTGCTATTTTAATCCAGTGGATTTTAGAATGGTTTGTTACACAGCAGTTATGGAGGAGAACAGAACTTGATGAAATTGATAATACCATTGAAAATACAATTTTCTGGAATTTACTCAAGATAAAGTACTAAGCCAGAATAGTGCCAATGCTATTAGAGAAATCAAATCATAAGTTAAAAATTCCCCGTAAGAAAGCAAAATGAAATCCAGGTATTTATGCAGGTGCTTCTACCAAATAGTGGACAAATTATTCCAATTTTATACAAACTCTTCCAGAGAATAGAAAAAGAGGAGATATTTTGCTACTTATTTTATTAGATCAATATAACTTTGATACTAAACCAACCATAGTATGAAAAAAACAAAAATCTAGACCAATGACGCTTGTGATCATAGATATAATAATAGTTCCAAGGAAAATATTTGCAAACCAACTGTAAGGGAACAAAATTTGCCCCCACCCCCCCAAAATATGTCTCTTTGGCATAAGGACTAATTTAGGCGTATTATTTTTAAGAAACAAAAGACTCAGGAAGTTTTTCTTGTTACCTCCCCTTTATCTACCTAGAAGAAGTTAGGTAAAAAACCTGTTCCTGAAATAGAGCTATCACTAGACCTATTGATAAAGTGGAGTGTGGGGGACACTCCACAAGGCCTAGAGATTAGAGTTCACCCTGTGTCCCATTGTCTCTGCGTGGCCCCGAAGACATTTATTTATCAGTCATGTGCTTTTCGATCTCCATGGGAATTGCCTTCTTCCCCTTTAGAGTCTCAAACCACTACCCTCTTCTTAGCTCAAGATGGCATATAAGCTTCAACTGCCCTGTTTGTCCTTGGGGCCCTCTCTATATTCTTGTGGAACCCCCATATGTATATAAAATTAAATTGGATTTTCTCTTATTAGTCTGTGACATCTCAGTTTTAATTCTTAGACCAGCCAGAAGCACCTATAAGGGTGGGGAAAAATTTCTTCTTCTCTGAAACAACTAACGAAATATATTAAAATGTTAGTACACCTTGACCAAATTTTATTTATCACAGAAATGGAAGAATGGTTTAGAAAAGAAAATGTAGGAATATCATTCACCACATTTATATTAACATGAAAAAATAGACTTTGGTCTCAAGCAAAACAGAAACAAAAACTGAAAATTATTCAGCATCCGCTAAAAAACAAAAACCCTAGAAAAACAGGTAGGATTGCTTTAACCTGAGACGGGATATTTATAAGATATCTCAATAATTTTATTATTTCAGATTTAATATTTTAAAACTCTATTACCTTTATTTAATTGTAATTAGTGTATTTGGGATCAAACTTTATAATTTTCCAAATCATTACCATTTATGAATATTTCCCCCCACTAATTTCAAGTTCTGTCTTATCATTTATGAAGTCTTTTTATGATTTGCATATTTTTCTGGCACTTTCTAAACTTTTAACTTATTGTTTAGCTGTTTTAATACATGATAGGAGATATACCTTCAAAATTATTCTTTATTTTTTAAAGAAAAATTTTATGAACTTTAGAATGAGATTGCTCAATATAACAAAACAAAACAACCTTTATTGTTATGGGGACCATAATAATTTATAGACTAAGTTGAGAAATGTTGATATTTTTCTGATGTTGAGGCTTCCTATAAAAACACAGCATACTTTTTCATTTGTTTATTTTTTACATTTCTTAGAGGCAATGTAAAATTTTCTTTGTATAGAGCATGCCATTCTTGGGGGCCAAATCTCTGATATTATTTAGTCTAAATTTCCAGTTTTCTTTATTCAATCTACTAAGTGGTAGAGAAAATGTCTACCTAACCTCTGCAAACAAATATATACTTAATAGAATAAACAGAAGAGTTGCACAGATCAATACTCCTCCCCAATTAAAAGTACATAAATGCATCAACTTTAAAACAGTTATCTATAGTTTTAGTACCATTATAGATGAATGGCTTTTTCAGACACAACCTGTTCCAGTCAATTAGAATACTTATTTTCCTTTTGATTCTCATGGCACTATAATTGGCCAGTGCAAACCCCTTTAGATATTTGTGTTTCCAGCACTACGTTGGGTATTTAAAAAACATCAGAGAAAAACAAATATTGTACAATCTCTCTTATATATAAAATCTGAAAAATAATACCAACCCAAAAACAAAAACACAAAAAACCCATGCTCATAGATACAGAGAACAGATTGGTGGTTTCAAGAGGCAGGGGATGAGGCTTCGGGAAAAAGGGTGAATTTTGTTTAGTTTAAGTAATGTGAATAATAATTTAAAAATTAAAAATATTCTAAAAAAGCATTTTTGTTTTCTAGCAACATTTTCCAGGCCCATCTTGAGTTCTCTCCTGCCCCAAAGAACAGGTTTGCTTCTAATGAAAAGTATTATCAAATATCAAAATCTAAGTGCTATAGAAACAAAGCAGCTTTATCCACATGGATGTTTGGTAGGTAATATTACTTCCCCTAGTGGACCAACTTAGTAATAGATAATAAAATATCTTTCTATTTTAGCATGGAACAGACTGAGGGATCTCAGAGGGAAGGTGGGGAGTGGGAGTGGGTGGAGAGAGATTAATCAAAGAACTTATATGTTTATAACATAACCCATGGACACAGACACTGGTCTGGGGAAGGCCTGGGGTGGGATGGATGCGGGGTGGAGAGGATCAATGGGGGTAAAAAGGGGACATCTGTAATACTTTCAACAATAAAGATAAAGAAACAAAAAATATATATATTTTAAAGTTTGTGTTTTGGTTATTTTTTAAATCTCTATAATGGTAACTACAGTTTAACTCCAGCATTGCAGCATTGCTAAATCCCTTTACACTCAATTCTAATATAATAATGTATTTATTATGTTCTTTATCACATTTCTGTTTGTATTTTTGGCTCCTCATCTAAGTTGCAGTTACGCTGCCTTCCATAATGGTGTCTACCAAGACTTTGCATTACACTGACTACAATAAGACAATAAAATTAAAGTAATTTTAATAACTACTAGGAAAAAGAGAGATATAAACACCTTTTATTCTACTGATATGATTGTATGATTGGATACTTTAAAAATTCAATACTCTACTAAGGAAAACTAGTAGATTTAATATGGAAATTTCATAAGGTTAAACATTATTAACTCTAGCAGAAATGATAAGCTTTACCTTTATTGGCAATAACAAGCCAGAAATAGAATTGGGAAAATAATCTATTTCTAATAGAGACAAACTATGTGATATAGGACTCACTTCAAGAAAACTGTAAAATTATATTACAGAACATTAAAAAGATTTAAAGAAAATGGAGAGACGTGATATAATTATAATAGCAACTTAATTTAGTATTTTTTTAACCTTTGAATTATATATTATATTAAACTTCCTATGAAAGAATATATATCTGAGTAGGGCTAAAGATACATGAAAACAAATAGGTATGGGTTCCCTTGGTACATATTAAGCCATACTATAGTCATATTTATCACTCATATTTTGCCATGACCATGTACGACAGTTTCAAACTCTATTTACAGCAGTAAGCATTTCTGCTTCTTACGTGTCTTCAGGTTGGCTGGGATGGCTTTTCCTCCGCTTGTAGTGACTGGGCTTGAATTCAGGTTTCTGGGTGGTTTCAGGTCTGTCTTCAGATGCTTCTTGGAGCACATGGGGCATGTTCTTCTTATGGTGATTAACAGGAGGGCAAAGCCTTGGCTTGAAACTAACACACTGACGCACCTGACCACCTTCTATTGGTCAAAACAAGTCACATGGCAAGGCCCATCAATGGGATGTGGGGAATATACTCTATCTACTCCTGTGCCTTGCAAGGTCACACGACAAGAGACATGAAGAGCTGAATACAATAGTCTAGTGCCAATTATAAAAACAGGATAGTTTAGCTTAGCCTTCCAGTAATCATGCAAATTTAATATTTTACAAAGCAATTTGGTAGGAAAAAAATGGTACAATTTATAAATGGTACTGGCCCAAATGGCTAACTACCTGAAAAGAAACATTTGAACCCCTATTTCACTCTATATTCAAAGAAATTTCAGCAACATTATAATATAAACATTAAAAAATAAAGATTATAATATTTCAAGAAATTTGGGGGATTGGAGATAGAAATTTTTAAATAAAAAAATAATACTGAGCCCAGCTAGGTGTGGCTCAGTGGTTGAGTCAACCTAGAATCCAGGAGATTGTGGTTGGATTCCCGGTCAGGGCACATGCCCAGGTTGGGGGCTCCATCCCCAGTCGGGGGACTGCCGGGGGCAGCTGATCAATGACTCTCTTATAATTGATCTCTCTCTCTCTCTCCCTCTCCCTTCCTCTCTCTGAAATCAATAAAGATATATTTTTTTAAACAAAGTAATACTGAAACTTTAAAAGAAAATATAGCCATATTTAACTACGTAAAATTTAAATATTTTGTGTGTGGCAAAAGCAAATCCAGTAGATAAACATTATTTTGAGAAAATATTTTTAAAGTATATGACAGTTTACATAGTTTATGATGCCCATCTATAACACAGAAAAAGTTCTTAACCACCTACTAGGAAAATAAGCAAAAGTTATAATCAGCCATTTCAGAGAAGAGCACATTTAAATCACAAATACATATACAGAAATAAATTGAGCCCAATTTTCAGGGAAATCAAAGTAAAGTAATATTGAGAACTTATTTTATACCCATGTATTGGTAAAAATTACAAAAAAGGATGATAACTCCTATTGTTGGTGAGGAGTATAGGAAAAACATCTTCAGATATTAATGGTGGACATATGCATTATTGCAGGCTCTTGCGGAAATTAATTGGGCAGTAGTTATTAAAATTAAAGATACATCTTTCAACCAAAATACTATACAGTGGGACGCTATCCTATAGAAATAAAAGCATGAATGCATAAAGATATATGTAAGTTGGTATTTTTCTGTTGGGAGGCATTATTCATAGAAATAAAACTTGGCAATCAGATAAAAGTCCATAGGTGGGAGCTCGCACACATGGTATATTTTTACAATGTTATTTTCATGGTACAATAGCACAGCATTATTTTTATACAGCAACTAGTAAGGAAGACTTATATGTATTGTAAAGTAAGAAGTAGGTGTGGAAGGAGAGAAGACCTGGAGGGGAAGTAAGCAAGTAAACACTAGAAATGAATTGTGATTGGGAGACAATGATTTCTTGGTATTTAGGAGATGCAACAGGTTTTGGTTGGGTGTTTATTGTAACACAAAAATAAGTATTATTTATTTCTTAGTATTAATTACTTTCTCCTTTGAAGTAGCTCTAATGGTTACAATTTATTGAGTAGCTATTATGTGCCAGATTTTTCAAATACATTGTCATTAATTCTTGAAACAGCACTATATTTAGATAATACTATAACCATTTTACCATTGATGAAACAGCCTTGGAAAGATAAAAAATTTCCTCAAGATCCCAGTTAGGTGCAGAAAGGAATCTGAACTGATTACAGAGCCCGAGTTCTCTCTACCTTTACTGCACTGCATCCACTCCACCCCCACTAATCTAGTTGTTTCCTCTTTGGGATGATAATGCCTCTGTCTTTTTTTCTAAAGCAATAGTTCTTAGTCTATGTGACTATAAGGAATATTTTCTAACATCAAATATTTTCTCAGACCAATATCTGATAGTAGTTATATATTAATATTTGCAATTACTGAGAAAATATATAATAAAAATAGACTTCCATGAATTCATTTAAACAATAATTTTTAAATTAATTTATATTTGATTAATTTTATAATACCTACAAACATTTTAAAGAGTAGTGATATATGTAAGCATATTATCCTATCATTTGCAAATGCCTGGGTTACATCTGGATGTGAACTTTCCTAACAGTAGTTCAGGGACTCCCTGGGGGCTCTCAGTTCTAAGACAGGAAGTCACTGCTCTGTAAGATGCCAGCATCTGTTTTTTCTACTCTTAAGTTATCAGCCTCCAGTTTGCTCAGGCTGGCTCTTATCTTATCCATTCTGATCTTTGACTTATTAATTAGCTCATTTTCCAACTGCCTTTTGCATTTATTGTATAATCAATGGCCTGATAAGATGATAAGTGGTCTGCTCAAGATGATAAAACAAGGTGATATTGGACCCAGAGTCTTGCTCATAAGTACTTCTTCGTTCTAGAGCAACCACTGAGCACAGACCCTTCTTTCTCCTCCACTTCTCAGCTTTGAGGCAACACAACATTTTCCCGCTCACCTACACTCCTGGCATTTCATCTCAGAAAAGTGCCATCTCTCTGGGTCACTAGCCCCTGACTTATTTACCTGGCCCATGCTCTCTCTCTACCCTGCCAAGCTCAATTCTAATGTAATTGGGTCTTTTGATTATATACCATAGGATCTATATCAGTGTCTATTGGAGCACTCTGGGCTTTAGGCAGAGGCAGAAAGTGATGGGGAGTTCTGTCTGACCTAGTGTTAAGCTTTGGTGTGGAGCCATGCTTCTTGTTTCTCTGATCTATAATTCTAATTCAAGTGATAACTTCTAGGCTCTTGTTCAATTGACTTTGTATCAATTTTAGACTTTTTCTGAATTACAGGTGATTCCTTTAGGGACCCATTCATATAAGAAGGCCTCATGTTAGAACTCCTGAACCCAGTTCCTACCACCTTCACCACCTGTCCTGTCACATGGCTGTGTGGTCCAGCTCCCAATACTAGAATTCTGCTTTGTTTGGGGAAGGCCTGGGGTGGAGGGGGTGTGGTGTAGGAGGCGTAAATGGGGAAAAAGGGGGAATATCTGTAATACTTTCAACAATAATGATAAATTATAAATAAATGAATAAATAAATAAATTTGCAGATCCTCAACTTCCAAATATATATATATTATTATATATTACTATATATATATATGTGTGTGTGTGTATATATGTAATGCTCAGGCACCACATGGACATTAAAACAAAAACATCTGGATGATCCTAATATACAGTGTTAAAAACCCTCTATAAATAGGGTTAAAGGCATAGTAAAAATGTGTTTATTCTGAAATACAACTAAATCAAATTTTTAAAAATTGGTATATAACTTACAGAACTAAAGGAAATATGTTTATATAGATGAAAACTGCTTATTTTCTTACCATTTTCCTACAAATACCACTTCCAGAGCATCTTTCTTTTATGTGCTGATTCCTTTTATTAGAATTTCTGTTATGGCTCAGATCTAAAACTTGTATTTTCTTCAGTGACTTATGCTTTCAGATTTAAGGTGGGTGCTTTATCTATTCAGCTTGCAATGGTTTTAAATACTTTGAATAATATATTATCACTTCTAAGCTGCTAGTACAACTGTTTAGAGTTAGAATTTTAACTTGTAAATTATCGACTTCAAAACAACTTACTGTTGCTACTTTAGGTGTTTTTGGGAAATTGAGCAAGTCTGCCACAATTACTCTAGAGTGTCTTTCCTCCCCATTGACAGTCTCTTTTGTAAGTGAAGAAATGACATGTGCATTAATGAAGAACGATCTAACATATGGTTGAATATTTGCTTAAGGAGTGTTAATTGATGGATTTATCAGTGTAAGCAAAGTTTTCTATTTCACTAGAGGACTTATAGTTAATCCTAGTCAGTGTAACTTACTCCTAGTTAATTTATTGATTGAAGATATAGATGATTTTCTAATCAAAATATTAGTTGAGACAGAACTGGCAACAATTTCTAATGTTTTGAATAACATAATATTTCATAGTCTGATCAGTGGACTTAAAGCTTAACTGTAATAAATATAAAGTCCTAAGTTAGATTTAACCAATTAAAAGCCTAAATACAGAATTTCACTTCCACTGGCAATTGTGATGTAACAAGCTATAATTCCTGTTAAAACAATTAAGAAAAAAAACCCCAGACTATTTATAAAATTTATATTTTCAGACATAAGTGAGCTTTAAAAGAAAAAATAAACATGGGAGCTAAAATTCTAGAGATGGAGGCACTTTCCTTGGTGAATTTTGTTCATGAGATATTTTCATCCATGGGAGTTTGTCATGCCTGAATGGGCTGGGGGAAGGGTTCAACTAGGGGAAGAGAAACTGGCAGAATTTTGATGGCCAGGGGAGCTAGTGTGAAATATTGGCATCTAGAGAGATCTCAAACTCCCGGCATGTTTTCACCACAGGATATTTGAGTGCTAAAGTAGTATGTGGACCTCTAGGGGCTGAACTAGAGAGAGTGTCTCATGGTGCTTTGAAGGAAGATTTCCACTAAAGGGAAGGGCTTGCAGCATGCAGATGACAGATCTCCTGGAGACACTTGAAACTAGAGGTGGAGTGACTCTAATTAAAGCTAAAACCCAGCTTTGACTAAGTTCAGACCCTGACAGGATTGTTGGGATCAGCTTTTCAACTCACCTGCCCAACACAGGAAAATAGTAAACCCTTTCTTGGAGAAAATTATATGAATTTTAGACTTTATTTTATATATGATATATAGTATATAATATAAATTTTAAAAGACATGAGAAGAGGCAAGAAACTGTGTCCAACGATTAAGGGGGAAAAGTCATCAATAGGAGCAGATATATATACATTCAGATATTGAATTGACAGACAAAAACTATAAAATAAGTATTATAAATAGGTTAAAAAATAGAAAAGGTTGACAAAGAAGATAAAAAGATAGAGGATTTTATTAAATAAATAGAAACTATAAAAATAATTAATATTCTGGAGTTAAATATTCAAGATTTTAAATGGATTTTGACAGCTTGAATAAAACAGAAAACATGATTATGGGCAGTTGAATAAAATACTCGAACTGAAATATAGACAAAAACTAAAAAGAACAGCAACAAATAAAGCATAAGGGACATCATGGATACAGACAAATAGTTTAATATTTGTATAACTGGAGTATCAGAAAGAGGTGAGAGAGAGAATGGGACAGAAACAATATCTGAAATAATAATGGCTAAGAATTTTGTTGTTGTTCAAAATATTACGGATGTCTCTTTCTCTCCCCAGTGACCCCTCCCACCCCATCCCCCCCCCCCCCCAGTCCCTCTCCACACCATTGTCCGTATCCTTGGGTTGTACATGTGTGCATATAAGCTCTTTGGTTACTCTCTCCCCCTCTACCCACTTGTCCCCTCCATCCCTCTGAGATTCGTCAGTCTGATCCATGCTTCCATGTCATTGAATCATTTCTGTTCATCAGTTTATTAAGTTCTTTAGGTTCCACATATAAGTGAGATCATACGATGTTTGTCTTTCTCTGCCTGGCTTATTTCACTCAGCATAATATTCTCCAGGTCCATCCATACTGTCCCAAAGGGTACGAGATCCTTCTTCTTCACAGCTGCATAGTATTCCATGGTGTAAATGTCCCACAGCTTTTTTATCCACTCATCTGCTGATGTGCCCTTGGGCTGTTTCCAGATCTTAGCTATTGTAAACTGCGCTGCTATGAACATAGGGGTGCATATATTCTTTCTGATTAGTGTTTCAGGATTCTTAGTATATATTTCTAGAAGTGGGATCACTGGGTCAAAAGGCAGTTCCATTTTTAATTTTTTGAGGAACATCCATACTGTTTTCCACAGTGGCTGCCCCAGTCTGCATTCCCACCAGCAGTGTACTAGGGTTCCCCTTTCTCCACACCCTCGCCAGCACATGTCGTTTGTTGATTTGTTGATGGAGCCATTCTTACAGGGGTGAAATGGCACCTCATTGTGGTTTTAATTCGCATCTCCCTGATGATTAGCGATGTTGAGCATTTTCTCATGTGTCTCTTGGCCATCTGTATGTCCTCTTTGGAGAAGTGTCTATTCAGGTCCTTTGCCCATTTTTTAGTTGGATTGTTTGTCTTCCTCTTGCTGAGTAGTATGAGTTTTTTTTACACTTTGGAAATTAGCCCCTTATCAGATACATTTTTGGCAAATATGTTTCCCCAGACCGTGGGGTTCCTTTGTATTTTGAGGCTGTTTTCTTTTGCTGTACAGAAGCTTTTTAGTTTGATGTAGTCCCATATGTTTATTTTTTCTTTTGTTTCTCTTTCCCTAGGAGATGTATCAGTGAAAATTCCACTACGTGGAATGTCTGTGACTTTACCGCCTATGTTTTCTTCCAGGAATTTTTATAGTTTCGTGACTTACATTTAAGTCTTTTTTCCATTTTGAGATTTTTTTGTGTATGGTGAAAGTTGGAGGTCTAGTTTAATATTTTTTCATGTAGCTGTCCAGTTTTCCCAGCACCATTTATTGAAGAGGCTGTCTTTACTCCATTGTATGCTCTTGCCTCCTTTGTCAAATATTAACTGACCATAATGTCTTGAGTCTATTTCTGGGGTCTCTGTTCTGTTCCATTGATCTATATGTCTGTTGTTGTACCAATACCAGGCTGTTTTGATTACAATGGCTTTGTAGTACAGTTTCATATCTGGCAAAGTGATCCCTCCCACTCTGTTCTTTTGTTCTCAAGATGGCTGCAGCTATTCGGGGTCTTTTTTGGTTCCATATAAATTTTTGAAATGTTTGTTCTAGATCTGTGAAATATGCTGTTGGTATTTTAATAGGAATTGCACTGAATCTATAAATTGCTTTGGGCAGTATGGACATTTTAATGATATTAATTCTTCCAATCCATGAGCATGGTATATTCTTCCACTTGTTTATATCTTCCTCTATTTCTTTTTTCAGTGTCCTATAGTTTTCCAAGTACAGGTCTTTTACATCCTTGGTTAAGTTTATTCCTAGGTATTTTATTTTTTTAGTTGCAATGATAAATGGGATGGCTTTTTTAGTTTCTCTTTCTGAAAGTTCATTGTTTGTGTGTAAGAATGCCACCAATTTCTGAATGTTGATTTTGTATCCAGCTATCTTGCCGAATTCATTTCTCAAACCTAGTAGCACTTTGATGGAGTCTTTAGGGTTTTCTATGAACAATATCATGTCATCTGCAAATAATGACAGTTTTACTTCCTCCTTTCCAATTTGGATACCTTTTATGTTTTCTTCCTGTTGATGGCTGTGACAAAGGCTTCCAGTACTATGTTGAATAGGAGTGGTGAAAGCAGACATCCCTGTCTTGTTCCTGTTTTTAAGGGAAATGGTTTTAGTTTTTGACCATTGAGTATGATAACTAAGAATTTTTAAAAACACATATATTACATCTGCCCACAGATTAAGATTCACAGTGAACAGAACAACAAACAAAATAAATACAAAGAAAACTGCTAATTACAGGTAGTGGCAAATGGATGTGCAGTTCACATTTTTTTGGGCCAGAACTGATCAGATACCATACAAAACTGCAGGGGTTTGAGGAGAAATGAAAGGGAAATAGCATAGTGGCAACTGCAGTGAACCTCAACATGTCTACACATGTATTTCTATGCTTTTAGCTTAAGCTCATTAAATCTTTCTGACCTATATAATTTGCTTAATTCATCTCTTTAGGAGCCTTTTAAAAAAATATATGTCTTTATTGATTTCAGAGAGAGGAAGGGAGAGGGAGAGAGAGAAACATCCATGATGAGAGAATCATTGATCAGCTGCCTCCTGCCTGCCTCCTACTGAGGATGGAGCCTGAAACCTGGGCATGTGCCCCAACCAGGAATCAAACCACAATCTCCTGGATCATAGGTTGCTGCTCGACCACTGAGCAACACTGGCTGGGCTCTTTAAGAACCTTTTTAAGCCACCTGAATTTGATTTGTATGTTTGAGAATAAAAAAAAAAAAAAGTGAATGTGGTAAATTTCACATTTGGAATTGCTACAGCCTTTACTTCCCCAGCACTTGCATTCTGCATGTCACTGCAGGCTTGGATCAATCACGTCCAGAATCAATGGACTCACTCTTTTAATGGTTATACTTTGGTTTAGATTCTAAGGATAAAGTGAGTAATACAAAGACAGATTTCTACCATTGTGGACCTTATATTATTTTGGAAGGAGTCAAACAATAAACAAAATATAAGTAAAATATTTTATATTATTGGGTATTAAGGCTGGGAAAGACAATGGTGGGTTTCAGTTTAAATATGGTAGCCATGGAGGCATTGAGAAGGTGACATCTGAAGAAAGTAGGGAGTAAACAGAGGAGGTTTCTGGAATAATATTTGAAAAGATCATGGCTAAAAATACATTTGAGGAGGCAGGGATAGCAAGTATAAAATCCCTGAAGGAGGTATGTGTGTGCTTGGTGTGACTGAGGAACAAATCAGCAAACATGGCAGAAGAGGGATGAATGGTGTGTTGAGAAACAGGGAGTATTGAGAAGGAGGTCAGAGAGGCGATGCAGGCCAGGGGCCGTGGGGAGGCTGACGTGATACCACAATCACTGGCATTTTCTCTGGGTTAGATAGGAACCTCCTAGAAGGTTTGAAACAGAGAGGTGACATAATCTGACTTAAATTTTAACAAGATCATTCTGATTTATATGGGGAAAGGGACCAAAACAGAAGCAGATTCAACAGTTAGGAAGAAATTGAAATATTAGGTGAATGATGGTGGTAGTTTGGACCAAGCATGAGTAGTGGAGGAAGTAAGACATTGCTGGATTCCTTCAGTATTTGAAGGTTGTGCTGATGAATATGCCTATAGATGGCTATGGGGCACAATAGAAAGCAGGAATCCAAAAACTCCAAGGTTTTTGGTTTGAATAATTAGAACAATGGGAATATCATAGAAGGGAATTGAAAACTCAGTCTTGGGCTTGTTAACTTTGACATGCCTGTTAGATACCCAAGTGGAGACGGCTGGGAGGCAGTTGGATATAGGAGCTGGAATTCATAAGAAGGGGCCTCACAAGATATGCTGAAAGGAGTTCTTCAAACTGAAATGATAGGATGCTAATTAGTAGCATGAAAACATATAAAACTATACAACATACTGGTAAAGGTAAATAGATAGTCAAGTTTAGAATTCTCTAATAGTGTAATATGGTGTGTATTAACTACATAACTCCAGTGTAAAGCTTAAATGTCAAAGTAGTGTTAATGTACATGCAATATAAGAAGGTAAATCATGACAGAAATAAAATAAGGGATGTAAAATAGTAGAGATTTTATATGAAATTGAAGCTCATTGTTATCAGTGTGAACTAGACGGTTATATCTATAAGATGTTTTATATAAGCCTCATTGTAACCACAAAGCAAAATCCCATAGCAGATACACAAAAGACAAAGAGAAGAAAACCAAAGCATACATAAAATTATCAATGTACAAAGGAAAGCAGCAAAATAGGGAAAAAGAAACCAGGAGGGACTGCAAAAAAGCCAGAAAACAGATAGCATTAGTAAGTCCTTACCTATCAATAATTATTTTAAATGTAAGTAGAATACATTTTCCAATCCAAAGGCATAGAGTGGCTGAATGGATGAAAAACAAACAAACAGACAAACAACCCAAAGATTTGCCTTGGTTGGTGTGGTTCAGTGAGCTGGAGCACTGTCCAGTGAACCGGAAGGTCTCAGGTTCTATTCCCAAGCAGCGCACACGCCTAGGTTGTGGATTCAGCCCTTGGTTGGGGCTCGAGCAAGAGGCGGCCAATTGATATTTCTCTCTCACATCGATGTTTCCTTCTCTCTCTCTTCCTTTCTCTCTCCCTGTTTCCCTTCCTCTCTCTAAAATCAATAAACATGTCCTCAAGTGAGGATTAAAAAGAGAGAAAGGAAAAAAAACACCCAATTATACTCTGCTTACAACACAATTCAGCTTTAAGGACGTAAAATAAGGCTCAAAGTAAAAAGGTATAAAAAGATATTTTTTGCAAATGAAAACCAAAAGAGAATGGAGTGGATATACTTACAACAGACATAATGATAGACCTTAAGTCAAAAACTGTAACAAGCCACAAAGAAGGCCATTATATAATGATAAAGGGGCTAATTCATCAAGAAGATATAATAATCATAAGAATATATGCACCCAACATTGGAGCACTTGTTATATTAAGCAAATACTAATAGCTCTGGAGGGAAAAGTAGATGACAATAAAATTATAGTAGAAGACTTTAATGTCCCACTTTCAACAGTGGATAGATCATCCAGACAGAAAATCAATAAGGAAACATCGGACTTGAAATATACTTTAGATCAAATGGATCTAGCAGACATATACAGAACATTCCATCTAATCACAGTAGAATACATATTCTTAAGCACACATGGAACATTCTCTAAAATAGATCATATGATAGGTCACAAAACAAGTCAAGGCAAATTTAAGAAGATTAACATCATGCCAAGTATCATTTCTAACCACAGTGATATGAAACTAGTAAAACTGGGAAATTCAGAAATATGTGGAAATTAAACAACACATTCCTGGAAAACTTTCTCTACATTGGTCTCAGCAATAATTTTTTTGATATGACAACAAAGCACAAGCAACAAATGCAAAATTAAACAAATATGACTACATCAAACTAAAAAGTTCTGTACAGCAAAAGAATCAACAAAATGAAAAGAAGTTGATATCCAAATATATATAAAGAATTCATGCAGCTCAATAACAAAAATACCCACAAGTAATTTGATTAAAAAATGGACAAATGGACAGAGTACCTGAATAGAGATTTTCCCAAACAACAAATGGCCAACATGTAAAGGTGCTCAATATCACTTATCATTAAGGAAATGCAAATAAAACTATAATGAGGTAACACTTCACACGTGCTAGAATGGTTATTATAAAAAAGACCAGAAAAAACAAGTGTTGGTGAAGGTGTAGAGAAAAGGGAACCCTTCCTTGAACACTATTTGTATGAATGTAAATTGGAACAACTACTATAGAAAACATTATGGTGTTGCTCAAAAAATTAAAAAATAAAACTACCCTATGATCCATCAATCCCACTTTTGGATATATATTTAAAAGAAATAAAGTCAGTATCTTGAAGAGATATTAGTACTTCCAAGGCCATTGGAGCATTTTCACAGTAGCTAAGGCATAACAGCCAAGAAACAACTTATGTGTTCATCAACAGATGAGTGGATAAAGTACACGTGGTTCACACACACACAGGAAAACTAATAAGTCCTTAAAATAATTCTTCTATTTGCAACAATATAGATTGACCTTGAGGATATTATACTAAGTGAAATAAGTCAGAGAAAAACAAGCACTTTCATTGCTGTTGTTAAAAACATTCAATTATACAATACAGTGTTATCAACTATAGTCACCGTGATTTACATTAGATCCTCAGACCTTCTTCATCTTATATCTGCAAGTTTGTGCCCTTTTGGCAATCTTTCCCTATTTCCTCTAGCCTCCAGCCCCTGGCAATGACTTTTTACTCTCTGTTTCCATAAATGTGACTTTGTTTGTTTGTTTGCTTGTATTACACATCTAAGTGAGACCATACAGTATTTTACTCATAGAAACAGAATGATCCCCAGGGGTTTGGTTAGGGGAAAGGGGAAGATGTAGGCAAAGGGTACAACCTTCCAGTTATAAGATGAATGAGTTCTGGGGATCTAATGTAAAAGAGAGGAACCAGTAAGGGGAATGAAAAAGGGAGTGTGTTGTAAAGAAGGTGCTTCAAAGAGGAGGGAATAATCGACTCTGGCTTATGTTGCTGATATTGCCGGTAAAGTAAGGACTGGAATTGGTCAGTAGCCTTAACCACCTGGGAGCCACTGGTGGTGACGGGAGGCAGGGCCACTGTGAACACGCTGCTTATCCCCTACGCAGCGGTGCCCACTTGAGCGGGTGGGTCATAGTGAAGCACTCCCTCATTCTGCTACAGCCACGTGGAGGGCACAGCCGTTTGTAATCCATCCATCCGGAGGGGCACCATTTTCTAATTTGCACAAAGGCATAGTATTTATTAGCTGAGACTGTAAATAGAAGCAGTTTCTGGGCCAAGTGGGTTCAAGAGAGAATGGGAAGGGAGGATTAGACACAGTGAGTATGGGCAACTCTTAGCTCAGAGTAGCTAATACAAAGTGGGAGAAAAGTGAGTTGGTAACTAGTGGTAGATATGGAATCAAATAAATTTTATTATTATTATTATTTAAATGAGAGGTTAACCAATATGTCTGCATTCTGATGGGGACAATTCAGTGCAGAAGGGCGCTGTGTGCTTGTTTTATCCCACACAGTGTATGTGTTCTCAGTAGCTCCTTCCCATTGGAAGGGCACAAAAATGGGGGCAGAAGAGTAAAAAACAAAACAAAAAACATACCCAAGGCTACATGCACACTAGTTTACTGCTGTGTTCCTCATGCCTAGAAAATGTACACCACATAGTAGGCAGTCAAGTAATATTTGCAGAATATTAACCAGGGCTTGGACTTACATCATCTAATTCCCCATCTTGAACCATTAGCAGCTGGACTTTGGCACCTGTTTCATGCAGTCGATTCGGGCTGCCTCTGTAGAGACGAGGTTAGGACACACTCACCCACAAGGCTAATCTCCCTGCAGACCAGCAGCGGGCTTCACCATTTTTGTATGTCTTAGGGCAACATTTGCCATAATGTTAGCATCCAATATAATCAAGGATTTGTACATTCAAAAGTCACTTGATTATGTGAGTTGGATTAACATTTATTACCCTGCCAAATACTTCATTCAATAAATTTAAATTTAAAATTTGCTTTAAATGCTGTTTTACTGATTATACCATAATATATGCTTATTATATAAAATGTAGAAAATTCAGAAATGTAGAGAGGAGGAAACTAGCTCACCTTTAAAGTCGGTATCAAGAGACAATTGCTTTTGATAAATTTGGTACATTTTCTCCTGCCCGTGGTTCTGAAAGTCATCGCAACAATAGTAACAACTGCATTGCTTGTGCACAGACAGTCACTTAAACTTCACAATCAACCTGTGAAGGAGTTAGTTCTGCAACATTTTATAAGTGAGAAAAATGAGGCTCAGAGAGATTGGGCCACTTTCTCAAGGCTGCAAGTGCAGCCATATCAATGCCCTTTAATTCACCCCTTTGATTTCAAGTGCTATTAAATCTAATTTTCTCTCAGGTTGATGAGGGTCTGTTCTGCTTTTAAGTGCCTGTCATGCACCCTTCAACAATTAAACATTCTTCTTGAAAGCCTTCATTGATTGAGGCCCCTTGAAGATTCCCGGACTTCCTTCGCCTCTGCTCTCTGATTAAGCAGCCAGCCGGCTTTGTAAACACACGGTTGCTTCATGGGCCTATTGTTCTCTTGAACAATTCTCAAGCTCAAGAAAAAAATGTTTATTTGGATTCTCCCCCCCCCCCCCTTACTTTCACAGAACCTGATACAAATTCTTGACACAATGGAGGTGCTGAATAAAAATAATTGCCTGATTGGTAAGTCCTTCCACATCTGAAGCCTAATCTTTATGCTAAGTGTTAGGCTTACTTCTTTCTGGCATGGGCATCGGGGTGGGGTGAAGTGAAAGAGGGAATAGTTGAGGAACTTTCTTTCTGTTTAATAACCTCCTTAAAGGGAAAAAGAAACAGCATTTTGGAGGCAGCAGGCAGTGGCAGGCATGGCTTGGGCATTTAATGCATCGTGTGGATAGTAACAATGGTCAGTTCTCAGCAGCATCAGTGGGTCTCTCATTGGAGCATTGTTAGGCTTATTTGCTGTCAGTGATCCCTGCTGTGTTAAAAGGGGAAATAAATATTCCCATTTCATTTTAATATTCTTTTTGCTAGGGAAGAAAGAATCATTTTTTTAGATACCCAGCTTTTTAGCAGCCTGCCAAAGTTATTGTTACTATCATTTGTTACACTGGCTTTAAAAAAACAAAACAAAACAAAAATTCCCTATATTCAGTATGTCTGTTCAGACCTATTTTATTTTTAACATTCAGTCATGCCTCTGCTGATCTCTTGTACTGCTGCTGTGTTGGCATTAGCTTTGCTATTTACGATTTCTGCATTTCTATTATGACTCTCACACGTTCTTTATTTCAGTGCAAAAATATATTTGACCTGTCCTCCAAAACCTACTTATTTAAATCCAGATTCTTCTGTAGTTGTTTCTGCCTATTTCTTCTAAATCTTGGTGACTAAATCCAGATGGGAAAAGGGAGGATCTTCCACCTCATTTTGATTCCATTGGAGTGAAGTGTTCATCATTCTTTCTCAGGTCTCCAGGAGGGCAGTAATCAATTTCGGGGAAATACCTAACCATTGTTCACCTCTGTGAACCAGTACAGTGTATTTGCATTTTAGGTGAGAATATTGGAGCACATTTCTGCCCCATTTTGTGTATGATTTCAGATCAGGAAATTCTGATCATATTTATGTTGGGGAATCCAGAGCCCTCTTCTCCATCAAGGATAAGGACTGGGTTTTAAAGTTTGTTTTTACTACTTATTAGTTTGGACGTTTTTCTTGTAGAGAGAACAGAAGAGAGGACACAATCTTGTTTCGGTCCTGCTTTAATTCCACATGGGTCCTTTCTTTTTTTTCTACTGGCTCCTGCATCAGCATCGCAGACTCTGCCTTGGTCCATTCCCTATGCACTGATACCTCTCTTCTCAAAGCTAATTATGGGGTGATAAGTTATACCTTTCCCTGCTGTTGTTTGTCACCCCTAAAAAACTATATCTTCTCATTCCACATGCTTTTATGTGCCCAGAGACCGATTAGGCCAGTAGTTCTCTACCAGGGAGATTTTTCCCCAATAGGACTTTAACAATGTTTGGGAGCATTTTTTATTGTCATGGTTGAGGTGGGAAGAGTACTACTTAGTGTCAGAGGCCAAGGATGCTACTAAACATCTGATCATACAGGAGACCCCACCCCACAACAGAGAATTATCTGGTTAAAGATGTCAACACTTCCAAGACTGGGACATCTTGTGCTGGGTCTTGAGTATAAAGCATATTTATTCAAATAAAGTAACAATATTTTATAGGTGCTGTAACATAAGACAATACTGGTTAGGGTACAGAGGATATAAAATGAATTATCCTGGGATGGGAGTGGGGAGAGATGTCAGAAAAATTTTATTAAAAGAGATAATGCTTTGTCTGAGACTTGAAAAAGGATTGGGCTTTTTTTTTTTTTTTCGGTATATAGAGATTAGGTGGAGAGTATACGTAAGAATGGGGTGAAGTAGACTGAAGACCTGAATAAAGCAAAAGCTGGAGGGCAAACGAGTACATCGAGTTTGGAGAACAGTGTAGGGAAAAGGTGCAGCATAAGCATCTGTCGAGATTCTCTGTGGAGGGCCTCACGCGCAATTCCAAATCACCAGTCCTTTAAAAAAATGTATATATTTCATTTTATTTTTCAATAACAGTTTATATTTATTTACATTATTTACATTATTTTGCATTAGTTTCAGGTATACAGCATAGTGGCTAGACAATCATATACTTTAAAAATTGCCCCCCCCCCAATATTTCCAGTACCCACCTGGTACCATAATTAGTTATTACAATATTATTGACTATATTCTTTTTTGTTCCTAGAAAAACTACTTAGCAGCAATGTGGGGAGAGGTGTCTGAATTGAGTATTTGTAGACTGGAGCCAGGAAGCCTGTTAGGAAACTAAAGTCAGTAAGAAATGATGAGGCTGGAGGGAAACTCCGTTGGACTGTTAGCTGATAACCATCCAAGGGCATGACGATTTTCGTGGTAACCCTTCCCTCCACAGCCTGTGTGGGCGACATGCCCGGGTGCTGCAGCTGAAACTGATTAGTTTTCTCTCAGGTCAAAGAAATATTGGCTGTAAAGCATGTAGAGAAGGATGCCATAAGTCCAAAAGTTTATTGTTCTTTGCCCATGGTATTCTAAATGGACTTCCCAGTTTCTGGCAAAGGGGTTAAGTTGATAGTGGTGTACTTCAACATGGACGTGTATACAGACAAAGGGCAAATTTAAGGAAAGATAACACGTTCACTGAGATTCCTGTGGAGCACTTAGGAAGAGTTACTCTCTATTATTCAGGAAGAGACGGTCAATGATACTCAATTTGGAAATCATTTTAGAGGTGATAAATAAATGTAATACCAAGTAAAGAAAATGTATAGAGAAATAAAAGGAAATAATTCAGTATGGAATACTGAGAAGCACTGCTCTTTAGGGTCCAGCAGAATCAGAATTGCCAATGACAAACATGGAGAAGGCTGGTAAACAAAAGAAAAGATTGGTGTCAAAGAATTCAACAGAGATGAGTCTTTTAACCACTGTTTACTCCTGGGAAGTGGATTTTGGATAAGGTGGATTGTTACTTTTTTTATACACTTCTATTTGACTTGTTACAATGAATATTTTTTTAAATTGACTTTAATTTATTACAGTATAATTTATATATGCCATAATGTCCTCTTTTTAAGTGAATAATTTGATGCTCTTTAATGAATTTTTTTACCCATGGTATTTAATTCTAATCAAAATATAAAATATTCTATCGACCTAAAAAATTTCTTGTGAACCATTGCAATCAAGAGAGCAACATTAACTTCTTAGCAAGTTTCCAGCCTGTGGCCTGCCCTACAGGTTTCAGACTTGCCAGCCCCACAGTCATGTTAGCAAATTCTTTAAATCTCTTTATATCTAATACAAATATAAATGTGAGCTTGCTTGTCTTTTCAGCACTCTTATTAGTTACTTACACATTTAGGATTGTTATGTGTGATGAATCAACACTTCCATAAAAAAAAAAAGTTTGTATCTTTTATAATGTTACTTGTCCTGAATTATAATTATTCTATTATTAATATAGCCACTCTCACCTTTTTACGGTGTTTATATGCTATATACTTTATTTTTAAATCATATTTGTTCACTTTATATTACACATGCAGTATTTTAAGACTGTATAAAATTGGGTCTTTTAAAAAAAATCAAATCTGACAGTCTCTGCCTTTTAATTAGAGTGTTTAGACCATTTATATTTAATATGATTATTGATATGGCTAGGTTTAAATCTACTATTTTGTTATTGGTTTTCTATTTATTACATCTCTCTCTTTTTAAAAAATCTATCTAATACATAGAAACAAACCCAAACAGGCAGCCAAAATGGGAAGACAAAGAAACAGGCCCCAAATGAAAGAACAAGAAAATTCTCGAGAGGAAGAGATATTCTTCTCTTCTTTTGGAATAATCAAGCATTTTAAAATTTTACCTTATTTTCTTTTTTGGGGTTATTAGCTATAACAGTATATTTGTTTTGTTTTTATTTTAGTGATTGTTTTAGGATCTATAGTATACATCTTTAACTTATCACAGCTTTTCTTCAAGTGATAAGCAACTCCACATATACGATAAGATTTTTCCAATAGTACATTTCCATTTCTCCTCTCTATGCCTCCGCAATACTGTTGTATTTTATTTTTATACATGTTATACATGCCACACTACATTATTATTTTGTATAAATAGCCAATTAGCTTTTAAATATATTTAAATAAAAGACAACTTCATACATTTCCCTGTACTACCATTTCTAGTCACTTCATTACTTAGTGTAGGTCCATATTTCTATCTGGTATTATTTCTGATTGAAGACTTCCTTTAAGATTTCTTAGAGGGCAAGTCTGCTAGTGATAAATTTTTTCAGCTTTTTTATTTCTGAAAAACTCATTATTTCACTTACATTTTGAAAGATATTTTTGCTAGGTATAGATTCTAAGTTGGCAATTATTATTATTATTATTATTATTATTAATTTTAGTACTTTAAAAAGTTGCTTCAGTTTCTTTTTACTACTATTATTTCCAATAAGAAATCTGCTGTTATTTACATCTGTGTTTCTCTTTATGTAATGTATCATTATTTCCCTTGCTGGAATTGGTAAGGTTTTTTATTAAGTGCAGGTCTTGAGAAATTTGATTATATGTCTTGGTGTAGTTTTCTTCATGTTTCTTGTGTTTGAGAGACATTGAACTTCTTGGATATGTGGGCTTATAGTTTTCCTCAAATTTGAAAAAAAAAAAAGCCATTATTCTTCTCAATATATTTTTCTCTCTCTTCCTTCTGGGAATTCTAATGACCCATATATGAGGCCACTTGAAGTTATCCCACAGCTTATTGTTCATTTTAAACTTTTTATCTGTGTTTTATTTTGAATAAGCTCTATTGCTATATGTTCAAGGTCATCAATCTTTCAGTCTTCTCTTCTGCAATGTCTAATCTTCCAGTGACCCCATTCATTGCTATTTTTATCTCAGATATTATAGTTTTCATCTACAGAAATTTTGTTTCAATCTTTTTATAGCTTTCAAATCTCTACTTATCCTTTGAACATATAAAATACAGTTAAATAACCATTTTAATGTACTCGACTAATTCTAACATTTGTAGCACTTTTGTGTCTGTTTCTTTTAATTGAGTATTCACTTTATTTAGCATTATATTTTTGTGATTCTTTTCATGTCTCATGTTTTGATTGGAAGGCAGTTATTGTGAACTTTACATTATTGCCTGTTGAATAATAAGAGTTTACAGTTTGGCTGATATGAACAGGTATTATTGTCAGCCCTCTCTGAGTACCCTACACTGTTTCCTTTAATACTTTTGGGTGGTTCTCCCTAGCCTCAGGTAGTTAACTCATACACATGTACAGATGAAAACTCTGCTGAATAGCCAAGCATGGTAATAGTTAAATTTTAAAATTTCTTCTCCAAAGAATTTAGAAGACTTTTAAAATAGTTTCTGATATGCAGTGATTACAGATGTCTTGGATGATCACAATAAAGGACTCAAAAGCCACATATTGTACCCCATGTCATTTGCATTCTATCCCAATTTGTATTAGGATAGAAGACTACATGAGGTAAAATAGAAGACTTGGACCTGCTCACCAATGAGGTTCAAGGGTATACTCACATACCAAATAGACTGCTGTAACTTTAATGGAAGCATTTTTAGGAAAGGAAATAGGACCCCTGAGAGAGATTCCATGATAAAAGAATAAGACTGAAAGAGTGATCCAGACAAAGTAGGCCAAAGGGACATAGGAAGTATTGATTCTAGGATAGCTAGGTGGCTGATACCAGAACTCATCACAACCCGGCCACATATGGAACAAGGAGCAGGAGGCTGGGATGGAAGGGATGCCTGGGAGAAGGTAGCTATATACATGGATAAATTGAAAGAAATGAACTGAGCTCAGACAACTTTGCTAAGGATACATTATTTTTTATTTTATTTTAAAAAATAATCCTCACTCTAGGACATGCTCAGAGAGAGGAAGGCGGGGAGAGAGAGAGAAACATTGATGTAAGAAACATCGATTGGTTGAGTTCCATACGTGCCTCGACTAGGGACCAAACCCGCAACCCAGGTATGTGCCTGACCAGGAATCGAAGCGGCAACCCTTTAGTGCACAGAACGATGCTCAGCCACTCTGGCCTGGCTGCTGAGGATATATTCTAAGAGAATATAAAAGAAGGCAAGCAATCATAAGATTTCTCACCATGTTATCTTTGCCCAGGTGAATGAGTAGGGAGCTACATTATGATGGTACAATAAGGCAGATTGAATACGTAGCACTTTTTTATACCAAATGAACCAAAGTGACTGTAAGTTCTCCATCAAGGCTAGTGGCAATGCTGGTGATGTCATGGGCTCACAAGCTCCAACCACTCAGGTGGTAGCAATGGTGGAGAGTAATGCTGGCGGGAGCAGTGGTGAAAGCAACAATGGTGCTAAGGTTTAAGGCAACTGGGCACCTAAAAGCAGCAGCAAGACCAAGTAGCTACAGACGAATGGCATATATGTGGGACTAACAGAGCCTGTGCTGCAAAGCAATGGTTTCACCGGCTGCGACAGTGAGTGAAAGCTATTGATAGCTGCTGTAAAGCTTTGCAGTTCTGTGGCCAAATTAAAGGGCTGGCTCCTACTCCCATCTCTACTCACATCAGTTAAAAGCATAGTGTAGGAAAAGTTTCTTCTTGCTTCAAAAATCAGTGAGAAGGATTTCTGGTCTCCCAGTTATGACAGTGGCAGCAACGGAATTAGGAATAGAATTCCAGCTGTGAGTGGCTCCTTAGCAGGGCAGTGGCACCTGGGCTGCCTCATCCTTACTGGAAAGTAATCCATGCAGTGACCATCAAGACGCATTCAGAAGCATACGGCGGCACTGCTGGAGGCTCGGGAATATTGTTGTAATGGAACTCTGCAAAAGACCCCTGCCCTCCTCAACAGGTGGGGTTTGGGGCTTTGATCTTGGAATGAGAACTTTCATGTCAATGCATATTATTCACTGTCTAGGGAAAGCTCAACACGTGAGCTACACAATTTAATGTATAATTAGATAATTTGATAAATTAGATATGTTTTGCTTGTGGCCTGTTTTATGTAAGGTATTGTGATAGGCCCCATACAGGGTTAATCAGTTAATATATGGCTCTGTCTTAAAAAAAAAAAAATGTTTATAATTTCACAGACGGAGCTAGAGGAGTACAAAATGTCCACAGTATAATGTCGAATACAAAAGGAAATCAATGCCTGTTTTTCTGCATAGTAGGTTTTCTGCAGGCAGTTAGTTAGATACTCAGAAGCTGGTTTCAACAGGGCATGCATTGTGAGAACTGGAAAGCCCCGAGGAGGAAGCAGTTCAATCTATCTGATTAGGAATACTTTGGGGAGGAGGTGGGATCTGACCCAGCACTTAAATGGTAGATAGTATTTTGAATAGCACAAATGAGGAAATAAAAGTATTTCAGGGAGAGAGAACCATGAAGGCTTGAAAAGTATAGGCATTTTATAGGTTGGATGGGTGACTGGTATAAGTTGGGATTGGTTGAAGGCAGGGCTAGAAAGGTAGGTTGAGGGGTGTGGTGAGGGTTTCATTGACAATTAAAGGCAATAAAGAGCCAGTGAGTGTTTTTGAGCAGAGAACCATGGGCTTATTGGCCTCTGTATTATTTCTCTAGTTCCACAAAACTGGACCTACTTAACTTCTTTCCTCGAAATGCAACCTGCTGAAGTTCTCATACCAGGCTAAATAAAAACAGGAACTATTTCAATAGACTCAGGATCTCTACCCCTAAATCCAGTGGAGATTAGCATTGGCCACCCTTCATGACCTCTGGAGTTACCCTATCATTCCTGTTTTTATTTCTAATACATAAATTTGGGAACCTGATTGTTCCTCTTGGAAACTCCTCTGCTATCTATGCTTGAATCCCGACTGAACTTTCCACGACCTTGGAATGCTATGGACATTGTGATTTTCCCAATAACTGTTGTATTTGGTCTTGTTTTTGGTGACCAGCCTCATACTAGTTTCTATTTTTTCTTCCTCTTTTTCCATCTTATTTGGTAAACAATCATTTATCTTTGGGTCAGATTCATGAAATGTAAAACTGACCCAAAAATGTTAATTTGGGAGCACTGTAGGAGATGGTTTGATATAAAGATAAACGATTGGGAAAGCAATACAAAAACCCAAGCAGAAGGCTATAAAGGGCCAGCAGCATTTAGGGGAAGGAAAACATGGAAACAGCTAGTAATGACAGTGGCACATATAAAGCACTTACTTCTGCTAAATTAATTTTAAAGAAGAGAGAGAGAGAGATTTGTGGAGGAAGAGTGATTCAGGACTTGGTAACAAGGTCCAGGGGATGGTTTCAGGAGGGAGGGGATGGGGATCACAAGTGACTTGACGATCCACATTTGGGTTGCTAGGAAAGGAGTGATGTGAGCAGTCGGAGCACAGCTCTACTCAGCCACAGATACCTGGCTCAGGAAAAATGAATCTGAGAGCCATGTAATGACTCTTGGATTGAACTACTCTCTGTGTGAATGAAGTGAGAAACTAGAGAGTTTAGAATGGGGCATGTTGAGCTTAATTTAAAAATTGTTTGTTTTGTTTGTTTGTTTCTTTAAGCCTGAAGGAATATGTTGGAGGAAGATAGCATATATGTTGAGTTGGGAATCTCAGATCTTGGTGTGATAAAGTCATGTGGTCGAAGAGGAGGTATGTAGCAAGAAAAAGAGTCCGAAGGCAAAATCTAAAAATACACACACAGGCTTTTAGTGATAGAAAAAGCTAAAACAGTGGTTGGGATCAGTGGCCATGGCAAGGATGACTAGTGGAGGACAGGGGAAGGGAGCATTCCAAATAAACATTTAGTCTAAGTAAAATCACTGTATTTGCTAAGCAAATGCAGCTCCTTATATGTTTCCTCCCTCCTCCACCAGAACAGCACGTCTAAGTCCTTATATCAAAATTCTGTAGCCATCACTGGCTAGCTTCCCAAAACCCCAATATTATATGATCATGTTAGACAACACAAAATTGCCATTTTAGTAGGCCGAAATGGTTGAACATTTAAAATTTTATATGGTTCTAATTGAGACCTGGCATATTCATGGACATGGACAAGTGGCACCCCAGCTGGGCCATCTCTGGGCAAGTAGCTTAGAAGTAAAGGGAAATCCTCTTCAGAAATAATGGAAAGGACACCAGTTTGGCACTTGATGCATGTGATGGTTTGGTGATCTGCTGGGCTGATCAAGTTCCCAGATGGCTTCTGGATGCCCAAATCGTGTCTGTCAGGAAGATGCAATGCTCCCTAGTGGTCATGCTTGTAAAACAGACATTATTTTCCTAGATATACCACAACTCACTCTTTCCCTCATGTCCTTTCCTGAGCCAGGCAGAAACTCCTTTTAGGTTTGCAGGGAAGCTCCTTTTCTTTCTGCTTTTGTCCCACATGTAGGGTAAGTACCCAGACCCTTTCTCTTTGCATTTTCCATAATACCTCACCATTCCTCAGCTTCTTTTGCAACAGACCTTGTTGAATCTTTATCATCAAAGTTAGTCAGTCAAAAAAATAGATTTTCTTCTTCTTGAAGGCAAGGATCACTTAATTTTAAAGTTAAACTTCTGAAACAAAGGAAGAAAAGTAAAGTTTAATTTCTATATCAAACAACCTTGACATTGATAACCTGCCACAACAGGTTATCCTCAAAAAATAGTTAATAGCAGTGGGTTGTCTCCATGCTTTGTGGAAGGGGGTGTGTTTTGAAACAGTTTCCCTGCACACACAAGAGCTACACAGCTAGGGAAGTTTTCTGTAGGTTTACTAAACTGAGTCAGATTCCATCTTCCTTGGGATAAACTGTGATTATCATGTAAAGTTGGGAAAGATTCTGACCTGCTTATTGAAGAGCTTTGTCATTCTTGCTTCTTTTGTCTGATTGGCCACTAGAAGATATCTGCTGGAATAAATGGAAATTTTCAAAATTGCTGTACTTAAAAAAATTGCTGGGTATTTTTACAGCGAAACTGCCCAAACATGAGGCCATTGTGGAAGCACTTATGCTCTGGGGCAATGCCCAGGCCTGGGGACGTGGATTTTAAGGGCTGAGAGGCAAATTATTTCCACCCGTTGCTCTAAATTTAAGCATGTCTGCCATGATGTGTTTCCTCACAGGAGAGAAAGCGTGGCATTGCAGTTATCTGAAAGACAAGGCAGGATTTCTATGGAGGGAGATAATGTCTGCTCTGTGTATTATGAAGAGTAATGATTTAAGCAGTTTAGCTGCTCTGCTTGTTGTCTGGGGGCAAAGGAGAGGAGATAGCAAAGTTTCCTTGTAAAGAAAGGTGATCTCCATCTCTTGCCATCCCCCCTCTGACTCACTAGTTCTTCTAAAATACACACATACGTGTCACCAGGACACTTGTGTCATTCTGTGAGCCAGGCAGTAGGTTTTAGCGTCATTTGTGGGAAGTCAGATATGCAGTGTTCATCATTATTAGCAAAAGCATTTGATTCTACTCCACCCAGAGCAATCCTGAGGGTATTTGGCTGACTTCAGAGCAGCTGGGTGCTGGGCGCAGACCTGGCGTGGCACTGTATTTTTCCCTTCACATTCTGGTGACTGTTAGTGTGGTCGCACCCTGAGGCTTTCCAAATACGTTCTCTGTGACTGAAAATTACAGTCCTTTTTATTCAATAATGTTTCTGGTTTCCTTTTCATTCTTAAATATCTCATTTTTTAGGAGGCAGGGAGGGAAAGAGGGAGTTGGGGACATTGGGGCTTTCTTTAATCAGGGAAGGTAGAAATGAGGAAAGGATTTTACCACATCTGGAACTTGAAATTCTCCACCAAGCCTAGTGCAATTACTAAAACACTGGGTGAGTTTTGTAGCTGAAACAGGCCATAGTGATCCAATAAACTATGTATATTAAGGTCATGAAGGGGACAGATTTCTGAAATAGGTTTTTTGGGGGGAGAGGGAGATATCTATGATCAATCAACTCTCCATCTCTGAAGCAAAACATTTTAAATATATATATATATATATATATATATATATATATATATATATATATTGATTTCAGAGAGAGAAAGGGAGAGGGAGAGAGACAGAAACATCAGTGATGACATAGTAATTGATTGGCTGGCTCCTGAACTCCCCCCACTGGGGATCGAGCCTGCAACCAGGGCATGTGCCCTGACTGGGAGTAGATCTGCAATGTCCCGGATCCTAGGTCATTGATGCTCAACCCCTGAGCCACGCCCAGCCGGGCAAAACCTTTTTTTTTTTGCCCTTTAAGGGTCTTGATAAGCTTTATCAATAATTTCTATTACATCAATATTTTGTGAGAGGACAAAGCTGCATCAGTTGCAAAGACTAAATTAATGCCCACCACTTTAATACCAGAACACATGGTAAATTCCAGATTGAAAACATTTGCTTTTTAAAGCAAGAAAGCATCTTTATTTCCTCCCCTAATATTCCCATATCCTCATAGGTGGCTGAATTTCAAATACCCCAACATTATCCTTGAGTTTAAAAATGGACCTTTCTGAAAATCAAGTAAATAATCCTTTTGAAGCTAAAGAAACTAGCAAGTTGTAGAATCTTTTGCTGTAAAAGGTAGCTTCTGCCAAATTAAATGAAGCTGCATAACGAGGGGATGACCCCTGTGAGGAGAGTTCTATTAGATCCATTCAGCTTGTGCCATCGCCATCAAGCAATAGCAAGCTGGCAACATCTCAGATGACGCTCTACTTTGGCACACGTCCCTCTGGAATCTCTAGATGTGCCCTCTCCTCTATATGGAGTTTAGTAATTATTTTCAGAGCTAAATTTTAATCTTAAAAGTGGAAAAGGTATTTTAGGATACCAATATTTCCCTAAGAATTGCTGGCTTCTCTCTTGTCCTAAGATGTTCTCTTTCAAACAGAAAGGTGTGTGCTGTGTGTCCAGAGGCGGTGGTGGTGGGGGCGACATACTTGTGTATACATGTGTTGGAGAGGGAGAGGCACTAACTGGGAAGGTAGCCCTTTCTTTGTTTCCAAGATGTTGATAGTGACTGGTTATCCATCTCTAACTAGTGTGGTTCATGAGGAAGATTTTGAAAAAATAAAAAATAGTTTTAGAAGGTGCTATAGAAAATGTCTAGTTCACATAAAATTAAAACTATAGCAGCCTACCTCGATAAAGGTAAGGAAGATGAGAGCTGGCTTCACTATTGTGAATGAGATGATGTCAGGAAACCACCTAGCTTCTCTGAGTAGCATTTCCATCTCTAAGATGGAAATCATAATGACAGTCTTAGTGATCTCTTGGCACTGTTGTGACGATCAAATGACATGATGTCAGTGAAAGCTTTTCTGAAGCATTTAAGTTGCCGTACGGATATGAGAATCCCTTGCCTCAATTGAGCCTTTTGTAGTCTGTATTTTGGAGGTAGAGTGGTGACTGTATTTGAGGTTTTGAAACAGAATCCTTGACAACATGTGTAAGCCGTACCAATGTTGAATGTCTGTCCCAATTAATATTCTAGGGTGTGTGTGAATGTGCATGTACACGTGTGTGTGTGTGGATAAAAGTCCCAATGTAGTCTTGCTATAATATGAAGATTGGCATTTAAAGTGGGACGTGTCACAAAAATAAAAAACTTACTTGAAAATATAGAATGAGGGGAACACAAGTTTTTGTTCTTTCTTGGCTAGATTGGCTGAGTGTTCTCTGGCCTGTGGGTTTCCTTAAAGCCACGTCTCTTAATGGCCATCACCGCAGCAGAAGCCAGCTGTGAGAGCAGACACCAGCTTATTCCAGATGTGGAATACTACACAGAAGCACCAGAGGGCAGATTTTAAGGTTCAGGGAAGGGATGCAGTAAAAAGATTTGAATTTTTTTAATCTACTCAGTTTTATCTCAAGCATTCCAAAATGCAAGGTTCTCAGCCTGAATACAAGGTTCTAATTCCCAACTCTAAGTCAACATGGGCATACCCAATATAAGCAAACGCTCAACCAGAGTTCACAATGACTAAAAGAACAAAGAAAAAAAAAGAAGAGAAAGGCGTTTTTCCATCACATGGCTTTATCCCCTTCGTAGCAACTCTCTTATATGAAAATTTTGGAACACATGGTATTTGTTTACATCGAATCTAGCAGCAGGGCGCTCCATCTATGAGATGCTTTGGAGATGAATTATACACAAGACAGGAATGGAAAAGCTAGTGGAAATCTTTTGTGGCAATCAGATAATATAAAAATGTTCCCGTACATCAACTCTTTTGGAAAATCTCAAATTTGGAAGATTATTTATTTGGGGGAGAGGAAAACTATTAGAAACAAATAGAGTCAGGAAAACAGTATTACAGTGTTTTTGTGTTGTAAATTTAAACTATGTGATCTGAACATGAGCAGAAAACCGAAAAGAAGATGGTGTGCAGGAAGCAGGCATTCGTCCCACTATCCTGGTACACTCGCTGTAGGAGAGCACCGGCTACATGCCGTAAGATCTAATTACCAAGAATTGCCTTTCCTGCCCCACAGCAATCATTTTGATGACAAGCTTCTCTGCACTGTAAAACAAAATGGGAACCTGTGCTGTATAAACTGCCTGAGCGCTTCCTTCCCTTCCTCTGCTATCAGCATCCCCATCTCATTTATTTTCCACACATTAATGGTAGCAGTCACCTTAAGCCGGTGATGCAGAGTAATTTTCACAGAAACCTTGATCAGAAACCATAAATCAGCCTGATGTGCTTTTATGGTCTAATAACATTCCGGTTGCTCCTACAGGCCTGTATGTAAAACTGCATTGCAGCGAGGCTTTGGATTTTCCCCCCTCTTTGAGAACAGTGCCCGCGCTTGCGCTCTGGATCCCCCCTCCCCTGCCCCTCTGGCCTCCCATCTACCTCTGTAGGTGTAGTATTTATGGACAGGCCTGTGGGCATGCGCACTTAAGTCACAAGGATACAGTTCATTTCTAACAAAGCCGCATTGTATGGCGATATGTATACAGCATCATGGTGGCAGAGGAGGCAGATGCTTCCAGGAAGATAAAACGATGCATTCATTGCATTCTCTGTGGTGTCTTAACAAATGAACTGCCTCTGACGAAATAATAAAATGACAGAACTTTTATGTCATTATCTTAGGGCTGCTGGGTCTCTTAAATGATTCAATCCTTTTTCCACATTAGGACAACTGGATGTTGGCCCATATGGACTCGTGCCCCCTTCCTCTGGGTTACTCGGTGGCTCCATTGACTTGAAGCCGAGCTGTATCTGACTCTCTGCACCATGACCCATGCTCTGCAACGTCACTTACCACCTGATGGCCTTGTGCTCCCACTGCTCTCAAGGAAGTTGAAATGATACAGAGTAGATGGGATTAGTGGAGTGGCAGAAGCCAGGGGGTTTGAGATAAGGGGAGGAGTGAGGACTGGGTGAGAGTGCCAGGGAAGCAGTGAAACAGGAGTTGGGTTGGCAGCTTCGGGAGCTCTGTTGAGAGGTGGAGTGCTGGGCCTGTCACCAGGGGCTGATAGCAATGCTAGCGCTGGCAGGGAAGCTCCACTGTGTAATTAGACTGTTGTGGGATTAGAGGTGTAATAGCACATGCATCTGAGTTAACCATGCTGACCATCCACCCCAGCTTGTGTCAGTAATCTGAGAGGATCTATGCACTTCAGCACAGGAACTAACAACAGCAAAAGCAAACCAGCTCAGGCCTAATCCACGCCTCCCTTACCTACCTCGAGACTGCCAGCTAGATATCCCTCGGGTGTGTACCCGTCTGGAGCACGCAGCAATTTCTGGTTTAGAATGAAGAGACTCTCACAGCTGTGTTTCCACAGAATTGAAATATCTGCGACAGCGGCCAGTGCCACCCCTGCATTGCCACGTGGTGAATTAGTGCAAGGAATTAACAAAAAGCATTTGACTCAATCTGGGAGAATATTTAGCTTTGCTTTGGAAGTGTGGAAAGCTGGCAACAATCTCTGATTTTTCACTGCTAATGCATTGAGTAATAATTACTCCCCAGTAGACCTACATAAATTCCAGCATTCTTAACTGATGCTTCATGAATGTACCAAGGGGGGAAAAAGTACCCTCTGGCATTAACTGAATTTGCCAAGATACTACTCCTTACTCGGTTAAAAGATACATCTCTAATTATTTATACCTATACCTATTTTCACATGTCTACTAACATTGCTCATGCATGCACACACATACTTGGCATAATAAGATGGCAGGCATTTGTGAGGACATTCCAAATGTCAGTCTAGGGGTAATTTACAGAGCATGGATCCCGTCTTCATCTGTAGGGCTCTTTGTTTTCAACTATAAATCATGATGTTTAATTCCCTCACTTCACATGTAATGGTGCTCAGATTAGGCAGTGGCCACGGAATTTGTTAAAATTCATTTCCGGTAGTTAAAAGTTGTGTTTTTTTCTCCACCAATATATCAGGGAGCTGCAACCATTCTTGTACCCCGAATCTTCAGTAAAACCTCAGTGTTGAATTTTCAGAAATTGACAGGCAATTTCTCCTCGTGCAATAGCCTGAGCTTTTCTGGACTGCAGGAGCAAAGGCTAAATGTGAAAAGGAAATGGCAGTGGGCAAAAGCCCCTTCTCTATGTAATGTCCACAGCCCTTCGATTCACAGACCAGCATTTGTTGTCGGTTTAGGAGCTATTTCTAAACCTTCCTAGCTGGAGGCAATGCACACCAGACCAGTGGGGTGGGAGCAATAAAGGAGAAATGCAGTAAAGAACAAATTCTTTTCAGATCAGCTGATTGGCAGTTGTGAATAATGCAGCTCTAGCACTAAAGCAAGAAAGAGCAGCTTCAACCTTGGCACTCATTATTTTGCTGTAAGCCTTTTTCACTAGGAACATTTTTCTCTTTCAAGTCTTAAACTGTGTTAACTCTTTATGATCCAGCCATTTGCCCAAAAGGGCAAATGATATAGACCCTTTGTTGTGAATGTGAAATGACAGTAAGAAACAAGGGCATTCTCAAGCACTCTTCTCACCTGCACTGAAATTATGATGGAAAAAACTTACACTGTGTGTTAATTAAATGCTCTTTATTCTGTATCAGACCTGACAGGCACTTTTGAAAGATATATTAAAGAAATTAGACACATAGGTGGCTTATATATATGGCCAGTTAAAGAATTCTGATCATTTGAAGTGGGAAGAGAATACATAAAGTGATCATTTAGTGATTCCAAAGCTATCTTCACTCTTGGGGGTCATGAGGATACAGTCAACCAGGGTGACCTTTAGATCCTCTGACCTAGATATGGAAGTAAACTATCAGATCAATTATGGGCGGGGTTTATTTCAAATTGCTGTTAAATAAACACAAAGTAAATTAGCTTTTTTCTTAATTATAATTTAACAATAATACATTTGTATTCAATTCTGACACTTATTGAGAGATGAGGAATTGGAATTTTCACAATCATTTGTCTTTTCATGTATTTCAATTGATTATTAAAATATTTTTATAGATATTGTTAATCAAATTGTTCATTTTTATCATTTAGGCCCAATGATTACATTATATTTTAAAAATATTGCTGTTTTTTAAATGATAAAAATCAATAAATGTTTTAATAAAATAATAAATGGCTAAATATATAATTTATCTAAAAGAAAATTTGATCTATCAGACTCTATGATTGTTAAAAATAAGTAATAACCTAGTTTCAATATTATTAGTGGCAGTCTTTGAGGAATAAATTGATGTCTTCTTAGAGGCAAAACTTCTTCCACTGTTTTGTTTCTTTTTTGTATCCAAAATTCTGAAACCTGATGAGCAGGTATACTACCTCAGTTATCTTTACAATCATCTCGACCTTGTTTAAGGCTCGACTCACATTTGCTGGTCAATATATATACTTTGAATAAATAAATAAATACTAGAGTACAGCTAATTAATAGCTGGGACAATATTATGTACTCTTAAAGTATTCAAGTATACAACAAAAAACACGTTTCTAGATACCTTTACACAAAAATCAACTTGGGAAAAAATATTAAACTTTTCCAAAGCCATTTATGTACATTTTGATCAGTTGCCTGCCTCATATGGTTGCTAGGAGTTAAAAAGCTCTGTTTCTGAGGGTTAATGTGAAAATCTCAGGGAAGGCTGTGTACTTATTATTTTTAGTTTGTAGCTGAAGAGTAGGTTATTTTCTAAGGCTCAACATTCTGTTGATGAATAATTAGTGAGTACTTAGCATATAACTTACATTTCCCTATTTATGAAGAATGAAAGAGACATCAGACAATTGATTTAAATTCTTTTCTTATAAAGAGGCCCATCTGGGTCTTTAACCATTCCCATTGGTGCTTCTATAGAAAATACAGGCAGAAATATTTGTTTCTTGATGTTCGGTGGTGGCCCAGGCTCTGAGGCTCTAGCTTTGATAGTCTTATTAATCTTCCACTCCAACCTCTGGCCAAAGTAACAATTCAAGGCACTAAGCCCTTCCCCCACATTCCTCTCTAAACTTTGGTGTAGTAGGTTTTTGTTTGTTTTTTCCCACATGTAATATTATTCACCTATCTTTTCTTGATGACATTTTACCCATCCTTGTAGGCTCTTTTAAAATAGTATCTCCCTAAGAAAGCCATTCCTGTTTCCTCAGCCAAATTTTTTCCATCGTTCACTTTGAGCTCTAAAAATATCTCATTACAGATTTACAGCTCTTGGGCACCGGGCCTGTGGTACAGTCATGGTAGGCATTGGATCCCTTTGATGTTGACTGTCATTGTTGTCTTTTACATATTTGTCTACAATTACACACACAAGGAAGTGAAGATTGGATCATCCTATTATTCTTAGGCCAATTGATGACCTGTTCCGACTCTGTGTGTCTACCTCTAAAACCTTAACTTTTACCTTTATTAGAGTTAACTTACATTCATTTTATTTTTCTCTTTAGATCTTTCTGAAGATAGACACTGCTTTGCTCATCTTGTTTTATCTGAAGCATACAGCATAGAGTTTTGCATATGACCGGGTTTCCATAAAGATTTGAGCTTAAATAAATCGAATATAGTCTGTGTATAAGATATAAGCTGAGACAGAGAAAGCATTAGTTTTTTTTATTTGTAAGTTATTTCCAAGTACCCACTTTGGTGATTAGATGGTTGAAAATGTAAGTGCTTGGAAATGTATATGTATATGTACAATGTATATTCATGTGTATGTAGAATATAACCTCTTCTTTCCAAGCACTTACTATCTAATAGAAGGAGGCAGGCTGATAATTCTGATCATTTATAATTCAGTATAAATATTAAGATGGGAATGTTTATACTGAATTATATAAACTGAACTGGGAATAAACACAGCTTTTTATGGGAACTCAGAGGCATATCTATTGGAAGGATTTTTAATTTATTCCCCTCTTCTTCTTTCCAGGCTTTCTAAAGATGCTTCAGGTTTGTGAGAAACAGAAATGGAAAGATATTATGAAAAAAAGTTTTAAAAAAAAGAGAAATAATAAAAAGAAGATGAGAGAAAACAACCCTGGAGAGACTTGCACACACTAAGTGTGTACATGAGGGAGTGAACTAGCCCCAAGTACTGAAAGGTGAAGCTCTAGGTTCATGTGGAGCATGCCCTGGAAGGAAGCTCTCCTCTTGAACTCAGCAAGAACAGAAGAGCAGAGCAGCTACCGCATTGTGATTTTGCATCCCTGGTGTCAATATTTTCATCAGTTGCCAATAACAACTTAGAGCTGTACAATCTATGCCCTGCGAAGGGCTAACATGAAATTAAAAAGCATCGTGAGCTTCCAAATGCTCTCGAATTCTATCTGGAAAAAAAAAAAAAATCCCTTAATTTCTTTGATGATTATCTTCTTTTATGTGTGGTGTTTTGTTTGGCTTAATTTCCGCAGCAGCTACAGCAAATTCAGCCCCTTGTCCAATCTCTCCCCTTGCTCATAATGTCACTTAATAGATACTTGTTGAAAAATAAATAAACAAATGTGAAGATAAAACGTGTCGGCCTATTTAAAAGGAGTGATCAGTACCTTTTTTTCACCTTAGGCCAGTTCAGGTTGTAGAACAAAGGAATTCCTCGTTCTTTATAACTCGCCCAGCAGTCATCATTAGCCCAGGCAAGTGGGCAGGTGGCCATCCCTCAGGATGAATCGGGCCACGTTTTAATAGTTAGTTCCGGCAGTTCAAAGTGGAATAGATTTATTTCAAGAGGCTCAAGAAAACCTCATTTTGAAGGCTCTAATAAAAAGTAGGGATGATAAAGAACACAGTTTTTCATGATAAGGAAAATTCTGCCTTTCAAGAGAGACATCATAATTTCTTCTAATTATAAGAAAAATGTTGCTGCCTGGAGTGCTCTTATTCATGTGTACAGCCAAAGGGATTTTCTGCATAAAAGAATAATTAGGTTCTATCCCTTCGTACTACAAAAAAAAGAAAAAAAAAGGAAATCAGCTATTTTTCTTTTCTTTTTTTTTTTTTATACACATTTTCCCCCTCATATTCTTTGACTTCTACTGTATTGAATCTTTTATGTGTCATGGAAGGGAGATTTAGAGGGGCTTTGATTTCTCCAGTTCCTTCAGCGACTGGCAGTGTGTGCTGTGCTGAATTTGGAAGTGCCTAATTTGGGAGTTCTGTTCATGTCGGGCTGTAAACTGATCAGATTTCATTTTATGTGTGAAGATCATTTTCAGTCCACGGATTTAAACATTTTATTTTCCTGAAATACATTCTACATGATGCACTGAAGGCTTTTACTTAGGAAGGCTCTTAAACAACTTAGTTTTAGAGACAAAGGGCAGTCTGGGAAGATTCACCCTTTGGCCCTTTGAATTGATGAGAGGCTGGGGTTACGGAGAGGCTGAGACACCCAGCAGTTTTGAAAGGGTGACTGCCGGTTACATCCAGAGTTGCTGCATTATAAGGGAAGGTGTAAAAGGAATGGCATCGGGCACAATGAGAACTTTTCATTGACCTGATTTTTGTGGCAGATGAGTGCTGAGAGAGGAGAGATGTGCAGCTGTAATGAAATTAATTCAAACCAAAATGTCAGCAAAGTATAAAGAGGGTCTGCTCAAATTCAGAGTGAATGATAATATTACTTGAACCTTCTGAGAGATTAGAATTTGTTATATTTCAAGATAGAATATGATCATTGACTTTTAAATAGAAAGATCAATGATAAATATGGACAGAAAAAGAAGTCTTGGAGATTAGATTTTTCTAAGAAAGTTTAGTGGCTTTTTTGAAGTACTAATGATAACAGTCACCATTTCCTGAGTGCCAATTCTGGTGTTAGGGATTTGAGAATATCCTCTCTACTCCATACAGCAGCCCTGGGAGGTAGATAAACTGAGAGGTAAAGTGACCCATTGGCCAAGATCACCTTGCCAGAGAGTGGTGGGCAGTCCTTACTCCTAAGCAGTTTTACATCAATATGCCATACAACCCGGCCTTGAAAGAAAACCAGGTTTGACTTTTCTTATTGTAGAGAGTTTGTTACTTGAGCTAGATATTAAAGTCTTTATTTTGGGTTTGTGGCTCTTTGAAAAAATAACTGCCCAAGATCAGTAGGAGACTGGGCCACCACATCCAGTTCTAACATGAAGGCAATCTGCATAGTTTTTTGGAGACGGTCAACTTCCAATCAGTTTTTGAGGTGGGGAAATCCTTCCTTTCACAGCTGCCCTTTTAAATCTTCTTTCTCCCATTTCCCTGATTTTTTTTTCTTAGTAAGTTGTTATCTATAGAGTTTCAGGGGCTATTCCTATCATATCAGAAAAAGGAAGTGAAATTGTTTTGTACACAAGAAGTGCCACACCCACTTAGGCAAGAAAACGTTAGTCTTAATAGAACTATGTCCTCTGCTTCAAGTGGCAGCATGGCATGGTGCTCGAGAGCAGGGACTTGAGAGCCAGACCAGCCTCAACTCTCTAGTTACTACACACAAAACTTTGCACAAGTTACTTGCTCTCCTTGTCCCTCAGTTTCCTCACCTGTAAATGGGGATGATGATAGAATTAGAGCCTACCTCATAAGCTTGGTGGGACGATGAAATGAGTCCATGCATGTGAAGTGTCCTGAAGAGTGATGGCACCCAGGAAGAATGACCCAAATGTGGGCAGAGTATTTCAGGTGCATGCTCTCACTGAGTCCTTACCATACCCCTCTAAGAGAATTCACATCCTAATGATTTTACAGACTAGTAAACGAATCTCGCAGGGATAATCTCATAAATATTAATTAACTTGTCCATACTCACTTGACTTGCCAGCATTCAAACGTAGGCGCAGGGGATCCTAAGCCACACTGGGCTATGAACCCAAGTGTGGGATGTGAGGTTTTATTCTTTAAATTCCCAGCTGAAGAGAATTTTTTTCTTTATATTTTTAATATATTCAATATTATTATATTATTGAATTAATAGATCTCACATGTTATTAATATAGTGTTATATATTTCATATCACAAAATCATATGATATTTTACATATATATTTATATATATTAGAGAACCTGAATCCTTACCCTATGACAGGCAAGAGTTTCCAGTTTTTCCCAGTGTCACAAATTCCCTTGACTTATAATCCACACCTTTCATAGCAGGCCAGTTAAATGTATGTTCTCTGCCTCAGATGTCTTGCCTGGATTTGAAACCTGGCTCTTTCACCTACTCGTTGTATAACACTGGGAAAGTCATTTAAACTTGGGTTCTTTATTTATAAAATAGAGACAGTCTCATTAATATTTGTCATAGAATGTGATCATTAAATGGATTTATGTTTTTAAAACACTTAAACATAATAAATGATATATAAATGATGATGAAAATGATGATGATTCAGTGATTTCAGATTAGGATAATTTTAAGAGGCCTTGGTAGACTATGCTAAGACTTTTAAAATAATAACAACAACATGAAAGAATTAAACAATGTTCCATGGCCAATATCTGAAAGATTATAAAAAGAAGGAGGAAGCTTAATCCTAATAGGGTTAGAATTAATAAATTTTTCAGTGACTTTTTTTTTTTGGCTAAAAATTGTCATTTATTTTGTTTTAAGAGTCTTGAGTTTCTCCTTTTAACAGAATTTAAAACACCAAACAATTGACTTGGGTCAATATATTTTCAGGGAATTTTTCTGGCTTCTTATCAAGTATATTTAAGAGGAATTTTAGATTCTCTACAGCTAATCAAAGAGGTGGCTGTGTTGAGATGAGAGAAGGGATGATAGTGTATCTAAGGGATAGGTACACCTCCTGTCCTTGGAGTTGCCCAGTGATATTGTCCTCTGGGCTTGGCCACCTACCAACTCTAGATGTGTGAAACTAAATATATTCCATGCTCTTCTCTTCACCTTTTCTCCTGACCAGCAGAACTGCTTTAAAAAAAAATAAAAATATCTGTAATCCTTTTGAATAGCTTTTATCTTGTGCAAGTCAGAATATTATAATATAATCTTAATTTTTTCTTCCCCCTCACCTGCCATGTCCAATCAGTGATCAAGTCTTTTCGTCTAATAAAGCTTGACTTTGTACAGCCTTTCCTTTTCTAATGTCGTTACTTTAGATTGGAGTCTTGTTACTTCTCACTCAGGTCGTTGTAATAATCCTCCCACCTCCACTGCTCTTCCAGCTGCCAGCGTTGCTCTGCTCCAAAGGGTATCCAAGGTAAATTTTATTCTCATCATGTGGAACCAAGTATCACATATATTTCAATGGCACAACTTCCATATATGGCTATTTCTTACTTATCTTTTTAGTCTCTGGACCTCCTCTTGCTTTTCTCCCCCACTGTTCTCCATCTCCAAACAAATGCAAAACAATTATATTAAAATCCTGTTGATTTATCAAATGTGTCAATGCCTTTATCTTTGTTGTCATTGCTCCTCCTTCCTGGAATTTCCTCCAGAACCTCTACTTCCACTCATAAATGGTCAGCTGGCTAACTGCTCCTAATCATCTTTCAAAACTCAACATGCTATCACCTCCTCTAAGATTTCCCTGATTCCTCAGCTTTGACTTGGTACATATCAACTAAATCTACAAACTGTATCAGATGGTATAGTAATGATTTATTTGAGTAGCTTCATTTTGGATGCAAACTTCTTAAAAGTCAATTATTAGATATTTTCTCTCTATATTCCTAGGGTCAAGCCTTTCACTGAATAACTGCTCAATAAAGGGTTTGTAGACTAATTAAGACCCATAAATAATTACAATCTTCTTGGGTATCTTTGAAAGTTAGACTTTTTGTAGGCAATTCAAATAATTAAATAACAATAAATTAATACTTTAGTCACAAGTTTGGAATGTCTAATGTATCCACATACCAATATCAAAAAGAAAGGTTTGTTAATAATATCTCCCATAAGTAAAGCATAGTGCTTAAAATAATATTTTATATTTTAAAAGAACTTTCCAGTTTTTAAAGTGCTGTTACATGCATTTTCTTTGAGGTTCATGACAAGTGTGAAGTAAATAACACAGGTATTATTATCCTCATTTTACAAATGAGAAAACTGAAGCTCAGAAAGAGAACTGGCATACATAAAATCACTCAGACAGAAGTAAAGTAATTTGAAACCCATTTTAGGACTCTAAAAATATAAACATTTAAGCATTTGCTACATGAAGTTGTTATTTCCACTGTGTCATACTGCTCTCACATTACTTACAGTCAAGCTGGGGAATATGTAGGGATTAGCAAAAGTAGATTAACAGTTGTGCATATATAAAACACAGAGTTTATTCTTGTATTATTATTTATTAATTATTATATTCTTTTCCATATGAACAACTGTAAACCTAGTTTTGCCAACTCCTGTATAGAAAGAAGTAAAATGTATAGTTCACAGAAAACTGCCAGGAATTTATGTGTATATTTTTATTCAGTCCTCAAAATAGCCCTGGGAGGTAGGAATTATTAATCCATTTTACACATATAGAAAATGAAGTTCAGAAAAGGTAACTTGCTAAAAGTTACAAAGTTATTAAGTGGTAAAGTCAAATTTTTAACTGAGATTTGTCTAACTCTAAAATTCAAATAATCTTAATACTAAAAGGAGGTACGCAGTAGACCAAGGACACATGATAGCCTTGGGTTTAGTCTGGAATTGTATTCATATCCAGTGAGTCTAATCTTGTATGTGGAAGGGACCAAACACTAGGAGATTTTGGAAAGAACTTGGAAGTATTATGGGTGGAGGTGGAGTTCTTGGGGTGCCAGGAGAAAAAATTTTCTGAGAACCTCATGGGAGGATGGGGTTTCATAGAAAGCTTTATTGATGATGTAAAAAGAAAGGGGTTCCCCTCCAAGTTCCCATCCCTGTCCATCTCACCATGGAAGAAGTCCAATCTTGTTTCAGTAGGGCCAGAATTAAGGCTACTGCCCAGAATTTCTGTTCCATATTAAAGCATGTGTTCCTAGCTGCAGTCCGTTGTGTGTCTGCATGGCCATGGGCAATGTGGCTGCTTAAGGCCACATGGCTGTGAAGAGAGAACATGAGTGAACAAGAGTGCAGGAGCAACAAGAGCCAGAGAGAGGGAACTCATTGTCTAGGGATTTTAACCAGGAACTTCAAACCAACCAACCAACTTTCCAAGATTTTGCGCAGTTTTGATAGGTCCCACCCCTTAGGCAATCCATTGTTCCCTAGGCTAGACTGACAGGCAAGCACCTTTCCTACTTCACCCCAACTTCACCGTGCATGTGTCCATTTCACCCCTTGTTCTATCCCTTCCCCCAGTGATCTACAAGAAAAGGGCCATTGGTTCCCTGGGGAGAGAGAAGCTGTAGCTTCCTGGTGAAGCTGCCCAGATAACCATGCTTATAACGTCTGGCCTCCCCTTTGCTCTCTTCCTATTATTAATATTAACTAGTAATTATGATGATAACAAAAATAGCTTCATCCTAGAAGAAAATGACTGGATTGTAGCAGGACTCCAGTCACTAGATGGCGGTAAGGGAAGAGGGCCTAGTCATCTCTAAAAAGGGGCTTGTTAAGTAAGGTCCTACAAATTGTCTGGGTGCCAATGAAGTGATCTTCGGGTTCAGAGCAGGGCTATCATCTCAGCAGGGAACTGGAATGGGAAGCAGGAGCTAGGACAGAGACCAATCATGCAGCAAGGGCACATAGTGAAGGAGAGCAAGGGAAGATTGCAGTTCTTCCTGATATGGGTTCTTCTTTCTCTGCACATCTTCTCAGTTTTCTCCTGTCTTTATTCCCAATTCTCATGCCTTAACTCACCATCTCTACACTGATAACTCCACCTGTCTACAGTTCCCATCTGAGTTCCAGACTCCTGTAACCACTGCATGATGGGCAACACCACTTGTTTGTCTGTAGACATCTCACACTAAATATATACCAAGTTGAATTTACCATATACTGATATAATAAAACATAGTTTTAATGTAATCTCTATTTCAGTGATAAATGTGGCACCATTTATCCATTTGCCCAGTCAAGAAACTTGAATGTTATCTTTTACTTCTATGTCTCATAACTTTCACTTGCCCCTTTCCAATCAACCTCTGAATCTTATAATTCTTTTTCCTTAATAGCTCCTGAAATTGCCCCATTTTCTCAGCTACACTCAGAGCTCAGACTTTTGATACCTCTGTACTAGATGACTGCCTTCAGCCTGTTTGTCTCCACACCATACTCCACAGTGACCTCAGAGTTATTTCTAAGATGCCCATTCGATCATGTCATTCTTGTACTTTAAAATCTTCCATTTATTCCCTGTTGCTCTAAGGATGAAGTCTGACCTCTTTAGTGTGGAATTACAATGACCTACCTGATTTGGCCTCTGCCAACCTTTCTAAACCTCACAGCTCACTTTCCTACTGCAGTCTATCCATAACCTCTATACCCCAGTGAAACATTTTAAAATCCCTGACATTTTTCCCTGACCCTTCTTCCCCAAATTGGCTCTAGTATCCTTTGTTTTTCTATTGCATCCTTTGTCATATGTACTTTCAACTTGGCATTTACCGTATTTTATTAAAATTGTTTAAATTTTGATCTACTCAGTGAACTATAAACTCTTTAAAAGAAGGAACTTGGTATGTTTTACACTGTTGGAAACTTTCAAGGCAGTTGGCACATAAGTGATCAGGGGATCACATTAACTTGAGATCATGGGTTAATTCCAAACTCAAACTCACTGTCGGTAGGAGGATAGTTAGTCTAATGATAGGCATGGTTCACACTGGTGAAGGACCTGAGAGATACTGAATCTGTACCTAGTAGATGTTTGGTACCAGCAGCTGGTCAAAGCTGCACAGGCAGGCACAGCTGACTTTAGACCCAAAAGCTGATATCTCTGACCTAACTTTAGACTCATATTCCTTTGTGTTTATCCCTGGAAAAACTAACACAAATACTTGCCCCTTATTTAGACTCCAGTCCATGCTGAGTCTTACAAACTTGCTTTGATTGCCTTCCCTTAGCTGTCGTGTCCTTTATAAGCCCCATTTGTAATGAATGATTTCGTAGGCTGAAATAAAGGGAGAGTTGGTGCTATTAGATAAAAGTAAACGAGTTTACAGATCTTGTAGGATTTATTTTATTTGGATACCTTTCATACTTCTCTTCAGATTGATTCTTAAATAATGAATCAGTAGGCTCACTTAAAAATAACAGATTTATATTTCTAGTTTATTAGTGAGCCATATATCCCAAAACTTGCTTTAGTATGCATAAAAGCATCACGGAAAAGTTTCATCCTTTGGCAGTGGGTGGATTCCAAGTTTTCTTTTTTGCCACATAATCCCTCGGCTGTTCCTTTGATCAGCAGTGCAAATCCTAATTAAGGTTTCATCTGATAATTTGATTTCATGATAAAGATCTATTCTTAGTCGGGAGCTTTGCCTTCCTAAATTCCTGAGGTTAATGAAAATTACTAATCCACTGGATAAACAGGCAATGGGAAAAATCAAATCATAACTTTCATGTTTTCAAAAATACTGTGATTTAAGGATTTTGGAGGCCCTTACAACAAAGAAAGATTGTGATGCAGATTTCACTGAGAGGGAAGAGGAAACTTCCTAAGTGGAAAAGCAAATTATGTAAATGACATTGCTGTTATTAAAAATACAGTATCTTCTAGAGCCACAAATTTCACGTGTTGAGGTAGTTTCTGTCCTAACTGATGGGAGGGTAAGAAGGTGTCGTTAAACCTTGTAGGATAAGAACAGTGCAATGGAGGCTCAGACTAAAAAACCAGATTCTAGCTTCATATCTACTTGTCATGTGGCCCCTGAGTTTCCAGTCAGGACTTTTAACTCTGAGTCTAACCAATGCCCAGTTCATCAAGCAAAAGTCACGTTCTTTTATCAAGGAACCAACCACAAACAAACTTGGGAAGTAAATTGATGGATTTTCCTTTTCAGAGTCCTATTAGTTCTGGGAAAATTCCAGAAGACTTTTACAACATTCCCCAAATGACCAGAACTAATAGCAGAGTTCAACATATTAACATTCAGCAGGATGAATCCATATTTATTTCATGAAATTTAATTATATACCAGAAGAAAAAAAGAACCAAGAGGGACATGAAGCAGATAAAAATCAGTGTACTGAGAAAATAGGAAAGGGATAACAGTTTCATATATTCTTGAGAGACAGCAAAAAAGAGAATAAAACAGAAGCTAAATTTAAATAGGCCTATGACCACTTATTTTGAATACTGCTATGAAATATAGAAAATTGCTTACTTAATTTAAGAAAAATATGTTTTATTTGTTTTCATTTATGTTCTTAAAACATTGAAAACTGCTTTATACTAATTATAACAAACTGAAGAAAAACACACATACAACACTTATGCACAAACATTACCTTCAAAATCCAAATAAGTCTGGCTGGAGTGGCTCAGCAGTTGAGTATCGACCTATGATCCAGGAGATCAGGGCACTTGCCCGGGATGAGGTCTCGATCCCCAGTAGGGGGCGTGCAGGAGGCAGCCGATCAATGACTCTCTCATCACTGATGTTTCTATCTCTCTCTCTTCCTCTCCCTTCCTTTCTCTGAAATCAATAAAGACATATTTTTTTAAAAATCCAGATAAAGCCCCGCCAGGCGTAGCTCAGCGGTTGAGGGTCCACCTGGGATCCAGGCAATCAGGGTTCGATTCCCTGTCAGGGCACATGCCCGGGTTGTGGGCTTGATCAATGACTCTCTCATCATTGATGTTTCTGTCTCTCTCTCCCTCTCCTTTCCTCTCTCTGAAATCAATAAAGATATATTTAAAAAAAAAATCCAGATAAAAAGTAACCTAAATCTGTTTGTATGCTTTACCCAGAATGTCACTGGTTTTAATTTTTCTAATCCTCTCTTATAAGGGTGCACACAGACAGTTCCGAATCACTTATGAAAAACTACCTTTTTTGAGCAGTGGAGTTGGGAATAAGATATAAAGTACAATTTCTATTTAGAATTATAGAAAGATCCTTAATGATGACAAAGTCTCTACCTGCTGCAAGCCCTCAGGTGTGCTTTGTTGAAAAAGTTCCTGGCTTGAGGCTATTTTGAAGTGAATGCAAATCATCAGTCATTGAAAAATCTAATAATAATTGAATATCTTGTCATTGTACAGATAAGAATCTCACTGCTTTCTTATTCAAAAACTGGCTCTTTCCTAGCAAGGTGAGGAAAAATATTAGAAATACATAACATGATCCAGTAATGGAAAAGAATTTATTCTCCAGTGTTATCATTTCACAAGCTGAAATACTAGCCTTGACTATGACCTCAAATCCATGTGTGTGTGTGTGTGTGTGTGTGTGTGTGTGTGTGTGTGTGTGTGTGTGGTGTATGGGGGAGAGGGAAGAGTGCATACATAAATACCTTTTTGAACCAAGCACTTAGGGTTCTATCTTCTGTGGAAAGAAAGACACAACAGTTTTCATTCGAATAACACATCCAGACTTTAACTCACTCTCTTTTAAAAAGATGGTTTTATTTATCTTTTTTTCTTGATCAGATACAGCCCAGGGCCCATCTAAACCTAAATGGCTTAAATCATGTACAGTGGACTCTAAATAGAGTACATCTAAATGCAAAGTGGTTTCAGGAATAGAACAACTGGGTTGTATAATAGATTCTTTATTTCAATCCAGAGGTAAACAACTTCTGAGTAAATAATGACTGTGAGACTCGCCCTCCCTACCCTCTAATAAAAACAGCTTAAACTTTAAATGCAAAGATATTTGCAGATTGAAAAACTTTTATAAAGTCCAAATTACCAACAAAATTATTTGTGTATGGGTATCAGAATAAAGTGAAATAATAAATGTTCATTGAGGTTTTTCTATGGACAAAGCATGCTGTTAGGGTGGGATAAGAAGGTGTAGTACAATGTCTATGAGATCATCCTCCAGTGATGTCCTCAAATGATACAAATATCTATTCAAAGGCAAACACTATTCCCAGTTACTATAATAACCATATAAATAACGAATAAAAGGAAAAAGATATACCGAGGGGTGTTGGAGGAAAGCCCCAGAAATCTAAATTCAGAATAGATTCTGAAGAACTGATACGTAGCCTTATTCAAATTCATAAATGCTTTAATAGGAGAAATTTACATACACGGGCAAAGCATCTCCTCCCAGTGGTGGCTGGCCAGGAATTATCCACACCCCTCCCAGGACAGTGTCTCTTTTTTATAGGGGTTAATAGTAAAACCATATAGTGGGTAGTCACCTTAGATCACCAGAAAGAAACAATACGCTTCTAAGTTAACAGATAGCATCAGGCAGTTATCACACTCTATACATTCATAACCTCCTTCTTGGGGGCTTGATGTTTTTCTTTGGGCTGCGTTCTAGGTAGTCAGTCAAGCCTGTGGCTACAGAGGGCTGAGTCCAACACTTCCCAGGTGCCTTTGCTGATGGAGCCATAGCGCATCTCAGCGAGTTCCCCTACAAAGGGGTTCAGAATCAGCCTCCCCAAAATGTGCCACTCTGGCATGTGTATTGATTTGAACTAAGAGCAATTGAGACACCCCCTTCTCCTCCAACTCAAGAAAAACATTTTCTCTCCCTTAACTATCTAAAATAATTTAGAGAAGGGGCCTCCTCAGAAAGAGAGCTATTACTAGAAGTAACTTATATATGAATAACCTATGTATATTGCATGACAAATATTTAATTACCCAACATCTGTTCTTCATATTGTCCTGTGAATTACCCTCCTCCCCTTGGAAACCCCAGGCCCTTATCTCATTTCTTAGTTCTGCATGGCATATTAGCCTCAATTTCCTGACTTGTCCTTGGGTCTCATATTTTATGGGGCTTCTGTTTTCACAAAATTAAAAGTTTATTTTTCTCCTGTTAATCTGTCTTATGCCAATTTGTTAGACCAGCCAAAAACCTATAAGGGTAGAAGGGAAATTTTTTCTCCCCAACCAAAAATATATATAGCAGATAGTACACTCATAATATAGAAGTATAGATACATACATACATACAAGCTGCATAACTGAGAGGTAATGTGGTATAGTGGGTAAAGGCAGAGATCTGATCCAAACTGCCTGCATTTGAATCAAAGCGCTACAGCTTGAGCGAGTTATTTAACCTTTGAGCATCTCAGTTTGCTCATCTGTAAATCAGATACAATAATAACATCTATGATACAAGAGTGTTATGATGCATAAATGAGTTGATCCAGGTGAAATGCTTATCTCAGTGCCTGGCAAATACATGTGGTCTGAGTGTCTGCCAATACTATAATGATAAAACTCACAACGAACACCATGCACATATACATAGATAGCACACATACATTTCATTCTCAAAAGCACTTATGATAGTATATCTATGTTCCAGGTATACTATCAAACTAGTTAGAAAAGAAATGCTATAAAGATATAGGCATTGTAATTGCCCAGCCGGGCGTGGCTCAGCGGTTGAGCATTGACCTGGGATCCAGGCGATCGGGGTTTGATTCCCAGTCAGGGCACATGCCCGGGTTGCGGGCTCGATCAATGACTCTCTCATCATTGATGTTTCTATCTCTCTCTCCCTCTCCTTTCCTGTCTCTGAAATCAATAAAGATATATTTAAAAAAAAGATATAGGCATTATAGCAGAGAAATCTAAATTAAGAAATTAATAGTACCAACAGTTAAACATGGTGAACTGAACTCTTGCATTTATTTCTGTACTTTCCCAAAAAATCCATTAAAATGAATGTGAAGTGTTTCTAAAAACTTATTAACCAACAAGGATAAAGAGAAATGGAAGAAGAGACAAGGTCATCTATATAAGTGGAAATAAACAAGAGCAGGCCAGCTTATGCTGCAGAACTTGATGAAACTGAAACTCCATAACTGAAAATACTAGGAAAGAGAAAACTGGCTGAAAGTATATATAAGGAGGATTAGAAACTCCCCTTTCTCCTCCCTAATTCTTCCAAAACAGGTGACCAGCACTTTCACACTTTACCCCCAGGACACACACACACACACACACACACACACACACACACTTAAAAGGTAAGATGGAATCAGAGAATGCCGGAAAAAAGGAACAGGAGTTGCTGTGGACTAAAGCAGCATTAAATGTACTGTAGGAAAGGTGAAATGAAAACTGAAAATGGGGATCAAATCAGTCTATGTGTCGGACATGAGCTTCCTAGCTCCCAGTGCTCAATCTTACCCTAACACCCAGAATCCTGCCCCCAGACTAATACCCATAGGCAGGAAGTTGCGGGATCCTGAATTTATAAAATGTAACTGGAGATAGTACTGCTTAGAAGTCCTCCAATGAAATGGGCAAGTTCAGTTGGTGGAAAGCTCTAAGGACACACACTAAAAAGCTTTCGTTAATTCTTTTAGTACCTCACTTTTAAATATAAACGGGGAGTCAGTCTTCACAAGCTAGTTGAAGAAAGTTTCTACAATGTATGAGACAACCGTAATGAAGAAACTTGGATAAAACAGAGCCAATGCAAAGAGTAGAAAAAAATTTTAGGGAAAGTATAAACATTCTCAGAATGATAAGAAAAGCTATTTCATTTACAAAACAGCCACTGTGGAAATTGGGCACATGGAAGACAAGACAAAAAAAAATCAAACACCAAACGAGGCAATTATGGAGTTGGAATCTGAGGATTAGTAGTAAATATATTCAGCTGGTACCTCCTCCTGGGATAACAGAACCACTATCTTTTACAAAAGAAAATGAACACCATTTCCTTCTCTCTAAACCGCATGCATAGAGCCAAAAAGGTGGGCATGAAGAAATCTAAATCACAACATCTGCCCTGAAGCTTCTGGGGAGTCCAAACAAAGGTCTTGTGTTCCAAGGCATGGGTAGAAATACGTTTTAAGTGATGAGAACATTAATAGAACTCCTTTTTTGCAAAGGATAGAAACCCAACATGTTAAGCAAAGAAGGGGAATGTTTTAGGGATTAAGCAAGGAAGTATTCTACTAACCTGGCAGCTCCCATTAGCCCATGTGAATAGCTCTTTCTAGAAAGTGGGAAGCAGGCAAACTTATGTATTTCAATGACAAAACAGGGAGGTATAATTTTCTGTTTAAAACAAGACCATGGCTATGTCAAAGTGAGAGCTTAACAAATAGTATGTGATTCAGAAGTCACTAAAAATAACGAAAACTGCTATACTTGCCATTGCTTAATTACCTTATACTTAGGGGAAACAGCATTAATAAATTAAAGTTATTTTTCATATAAACTTTTAAAAGAAATATTACACTGGACAGGGAGACTATTCAAGACTATTGCAATAGGGGAGAAAGATTGAATCCAAATCCACTGAAACAAAAGATGGAAGTTTTAAAATGCTAGCGTGCGTTAGTGGAAAAGTACTAGAGGACATTGGTGGGAAGGCTGGCCAATGTGTTTACTAACTGGCACTTATTGAAGTTAGACTCCTATCCTCCCACAGACTGGGAGATCGGGGAGCTGTTTTGATTGATGATTACCTTTCAAAGGGATGGCTCCCGGGTCCTTCTGAAAGACATTTCTGGATTATAAACCTAGCAAGAAGCTGAGACAAGATTTACATCTCAAAGGGTCAGAAAAAAGTTCACACAAAGAATTGCAAGTTTTCTAAAGTAAATGCTCTAAGAAAATGGAGGTCAGGGACCTATAGTCAGAAAGAACCTATCTGAAGTTTAGTCAAGCTGAGGGGAACATGAAGGCTGTCTTGAAATTTTAAATATGAAAACTTAATAACTTTATTATAAATAAGATGGAAAGCGCATGGCATTTGGAGTAAAAAAGACGAGGGGTTCAGATTCTGGATCTTTATCACACCAGTTGCTTGAGTTCCTATTTAGTTGTAGTAAAAGCAATTATGCTAAATTAAATTAGATAATACATGTAGAGTGCTTAGCACACATCCAGGCAAAGAGTAAGAATTAAAAAATGTTAGGCCTTGCTGTTACTGAAGTGAAACTGAAATTCGGATCCAGCAAAAGTTTCAATGTTTCCTGATACACGATGCGCTGAAAAGAACACATTTTCACCTCTGAGGCATTTCTGCCCCCAAAATGCATAATCTGAATCTACTTGTGAGAAAACATGAAACAAACCTGCACTGAGGGATATTTTCCAAAATAACTGACCTGTACTCTTAGAATTTATCCACATCATTAGAAAAAGGAGGAACTGTTTCAGGTTAAAGGAGCCTAAAGAGACACAACACACAGCAAATGCAGCATGTGAGCTGGGATTTTCTTTTGCGATAAAGGGCATTATTGTGACAACCGGCAAATTCTAAAACAGGCCCCGGCCGGTGTGCTCAGTTGGTTAGGTGTCCCATGCACCGAAAGGCTGCCGGTTTGATTCCTGGTCAGGGCCCGGGCCCTGCTGCGGCTCCATGGCAGGGGGCCTGCTGGAGGCAGCCCAGAGATGTTTTTGCTGTCACATCTGTGTTTCTCCCGCCATCGCTCTCTCCCTTTCTCTCTCTCTAAAAATCAATAATAAAAAAAAAAAAATCTAAAACAGATTCGTAGATTAGCTAATAGTATTTTTTTAATTTAAAATTAACCGATGTTAATTTTCTGATTTGGATAAAATTTATGGTAATCATATAAGAGAATAAATTTCTTTTTAGGAAAAATATTCTGAGTATTTAGGGGTAAAAGGGCATCATGTCTGCATCATACTCTTAAAAGGTTCAGAACGAAATAATATGTATATGTAGAGAGAGAGAAAGGAAGATGAATATATAGGGTTAATGTGGTAAATGTTAACATTTGGGAACTATAGACAAAGAATATACAAGAATTCTTTATACTATTTGTAGTAGCAGAAATATGCTTCCTACCCCAAAATATGTCCATGTCCTGATCCTAACTTGTAAATATGTTAACTGACATGGCAAAAGGGACTTTGAAGATGTAAATAAGCTAAGGGTCTTGAGATGGGAAGATTATTCTGAATTATCCAAGTAGGCTCGATATAATCACACACATCCTTAAAAGTGAAAGAGGGAGCCAAAAGAGTTGGAGGTAGAGAGATCTGAAAATGTGACATGGCTGGCTTTGAAGATGTAGGAGGGAGCCATAAGCCAATTAATGCAGGTGGATTTTAGAAGCTGGAAAAAGCAAGGACATGGATTATCCTTTAGCCCAGTGAGACTGAATTTGTTACAACAGCAGTAGGAAACTAATACACTATTCTTGCAGCTTTTCTATGAGTCTGAAAATTTTAAAGTAAGTTTTAAAAAAAGGTTCTGGTAGATATTTCTTAAGAAGAGAGAGTAATCTTTTAACTGTTTTGGTCTAAATGTTCAGAGGTGGGACTTTAATTAAAATCATAGAATAGTCTTAAAATTTAAAAGGTAATTATGCCAGAATCTCAGCAGGGTATTCAATAAAAGTATACATTGACATGCAGCACTAAGCGTAACTATTTTTTAACTTAAGATTTTAATTAAAAGCCGACATACCAAAGATTATGGACAATGAATATTAGCATTTTAATTAACCTATCAGAGGTGTTTATAATGATTTCATTTTACATTTTCTATTTCTTTCAAGCAGAAACCAATTGGGATGAAGTTCCATTTTGTTATTACCCAAACTCACTATTTTCCCAACCAAAACTCCCTCTTCTCCCTCTTCTCCCAACCAAAACTCACTTTTTTTTTTTTTTTGACAATATTCGGTCCTCTTCAGTACCAATTAAAGCCAAGAGTAACCTGTCACCCTCTATCTTCAACTGAACATGGAAGTTGAGGGTCAAAACCACACAGATGAATACTAAAGAGATAAACAGACACACAGGTGAAATTCTTTTTTCAATGTGTTAAACCTGTGTAATGACTTAGACGTTCAGGGTAAGGAGCTGGTAATAACTGGGCAGGGTTTCTTTAAAATGTTAGCCTTGACCTGTGGCTTGACATAGATGAAGCGTGTGCTTTAGCATCTAATAAGATGGTAAATTGGTGAAATTTATATAGGCCTGGAAAAAAGCTGAGAGGTAGCTAAAATAATTAAGCTGAGGAGAAGACAAGGTTAGCTGATTCTAAGGTTTTATTGGCATATACCCAAAGATGAAAGCAAATATGGGGTGGGATTAATGCCAAAAGAGACTTAGAAGTTAGGATTGATTTTGAGGTCCATGGGAATTTAAATCATAGAGATTATCTCAGCTTCTAAATCATACTAAAATATTGACTGTATTGGGCTATTGCATTTGTAGTGAGTCTAAATGATTTGTCATTTTGCTGTTACTTCCCAGAACCAAGCTAATTACCTATTAATTACAGAGGACTGAAATAAAAGCATTTACTAAATTGGTCTGTGCAGAGTACCAGGCAAGAGAAACAGGCTTCTTCCTTAATGTGCACTTAAACTCTATTGTGTTGAAACCTGGACAGGCTCTCAACAGTGCCAGAGACCTTTGAAAATAACTGTCCCAGAAGAGCAAATGTAAGGAGGAAAGTTTCAGCTTTCTGGGGGTATGTGTGAGTCTTTGTTGGTTTAGGCTAGACCCTTGATATTATTTAACATGGTTTATTGTACATAATTAGATTCTAATTTCTGGAGAGAGAGACATTTATTTTCAGCACTGAATTGGTAATTCGAGTGAGGGTAGTTTTAAATCAAGCATGAGCGTTATTCATGCTGTATCCTAACATCCTTCAGAGGCAATTGTTTCTACTGCTTTTTAGGACACAGCTTGATGAATAAAATAAATTTGGAAAAGGAGACACACAAAATGCAGAAATATAGACCATTAAAAAGCTTATAAACCCACAACAAATACTTTAATTACATTGGATGAATGTAAATCATGAAAGCCGAGCAGCTGGATGCTATGAAAATGTAAATGCAAACTAATCAGTGCAAGTGGAATAAAGCTGGAAGCAGTATACATCAAAATCTCCATTGGCAAAGGCAGAGGGGCTGCCACCAGGCATTTTTATGTAACCGCACACTGGACATTCCAGACACATGGACACACATATCAGATAATAGCAAGATTTGGGGTCGGGCATCAACCTTAAAATGGCTCTGAGGATTCTTATTTCCATAATGAGCTTTCTCGAAATGTGCGCCTGATTTAATTTTTATGAAGCCACTAAGCCACCCTAGCTATTTTAATGATTTGGCTGGACCTGAAATTTAAAAATTGAGTTTTCCTGGTGGTACTCTTAACTGTGCTAAGTGAACAAAGACGTGAAGTGGGAGGTTTCAGAATATTCTTTATCTCATTAGCACACCTGCAGTAAATGCTAGCCATAAGGGTAATCTAAATAAATATGAAGGTTACCACAATTCTTGGTTTGTTCCTCCTGTGTCTTTTTAACCTTCAAAAGAACTTCCAGTTTTCCAAAATCCAAATGAGACCTTTACTATGAGCCCCTTTCTCCAAAACCTTGCCTTTCCTCAGCTTTTTAAATTTAAACCTTCACCTCCCCATCAGCACAAAAATCCATTTCCTCTACCTGTTTTCCTGGAACAACCAAAGACCTTTCCTCCTAGCAGCCCCTCAGCCCTGGCTGAGCTATACAACAAGTGAGAATAAAACCTATTAGATTTCTGACTTACAACTTTCAGTGCAACAAAAAATTTTCCCTCTACCTCTCTCTGCAGTACTTAACTGCCCCTGTGATTCCCAAACCTGGCTGTACCTCAGAGTCACCTGGGGAACTTTTAAAACTACAGAGGCTTGGGCTCCTTCCATTAGAGATTCTGTTATTCATCTGTCTGTTGTAGGGCTTGGGAATCAGACACATATTTTTAAAAACTCCCTCTGTGATTTTAATGTGCCCCAGAGTTGGGGAAACATGCTTTAGGTCTTGTGTCTTATGAAAAGTATCTTGTTTATAAAAGGTATCTGTTTGCAGAGCATTCCAGAGAAAAGAAACTTCCATCTTTATTCAGATTTCCTATTCCCAGGAAAGAAATCTTTGTCTCTGCCTAAGACCCAAACCTTGATCTTTGCTTGTGATCCTGTCACATAAGCTTGGTCTCCTGTTCCTAAAATGACTTTTTGTTGTTGTTGTTGTTCTGTTTTACTTTCTGCTAAGCTCTCTGTAGCTCAGGACCTAGAGACCCAGCTATAGATGGCTTGATATCGAGCTATCACAAGTCATGCCTCCTAAATCCATTCCAGTACTTGCAGATACCTACTACCATAATGGCCTTAGGGGTCTTTCTTCCCCCAAGTCACTTAGTTCATAAATGCTAACAAGGATGGAAGATTTGAGGATGCTTTCTATTTCTCCTCCCTTCCAAAGTTGTGACCATTAGTGCATCAAAGTTTTTATTAATAAGTAGGTGAGTGCTTAATAAGTCCCCAATGGTATGCTTCTGTTATATTTTGTTCGACTAGGAAGCTTATCCTAAGATTATTATGGGATCTTGTCCTCATTATTTTGAATCTGTGTCCATTTAACATTGAATGTGCAATAATACGAACCACAGGTTTCTAGAAGGCAAACCCTGGGCCCTGTCTAGGCATGCAAACTCAGGAGGACAGGAAATGGCCTCAGGTACCTGACATGAACAGTGAAAGAGCAGCAAGTCCCACTGGTCTTTAGAGTGGAGGACCATGAATGTGATGAAATATGGTTCAGAGAACACCCTGGACTCTGGCTGGTCAGACTGCTCACTCCTCCTATGGGGTGGAGCCTGTAAGGGCTGGACATGTGAGCAGGAGCTTCCCCTCCTCTACAGACAAAGATGAAAAAGAGGGGAGAGGAACCTTCTGACTTACTGTGGGAGAGAGCCAGGGCATTCATTCCGAAACATAATGAAACATTTGGCCCACTTGAACACATTAATACATATTTCTGTCAAAGAACCTAGGGGAGCTTATAAAGCAGGGAAAAGAATCCCTTGAGCCCAAGATATGAGACTTAAAAGTCAGGATACATTAGTCTTGAAAGACACCTTAATATTATCTGCTTCAGTGATATTTCATTCTGACCTACTGAGCTCTAGGGATTCCAAGAAACTTAATTCTGGGGTCACTGTGGGAGGGAGGACAGGGAAGGAACGGATGGGGTTCTAGACTCTTAACCCTCTATTCCAATTAAAGTTCTTCAAACTTAGTTTTATTAAGTCTGCATCTAAACACTGAGGGATTTTTTTTGTTTTTGTTTTTGTTTTAAGGAATTTGAAAAGGCTTCATTGAAGAATGATCAGCTTAACTACCGAGAAAACTGGAAAATGAATCGCTATATCGCTATACAAGGAACTGGAGAAGACCTTGAGGGACTTTACAATGCATGCGAAACATTGTTTAATATTAAAATATTGCAATATTACTCCTTTACAGTAAGGGGAGCACCACTTGTCCACCAAAGCCAGGAAACAATAAAGAGGCAACAGAGACAGTCTCCTGATTTGCCAGGTCCCCATTACTTTCTGACTGAGGGACCAATGGGGCTTTTACCTAGATTAAATCATAGGAGGGTTGATTTATAGCTCTGCTAATAAAAAGAAACCTTTGAGAACAAAGCTCCTTCCATCTAGAAACTCTTTCTTTGGTTTACAGGAACTATACCATCTTGGCTTTTATCCCTCCTTGCTACATTAGCAATGCTTGTGGTGTATTATCTACACCAGGGATCAGCAAATTTTTTTTTTTTTTTTTTTAATAAAAGGCCAGACAGTAAGTATTTTAGTTTTGCAGACCACATGGCCTCTATAACAACTACCACAAAATATGTAAGAGAATGGGCATGACAGCATTTGATGATGGCCTATAGTTTGCCAATCTCTCATATACATAAGAGGGCTGTTTTGTTCATTAAACTTTTCCATTTTATGCTCCAATAGTTACACAGCTGGCACCATATTTTATAGAGGGACGGGCCTCATAAATCCATAAATTTCTTACTGGCTTACCATTAGCAAACCTAGACATGCCAGGTAACATGCTGCTTACAGCATATCATAGATAAGGGTTTTCCATTAGTAAATAAAATCAGGACATTTGATTAGCATATTTGCAAAAATACCTGACCATGTCATTTTATTCTTTTCTTTCCTCCATCCCTCCCTCCTATGTCATCTCCTACTTTTCTTAATTTTTGCCCTCCCCAAGTTGTCTCCAGGACAAGGATGGATGACAGATCAGCTGCTAACCCTTTCCTTCCCACCCTGCTATAAAGTGAGCTCTGTGAGGACAACTGTTTGTACTTATGTTTTTACTGATGTAGTGTCAGTTAAGACCTGTGGGCAGGAAAGGCGAACTCATGCCTGGAATATGTTTCAGTTCCATCCAAGATGCATCATAGCCCCTTCCAGAGTAGAAGTGGCACAATATAATCAACTTTCTAACAAGTTACTGGTTGGCCTCCTTGAGGGATGGTGTCATATTGAGAGATTCTGTTGTTAACAGGTTGAACATTTGGCAGTTGCAATAGCTAAAAATCATCTCTGGTGAGTGGGAGTCCCTGCTGTCTGGCCCGTGGCATCTCCATTCATGCATCCAATTCATTAGGACTGGAGTGACTGATGACAGAGGCTGGCTGATATCAACTGGTCAAGCCATTCTTCCAACTGCTTGTCTGTTTAGTGCCTCGCCCATGGTAGTGTTAGATACTACATCTAACATGGTTGTTGTACTGATTCAGAGAGGATCACACTCCTATCCATGATAAGAATTTTTTCCAGACTTGTCAGTTGACTGTTAAATAATCCAGTTTCAAAGTCTTTTTCCTTGGTCTACTCTTTAGCATGAACTATCTTCATGTCTTCAGTCAGGTTTCCAAGCAAACAAATTGTAAGATGGAAAAGATGGAATTTATTTGGGAGTGCTTTCAACAGCACCACCTGTAAGGGAGCGAAGGCATTAGGACTGGGAAAAGTTGAACTGCGTTGGAATTGTAACAAATCCTTGGCTCACCCCACAAGGTAACTGGGGCACTTAGATGGCTGTTTATAATTGTCCCAGATTGTGGAAAAAGGGCTGGGCTTTTGCACTCCTGCACCAACTAATAGTCATTAGATATAGGTTGCACCAGGGAAGGGAATGCAACCTTAAATAAGGCCGCTCCCTCTGACATAGGGAAATTCCTGGTTGGGGAGATTCGGTTGTGAGCCATCAGCAGGCAACATCCTAGAAATTGGAGGGACTGAGTTCCTTGTTTCTGAATGTGAACCTGAGTTAAGGCACTAATAGTGGAAATAAAAAAAGAAGGGGTATATTTGAGATTTATTTAGGACACTAGGTTTGAGCAATCAGGGAGAGGAAAGAGTATGGAGCTGCACTAGATTTATAAGCTGGGTGACCAGTGGAAGAGAGATACCATTCATGAAAAAGAAAACAGTAGGATTAATGGGTTTGGGGGTGGGGGGAGAAAATAGGTACATTTTGGACATTCTTAGTTACCTATGAAGCATTTAATAGAGACTATAAAATGTTTGGAGATAGAGATCTGGCAATTATGAAAGATTAGAACTGGGGAATTGTAGCTATCAATTTAGAGAACATAGTTTGTGAAGGATGTGCATGAAACATACATAAGGAAGAAGAAATAGAGGCCAAGGGTAAAATCTGAGACATTTAAAATGCAAATGAAGAAAGACAGTAAAATTGTTCTAACCCCCTATTGACAGATCTAGAGAAGATTTTAAAGTTCTTGGCTGGCCAAAATGGCATATCACACTTGCCACATCTGGATGGACCCAGGCCGCCCGATGAACTAGAAGCAGGTGCTACATACTGGAGCTTGCAGCCAAAAGATTGACATCACAGATGCATTTAAATTATACAAATTTGCTCTTCTCTTTTCCTTCCTTTCCTGTCAGGGACAGTTCGTTTCTTTCTTTCTTTTCTTTCTTTTTTTCTTTTTATATATCTTTATTGATTTCAGAGAGAGGAAAGGAGAGGGAGAGAGAGAGAGATAGAAACATCAATGATGAGAGAGTCATTGATCAAGCCCACAACCTGGGCATGTGCCCTGATGGGGAATCAAACCCTAATCGCCTGCATCTTAGGCCGATGGTCTACCGCTGAGCCACTCCCAGCCAAGCCAGGGACAGTTCGTTTCTAAGTGCATTAAGTAGTGCAAGGCCTGTTGGACCTCCTTGCCTGGGGCAGGGAGGAGTCATGGTGGTTAAGAGCACAGTGCTGAGATCAGATCACCGTGAGATGTCCTAGGAAGGCAGTGCAGTGGGGGATGGGTGTCAGAGCCCAAGCAGTGAGGAGAGCGTTCATGCTTGGGGCTGGTCCTGCATGAAGTGTTAGATACCAAGCAGGGTGAAGAGGGGATGCTCTTCATGGAAAATGGTTTTGTTAATTATCAAATATACAATAATGTGTTTGTGTATGTGCATGTGTTAATCATATTTCACTTTAATATCATATTTGATATTATTGATAGTTGTCATACTTGAAACATTTTCTTTGCTTGGCTTCTAGGACAGCTTTCCTTCCTAATTGTTCTATTTCCTTCATATCCCCTGCAGATTTTTATCCTATCTACCCTTCTTTAAATGATGGTTTAATGCTCAACCTTCTATTTTTCTCATTCTACTTACCCTCCCTGATTTACAAGTTCTATATATATACCAGTTAATAGTTCCTTGCACCAGTTTGGAACAAAGATATATTTATTTAATTATGTATTAATGATATAATCTAATTAAATAAGTACATTTATTTATATATATATTTAAATAAATATAACAACCTATAGAACCTTTCTCTCCTGATTTCCAGACTTAGATATTCCAAACAACTATTTTAAGCATCTCGTTGAGAGGATGTTTCCAACATTCTGCAACTCACCGTTGTCACCTCCAAACTTCTACGTCTTTATCTTTGCCTTTTTATTCTGTTAGATGGTACCAATCCCTCCCAACTCTCAAAGCCAGAAGCCATGAGAATCATAATTATGCCCTCTTTTGCTCTCTCACTCTTAGTCCCTCACCAAGTCCTGTTGACTCTAGCCTCTCCCATCTCTATTTCTCTTCTCCATTTCCACACTTTAGTGCGGACTCTTTTCATTTCTTACTAGGATTACTGAAAATGATGTCCTGGTCTCTAATCTAGTTTCCTCCAATTTATTTTCCATACTGCTTCTAGTTACCTTTTTAACTAAAAACATTATCATACCATTCCCCTGCTTAAGATTCTCCAACAGCTTCCCATTTACTAAACAAAACATCTGAACTTCTTAGCATTGCCTGCATGATTTTATATATATATATATAAGAAATATCTTATCTCAGAGAGGAAGGATGAGAGAGAGAGAGAGAGAGAGAGAAAGGGAGAGAGAAACATCAGTGATGAGAGAGTCATTGATCGGCTGCCTCCTGAATGCTCCCTGACTGGGGATCAGGCCCACAACCGGGGCATGTGCCCTGACCAGGAATCGAACCGAGATCTCCTGGTCGATGCTCAACTGCTGAGCCACGCCCGGCCCGGTGCCTGCATGATTTCATTATCTCACTGCTCATGATCTCACACTCCGCTCTAATAACACTGCACATTTGGATTTGAAAGCGATGCCTTGAAATGGGTTTTTACTGAGGTATATCTGAGTTCTGTCAGGAGGTTTAAAGATAATTAATTGTCTTTATTTATATGAAACTTTTCCCTTGAAACAAATGTAAAAAGTACACAGAACATTTTATATCTTACAGTCAATGAGTATCTGAAATAATCAGAACTGTATTCTAGGAGCAGAAGATGAAATATACCACAATGACTTTGAAGCTACCAGTCTCTTGGAATTTAATTTTGTGAACTTGATTCTATAGATAAGAAAGCAAAAACCTTTCAAATCATTTTTATAAAATAAAAGAGGCAGTTACTTACTTCTGTGGTAAAAAATAGCAGGGAGGAGCAGGAAGACAGGATAGAAACATCTCCTTCGTTTTCTTTATGACCTAGATGAATTTTGAAATCCAAAATACCTTCTTTTGAATATTACCTCCTCCTCTGGTATGTGTTCTGCCTCTTAAATTTATGAAATATCTTAAAGTAAAAAAGGAATAAGTGAACCAGTTATATGTCCTATAGGCAAGACAGGCAGAGAGTATATTGTCAGTTTGTAACCAATTTACTTTATTAAAATTACATTAAAATTCTTGGCCATTATATGACATTATTAATATTGCAATAAAAAATACTGGGAAGAAAATGAATTTATTTCTGAGTCTTTGAGGTTATTTTCATGGGCCCATACTTAGTATTTCTCAGTAGATTTCTACCTGACCACTTCTGCTTAACTAAATAGTGGAAGGCCACAGAGAAACAGAATTTGAGGATTTAAGTGTAACTTCCCCATCAATTTCCTGGCAAATTTTTGCAATCTTCGAATCTATTTTTATAAAATTATGTTTATTTTCTTAAGTGGTGGTATATTGAAAGCTACTTATTGGTCAGGACTGCAGGTTCTTTTCACTGTGTCCTTTACAGAACATATGACATTGCCTGGAGCATAGTAGATGTTCAATAAATAATAAATACTTGTGGATTCAAGTTTAATTATATTTCACCTTGTTTTATAGGAGAGGCTCGACATTTGGAGTTTTAGCTCTGCGAAGCTAATTATTTCATCAGGGCTTTTCTGTTATTTCTATCTCTGTGGAATCACAGAAAATATAACAGCATAGTTGATATTTTTACAATTCCTCTTTAAACCTAACATTAGAATTCACTGACTGTATTGCCAAGAGAGTTCTGCCTCTCAAAAAAAAAAAAGTATTTCTACTTTATTGATAACTTGACAAATTGCATGAAATCAGAGAAATAGAACTAGGAAATAGGATTTGAAGAAGCCCACTCAAAGGAAATTTCTATTCAAACAAGCACCCAGATTACCTAAGCAAAGATACTGAAATAGTGCATATACTTACATAACAAGACCTCGATGATGATAATTGAGGACCAGTGGTTCAGGAGAATGTGTCTGACCATTCTGTGCCCATAGAGACATCCAAGGTGCTGATTAGGCTTCATGAAAGACAGCCATTCTCCTTGTATCTTTTTTTTAACCTTAATTATGCTCCTTCAGCTTGCATTTTCACTGTATTTGACTAGACAATGACAATCTAAGCACATTTCCAGAAAATGTGCAATTTCCATAGGAATTGAAAGTGCACTTGTAAATTTAAAGTTCAGCTTCTTGCTGATCATTTGGTACTTTATTTCCTACATGGACTTAAAGTGACCCACTTACTTATGGAGCTGGGAAAGATTATACTAACACCACAATTCCCCTCTTATCTTTATAAGAAAGTGCCCAGTTACTGGGAAAGATACTATTAAAACTTTTACATCTTTTTGTTCTTTTATTTAAATGACCTCTGTGAAAGTGAGTTTTTCTTAAGTTTTATGATCTGTACTTTGAAGGACCATGCGCGATTATTTAAGATTAAATGAAAGCATGACAGGATTTTAAAAGAATGTATTTTATTAAGGTTATTTCTTTAAAAAAAGTATATTTCAAAGAACTTAGACATTAATACAAAATTCTCTAGAATGGTTGTCTAAGAAAAAAATAGCTCTAAAGCTTCCAGATTTTCTTGTTTGTAAATTATTTTACCTGCAAACACAGCCCTTTCCTTCCACCATGAAACCACCATCCTCGGCTCTCCAATCCTCTTCTAACTGGAACATACCTGGTTTAAGATAAGAAATATCTATGAACACAAGAAATGTGTACTTTACCCTAAATAAATTACATTTAAGGTCATAACTATTATTGCCTATAACACAAAATCTGAAGTACAGAAAATAGACTGTATCTCTCCACATAAGACAGGTTGCCTCACTGACGTGTCCAAAGGTCATTGGTTTCATCTATGAGGGAACTCCTTAACACAGTTCTATAAAGAACATTCAGCTATTCAATAAGTATTCACTAAGCATTTATTCTATAGCGCATACCACTTGTAAAAGTGGGTAGACAGAGTTCACATTTAATTGAAGGTGGTGACTGGAAAGAAAGATGATAAACATGACCCTTGTAGGCTGACACATATTAAAGAAAGAAAAATAAACAGGATGATGCGTTAGATGATGTTCCGGTTTTCTACTGCTGCACAAAATCAACCCACACTTAGTGGGTTGGAACAACAGTATTAATTTCTTTTGCTCAGTGATTGCAATTTGGTCAGGACTTAGCTGGGATAGCCCATCCCTCCTCTAAACTATCAGCTGAGGTGACTTTACTCATATGGTTTGCAGTTTGGTATTGGCTGTGGGCTACTCCTCTCGTCATGGGCCTCTTCATAGTACTGTGGCTTCCTTACAGCATGGCAGCTGGGATCTGTGAGCACGTGTCTGAAGACACAGGAGGAAGTAGCTGCTGGCCTCTGATAGCCTATGCCCGATACCTAGAAAAGAATTGTTTATGCTGTGCTACTCTGGTTAAGCAGCCACAAGCCTGCTCAAGTTCAAGGGATAGGCTTTAAACCAACCTCTTAATAGGTAGAGTGGTAAATAATTTAATTTATCAGAGGGTAAATGGAGAGAATGGTCATGGGCCAAAAAAAAAACACAACCACCTCTTTGAGGAGTTGGAGTTGACATTCAGATTGAGATCTGATGGGTGAGACAGAGCTTGAGGATAAGGCTCATTTAATATTCACTATCCAATAATTATTGAATATTTCTCAAAAAGTGCTTTTAAAGACACCAGATATTAAGCCTGAATAAGGTATCATATTTGTTTTGAATTTTCATATCCAAATGACAGAGTAAAATGCGTAAAGGAATATAATAAGGCAATGTGGTAAGTGCTCCAAGGCATGTGTCTATAGGAGTTGTGGAGTTACAGAGGAAGGAATTATTAAACCTGCTGTAACTGCACAGACATTTTATTTCTTTAATATGACCTTTTCTCTTTTCTTTCCTTTTGATTGAAACTGGCCCCATTCAGCTCCCTGACTCACTTACTGCCTTCTCCCTTTCACATCCACTCTTAATCATTAAGCATTCAGGACAATGAGGTTCTGGTCAGTATCAAATAATCGTAGGAACAAAGCCTCGGTCTGCTGACCACAGAGACAGAGTTTCAGTCAAACGAGAGGTAACATGTAGGCCTCAGTTATTTTTCAGCTCCAGAACAACTCTACGGACCACATCCTCCTGAAACCAGACTAAGTGATGCTATGGCTGACATCAGGACCAGACGCAATGATCAGCTACCTCCAACCCTGCCACCGACCAATCAGTAAAAACCACGACCCTGACCATGACCCTAATTCACTCAGTCACCATGATTAATGATTTTCCCCCTGTATAAGCCATCACAGAGCCAGGTCTTTGAGCATTTGCTCACCTGTGACTCCCAGCATAGCTCTTTCTCCTCAACTATAAACTCTTACTTTCTTGGCTGCAAACTCCTGTTTGTGTTTTATTGGACTTAGATGCAGGTAGGCAAGTGGGTCCCCTTTGTCCAGTAACACTGCTTACAGAATTCAGAGATGTCTTCTCAGAGGAGGTGAAGTCTGAGCTAATTTTTGAAAGACAAGTCTATCAGATGGGTAGGGAAGAGAGAACGTGAGCGATGTGGGAATTATAGGCAAGGAACAAGTATTTGCAGAGGGTGAGGAGGCATTGGGGAAAATTACAACTGCAAGAAGATTAAAATGGTTTGATTAGAGGCTCAGCTGTGAAGAGTGGCTGAAGCTGAGGCTAAAAATGGAGGATGTGTGTAGACCTTGTAGGACCTTCAATGTGCAGTATGGTGTGCCTGCTAAAGAGTTTATCTTGCAGGTTAATCAAAAGTCTCATGAGGTTTCAGTTCTAGTTATATTATGTTGCTGGAATCAGTATAGCTAATAAAATTATATCTAAACATGTACAATGTCTGATTTTCCTTTTTTAAAAAAATATTGAACATTCAGTTGAGATCACAACTCCTGGAATCAAAATGATTGAGTTAAAATTCTGGTACCATGACTTTCACAGTGTGGCCTTGGGTTAGTTACTTTAATCTGTCTGTGTCTCAATCTCCACCTCTGTAAAATAGGAATAGGAATATCTCCTCTTCTCATTGATTTGTTGTGAAAGTTTAAGAAAGTCATTTTATGTAAAGCATTTAGATAGAACGGCAGTTGGCATGTAGTAAACACTCTGCTTTATCATTATTCCATGTGCCAGTTTCCCTTGCTGAGGCCCACCTCCTGACCCCGCCTAGAGTGCAGGCAAAGCCCGCTGGAGTACCCACACTGCTGAAACGGTCCCCCATGCTCCCGGAGTTAAAATTTTCCATTGTAAAGAGTCAATTATAAATATAAATTAGACCATTTATCTATCTCTACCACATTGAACATAAACAAAGATATTGTTTTGCCCTTTAGTAAACCTCCTGAGATGGATTATATTCTTCCAAACACCAAGTCAGTTTAAGTACAGCTGGTAAAAGAGACAAAGAAGTAACAACAACAACAAAAACCCAACATAAAGACTGGTTTTCTTTCCCTCATCCTGTCCCCTAAATACTTCTTCCTAAACCCAAGTCACATCCCACCCTTTCCCACTTTTCTCTTCTGCCACCTCCCCAGATGCCTTTATTTTATTCCTACAACACATGCATTTCCCTTCTTTATATCTAGTTAAAGAAAATTTATTAATATGTTGAATTAAAAAATGCCTACTGGCCCTATAGTTAGTTTCTAATTGACAGCAACTATTTTAACTTGAAGCTAAACTGCTCTCTCTCAGGTGCCAAGTGGCACTTGGAATAAGAAGAAATATTTCTTATGAAAATTAAACCTAAAAAAAGAAAGCATTAAAAATTCATTTTAGCCCAACCATTTCAAGTAAATGGTGATTGGCAGACTGAAATTTTGGCTAGCTCATTGGTCATTGTTAGTGACCAGAAAGGGCTGTAAAAAGAATCCATGGTCTTTTCTTTCTAACATCCTTCAGCACACTATTGTGCTCAAGTGGGTGACCCATGTTCCAGAGGTGATGCTGTGTATCAGGTGGCGAGATCTGAGTTTCTCTTTTGAGGGCAGTGGCATTTCATCGTTTTCTTTGTGTTGGCATGTGTGCACGCATGCACACAGTTCCTTGTCTCCAAGAGTCCATGTATCCATGCACGTAGTTCCTAACCCCTAAGAACCCGTGTAAACATGCATGCAGTTCCTCATCTTCAAGAGCCTATGTATGCATGCACACATTTTCTTGTCTACAAGAGCCCATGTATGCATGTGTACAGTTTCTTGTCTCCAAGAGCCTGGTGTCTTCTGACCTTGTGGCAGCTGGCAGGATGATTAGCTAGCTAGTTACAGCTGCTTTGTGGAGTGTCCAATGTGTCTGTCTCCAGCAGGAGGCAGTGTTGGGAGGAGAAAGGGTATCGAAAGCCAGTTTCAATAATATGAGATTCAATGCCCCAATTTCTATCTTGCCTTTTGAAATTAGAAGCTCTATATGGTGTTATTATTGTTATTCAACATTTATTGGATGCCAACTGTGAAGTAGACCTTGAATGGAATATTAAGAAGGTACAATCTCTACTCGGTGGGTCAGCAATTTAAACAAGACAATGCAATAAGCAAAGGGAGGAGAGGACTGGCTCACACCTGGAGAAGGTAGTGGTAGCTGATTTACATTTTCTCCATAAGAGCTTGGATTTTTCAGACTATTCTCTTTCTACTTCCCCTCAGTCACCTCTGTGGTGTGTTCCTGCATTCCAACATCATCATTTCCTTTACATCAGCCATAATGAACAAGTGCTTCCTAGGAAAGAGGAACTATTCAATGCTGCTGGGTCTTGAAGTGCTGACATTGGCTTTCTCAGTAACACATTCTGTATTGATAAATGTCAGGACCCAAAGAACAAATTTAATTCCAGACAAGTCCAAATTTGACTTTCCCAGATAATGGCATAACACCCAACTTCACAGAAAAGTGTGTGGATGTAGTCTAATGATAAAACTGTGGGTGTTTTATAGTCTTGTAAAGATTCAAAGGCAGTTCTATTTATTGCTTATCATTAGCCACTTTGGACATTTTTACTGTTGTTTGTCTTTAGTTGAATCTCCCTTCCTGTTTGATTTGTTTACTTGAATTTGAGATATATGTTCAAGCAGAAATGGCACATTTATTTAATGCAAAGCAAACAGACTCCTTGTATTTGTTATTTAGATCAATAAAAGGACATCCTATGCACTCTTTGCCAAAGGGCACAAGTACAAATTTTAAAACACTGGAGTCAGCAGCATTACAAAATCCCATTTTAAAAGCAATTCCCTCAAAATATCCCCCTCTCAAGGATCACCAGTTTGGAAAGTTATGCCTCCACTTTGCAGGTCATTTGACCAAGCCTCCACCCACCAAAATCGAAAGGGTATTCATAAGCAAGTAAAAATGTAAGATACAAAATAAGAATGGTTGAATACAAATATTTACTACTTGCCAGAAATGTGGGAACTAGGTTATATTATATCTTGAAACATGGCTTTGCAAACTGTTAGCCTGTAGAACTAACTGTCTTCCTGAGGCAGGTTTGTAGATTCCTAATGGTGGTGGTAATGGTGGGAACCTGCATGTTGTGCTGATCGAGCTTAATAAATGTCTACTGCAGCAAACTGCTCTTCTGAGCATGACAATTTACCACAGGAGAGCATTATGCCTGAAACAAACAAAAAAGGTAGCTAACACATTGTACAAAGGGAGGGACTTGAGGCAAAAAATTCCCACAGGAAAGTAAATACTATCACAGCTTCCCTTTGCTGAACCTCAAGCATGATTTCACACCTCAGAGATACAATACATGCCTTTCTGGGGGACCCATCCCACACCTTACATTTTCAGCTCCACACCCCTCTTCAGTCACCCCCTTCCTTGTTCATACCATGTCTCTTTCCTTCTGAATTAAAATAGAGCTATTGCCACAGAGCCATTTCTTTATAGCTTGTTGGCACCCTTCTTTCTGCTGGGAGTGGGCCTCAGCCTCATCAAGATCGACTCCTTTGACTCTTGCTGTTCTCCCAAACTACTTGTCTCTGAAGTTACTCAGTCTCGCTGGATTTTTCTTCCACCACATGTGAACATGCCTAAGCTTCTCTCATCTCAAAAAAAAAAAAAAATTGTTTGTCAATCTTATGCCCCTCCACAGGTGTTACCACATTTCCCCCCTTCCCAACCTGGTGTCTTCGCAGAGTTGTCTACACACAATGTCTCTACTTTCTCACCCCTTTAATCCACTGCCACAGCTCCACAGAAGTGTCCTGGCCCTTTTATTGACTAATCTGAAAGGTGCATACCTTACATTGGTGGCTCTGCTGGTACACTTAGTAGCTTCGTTATCATCCAAGGAGGCAGTCAGCATCCCCTAAGAAAGAGACCTGACTATATACACGGAGGCCTCTAGAAGGCTCTTCCCTGGACAGGTGGCCATCACTAAACAGCTCCATCTGCTCAGCAGCCCAACTGGTTTCAGACCAGTTCTGCCCTACTGCTGTGCTGGGTCTCCATAGATCACAATCTTCATTTTAACCCCTTAGCATTTAATACACAATAGTCCTTCTTAAAACTTTCTGTTCCCTTAGATTTCATTGTAATGCCAAGGACTACACCAAATGTAGTGGCCACTCAGGGCCAAGGAAGTTTACTCTAGACCTGGACAATCCAAAGAAGACCATGTAGCTGAAGGAAGATGAGGCACTTACTTTATTTGGCTCAGGCAAGCCAAACGTACAAGATAGACAAACCCACACTCTCTCCCGGAGGTGGCCAGCCAGGCATATGCAGGGGACAAACCACACCCTGGGGCACAAACCGCAAACCCACACCTCTGAAAGTCCTGGGCCAGTCTTATAGGAACCAGGACAATAGTGGCTCTCAGCCAACTATGGGTCAGACATTAGTCAACTAACACGGCTTCTGTTATGACTATGCTACATCATGTTTACACAAGTGGAGCCTTCTGCCATGAGAAGGTGGAGAGAAAGCCTAAGTGTTTCAGTTTCCCTACATCCATTGATGTCTTTTCATTCTGGTTTTCTTTTCTAGCTGTATCCCCTTATGGAGATAACTTCTAAAAGTAACATGCATATAGTAAAAGTTACCCTCGATAAATACTGAAATTGCCAATGAAATGTAAATGTGTCCAGATGCTCACACTATAAGAGGCGTGTAGGAATTGAAACCTACTGAGAGAATGATCATGTTTTTCAGCTCATACTCAGTTAATACTAAATCTATTTAGTGGAATCACCTGCGCTATTTATATTATTGTCCCTCCTCCTTTTTGTTGTGTCAGTTTATAGAGTGGTATTTTTGTATTTTTTGTATCTTTATAATAATTAAAATAACCTTGAGCTTACAGAGAAGTTACAATTATAAATATTTTATTTCCTGAATGATTGGAGAGTAAATTGCCCACATGATATCCCATCATCTTAATGCTTTACTGTGTTTCCCACAATCCAAGGCATTCTCCTATATAACCATAACAGGGCCATGAATATTAGAAAATTGGGGGAGCATCATATTTATTCTCTGAGGGTATTAGTTTCCCCATACGGTTGGTTATATATAACTCCTGGTTGGAAACCTAAATTACAGCAGGATACGGAAACTTACTGACCAGTCAGTGATAGGAATTATCAGAATTCATCATAGCTGGAGTCACAAATAAGACTTAATCAAAAGATAGATTCCATATGAACTAGTGAAAAATAAATTGCCTTAAATATTAAAAAATTAGTTGTCAATGTGACCCTAGGCACTGGCTTTTCATATATTGGTCATTTTTTGGTACTTTATAAACACTATCAAAGATTTAATTGGGTTTTGGTATTTGGGGCCATTTTCTGAGACAAAAATTTTGGAAGATTTTCATTTATCTTTCAATCAATTATGCCTGTTTTTAAAAATTGGATAATGAGCCTACGTTTAAAAATTTTGTTTTTGCTTTAAACTGAGTGCTTTAAATTAGTACTTCTCAACTAGTCTGAATGTCAGAAACATTTTTGGTTGTCATACCCAGGAGGTGGGCTGCTACTTGCTTCTGGTGGGTAAAGAAACTTGGATGCTGCTAAATATCCTCCAATGCGAAGGATGATCCTATACAACAGTTATTTAGTCCCTATGTCAAGTGCTGAGGTTGAGAGGCCTCACTCTACAGCAAACTGGTTCAGATTGAAGATCTTTCAATCGCAGTTCAGCATATTGATAACTTAAATACCTCTCCAGCACATTTTCAAGCAATTTTTACTACTTTCTAAATTCTTTATTTTAAAAAATGTGTTTAGAGTTCAGGTTTCATATAGCTTATGCTGGCTGCATCTCATAGGTGGGGGCATGTGGGAAAGTAAAAATCTACAGTCAGTCCCAATAAGGCCTGATAAGACTTACATCTGCCTATTTTTTAAAAAAGTGTAGATATTCAAATCAAGGGTGAAGCCAATCCTCAAAAGTAGACTATGCTTCTGTTGAGAAAAGTTCTAAATTTATACATGCACAGGAGGCCAAAGAATGCAATGGGCTGAGACATTGCCTCTCATACTTATAAAGTCTATCAAATTGCTATGTTTCTGTAACGACAAAGATCCCAGACACCCAGAACAAATATTTCCCCATGGAATGTTTGTCATTAGCAACTATGGCCTGTTGCTAAGCAAGTTTAGGTCAGCTCTGGGAGTGAATGAGCATCCTCCAGTCTCAGGAGGCATGGCGATGAATGATGTACCACTGCCCATGACCCGTGGAGCGTATTTCAGGAGCCACTGGTTTGTTTCTGCATAGGTGAAAGAAACAGGTTTGTTAGAGGTCCCCACTTGATTCCACTCACCCATGCTCTCATATATGAGCTGACCTTGAGGACATCAAAGGTTGTTTTTACATGAGGTCTTCTGCTGGGTGAAACTAAATTTGATTGCTGAATATAAAGCAATAATGAGAAATGATTTTTCATTTATCAAGTGGCTTATATATATAATATATTTAAAATACAGAAAAGCTTGGGAAGTCAGCATGAAAAAGAGTAAGGAACTTTATCCACAGCATTATACTCTTAAGGCAAAGAGATTTGGATGATTAATAGAACTTTAATTTGGGGGAAAATAATATTTTTATAGCAGGAGCCAAGCTGAATATAAGCCTGTGCTATACAATACTATTTGTATTAATGTTACTAATGGGAAAGATATTTTGAAGCAACATGATATGCTGGGCCAGATTGTCAAAGGGACTATGTGACTAACTTAACTTTCACTGCTCACCTACCTCACTCACTCAACCTAGGCTTAGGCAAAACAGAGTATTAATTTTCCCAAGCAGGATACACCACATGCTATTGCACCTCCATCATTTTGTACTTATTGTTTCTTCTCTTGTTTGGTTGACCAACCTCATTTATTCTTTAGAATGTGTCTTGTTAAATGAACTAATATGTGAATTCCAAAGAAACATAGTCTCTTCTTCCATGAAGTAGTCCCCGAGTATCCTATGTAGTCACTCTTTCTTTTATGTTCCAGTATAGTTTATCTCTAGTGTAACTTACAATGATGTATATATCTGAATTTTCAGGAAAAGTTCTAATTTTAAATACTTTAACCCAGGAGTCATAGTTTTTGGTTCCACAAATATGGTTATCATTTCATCTCCTTTGCATAATGGGGCTCCTCTATAACATGGGCTGTCTCCCTAAGTCATTTGTATCACCAGTGTCTCAAATGTACCTGGATACAGAGCTCTGGTTTAATATATGTTAGCTGGATATATTAGTGAATAGAGGAGCATTATTTATAGCACCTATCAAGTCTATGTGATATTTATCTTTCCAAAATGTTTCACACATTATATTTCTTTATGCAACACTTGAAATGAAGACTAAAGTTTGGAGAGATGGGCTTAACTATTTCTTGTATCACTGATAGGCAGTTAGCAGCACTTACTTTGCCTGCTGTGTTCATCAATGTTCTGGGTGCTCTATGGAAGGTAAATACCAGGCAAACACATCAAAATGTAAAGTTTATTTTCAATGCCTTTTCCATTCTCTGTGTCCTTTTGTTACATTATCATTTGATGGCACTTAAGTAGATAAAAATTATATATTTTTTATTTTTGAACTTCAGGTGTATAAATTGGAGAATTATAAGTTTATGACATACCCTCGCCACTGGCCCATATGTGATAATTACAATAACTATTTCCAGTAATGTAAAAAGATCCATGAAGCCACCACACGAAACAAAGGTAGGGCCTGATGACAACCTACATGTTACCATGAAGTTCCCTCAGTCTTCTTCCCCGGCCTTCCCACCACCGTGTGCAGGGACTGTGGTCCTGACTCTGATCTTTACCATTTCCCTGCTTTCCCTTTTACATGCTGTTTCATTTCATGGCATTTACATATATTCCTAAAAGCAGAACATTTCAGTTATTTTTAACTTTATGTAAAGGCATCATGTTCTGTTGCGGTAGTTCATTCTTTTGGCTTCTGTTGACATACATGTGTGTTGTTTCCCGACTCTTGCTAATGTGAACAGGGCTGCTATGAACATTCTCGCGCTTATCTCCCACTGTCTGTATACCTAGGAGTAGAGAGGCTAGTTTCTGAGGTTTTTGAAGGTTCAACTTTAGCATATAACATCATTCTGTTTCCAAAGTGGTTTCACCAATTCACAAGTCAATGAGAACCTATGAGATTGCGTGGATGGATCCACAATCTCTTCAACATGGAGACACAAGTGTGCCATCAAGCCCTTCTTAATGTAAGAGTGGAGAAACAAGAGATGGGCCCCAATATTCTTTTCTCATTTTCCCCCATATCTTTGCCTTGCTGCTCCCAGCCTCAGGTCAACGCTGCATCCCTCCAACACCAGTTCAAACCAGCCCCTTCCTGGCCCCGCGGGTTTCCCCCAGTTGAGTTATGTTTCGAGCTGTGCCCTTCAGCCTAATCTTGAAGCGGAGGCAGTCCTGCCACTTCACCCTTTTGGATTCTTATGATAAATATGTTCAGCCTCGCCAGCAATGAAAGAAACTAAACTTTAAAAAGTAACAGAGCACCATTTTCATCTACTACTTTGTCAAGCATTCTTTTAAAAAATAAAAGCCGAATTTAACAAAGATTTGATGAAATGGGAACCGGTTGGTGAGAGCTAAGGAGATACAACTTTGAAATATGTGTCAAAAATCTTACAGCGCATAAATTCTCTCATACAGTGACATTTACACTTAACTACAAAAATATTTATTGCTGCCCTGGCCGGTTTGGCCTAATGATTAGAGCGTCAGCCTTCAGACTGAAGGGTCTGGGGTTCGATTCTTGGCCAAGGGCATGTACGTGGGTTGCAGGTTCTCTCATCCCCTTTGGGAAGCGTGCGGGAGGCAGCGAATCGAGGTCTCTCGCTCACATCGATGTTTCTCTCTCTCTGTCCCTCCCCTCTCCTCCCTCCCTCCCTCCCTTCCACTCTCTCTCTGAAAAACAATGGAAAAAATATCCTCTGGTGAGGACTAAAAAAATACAATAAGATTTATTGCTGTTTTATTTATGATAATTAAAAATTGAAAACAACTTAAAGTTTTAACACTTGGATACTTATTACCTGCTTATGATATGGCCAGAAAGTGGAATTTCTTTAGCCATTTAAAAGAATTTTTGAAGACCACATATAAAATATAAAATAGAGTACATTAAAATATTAAGTGTTTATATCTGAGTTATGGAATTATGAATCACTTAAATTTTCTTATTTTTACTTACCTGAGTTTGCTAAGTATTCTCTAGTAAATATATAGTATTATATTGTTTTTAACAAATTACCTGCTACATCACTTATCCTTAAAACCCTCCTACCCACAGATGACAGAATTAATATAATCACTACTTGAGCTAAAATGTTGGTGGATTTTCCCTGCAGAATCTTTGGCATTTTAATTGATACCTTTATTTTCTTGACAGTAAAAGGAACTCTGAAAATGGTGGACAGACCAGGAGCTTTCAGGAAATAGAATAATCTTCACATCTGAATCATTCCATACTTCACTTACCATCTTTCTATTCTAGAGAGAAAACACACACTCACCCTCTCTCCAAATAGGTGTATATAACACATACATACACGAAAATATAAACACACACAGAATGTGTGTGTGTGTGTGTGTGTGTGTGTGTGTGGAGAGAGAGAGAGACAGACAGACTTTGGGACCCACCGGCTGTTACTAGGCCCCACAGGGTATCAGAAAGCAGTACTGCTGAGATAAAAATTGGAGCACATGTCCTATGTAGTTCTTATCATGACTGCTTTTAAGTTAAACACACCTACCTAGGAATTAAGTATTTAGTCATTACCCCTCTTTGTCTTGGGGAAGAGATTATTAAACAGGAATCTCTGGATCCTTATAATGGACGTCAGAGTGTTCACAAGCTACTAAAATTATAGTTTAGCTAATTTCCTTGGGCTATAACAACATTGTTTTATCTTCTACCTTAAAAATATCTTTTTCACTAAAAAACTTATTTTTTTTAAACAAAAAGATAATTTGGGACAATTGGGGAAGAAAGAATCTACATTAACTAATGCAATCAGTCAGTTGTTTGCTATGGTATGTCTATGACAGAGTGCTGCAATGTATTGTGTTTGTTCCCTTTCATAGACACATAGCTGAATATTAACCTAGAGAGTCAGTCGAATTATTAAACGAAAAGTCTGAGAGATGCGGAGGGGTCGATCCATCTAGTGTTCTTTTTCTCCACTGCCTCCACCCTGAGTCTGGCCCTGATCATTCGGAGGGAGCAACTGCAGTGAATGCGGCTTGTCTTATTACCCTGCACTTTATCTTTTACAAGCCAGTCAGATTTGTCCTTCAGAAATGCAACTCTGATCATGTCATTCCTCTGTTTAAAATTATTTAATGATAACCCATGACCTCAGGAAAAATACCAAATGGCTCAATTGGCCTTACAAAACTTGGCCTCCTCGCTTTGACCTCGGCCTGTATTTCCAGTCGAGCTGCCCCATCCAGACCGTACCACGCTTCCTATTTAGCTCCCAAAGGACGCCTTGCTCTCTTGTCACTTTTCTGACTAGTGATGGACGTGTGATAAGGGCCGTGACTGGAGCACTTATCAGGCCACAAGAGTACAAAGAAGGGAGATGAATGTATGTATGTGAAGAAACTGATGAAAGAATCAGAAAATAGGTAACATTGGACAGTCTCTTAAGGCTTCTGTAAATACAGTACCTAATTCAATGCTAACATTTTAAGGTAAATAATTACTTAGTGAAAATTAATAACACGTGTTTCAAGCCCCGTTTTGCATCACATAAGGAATTAGGGTCACAGCCATTGTGAATACTTTCGTCCATTCAACATTTAACAAATATTTATCAAGTTCTGCTAAGAGGCCAGATGTTCGTGTAGGTCCCGGAGATATAACATTGAACAAGAAGCAGTCCCCGACCTCACATCTAACATTCTGGGTTGAGACAAACAATAAACCAAGAAACGGGGAGCTACATAGCATAAGTCAAAGAGTGAAATTGTTACAAAACAAAATGAAAATGGGTAATAGAAGTAATAAAATAGTGTATGAGAAAAGTTGCTGTTTTAGACAGGATGCCCGGAAAGGTACATGTGAGAAGTCACTTCTGAAGGGAGACCTGAATGAAGAGGAAGGTGGAGCCATGCAGCTCTTTGGAAAGGAGGTGCAAGGCCAAGGGGCCTTCGGCTACTCTGAGCCTGAACATACTCAGCAGGCTAAGGACACCGAGGAGCACGGGGAGTGAAGGGGAGAGTGTGGCCAGGGTCTGGCTGCCTAGGAGCATGCAGGCCTGAGTAAGGACTTCAGATTTTATCAAGAGTGATGGAAACCCAGTGGAGCATTTTAAAAAGGAGTGTGTCTTGATCTGACCACTCACAGCTCCTAAATGGCAAACATGGTGATAGAACTAAGAGGAATGTGTGTCCGGGTTTACCAGGGATAGGCCTCTTTTGCACATATTTTTCTGGCATTTAGTAACAGCATCCCCTTCACTCTAGTTGGTGCCCTGGTATGGACTATGAATTATATGGTCACCTTGACTAAAACTCAAGTGTCCCCTTTCCTTGGCCAGTGATTTTTCTGCTACACTGTGTAGTGTATCTTAAGCTATTTGGCACCAAAAATTTCAATCTATCCTTTCTTTTTTTTTCTGTTTAAATGAGGGGATCCATTTCTAATTACATAATGTAAAATTAGGTATACAAGCTATAATTTATAGAAAACATGGAATTAAGGTAATGAGATCTACTTTGTCAACACTAGAACTGTTGCTCCCTTGGATAGAATGTATCTGTTCTGTGATGTGAGAGGTATTAGCTTGAGTAGCAGATTGACTCCGCATAACTCTTGGCCAGACCTTTTCCCTGCCATCATGCCTTCAATAGAGGCTTTCGCCAGCTGGGATCAGCCTTAAAAAGATCATGATTACAATCTGCAGAGATAGAATTTACTGTATCTCTTCAGTGCAGAGGCAACATCGAATGCATTGTTTGTCCCCCAGAGCCAGGCACATTGCCAGGCACATAACAGAGCCTCACTATTTTGTTTTAAATGTTTTTATTGATTTCAGAGAGAGGAAGAGAGAGATAGAAACATTAATGGTGAGAGAGAATCATCCATCTGCGGCCTCCCGAACACCCCACACTGGGGATCAAGCCTGAAACCCAGGCATGCACCCTGACCAGGAATCGAACTGAGACCCCCTGATTCACAGGGCAACAGTCAACCACTGAGCCATGCCGGCCGGACCTCAGTATTTTTCAATAAATAGTTAAACTTGAATAATATTAGACCCTGGAATTTAAAGATACTGAATAGGCTTTCAACACCGATTTTATTAGGTTGACAGTATAATAACTGGAGGGTTAATAAGTAACATTAAATATCTTATTGCTTTCTATCATTTTAATGAAGTGTGACTTCTATAACATTGTTATATACCTGGTATTTCTTTTCCTTAAATGTGATTAATCTTTCAATTAATAGTTGATAACAGTTAATGAACCACATTTCCTAGACATAAAGTTAACTGATAAAGTTATAAAATTACTCAGAAATGGCATCTTGTTATGTAAATTATTATAACAGTATGATTTCTATTCTTATTGTTACATGTATGTATCCACATTCTATGCTTGACCATATTAAGTGAAATAGTAGTGCAAGGAAATAACTGAAGGACAGTTTATCATATATGTGGTCAGACGTTACATGTAACAACAGCTGTGGATTTTTATAGATAGTCTCTTAGGTACAGTTGTGTTTCCTTACATTGGCAATCCCTGTCTGTTCTTAGACTGTAAGCTTTCCTCTAGGTTTGTTAGAAGGAAAAAGGGTTTCTCAGATGAAGTATTTAAATTTTATGGAACCAGTTGCAACTTAACACACCACTGTAGTTTTCTCTCCTCTTCACTAGTTTTTCTTTATTAGTGTTGTTGACACTTTTCAGGAGAAAACACATCTCTTTGCAAAGACTCTTGGAATAAGTAGAAAAACAACAACAACAAGAACAAAACCCTGGGCTAATTTATTCTCTTTTGTAACATCCCCAGTGTAGGCTAATTATTCGTAATATTGGACTTAGAACACTTGCTGAAGTGACTTTCCTCTTTAAAACACAGATATTTTTTCTCTGCATGTTCTAAAGTCTAGTTCTTCGGCTGGGTGCAAGGGCCATTCGGGCACACTCTCTCACCAACACACTTGCACAGACAGAAGTGCTCATCAGCATTCAGGGCCGCTCATTCAATTGATACAATACAATGTATTTTTCTGAGTTTTCAAATATAATAAACCTGTTTTGAGAAAATGGGTGGAGCTCTCGGTGTCTGGAATGAACTCTTCGGTGCTGCTTCAGGGTAGATCAGGAAGAGCGCTGACCTCCGGGCTGAAGGTAGAAGCCCTGGGTTCAAGCCTGACTCTCCCCCTGGTTGGCTGTGGGACCTGGAAGGATCCATCTGAGCTCTCAAATTATGCCAGTTCCCTCACTTCTAAAATAAAGAGGATTGCAATGGATGATCTGTAATGTTTTTTTTCTAGCTCTGAACATTTTTTAATGCTCTATTTGGTTTAGAAATAGAGGCTTTTCCTGTGGCTTATATGTGACTTGGTGTTTGAAACCATTTTGCCTTCTCTATAAAGTGAAATGTTCATTCTTACGTGTGCCATGGTTTATTAGAAACGAGTGCCGGGAAATGTGGAGAATCCTACATTTAACTTCTCAGAATTGGATACTAGTTTGATATAAATAGCAAGTTGTTATCTGAGTAGATTACAATGGATTTACTATCAAACAAATTAAATCACTGGGGACAGGAGTGTTTTTAGAATTGTCTCAGACAATCAATCTGGGAGTAAAAAAATTTTGGTACCTGCCAAGCTGTCCTGTATAATTCAAGGATGTGTCATCCAACTACTTCCTCTTCTGCAGCCAATAGAGTGTTAGCAGAAAAGGGATGATCAGAGAGGGGACAAGTGTCTGCTATTTTAATAGTATACTATAGGCTTTCTGGAAATTGTGAAGCATTTGGAGGAATGAGCAAGAACGAGTAGAGAAGTGAAACAGGAAGCAACATGATGGATAACAAAAGGTGCCGAAAGGAGATAAAAGAGAGGGAAAAAATTTTAAGTAACACTGTGTGGCCAATTAAGTGTTTGCATTTTATGCAAAGAAAAAAATGAACAAAGGTAAGAGGGGCATTACCGAGGTCATGAGCAAGAAAGGTGACCTGCACTCATTAGAACAGAAGGAAAACATGAGCTGGAGAAGGCCCATCATGAAAATGTGGTCACTGCACACAGAGGTACAAGGGATCAGGAATGTATGTTGAACAGTTGATAGAACAAGAACAGATACTGCCAGGCTGGCATGGCTCAGCGGTTGAGCATCGACCTAGGATCCAGGAGATCACGGTTCAGTTCCCAGTCAGGGCACATGCCTGAGCTTCGGGCTCGATCCCCAGCAGGAGGCGTGTAGGAGGCAGCCAATCAATGACTCTCTCATCATTGATGTTTCTATCTCTCTCTTTTCCCCTCCCTTCCTCTCTCTGAAATCAATAAAGATTAAAAAAAAAAAAAAAAAAAAAAGAAAAGAACAGATACTTTTTTTTTTTTAAATATTGCTTTCCCAGTGAGATTTGGGTAATCATTACTAATGGCAGTATTCAGGTCTTTACATTGAAGACATGGCAAACTTTGGCCACTTAGAACCATGCTTGTTCATTTTCCCAGAGAAAAAGATCCTATTACTAATCAGAGCCATCCTTCAAAAGTATGTTTGTAAGAACAGGAGTCAGCAAACTTACTTTGCAAGGGTCAGTATGCAAACATGTTTTATGCTTTCCAGTTGCATTGTTTCCTATTGCTGCTGTAATAAACTACCACCAACTTGGTGGCTTACAACATACATTTATTATTTTACAATTCTGGAGACCAGAAGTCCAAAAATCAATATGTTATCAGGTCCTGTACTCCTGGAGGATCTAGGGGAGAATCATTTCCTTGCATTTTCCAGCTCTAAGACCAGCTGCACTCCTTGGATTGTGGCCCCTTCCTCCATCTCCATAAGCAGCAGCAGAACATCTCTGAATCACTCTTTTTTCTTCACCCTGACATTGGGCCCTCCATTCTCAAATCCTTAATTTAATCATATCTGCAAACTCTTTTGTTGCAAAAATTAACATATTCACAGGTTCCTAGAATTAGGACAAGGACCTATTTGGAGGCCATTATTCTATCTACCATACGGGTCCTTTCATCTCTGTTGCAACGCCTCAACATTCACATTGTAGAGGAATATCAGCCACACGCTATATGTAAATCAATGGGAATAGCTGTGTCCCAATAAATCTGAGTTTACAAAACAGACTATGAACCAACATTGTCCCATGGGTTGTAGTTTGCCAATCCCTAGGTCAGATTTTTTTTAAAGCCGCCATCCTAGATATTTCAAGCAAGGACGAATGTCATATAGAGAATTAGAAGCTTACACAAGTATTAGAAGAGCTAAGAGGAATGAAGGGAAGGCTTTGTCAACTTTCAGGATATTCAGTAGGGCAGAAGCCCTAAGGAAACAGGACCTTGGCCGTCTACAGCACTGGCCCGGGTGATTTTCAAGGGGAAGCCTGGAGGCCCTAGCGGCTCTGCCTTCACTTATACATCTGCTCTTAGATGGTACCAAGTCTGGGAATGTAATTTCTTAGATTTTAGTTCCTTCGTGGGTGATTTTAGAAGGGTGTGAGTATATTCAGTATCATCAGATAATATCTGGCAAAGATGGTGAAATCTCGTTTAAAAAGAGCAATAATTTGAAACAAGCGTGAAGGATGCCACAAGCAGATACACCAAAGAAATATTTGTTGGGAAATGAATGAGACTTTTTCTGTCAGAGTATGTATAGTTTCCAGTCCCACAGTTTGACTGATTTTAAATTATTAACATGTGAATGTGTTTGTTTTTGCCTGTGTTTTTTGTGTTTTTGTTGGTTTCTTTTTCTTCACCAACTGGATATATGCATAGCCTGCTCCTGCTAGCTTTCAGATCACTCAGAGCTGGATCTCAATCCTGCCTCTGCAGCTTTCCATCTCTATGACCTTGGTCACTGCCTTAGTGCAGTTTCCTCATCAGTAAAACATTTGTGATAGTATCTATCATACTATTTGGACAGAAAGAGAATGACATAATGTATGGTATAAATTTGATGCTAAATAACTATTATTATTCACCCTTTCTCGTTAGCTCCTGAGACTGAATATCTAAAATAATTTTAAATAAAGGATGGTTTCTCCATTAAATGTTTTTACTGGGGAAACTTCCCCAATTTGTCCAAGAACAGCCCCCAAACAAACTTTACCAAGCAAATGTATCAGATCTATGACTGGCAAGTGTTAATGTAAGAACTGCAATTTTTTTGCCTACCTTGTGGATAGGGAATGTCCACCAACACTCAGGTGCTCTCAGAAGTTCTGGTGGAAGAAGCTTCCACCGTTTTCTTTCCCCTTTCTTCACTGACTTTCTTTTCCCTGCGTCCTCTCTTACTCACCCCACCCCATGGAGGAAATCACTTCTCAGGTACAGTGGCTCACCTGGATCCAGGTGATAAATACAACTAAAAAAACCCCAGGTCAGATTGACTGAATCTGTGGACCTGGCCATCCTTGAAGGAGAAGAAAATCTCATTTTGCCTTTCAGTCCCCAATGTGTTCTCCAATCAAACTGAAATTTGATTTTCATTTGATTCAGTTATTTTGTCCAGATCTTCTGGTCAGAACTTGGGCTATTGGGGGGGAGGGGGAGGGAGAGAAAAGTGTCAGGATTTATGTATCAAACCCTACTTTGTACCTTGCACAATTTACTTGAGAAATTTTCTTTCTATTTTTATCGTTGGTTAATAATGACTTTCATTTAAAAGTTTATTAGCATAAAGCTAAAAAAGCATGCTTTCCTTTCTGCTTATTATTCAAAGATACAGAAAAACTCCACCTAAAATAGTTATTGTTTCCATACATGTACTACATTAATTTATTTTTTAAGAAGGTGTGTGCTTTTGTAACAATTTGGCCAATAAGTTGTAGTAGAGAGTTCCAATGGTTTATGAGACAGAGGCGAGGAGGCCTAGTAAGCAAGTTATGCATTTATGCATTTTACTTTTATGGCACGTTGTGTATTTTGTGTCAGCTGAAGTTTTTACTTTATTATTCTTATAAATGAGAAAAACTGAAGATATGTAACTTGCCCAAGGATCACACAACTGATTTTAACAGTGTCGTAAGAATTAGCCAGAGAGAGAAACTTCGTGAAGAAATACTTGCCTTTGTCATTTTACGGTTCTTAGCCTACGTCCGGCTCTTTACCATTATTTTTGGTCTGGGCACAGAGAGGTTCCTCACGTACACATGCCAGAAGCTCCCTGCAGTCCTCATGCACAGAGGAGCCCTGCAGCGAGCTAGACACCAGCAGCATGGCTGGGCTGAGAAACCCTCTGCTGCCAACCATCCCAGAGGCAAGAGCAAGTGAAAAATATGCTGTCAGCTCCTGGCATTTCTCTTTGTAGAGAAAACTGAGTGCTAGTTAATAGAGGCCAGAGGTCTCTGTGGCCTTGGGATGAATTCAGGGGTTCAATCATTGAGTAGTAGAAGGGAGAGGACCTAGCCTAAGGGAGGGTAGTAAAACCTCTCCTATAAAGCAGAAAATCAGCTGGAACAACCCACTCATATGTAATAAATTGGTATTAACAGCTTAGCCTCCCTGACTCTGAATTACTGTGTGCATTCTGTTAAGCCAACAGAAATATGAACTTATCTATGAGCATAACTACAAGTATGTACTGCCTATAGGAGGATAGTTACAAAACCTGTCTTTCATTTTCTCATTTATATGCCTTTAATATCTGGATTAATATCAATAAAACCCAGCACAAACAAAAGTATTGAAAAAAAGTAGAATTTATGTTTCTGGGAATTTATAAAATCATTTTAACTTTTGCTCCCAAACTCTGAGTTGAAAATATGGTAACAAGAGTTCTTCCCCAAAACTTCTACTATTTAAACTCAAGGCAGCACATTCCAACTAGTTAGAAAACCATTTAGGCATTAGCAAGTATGAATTCCAGAATCCTGGAGCTGGAACTGTCATTAGCTGTCTGTAAATTAATTTCTGAGTCTCTAGTTCCTCACGAGAAATATAGAACTTGCTTGATAAAGTCACTGGTTGTTGAAAAGGCCAAATTATATAATAACTGCAAGGACATTTTGAGACTCCCAGAAGTTAGAAAAAGGTAGGCTGTATCATTTTAGAAACCTGCGTCAACCTCACTCACAAACTCTGTTGAATTATGTTGGTCATGGTGCGGGCGCTGCATTCACGGAGGAGTTGTTTCTTCTGAGGGAGGCTTCCAAACCCAAATGTGATTTAGAAAGGACACTTTTCAGTGGATTGAGAATATCATAAAAGACCATGAACAGATACAAAAGCAAACTGCTTTTGAGTTTATTTAGAGTGGGGTGGCTCCAGGGTGCCTCATGTTATGGTATTAAGCTTGATTTTATTCAGCATCTTTATTAATCATCCAGAAGAAGAGCAAAACAGCCCATTAATTAAATCTTCAGATGGTGCCAAACAGAGAGACATTCAGAGTCCATTGTGGGAAAAGTAACAATATAAAAACACTGGGTTTAAGAGGAAGCAGAACAAAGCACTAATGAATATTTGTTTTGGTGCAATAAAGGCTCAAAACATACCCTGAGTGGAATATAAAATGTTGCTAAAGGCCTAGAACAGGGCGATGGAAAACAATTAGCGAACGATAAAATACCAATGAAAATATTATTGGCGGCCAAAAAGCTGTTCGACTAGATTGCTGATTTGTTTCTCAGGTCACATCATCCTTAGAATTCAATTTATAGATGAGACCTGCCCGACAAGGGCAGGGCCTGCACATTGTGACACAGGACTAGGACTGTAAAGGGAACACACCTGGATATGCCCGTAAATATGCCCTCGAAGATTACTCTCATAGAGGCAGTTCCCACCAGCTCGCTAAGTCATGGACCTGTTGCTCCCAGGACCTCGATCCACAGTTTATCCTACATAGAGCTACCAGAATCGTCTTCTGACTTTGGTCAGCGTGCCAGTTCCTTGCCAAATGCACACGTGTAGACTTTCATGAGCTTAAATGTCTCTGAATTAAGACCTTTATCATTTTTCCTTTTTTGTTCTTTTATTTTAACGACTGTTGTCAGGTTATAAACAACGAAGAAAACTATTCATTGTCCCTTTACATAGTGTTTTTAACCTTTTGAATGCCCATCTCCCCTAATTTTTTTTCCACCCTCTCCATTTATATCAGGCAGAGTCCCAGCAACTTATGCAGAGTATAAGCTTCAGGGAACTATATATTTGGTGCAGTCATTCAGGGTGTATAAAATGAGGTTGACTGTTAGGTCCTCTAGGCCTGTGGGCATAAGGAATGAACCAGAACCTGGAAGGAGAAGCCATGTGACGTTGACATCCTAAGAGAAGCAGTGGCATTTAATTCAAGGCCTCACAGCCATCCAGAGGCAGTTTTGGTGGGAAGGAATGAAGGGGAAGAACACGCTGATCTCACTGTCCTCTCCCCATCTAGTCACCTTTTTGGGCTTTCCATTCACTGAATCAGCCAGAACTCAAAGGGTAATGGACGTCCTTCATG